>NC_134358.1:114449987-115049987 GCF_048569485.1 Anomaloglossus baeobatrachus | reverse complement strand
CTGGTACAATCTGCCGAGCTCGAAATTCAATGGATCAGGGCTTAGGATATTCTGCATGTAAATGGACAAAGTCCAAATATGATTAAAGCTTGTGGTTCAGCCAGCGCAGAATTGTGTCATGTTTATAGAGGCAGATAAAAAATGTGAGCATTTATGTCAAATATACTGTCATTACTGCAGGTACCATGTCTACTTATAGTAGCCCTAACACTGGCACAGATGAGGGAGTGTTGGTTCTGTGGTGAGTGGAAAGCGGTCTCTTGCTTAGTCGTGCATCCGGTAGGCATCCACTTGGTGGAAACTTATCTGAGTAGGAGATCATCCTGGTAATACATTAATTTTTACTCCTTTTCCAAAGCCAGATTTTTTTTTGTTAATTTACTTTTATATCAAGGGTATCCAATGCATAACTATCCAATAGTCATCCCTTTGCTTGGTAGTACTTTGTCGCCCAGGGATAGGGGGTACTCAGATCCGGGCCAAGGGGTCGCTTCTGAAGGTATCACGGTGGCATGATCCCAGGCACCACAACAAAAGGGGCATTATATACAAGGGAGATTTGGTAGTCTATCTTCCGTGATGCCACCCGTGGTGTGCAGTGAGGTAATGGAACACCGCCGCTGCCGGTCACAGGATCCCGGGGATGGTAATGGGCAGCAAGGTGGTGATTTTCACTCCACGGGTAGGGTGTTGATGTCCCGGGACCCCAGTGTGATGGATTGGGGAGTAACGGGTGCAGTCCACGGCTTGGACCGGGTAGTGCAGGAGTACTCACAGTATAAGGCAATAACTGACATGAGTCCAAGAATTAACCAAGTTGCTGGTAACTGGTACCCACAGCTGCTGTGAGGACGGGTCCCACACCCGTGTGTGTAATTCGGGTGTTTTTCTCCTGCCTGGTGTCTGTGTCTGCTCCGTACACAGGAAGCGGCTGGCCTATTCCTGAGGCCCTTACTGCCACTTCTCCTAGCCCCACGCAGGGGCTGTTTCCAGCCCTCTCTCATCCTGCAGACTGACTGAAACTAAACTCTGCTCTCTCTCCAAGCTCCTCTCTTCCCCTCCTGTTTTCCTGAGGAGGGGGCGAGTGGGGCCTGATTGGCTGGTGTGTATTGGTGTGGGAAACTCCCCAAGGGAGAGTGAGCTCTGCACCATAAAGATGTATGCAGACCTCTGTGACACCCTGGTTTTGCCAGGGCGGCACACTAGCAATACACGTTTCATCCCGCAAGTATTCAAACACACTGCTTGTCTGCATGACTACTAGGCCTCATTAATTTACTTTCTGCAGTCTACTTTGACGGTTGGGAGTTATTGCCATCATGGTTGTCCATCATTTTCATTGTGTCAGCCTTGTCCCCTGCCTATTCCTTAATGGTTCTCCACATCTTCCTCCTCATACACATCCCGCTGAATGTAACACAGACCATCAGGATCCCCAACAGCTCCAAGATGACAATGAACTTGTACAAGTTGCTAGTATTGCTGCATCTACTATTACATCCTGGTGAACTCTTTTTTCCTAGATAAGCATGAGGGGAGGGGGGGTTAAACTGTTAATATCACAATTATCCCTACTGACAATTTTGAATGATCTTCAAAGGTCTCCAGTAGGTAACATTGGTCTTTCAGCAGATACCAATACAAGATCTCAATGTACCAAACAATGCAGTTTGGCTTTCATAAGATATAGTCTATAACTGCTTTACACTGCTTGTTCAGATGCTCCAAAATCTGTATTACTGAATATAAGCAGGTTGTGATGTTGTAAATCATTCGACGATCTGGCAGACTGTTCTGTTCTTGCAAAGCCAGGAGCACAATCTTCACCACATAAGAACAGTGAAAATGAGCTGCATCCTGGCTATGGCCACCACCTTCTTCAAGTAGCCATCTATGTTTTATAAATGTTGCATGATTAAATTGAGTATATGTGTTTGACACGCCCACCAGGGCCGTGGGGCACTCGGAAGCGGGACGGTTTTGTTGGGAGGTGATGGCGGCGGGGCCCGACTCCGTGACCCTGGCGGTGTCATTTTACTTTGAGTGGGGGATATTTACAGGGTATAAGTCGTGGCGCCATCCGTGGTATGCAGCAAGATATGGGCCGCCACTGCCATTCAGTTCCCCTGGGGTCAGTGGTGATGCAGCAGAGATGGTTCAGCTCTCCACGTGTAGAGCTTAACACCAGGGTAGGTGACTGTGTAGGACACTTGGTGTAATGTTTGTGCTGATGTAGGCTTAGTGGTTCAGGCAATGAGTCCAGGACACAGCGGGATGCAGTAACAAGTTCTTTGCTCCCAGTTGTCAGTTCCAAATTATCACATCCGGATGGTCAAATTCTGCCCTTGGATTGCTGAGTCCTGCAAATCCCCAGGTAATTCAGAGGCACAAGACCGGTGTCCCTTTCTGTAAAAACCTTCCCAGGTCGTCTTCCTGCGCTGGCCTCTCCCGCCTGCCCCCCGCCTCACACACAGTGCCCGCGGACCCTCTTCTGGGCGGCTTCTTGCTCTGTCCCCTGGTCCTATCTGGTCACCTTCCAGCGGATTCGTGTGTGGTAACGGCTTTGGCACATAAAGATACCTCAGCCTCCGGTTTGCTAGCTGGTTGTTCTCCACTAGTCTAGGGGCCGGTTCCCCCTTGCAGCCTAGTCCCTCCACACCAGTGTGTTAGATGTGCATGCGAGCCCGTGGGTGGATCTCTCACTTCCTAGGACCCCTTGTTTTTTTCTTTTCTTCCACCTGGCCCTAGGATGAGCTCCTCCGGCTCCAGTCCCCAGGACCTCTCCCCTCTGCTTCCTACTTCATTCTGTACTTCATTCTAAGTGTGCACCCACTAACTAACTCCACCTCCAGACTGGCTCTGGGACTGTGCTCACCCTAAGTAGCAATCTCGCCCTAACCACAGCCTGATGGAGTGTAGCTATATTAAGAGTGTGTGTGTGTAACAATCTGTGTGCTCCTCCTTACCAGGGGATGGGGTCCCACACCTCTGGCTGAGGTTCAGTACCTCTGTGGCTACTGGACGCCCAGGGGGCACCACATGTCACACAGGGTGCATGAGCTACTTTGCCAAAATATAAGGCAGCTAGAAAGTTCTGAATATTGTCTCTCAATACATATTTACAATTGCCATAGAGCATTCAATGTGAGATTTTCTGCTTGATGCATAGCAGTAAATCGGACACTTTATGGCTCTTGTCCCCCATTCTTTCAAGCTCTAAACCTGCTTTACAGCATGTTACCTTGCATAAATGAAAAGAATGAGGGAAATGTGTAGAATGAGCATTGTGTCTGTGGATGTTGGGAATGGGTCATGTTTGTTGAATATGATGAGGTCTAGGAGGAAACATAACCATTGCCTGAAGGTGGAAACTTGGTACTTGAATCAAGTACGTTGGATGCTCGAATAGGCTCGATTCGGGTTCCAAGTATGATGGAAGTCAAATGGAAAAACTCCAGCATTTTTCTGAAAGACCCTAACGGGAGAGTCATAGATAATAGAGATAGATATTAGATGTAGTTGATAGATAGATAGGTAGATAGATAGATAGATAGACACATAGATAGATAGATAGATAGATAGATAGATAGATAGATAGATAGATAGATAGATAGATAGATACAGTAGATAGATAGATAGAGAGATAGATACAGTGGGTAAAATAAATATTTGATATTCTGACGATTTTGCAAGGTTTTTTTACCTACAAACAATGGAAAGGTCTGTAATTTTTATCATATGTACACTTCAACTACACTCCAAAAAATCCAGAAAATGACATGACAATGTCTGATTTTTAAGTAATTTAAATAATTATTTGATACAATAGAAAAACAGAACTTAATATTTGATACAAAAACCTTTGTTTGGAATTACAGAGGTCAGCCGTTTCCTGTAGTTCTTGACGTAGTTTGTAGACTCTGCAGCAGGAATTTTGGCCCACTCCTCCATACAGATTTTCTCTAGATCTTTCAGGTTTTGGGGGTTTTGGGTAACATTGAGTTTCAGCTCCCTCCAAAGATTTTCTATTGGGTTGAACTGTGGAGACTGTCTAGGCCACTAAATGACCTTGAAATGCATCTGATGGGTCACTCCATAGTTACCCTGGATGGATGTTTCGGGTCATTGTCACACTGGCAGACCCAGCCACAACCCATCTCCAGTGTTCTTACTGAGGGAAGATGACACAGACATCTCCCGTTATTAGGAGATTTGTGACAGGTTTGGGCTAAGAGTTGCACTTAGCCTTATGAGACTCAGTGATTAAATGTGTTTTCATTTCTTTTGGTGCTCCAAGGGTTAATGTCAGTTTTCCTTGCTAGCAGCTTGTGATTACCTCTCCTCAAGTGCATCCGCCCCATCGCCTTTAAATAGTATCATGAACCACCAGGTGGTGCCGGTTATACTGAATCTTCATTCTGAGACTCGGTTTTTAGGAGGAAAGAGTTGCTGAGCCCTTGTAGTCAGAAGTAGTGTAGGCTGCAGTCCTGGTGTCTAACTGCATCCGTGAAGGGAGAATTCTTGGGGCTATAGTCATCTCCTTCCTCCAAACACAATATGTGGAGATGATTCTAAAACATTCTACATTGATCTCATCTGAACTCATAACTTTCTCCTATGCCTCCTCTGGATCATCCAGATGGTCATTAGTGAACTTCAAACAGGCCTGGGCATGTGCTGGTGTAAGCAGTGTGACCTTGCATGCCCTGCAAGATTTTAATCCATGAAGGCATAGAGTATCACTAATGGTCATCTTTGAGACTGTAGTCCCAGCTCTCCTCGGGTCATTAACCAGCTCCTCCCATGTAGTTCTGGGCTGATTCCTGACCATTCTCAGAATCTTCCTTACAGTACGAAGCAAAATCATGCATGGAGCCTCAGACCAAGTAAGACTGGCTGTCATCTTGAATTTCTTGCCTTTTCTAATAATTGCATAAACAGTTGTTGCCTTCTCATCAAGCTGCTTGCCTATTGTCCTGTAGCCTGTCCAAGCCTTATGCAGCTCTATAAGTTTTTCCCTTGTGTACTTAGACAGCTGTTTGGTCTTGGCCATGATGGAGAGGTTGGAGTATGATAGATTGAGTGTGTTGACAGGTGACTTTTATTTTATAAAGGTAACAAGTTCAAATAGATGCTATTAGTACAGGTAATAAGTGCAGAGTAGGAGGGCTTCCTAAAGAAAAAATAAAAGGTCTGCGAGAGCCAGAGTTCTTGCTGGTTGGTAGGTGATAAAATACTTATTTCATACAATAAAATGCAAATTAATTATTTAAAAATCATGCAATGGGATTTTCTGGATTTTTTTTTATTATGTCTGTCACAGTTGAAGTGTACCTATGATAAAAATTTCTGATCTCCTTAAACATTGTCTTTCTGCCACCAAGTCTATTATCCCCAGGCGTTGGAGATCTAGGGAAGCCCCAACTATAGCTGGTCACTGGAGATGGGCTATATCTGTAGAATGGAAAGATTATCGGCTCACAGTGAGTCAGAATTTGAACAGTTTTTCCGTACGTGGCAGGAGTGGAATAAGTTTAGAGAGTCCTCTGATTTCTCGATGGTACTCGGAAGTGACATTGTCTTGGATCGACCAAGAGAACAGGAGGAGCGGCTGTAGGGAGTGACCAATAACGGAGAGAGATGGGTATGGCTTTACCTTCGACTGTAATCTCATTGTCCTTTCATGGTCAAAAAATACATGGCACACTCCTCGCCCCTTCCCCCCATTTTTTTTCTCTTTGTTTCTCTTCTCTCTTCTTTTTTTTGTTCTTCTATCTCTCTCCTCCCTCCTTTCTTTATAATTCTTACTACACTTTTCTTTGATTTACAATAAAAACGGTTTCGTCATACATTAGCAAATATTGGGTTTGTTATGTGAACATTATATGAGACACTTATGTTCTTATATTCGCCAATGAGTTTAGTTCTGCAGGATACTTAAAGCACTTGTTGTCGAACTTTGGCGGTCTATTCTGAGTGATTCACTGTCTATATTGTATTGTCATAATTGTATTTACTTTGGATGTATCCTATCTCGTTGTTGATACACTTTAATAAAAGATTTTTTTAAAAAAAAAAATCCAGATCTCTCTATTCTTTGCAGGTGGGAAAACTTGCAGAATTGTCAGTGTATCAAATACTTATTTTCCCCACTGTAGATAGACAAAGATGGACACATTAGCATACAGACATATAGACAGACATATAGACAAACATACATATAATTGCACAACTCCTGACATATAATAAAATTGCACCCTCTACAGCTTATTGGACAACTTTTTATGAATAAATATATAAATTAAAAAAGACACGAGGCCACCTTATTTTTGATAACCAGCCAAGGTAAAGCAGACATCTGCAGTCTGATGTTTTCAGGCTGGGAAGGTCCATGGTTATTGGTCCCTTTCCAGCCTAAAAATAACAGCCCGTAACTGCCTCAGAAGTGGCACATCACGTTAGATGCATCTATTTTCACCTCGGCTCTTCCTTATTTCCCTCATGCTTTGGAAATCGGGGTACTGGTAGTAGAGGTTGATATCAGCTGTGTAGTGTCTGCAGACATCAAGCCCTTCTCATAGTAAAGAAGAGGCATCTATCAGCTATTTTTAGGTTGAAAAGGGCCGAATAACCATGGACTTTACCAGCCTGAAATCAGCCCACTGCTGTCTGCGCTACTTTGGTAGGTTATCAAAAATAGGGGGGACCCCATGTCGTTTTTAAAACTTATTTATTATTTACCACTCCTCCTTGACCAGTTATCCTTACACTGAATGCAGGTAACTGGTTTTATTAGAGTAGGAACAGTATGTAGCCCTAAAAAGCACTTTTGTTTTAATAATTTAGCAGCTGAATACAATTTGTGCAATAGCAATTATACTAGCAAATATATGCCTGCTCCAAACTAAACTCTCCCTCCTAGATCAACTATCCCTGTACTGCTTCCAGAAGATAACTGGAAAGACAAAAGAAGCGCATATTGGGTATCCAGGATAATAACAAACACAAATTGAAGTAAAAGTCTCACCTCTTGTGGTTGTGAGAAGTCGCAACAACCACTGTAGTAGTGTGTAAGTGTGTAGTAGTGTGTCTGGCAGCTGCTGCAGCCCATCAGTAGACTATCTCAATGTGGGTAGATGAAAGAGTTAAAAAGTTGCTTTGTCATGAAAGAATTCTCAAGTTCAGACTTATAAAGGATCATGATCTTTTTTTGTCAACACGTTTCAGAGATATTTCTCTTTTTTTAAAATCACATCATGATTTCAACTACCTACATTATGAACTGCTTTCAGAGGAGAGTGAGCCGAGCCGAGCGTCACCAAGACCCGATGTGGCCGGCCAATCACAGTAATTGCAACATGGCTACTGCATTACCGTGTATGGCAGGCAATCCTCATGTTGATTGGTTGCCTAATAGCTGCAAAATATGCAGGGCAGGGACTTGAGTATGGCGCTCGAATACCCGCGATTCTTTATCGAGTAAGACAAGTGCTCGAGCACCCTGATGTTCGATTGAGCATCAAGCAGTGGTGAGCACACTCTTCACTACTGCTGATCTTTTTGAGTAAATCACAAATTACGCTTATCATATTGTAATGATACTGGTGATGATGACACTAACCAAGTACTTCTTGAAGATGCAGCCTGGCTGACAGAAACACGTGTGAGCAGAAGGGGTAAGAGGACAAATTGTGGCTCATTTTTATTGATGACTGGCTTGCTTTTCCCAAATAAGCAGGTGATATCGCTTCATGTGGTGAGGGAAAGTCGTAGTTCCTAGTCAATATCAGCTTCGACGTCCACAGCATATTTTCCTCCTACAGCTCCTACAGACTAGCCAAGATTCCTCTGTCGGCAATGTGCAAAAGAACTCCCACACATTACCATCACTGATTCAGCTAACAGTTGTCTTTGTGAGGAAAATTGTCTAATTTCCTTGTTGCCCCAGCTGATTTCTACATTGAGATTTATCCTGGTTTGGATCTCCACATTATTTTAGTTCTTTCTTTTATTTTCTCACCCAAATAGATTTCAGTTTATATTTCAATTTAAATGTACAAATTAAGGGTGTGCTCACATTAGTGTACAGCATCCATATGCAATATGCTAATGACACTTGGCTTAATCTCTGCTTCGAGCGTGTGCCGAGTGTCATTCACTGAGCTCCGATTTTCTCACATTCGAAAGTCAGATCATCGGTGTTGAGAAGGACTCTGCGTATATCAACCATCTGAGTGTATTCTGATGTTTTACATGTACTCATAGACTTCAATGGGTGCACGTGATCCGATATTCATTGCCAAACACAGCATATTACGATTTTTTTATTTGTCCTGAATTGGCATGAGAAAAAAACCACAGATCTGACCTGCATAATTGACTAACATTGGTCTGAGTGCAATGCGAGATTTTCTCGCATTGCACTCGTCCGATTCATACACTCCTGTGGGCATGCCCTAATGGATAATTACTGGACATGTGAACATAGCCTAATTTGGTCTGAATTACTGACCAGGCTTGTGCATGTCAATAAAAGGCAGCTCATACGTTATGCAGATGAACAGATGGAGTGGCACATGGAACCAGTTATCTCTGCAATTTGACTAAAGGACAAGTGTGTTTTCGGTCCCTGTGCTGTTTGGAAAGCACATGGACTAGTTGAAGCCAAAGGCATGGACATTTCTCCCCATTGATAATAGTGATGAGTAAAATTTCAATATTTGCTATTTTTCTCCATTTTATAACCAGAATACGCATATAATAAAAGGCTGCTCCTATTCCTGTATGCAATGTAGATGAAAACACTGAGATTCACACAAAACCAATTATGTCTAAAATTTGGCCCAACTAAAGGTGAAACTTGAGTCAGTTGATAGCAGGTCTGAGTTCACAAAGAACTTGTGTGATGCCCTGGCAAAACCAGGTAGTCACACAGATAGGCCCCTGCATAACACTTATCCCACACTGGGTTACACCAGCCAACCAGAAACCCTAGTCACCCCCCTGAGCGCAGGACAGACACCAGTGGGCAGGACCAGGTGGATGAAGAACGCCCACCTTGCCGGTCTAGAGAGCCCGAGGAGGGAAAAGCAGTCTGTTCAGTTAGGGAGTGGAAGTTCACAGGCGTCGAAGTTGGAGCCCCAATGCACTGGCTAGGAGGCAGACAGTGGTCAGTGTCGGCAGGAGACGGGAAGACGGCTGCCGGAGATCCGAGGTGGACTGGGGCAGGGTTGTAGCCCGCCGGTACCGACACCGGAGAACCAACTCGGAAACCGTGCACAGAGGGGGTACTTGGACCCTGAAGCCAGGACTGGAACCAATGGCCCAGCTAATTAACCAATTGAGGGCAGGAATCTAGTTCCTGTCCCAACCTAAGTTCCGAAAAGTAGACAACCACCCACAGAGAGGATTAAGGCATCCGCCAGGGCCCGTAGATCCCAAGGGTCAGCGTCGGACGGGTACGGCTCCCAACCAAAGGACCGGGAGCGGATTCCCGCGTTTCACATAGGGAGGTTCACCACATCACAACACAGTGCAGAGGAAAGGGACACAGACCACCAGCCCGGGTGTGGAACCAGATACACCCGTCTGCAGAGGCCGGCCACCATCACCTTGGTTTACCAAAAGAACTTTGCATTTATTGACTCCACACATCCGTGCAACCTCATCCAGCACCACGACAACCGGTGACTCCACACATCAGTGCAGTCTCATCCAGCACCAGAACAACCGAACTGTAAGTGTGCTGATCCCTACAACCCTGCACAACACTGGTCCCCAGGGCATCCATCCCTACCCACGGAGGGGTTAACATCCAGCTGCCATCACATCTCCCCCGGGTACCCCATAACAGCAGTGGTGGTGCTACACCTCACCACACACCGTGGGTGGTGTCACAGACTAATTACAACAAATCTCGTACAATTACGTCCCCTTTTATTCGGAGTGTCGGCGCGACCCCCGGGTCCGGTAGAGTCCCTCGAGCCATACCGCAGATCCGGATCCGAGCAGCCTGACGGCTGGCATGGGGGCGGCACACCCGAAACTTGGCGTCACAAACAGGATTCTTACCCATCCACTTACCTGGTGGAAGTGCGCCTTGTTCTGGACTGTCAGTGGTGCTCCGCTGCAAAATTCTGAAAAGCCGCCATTTTGCCGCCATTTTTAGGCGCAAAAAATAATAACCCAGCGTCTTCTTCCCCGAGAAAGGGCGCAAAGCTGAAGCCCCGCCCCCTGGGAACATGGCCGGAAGGAGGACACTGAGGCCAAAAACGAAACCAGAGAGCGGAGTGAAGAAAGTGCTCGCAAAAGACCAAGGGGGGCGGGTGGAGAAGCTGCGGCACGTGACCCGAAGAGATAAAGGGCAGGGACACCAGGACTCTTCCATCTTTTGCTCCTGGACACCAAAGTGGAAGGATGTCTGACCGGTCCGGCAACCCGGCTTTGGAGGAACCTGCTCCTGGGACTGCTGACTAGGTGGAAGCCCAGACAGAACAGATGTGCCATAGGATCCAGGCCCAGGCCAACTTTCTGCTGAAAAGATGGACGGCTGAGATGAAGGACCTGGCTGCAGCCGGTATTCATCCCGAGTACAGAGGAGGTCATTGCCGGTAAACACTACAATGAGGTGCGGTATTCATCCCGGGTACAGAGGAGGTCATTGCCGGTAAACACTACAATCCACACAACACACAGTCAGTTGCCCTGCCACTGGGACTGGGTTAGGGTAGGGTGCTGGGGGTGGCCATCACGAGGTATGGGACATTCTGCCCACTAGTTCAGCAAACCGGGGGTGAAGCATCTTCAGGGGGGAGTAAGGCAACCCACACAGACAAAAAAAGAGAGGAGAATTGGAAGCGCACTCAAAAAAGTCAGGGACCCGTGGTCTGGAGCTGAAGCGCTCGACTCGAGTTCCCAGATAAGAAAGGGGATCCCAGGGCTCACGGGGAGTGCGACAGGCACCCGTGACCCGCTCCACTAGCCATACACTGGGGTGGAGGGACACCCAGAAGGACAGACACACAGGGAGAAGCACCGGCCTTGGCCTCTGTACTATCCGGGATCAGCTGGAGCCCATGACAGCAGAGCTCCGCACTCCAGAGGCGGTGATACTTCAGTGAGTAAAGAACTTTGACTGCAACCCCTGTGTCGTCCAATCCTTTCCGCACCGTACCCTCGCCTTAGCTGCACGGCAGCAGGGAACTACGACTCCCAACATCCCTGGGGCCTGAACTCTGACTGTGCAGAGCTGCGATACCATCTACCCCAGAGGACACCTCCCACAGTGGTGGCTCCTATAATAGCCAAAAACCACAGGTGGCGTCACAAATACAAACTCTTCTCCCCTGTAAATATTCCCTTCATCCATCTTTATTGACACTGCCGAGGTCACGGAACTGGGCCCGGCCGCAATGACATCCCACCCCCATCACTGCTTGGTGATGACGAGTAACCCCCCAGATCCCATGGGAGCCTCACTTGATCTCACTCATAGCAGATGGATGGACAGCCATTGGTTTCATAGCCCCTGTTGCAGCTCTCCTCACCAATCTCTTTATACAATGAAACACGGATTGTTTGAAAATATAAATGGTAGAACTTTGTAGGTCCCAACCTAGAATAGTGGCAATGGGCTTTGTCCAAATTCAACAAATCTCTTTCATTAGTTGCAAAATATCATATTTTAGCTCCTATGATAAACTCCTTGTTAGTTGTCTGTTGATATCATTTTCAGATCCCTGGAAGCCACTAAGACCGTGAGCAATAATAAATCCTTTACATCCTGAAATGAAGGTTTAATAGGAGATTAGCTGTCAACCTGTCATGAAAACAGACAACTTCACCTGAGGCTGCTGGTTCATGGAGTCGCCCAGTGCAGGTCATTCTCACACTCTACTGTTTCATACAGGAGCGTGTAATCTGTATTTTGAAGCAGGCTACTCTTCCAGTCCTCCAGAAATGCTACAGGGAAGAATGTGACATAATAAAGAAGCAAAACAATGTTTCCCAAGCTTTGCTTTTTGTCTTATTGCCAATATCTACGTGTGTAGTTCTGACAACCATTAACACCATATATTTTCACAAGCTTCAAAAGAACAGCTAAACAAAAGACATGTGACTCGAGGGGGGTTAATCCGGCCAAGAGTCTATTAGCAAACACATCTTCTTGATGTTAGTAGCATTAGTGTAAAGATTTTACAAGAAAAAAGGATGTTTTCAAAGGTAATAGCCATCTTAATGGTTTTAGGGGCTGAGCTTTGTAGCATGCAGATATCTATTTGTTCTTATGTATCGTCAATGTGATATATGGATATGCAGAAAGCTGTATTTGTTACCTTGTGATATCTTTTCTATTGCTAATATAGCACCAACATATTCCACAGCTCTGTGCAGATATTGTCAAAAGCCACACCTGTCTTTGTTCCCAATGGGGTTCACAATCTTATTTCCTTATCTCACACAGGGACAATAATTATTAATTTTAATTTATTCATTTATATAGCGCTATTAACTCCACAGCACTTTACATACAATAGAACAAATTAATTAAGCTCCCCAGTTAGCATGATATTAGGAATCAATCTGGAGATATGGCTGTGTAAGTCATATGACAACAATAGAAATGATACCTGCCTTGTAGTTATTTAATGTACTATTGGTGAGAAATCAAGCTTTGTATCAACATTCAAATTAGTCTTAAAGGGGTTATACACTACTAGGACAACCCCTTTTGACTCCACATGTCTCTCAGGTAAAATAACAGTGCCATCTAGTTGTAACGAGTTGTGACATCACGAGAGCCCTGCATTCAATCAACTCCGGCTTCTGTCTCCCCACCTTCGGAGCAAACAAGCAGTCAACAGGAAGTGAGCTCAGCCGCAGAGATCACTTCCTGCTAATGAACTTGTTTGGTCTGAAGGTAGGGAGACAGAAGCCGGCACTGATTGGATGCAAGGTAGTAGTGGACAAACCCTTTAAGATGTTTTAAGGGCGTGATGATGCACTTGGAGGACATCACTATATCCCAATTGACTTCCAGACTAAGTTGCATGTTGCTTCAAAAACATTGACAGGTATATTTTTTCTTATTGTGCTACGACTTAGACAGCTTTACGTCTAAGTTGATCAGTAAAATCTTCCCAATAAGTTCAATTTAACATTATAAAACATATCACCAGGGGTGGACATATCATTGGTGTAGCATGTGCAGCCGCACAAGCGTCCAAGAGATAATGAAGCGACTAACCCCTCTAAGGCCTCCGTCACACATCCGTGCCGCCGGTACGTGTTTGCCATTTTTTACACGTACCGGAGACACGTACACACGTGGGCCTAAGTAATCCTAATGTTTTGGACACACGGAAGTATTTAGGAAAGGATCGTGTTTCCATTCCATACTTACGTGTGTGAGTTCCATACACTGACATCTCATTTTTTCTCCAGCAGCACGGGTGTCACACGGCCCTTACCTGTACCACATGGATGTACTGTGGATGCGGACCTACGTGACATGTGCCGGAGACACACACGTGTCAGGTTAAAAACAAAAAAAACACACACTCACCTCCATGAGCCCTGCAGTCTCTGCCGCGGCTGTCACCTGCATCCGTCCCCCAGTGAATTTGAACAACGCATCTTCTTCACTGGGGACCGGAAGCAGCGTCAGAGGGGCGTGGCCTGTGCCGGACACTGTCATTCAGCACCACAGACAGCTCTGGAAGAAACAGGTAAGGCGGGGTTTCCGTTCTCCGTGTGTTATTACGTATAACACACGGAGAACACGTACGTGTCACAAACACGGCACACAGGGAGAAAACCACCCCTTTAACACGTACATGAAAAACGGTTCGTTTTTTTCACGTGCGTGTGACAGAGGCCTAAAGCAGCAAGGAGCTTCTGTTATAGTAGAATTATTGGACTGGCAAGGGCTCATATACTATTCTTGCACAGGGGCCCTTTTCTGTCTGTGGCTGACACTGCATATCACTATGAGAAAATATTACATAAAGTTATAAATATTTCAGAATTTTTACCTATAAATTATAAGGAAAATTTAGAGCCATAACTCTTATTTTTCTATCATTATTGCCATATTCTGCCACATAGTATACTACAAAAGGGGAACAAAATTCCAAGTGTTGTAAAATTGCAAACAAAATATAATTTCACAATGGTTGTTGGTGTTTTTTATTTACCACTTTCAACATATGGTAAAACTGAAAGGGCAATATGAGTGTGCAAATAACAAAGATGCATTTTTTTTATTTAAGTAGTGAAAAAAAAAATCAGAAATTCTGAAATTTGAAAAAAAAAATGGCTTTTTGGTTGCCATTTTCGGAGACCCGGAATGTTCTCATTTTTTTAGATATTGGGCTGGATGAGGGCTTTTTTTTTGCTCTCTGAACTGCCATATTTACTAGTGATGAGTGAATATACTTAGCATTATTCGTTATTTGCCCAAATATTAAGATATTTGTGATATCCGCTAATCGCCGAGTATTTTGGTATCCTCCTTGTGAGATTCGAGACCTGTCTGCCAGCATGTTTGGCGCTTGATTGTCAGCCACTAAACATGCTAGGATTGCCTTCCAATAAAAGTAATGTTGTAGAAATCTTTGCTTCTGATATTATTCTGATTGGGAGGCGCATTGTAAAAAAAAAGACTTACTGAGATTCCCCGCAGCTGTTACACTACTTCCAGGTCCGCTTATTAGATCTCATACATATGCACTGCTTCCCCCGCCCACTGTCTGTACTGGAGTCTCTGATTGGTTGCATTCACAGAGGCTGTCTGGGTCCACAAATAGAGTGTAAAAATAAATAAGTAAATAAATAAAATGTTGCAGGGTCCCCCGTATATTGATACCCAGCACAGAAAAAGAATATGGCTACAGACTGCAGCTCCCAGGTCTCAACTGTCAACCCGGTAACTTTAAGGGAGCTTTTAAGGGAGCCTTTAACTTTCCTTGAGTTCCCAGCTGCTGGGACGTCTGGAAGCTGTAAATATTTACCAAATTTCACAGCCTTCAGGTGTCCCAACAGCTGGGAACTCCCAAAAATATAAAGGCTTTCTTAAAGGCTCTCTTAAAGGCTCCTATAAGGTTTTTGGGCTACCGGACTGTCAGACTGCTGTGCTGCTGTGTACGGCAATCGACAGTCGTCAATCTTTCAAATTTGCATCTGCTGGCAAAAAAAACAGAACCAAAATGTTGTCAAAACTGTGCGGCTTTCTGCTAGGAGATGCAGTTTTGGTGCTGCAATTTATACACCAAATTCCTGCACCAAATCTGCATCTCTGGCAAACAATTGCATCAATACTGCATCAGAACCATATCGCTTTTTGATGTGTTTTTTTTTTTGCTAGAAGTTACAGATTTGGTGCAGCAATTTGTGTGTAAATTTCAGCACCAAATCTGCATCTCTTGGCAAAAAAAAAAATACAGTTTTCTGCCATGAGATGCAGGTCTGATTTAACTCATTTCACCTGAGGCAAAGTCACTGTGTTCAATGAGGTCACTTGAGGTGAGTTTACCTGCTGTCACAGGTGGTATACTGAGGGAACCTCCAGCTGTGACCGCACATAAACTCAGTGATTTATTTATAGGATTAGTAATGGCAGTATCATAGATACTTCCCCATTACTAATCTAGAGCTTAGTGGCAGCTGTGAGCTGTCATTAACCCCTTATTTCCCTGTTTGCCATTGCACCAGGGCAATCGGGATAAGTAGGGTAAAGTGCTGGAATTGCCACATCTAATGGATGTGACAATTCTGGTCAGCTGCAGGCTGCTATTTTTAGGCCGAGAGGCCCAATAATTATTGGCCTCCCCAGTCTGAGAATACCTTCCTCCAGCTGTCGACTTTATCATGGCTGGATTTAAAAATTTGGGAGGATTGTACACTTTTTAAAAAATTATTTAAATAATTTAAAAAAAACAAAAACGCAAGGGAACCCTCCTATTTTGATACACAGCTAAGATAACGCTCATAGCTGGGAGCTGCAGCCGGTACCTGTATGCTTAATCTGTGCTGGGTATCGATATATGAAGGAACCTGCAACATTTTTTTATATATTTATTTTTACACTTATTATGGGACCAGACAGCCTCTGTGAGGGCAGCCAATCAGAGACACTGGCACGCTGGCAGTCTGACTGCATCCAATCACAGATGCTGGCAGAGAGGGTGGGTATGTGAAGCAGTGCATGTATGAGATCTAATTAGCGGACCCAGAAGTAGTTTGACAGCAGCGGAGCATCTCAGTAGGTTTAGATGTCCTGCTTTAATCCCAGTAATACTCTGACAATATTATTCCCAGAAATCAAATGTGCATCAGAAATGCATCCAGGCATCTTCCTCATGTTGTTTGCATTCAGTTTCAACACTTTTCCATCCATTTCAGCATTTTTACAGCCCTCCTAGATGGACTTCCAAGGTTCCACTGAAAATTTGAGTTTCCCATTGACTTGCATTGAGTTGTTGTTCGTGACGAATACAGGAATAATAGAAATGATTTGGTTTGAATAATCCAAACCAAAATATTATACTGTTCACCCATCTCTAATTTTTACCATTACCATTTTCGGGTAGATATGATGTTTTCATCACCTTTTATTGCAATTTTGTGGAGACCAAAAAAATGTAATTCTAGCATTTTGATTTTTTTCTCGTTGCGCCATTTATCGAACAGATTTATTTTATATATTTTAATAGATAAAAAATTTCTGAACCAGGCAATACCAAATATATTTTTTTTAATTGGGGCAAAAGGGGGATGGTTTGAGCTTTTATGTTTTTTTTATTTCTTTTACTGTATTTAATAGTGCCCTCAGGGGACTTGAAACTGACATGCTGTACAGAGCAGGGCATCAGCACTTTTCTGTACAGCAGAAATCACGATCTGCTATGAATGTCGGCTCACAGCTGGTGTTCACAGGAGGATTCTGATGACAGGCACAGGGGTCATCAGCTGACACCCATCTGTCATGATAACCCATCGGTGCCAGTGATCGCATGACAGAATAGTGAATGTGTAGCCCTGGAATTTGAGCAAAATTTTGTTGGTTAAGTTAAACAATAAAAAGAACATTTTTTATTTTGCGCAAAATACATTAACCATGTGCCCTATTTTGTTCAATTTAGTGCAAAAAAAATCAGCAAATACCAAAAGACACAAAAAAGTTCCTTAAAAATATTGGAATATGATGAATTAAGCCCACACGTGCACAAGGTAAGCCTGCTTGTACCTGCTTTCACACGGTATATGTACAGGGGCCTATTTATAAGATAAACACTTTAAATTTTATATAATTGGTTGTTGTAGGTTCAGCTCGCAGCCTCAGGTTGCAGACACTGCTCTATAGCTTAACGACACTATCACATCTACAGTGAAAGCTAAAATTACATTTGCATTTGAAGTTGGTGGTTTATGGATGTGCAGCAGATACGGGTTCAGTGGTCATTTGTTTAGTTTTCTGTATATACCACAACCACTTCTTTACATATGAATGGAAGGCCAGGAGGACAGCTACACAAGTCTCTGTAGACAATATTGACCAGCATTTCAATAAAGCCAAAGTCATAAACACATTAGAAAAGATAAAACTAATGGATGTTAGGGGATCGCTGCTGAGTCACAGGTTTTGTGACGCACCAGTGACCTCATAAGCGATCTCGCTGTGTGTGACACTAAGCAGCGACCTGGCCTCTGCTGTGAAATCGCTGATCGCTACACCCAGCTCTGGTTCATATTTAGGTCATTGCTCTCCTGCTGTGAAGCACACATCGCTGTGTTTAACAGCGAGAGATCAACAATCTGAATGTGCAGGGTGCAGGCAGCCGGCTTCTGCGGACGCTGGTAACTAAGGTACACATCGGGTAACCAAGCAAAGGCTTTGCTTGGTTACCCGATATTTAGCTTGGTTACCAGCATCCGCAGCTACTAGAAGCCGGCTGCCTGCTCCCTGCACACGTAGCCAAGGTACACATCGGGTAACTAAGGAAAGTGCTTTGCTTAGTAACCTGATGTGTAACCTGGCTACGAGTGCAGGGAACCAGCGCTAAGCGGTGTGCATAACCAGTGTAAATATCGGGTAACCAAGCAAAGCATTTTGCTTAGTTACCTGATATTTAACTTGGTTACCAAGCGCAGCATCGTTTCCACAAGTCGCTGTTGGCTGGTGGCTGGTCATTGGTTGCTGGTGAGATCTGCCTCTTTGACAGCTCACCAGCGACCATGTAGCGACGCACCAGTGATCCTGACCAGGTCATATCGTGGTCGGAATCGCTGGTACGTAGTTTAGTGAGACAGTACCCTTAGGCTGTAGTTACAGGGTTGCTGTTGCTGGAAAAGACAAAAGGCGCAAGTAGGGTCTTATCCTGGTGGAGCCAGAATAAAACTAGTGTCAAGGAATCACTCACCTGGTGCAGTTGTGCAAGTCACAACTACTATGTAGAGCATAGATCAAACCACAATGGCTGCTGCAGACCCCACTGCAGATCGATACGCAGAGCAAAAGAGATTAACCTGTGGGACAAGGAGATGGTTAAATGAATATTAAAATTGTGATTTTCTTGTTTTCTTCTACGTGTTAAACTCCTTCTTCAAGAACCAAAAGTCACTGACATACCGCAGTGATTTTTGGTTCCGGAAGAAGGAGTTTAACACTCGAAACGCATAGAATATTGAAATTACAATTGCTCTACATATCAAGGCTGGAGTTACATGACAGTATAAAAAAAAAATCAGTCCTTTTTTCATCCTGTACAACGGGACCATTTTTTTTCTCACTTATGCATTTGCAATCTGTTTTTTACAGTAGCAGCTAATAATCATTTAAAGCATTATTTACAGTTTCCAATGTTATAGAATTTGTTAGGGCCAGGTGGACGGGCAGACCCAGGAGGTGGATCCACTGGGCTGAACACCTCACCGTGGGCAAGGTGCCCGGTAGCCGGAGCACTAGCAGGACAGTCCGTTTAGAGGAGTGGAATAAAGAAGTCCCTGGGACCACGGGGTCTCTGATGGTAGTCCGGGTGACGGAGCTCAGGTTCGGAGGCCGAGATGTCGTCAGGCAGAGTCCAGAACCAATGGAGCGAGAAGACGGGTCACCACAGGGATCGGAGATGGCAAGAACTGACGGGATGGCAGGCCGTCACCGTTCGGGGTTCGGGTATCGTCAGGACCGGTTGGCGAGGCAGGTGCGGCTCTACGAGAGAGATAGGTAAGTATATCACAGACACAAGGAGACCTGACTCCTAGCTTAGAAAACACGAAGAACAGGCCCCGCCCACTTGGAAAGGATCCCCCTATATACCCAGTACCTGATCCTTCAATATCCTGTTGGAGGACACTGGCCCTTTAAGAAAGGGTAAATGACCGCGCGCGCGCCCTAATGCGCATGCACGAGGCCCAGGTGCCAGAAGCCAGGGCAGGGAGCGGTGAACAGAAGGCAGGGGAGCCGGCCTGGAGCAGAGCTGCCGACGGGCGCCGGGAGCGGGGACCGAGCCGCCTGGGGACCGCAGGTGATGGGGGCTGGAGGCTGTGGAGCGGGGGACGCCTGACGGAGGAGCCGGGGAGCGAGGCAGGGAAGCCGGGGAGCGTGGCAGGTGAGCCGGGGAGCGAGGCAGGGGAGCCGGGAAACAAGGCAGGGGACCCGGGGAGCGTGACAGTACCCCCCCCACGCCACCTCCCCGCAACCGAGACAGGAAGGCACTTATCAGAGGAGTACCCACATTCTCCCGGGGTTCCCAGGACCTATCCTCAGGACCATACCCTGCCCAGTCCACCAGGAAGAACTGTCAGCCTCGTACGGTTTTCATGGCCACGATATCCCTTACCGCATAGATGTCATCATCAGCAAAAGGAGGAGGATCAGAACTGGCAGCAGCGGAGAAGGGACTAAGGACAACCGGCTTGAGCAGGGAGACGTGGAAGGAGTTGGGTATCCTCATCATGGCCGGGAGCTGCAGCTTGTAAGAGACCTCATTTATTTTGCTGAGGACTTTAAACGGCCCGATGTAGCGAGGAGCCAGCTTGTATGATGGTAGCTTCAATCGGACGTACTTGGAAGCAAGCCAGACCAGATCTCCTGGAGAGAAACACGGGGGATCCAGACGCCTCTTGTCTGCGTGTCTCTTCATCCGCAGGGAAGCACGTCCAAGGGACGTCTTGACAGAGTCTCAAATTGTAGAAAAGTCACGGACTACAGCATCAGCAGCAGGGACATCCGAGGAAGAGGATACAGGTAATGGGATGGAAGGCTGAAGACCGTAAATGACATGGAAGGGAGAGCTGGAGGAGGACTCACTGACGTGGTGGTTATGGGAGAATTCAGCCCAAGGAAGAAGCGTGGACCAGTCGTCGTGATGGGCGTTAACGTAGTGACGTAAGAAGGAGGTCAAGATCTGATTGACTCGTTCCACTTGGCCGTTCGACTGAGGATGGTAGGCTGAAGAAAAGTCCAGAGTCACTCCCAGATGTTTGTAGAGAGCCCTCCAGAAGCGGGAGGTAAACTGAGTTCCTCTGTCGGACACAATGTGTGATGGAAAGTCATGCAACCGGAAGATGTGCTGTATGTAAGCGTCAGCGAGTTCCTGGGCAGAGGGCAGTCCAGCCATAGGGACGAAATGAGCTATTTTGGAGAACCGATCCACCACGACCCATATGACTGTGTGTCCGGAGGACAGGGGCAAGTTCGTAATAAAGTCCATCGCAATGTGTTGCCACGGAACGGAGGATATAGGCAGAGGCAGAAGACGACCATATGGCAGGTGTTTGGGCGTCTTGTTCCTGGCACAATAGGAGCAGGCTGAGACAAAAGAAGCGACGTCCGTGCGAAGGGATGGCCACCAGTAGTGACGTACAATTGTACTCCATGTTTTCTTCTGACCAGCATGGCCGGCTATTTTCGAGGCATGGCCCCAGTGCAACACTTTTTGCCTGTCAGTCTCAGAGACATAGGTCTTCCCAGGCGGTATCTGGGCCATGGTGACAGGAGCCACCGGAATGATCTTACTAGGACAGATGATGGGCTGGGATGTCTCCTCCTCCTGCTCCATGGGCATGAATGACCTGGACAAAGCATCTGCTCGTACATTCTTGTCCGCGGGTCGAAAAAGGAGCTGAAAATCGAACCTGGCAAAGAACAAGGACCACCTGGCCTGCCGTGGGTTCAGTCGCTGAGCGGACCGCAGGTATTCCAGGTTCTTGTGGTCCGTGTAAATGATCACGGGGTACACTGCTCCCTCCAGAAGTTGGCGCCATTCCTCCAGAGCCAGTTTGACTGCCAATAGCTCTCGGTCACCGATGGTGTAGTTGCGTTCAGGCGCTGAGAAGCTCTTGGAGAAGAAACCTTAAGTAACCATCTTCCCGGAGGAGGACTTCTGGATGAGCACTGCTCCGGCTCCCGAGGAGGAGGCATCCACCTCCAAGGTAAACTGTCGGTTTAACTCAGGACGGTGGAGCACAGGGGAAGAAGCAAATGCCTGTTTCAGGGAGCCAAACGCGGCGTCGGCCGCAGGTGACCAGTCCTTTGGATTAGCCCCCTTCTTGGTCAAGGTGGAGAGAGGTGCAGTCAGAGAAGAGAAGTGAGGGATGAACTGACGGTAATAGTTTGCGAATCCCAGAAAGCGTTGGATTGCCTTCAGTCCGGAAGGAGGGGGCCAGTTGAGAATGGAAGAGACCTTCTCCGGGTCCATCTGCAGACCGGTATCGGAGATTACGTAACCCAAGAAGGGAAGAGAAGACTGCTCGAATACACACTTCTCGTACTTGGCGTACAGGCGATTCTCTCTCAGTCTTTGTAGTACCAGCTGCACGTTCTCTCTGTGGGTCAGGAGGTCCAGAGAGAAGACCAGGGTATCGTCAAGATACACCACCACACAGACGTAGAGAAGGTCCCGGAACACGTCGTTCACCAATTCCTGAAACACTGCTGGTGCGTTACAGAGGCCGAAGGGCATCACACAGTATTCATAGTGCCCATCGCGAGTATTGAATGCGGTCTTCCATTCGTCCCCAGAGCGGATGCGGACCAGGTTGTAGGCACCCCGAAGATCCAACTTGGTAAACACACGAGCTCCTCTAAGCCGATCAAACAATTCGGGGATGAGCGGCAGGGGGTATTTATTTTTCATGGTGATTTGGTTCAATCCCCGGTAGTCAATGCATGGGCGTAGATCACCCTCTTTCTTCTTAACGAAGAAGAAGCCTGCTCCCGCAGGAGAGGAGGACCTCCAAATGAATCCCCTTGCCAGGTTCTCCGTGATGTAGGCAGACATGGCCCTTGTTTCAGCAGGAGACAGCGGATATATCCGTCCTCGAGGTGGTGTAGTTCCCAGGAGTAGGTCGATGGCACAGTCATAAGGACGATGTGGCGGAAGTACCCCTGATTCTTTTTTATCAAAGACGTCCGCGAAGGACCAATAGGCCGAGGGCAGTCCCGGTAGGGACTCCGGAACCGCAGGTCGTCGGATGGGCTGTATAGTCTTCAGACAATTCTCGTGGCAAGAGGAGCCCCATCGGGTGATTTCACCAGTACCCCAGCTGACTGATGGTTCGTGTGTCCGTAACCAGGGGAGTCCTAGCAGGATTTGATGGGACATGTGTGGGAGGACGTAGAGAGCGATGTTCTCGGTGTGCAGGGCACCGATACGTAGTTCCACCGGCTTGGTGATCCACGAGATGGTGTCAGAGAGGGGTCTCCCATCTACAGAGGCAATCACGAGGGGTTTGTCGAGTGGAGTAACAGGCACCTGGTACTTGTCCACCGTGGCCTGCTGGATGAAATTGCCTGCTGCCCCGGAATCGAGGTACGCCTCGGCCATGAACCGCGTCTCTCCCGTTGTCACTTGAACAGTCCACGTAACCGGGTCTGAGAGAGTCCCAGCACCAAGGGTGGCCTCTCCTACCAGCCCTAGGCTTTGTAGTTTCCCGGCCTCTCTGGACAGGAGCATAGAAGGTGTGTGCCCTCTCCGCAGTAGAAGCAGAGGCCCTTGGCGAGCCGTTCTGCTCGGCGTTGTTCGGACTGCCGCAAACGGTCAATCTGCATGGGCTCGTGGACAGAGACACCAGATGACGCTGACTGAAGTACGGCGGTCTTCTGCGGAGGAGAGGAATGCCGTATCGGACGTCTCTCACGGGACACCTCTTTGGATCGTTCCTGGAATCTGAGGTCCACGCGGGTGGCTAGTGCGATCAGGGCATCCAGGGTGGAAGGAACATCGCGGCCTGCCAGCTCGTCCTTAATACGGCTGGAGAGTCCTTCCCAGAAGGCGGCGGTGAGGGCTTCATTGTTCCACCCCAATTCTGAGGCCAAAGTGCGGAAGCGGATGGCATACTGCCCCACCGTCGTAGTCCCCTGACGTAGCCTGAGGAGTGATGAGGCGGATGCAGCGGCACGTCGAGGTTCGTCAAAGGTGTTTCTGAATGCCTGCAGGAAGTCCTGGATGTTGGTAGTCACAGGGTCCTCCTTTTCCCACAAGGGGTTCATCCAGGCCAGTGCCTCACCCTCTAGATGGGACATCACAAACGCCACCTTGGCTTGGTCGGAGGCAAACAAGTGCGGAAGCAACTTGAAATGAAGGGAGCACTGGTTTAAGAATCCCCTGCAGGTCTTGGGATCTCCGGCGTACCGGGGTGGTGAGGCCAAACGAAGTCTGGAAGCATCCGAGGAGGCTGCCACGGGAGCTGTGGCCGTGGATTGTACAGTGGAAACCTGAGATGCCAAGGATGTGGCCGTCGCTTGTAGCGTGTTCAGGCGGGTATCCACAGAAGACATGAAGTTCAGCATGCGGGTCTGGGTCTCGCGCTGGCGTGTGAGTTCCTGCTGCAAGGCCGCTAGTGCTTCGGCGGGATCCATGGCCTGTTCTTACTGTTAGGGCCAGGTGGACGGGCAGACCGAGGAGGTGGATCCACTGGGCAGAACACCTCACCGAGGGCAAGGTGCCCGGTAGCCGGAGCACTAGCAGGACAGTCCGTTTAGAGGAGTGGAGTAAAGAAGTCCCTGAGACCACGGGGTCTCTGATGGTAGTCCGGGTGACGGAGCTCAGGTTCGGAGGCCGAGATGTCGTCAGGCAGAGTCCGGAACCAATGGAGCGAGAAGACGGGTCACCACAGGGATCGGAGATGGCAGGAACTGACGGGATGGCAGGCCGTCACCGTTCGGGGTTCGGGTATCGTCAGGACCGGTTGGCGAGGCAAGAGCGGCTCTACGAGAGAGATAGGTAAGTATATCACAGACACAAGGAGACCTGACTCCTAGCTTAGAAAACACGAAGAACAGGCCCCGCCCACTTGGAAAGGATCCCCCTATATACCCAGTACCTGATCCTTCAATATCCTGTTGGAGGACACTGGCCCTTTAAGAAAGGGTCAATGACCGCGCGCGCGCCCTAATGCGCATGCGCGAGGCCCGGGTGCCAGAAGCCAGGGCAGGGAGCGGTGAACAGGAGGCAGGGGAGCCGGCCTGGAGCAGAGCTGCCGACGGGCGCCGGGAGCGGGGACCGAGCCGCCTGGGGACCGCAGGTGATGGGGGCTGGAGGCTGTGGAGCGGGGGACGCCTGACGGAGGAGCCGGGGAGCGAGGCAGGGAAGCCGGGGAGCGTGGCAGGTGAGCCGGGGAGCGAGGCAGGGGAGCCGGGAAGCAAGGCAGGGGACCCGGGGAGCGTGACAGAATTGCAATGTATCCATAAAAATCGAATGCCATACAGGGGCATCCATTTTTTTTCTGGCTAAGTCTAATCTTAGTTTTTGAGGAATATCATGCATTCTGTTATTTCTTTCCATTTTAGATTCTGTAAGTGTTAAAAAATTGGTCATCTGCACTGTCCCATTCAATAACATTGGTCCTAGTGCTGTAGCTGTTTTCATGGATAGAACTCAAACCCAAAATATGGTTGTGTGAACTTAGCCTTGCATTCAACTTTTCAACTCTAAGAATCAGAATTTTGTTGGCTGTTCACATTACCGTACATCAATTGAAAGCTAGACTTAAATAATCATTATGTCGTCCGACTGTGACCATCTCATCTCAGATATCTATTTCAGTTTCATGTCAGCACAGTATACTCATCCAAAACAATGATAACAAGAGTTTTGAAATGTGAATGCTGTTTCACTAAATTATTATCTTATTAACATCCTTTGTTAAAGCTCTTTTTTATGAATCAGTGAAATTATTCTAAAGGGGGCTTTACACGCTGCGACATCGCTAATGCGGAGTCGTTGGGGTCACGGAATTTGTGACGCACATCCGGCCGCATTAGCGATGTTACTGCGTGTTACACCGATGAGCGATTTTGCATCGTTGCAAAAACCATTCTCGATTATCGTTACTGCAGCAGTAACGATGTAGTTCGTCGCTCCTGCGGCAGCACACATCGTTATGTGTGATGCCGCAGGAACGAGGAACCTCTCCTTACCTGCCTCCCGGCCGCTATGAGGAAGGAAGGAGGTAGGCGGGATGTTCCGGCCACTCATCTCCGCCCCTCCGCTTCTATTGGGCGGCCGCTCAGTGACGTTGCTGTGACGCCGCACGGACCGCCCCCTTAGAAAGGAGGCGGTTCGCCGGTCACAGCGACGTCGCCGGGCATGTAAGTAGTGTGACGGGTCTGCGAGATGTTGTGCGGCACGGGCAGCGATTTGCCCGTGTCGCACAACAGATGGGGGCGGGTACCCACGCTAGCAATATCGGGACCGATATCGCAGCGTGTAAAGTAGCCCTTAGCTGAATGTGTGCTTGTTACCTAACACTAGAAGTCCCAGAGAGGGGTCATTTAACATTTCTACCTTTGGCATGGGTCGAATGACCTGAAGGATTTTAGCTAACATCCTATAATCACCGTCTTTTGTTCTGTAATTAAAGCCATTTTTTCCATTGAGTTTAGTCACTTAGTTTCTAGTTAGTTCTATTCAGTTTGGACTAATGGTCATTTGACCCTCTTTCGGTACTTCATGTGGGAGGTCGAAATTTCTGGGACTTCTAGTGCTAACCATAACATACGCAGTATTAAAGGGATTCTCTGATTTACAAATGTTCTACAAAAAATTCAGTACTCATCTCTGAATTCCTCTACTAAACCAGCTTAACCGCAGAGCTAAGGAACTTACAGGACTGTAAGCAGTCCTGTTCTTTGCGTACAGGCTGCAAGCAATAGCAAGCAATACTGGCATGGACTATTGCCACCCCTCCATGACCCTAACAGGCACTGTATACTTCATGTTTCTTGAAGGCAGCGCTCCATATTTACAAAATTGAAGATTATTTAGAGCAGCATCAAATGTAAAAATCCTGAAAAATTATCAAATCTTTGAAATTCAAATTTTCTCGCTTTAGCACATTTTTCCATGCCTATACCATGAATAGTTAACAAGCCTTAAAAAGATTTGAACATACTCAAAAGAACTGGTATTCTCAGGCTGAGGAGGTCCATAGTTCCTGAGCCCTCCCCAGCCTAAAAATAGCCTTAAAATTGGTGCATCCATTTTATTTTAATGTTGCGGCGGCGACAAAAAACATAAAAGCATAATTCTGGCATTTTGATTTTACTGAACAATTTAATTTATTTTATATTTTGGTAGATCGGACATTTCTGAACTAGGTGGTACCAATTTTTTGTATTTTTTTATAGTTATATTTTCAATGGGGCAAAAAGGGGTGATTTAAACTTTTGTGTTTTTTGGGGGGTTCATATGTTTTAAAACTTTTTTCCCCACTGCAATCTTCTAATCACTTGTGCTGCACAGAGCAGTGCACGCAAATAGGAGCAGATAGTAACAAGTAAAGATGAGCGGTTCCGTGGAGGTTCGGTTCGCTGGCAGCAAACAAGCCTAGTTCCACAGGCTCAACCTTGATCTGAACCTTGGGTCAAGTCACTGAAGTCACTGATTGGCAGTTTGAGTGTTTGCCCACATACAGCCAGCCATAAGCAGAATACTTCCAGGGGAGGGTGGGGGGCTTTTCAAACTTTTTTTTGTTGCACACTACATGTGATCACGCTGTTGTTACTCCCACTGTGTGCCATTCCGAACCCCAAATCCAAACCTTGATTTTTTAATCTGGTGTTCGATTCAAAAATCGAATCTCAGGTTCATTCATATCTAGTCACTAGCTCCCCGCTGGCACGTAGTATATCCTGCTGTGAGAGATTAACAGTGGGATTTAACTAGTTAATAGTGGCGGGCAGATGTTCGATCTGCCCTGTGCTTTTAGAGGCACATGTCAGCTGATCAGATCAGCCGACATGTGCAGGGAAAGATGTGGGAAGAACACTACCTATGAAGTACCAGTACTTTATAGGTTGTGTTTACCCCTAAAACTACAGTTAGGTCCAGAAATATTTGGACAGTGACACAAGTTTTGTTATTTTAGCTGTTTACAAAAACATGTTCAGAAATACAATTATATATATATATAATATGGGCTGAAAGTGCACACTCCCAGCTGCAATATGAGAGTTTTCACATCCAAATCGGAGAAAGGGTATTGGAATCATAGCTCTGTAATGCATAGCCTCCTCTTTTTCAAGGGACCAAAAGTAATTGGACAAGGGACTCTAAGGGCTGCAATTAACTCTGAAGGCGTCTCCCTCGTTAACCTGTAATCAATGAAGTAGTTAAAAGGTCTGGGGTTGATTACAGGTGTGTGGTTTTGCATTTGGAAGCTGTTGCTGTGACCAGACAACATGCGGTCTAAGGAACTCTCAATTGAGGTGAAGCAGAACATCCTGAGGCTAAAGAAAAAGAAAAAATCCATCAGAGAGATAGCAGACATGCTTGGAGTAGCAAAATCAACAGTCGGGTACATTCTGAGAAAAAAGGAATTGACTGGTGAGCTTGGAAACTCAAAAAGGCCTGGGCGTCCACAGATGACAACAGTGGTGGATGATCGCCGCATACTTTCTTTGGTGAAGAAGAACCCGTTCACAACATCAACTGAAGTCCAGAACACTCTCAGTGAAGTATGTGTATCTGTCTCTAAGTCAACAGTAAAGAGAAGACTCCATGAAAGTAAATACAAAGGGTTCACATCTAGATGCAAACCATTCATCAATTCCAAAAACAGACAGGCCAGAGTTAAATTTGCTGAAAAACACCTCATGAAGCCAGCTCAGTTCTGGAAAAGTATTCTATGGACAGATGAGACAAAGATCAACCTGTACCAGAATGATGGGAAGAAAAAAGTTTGGAGAAGAAAGGGAACTGCACATGATCCAAGGCACACCACATCCTCTGTAAAACATGGTGAAGGCAACGTGATGGCATGGGCATGCATGGCTTTCAATGGCACTGGGTCACTTGTGTTTATTGATGACATAACAGCAGACAAGAGTAGCCGGATGACTTCTGAAGTGTACCGGGATATACTTTCAGCCCAGATTCAGCCAAATGCCGCAAAGTTGATCGGACGGCGCTTCATAGTACAGATGGACAATGACCCCAAGCATACAGCCAAAGCTACCCAGGAGTTCATGAGTGCAAAAAAGTGGAACCTTCTGCAATGGCCATGTCAATCACCAGATCTTAACCCAATTGAGCATGCATTTCACTTGCTCAAATCCAGACTTAAGACGGAAAGACCCACAAACAAGCAAGACCTGAAGGCTGCAGCTGTAAAGGCCTGGCAAAGCATTAAGAAGGAGGAAACCCAGCGTTTGGTGATGTCCATGGGTTCCAGACTTAAGGCAGTGATTGCCTCCAAAGGATTCGCAACAAAATATTGAAAATAAAAATATTTTGTTTGGGTTTGGTTTATTTGTCCAATTACTTTTGACCTCCTAAAATGTGGAGTGTTTGTAAAGAAATGTGTACAATTCCTACAATTTCTATCAGATATTTTTGTTCAAACCTTCAAATTAAACGTTACAATCTGCACTTGAATTCTGTTGTCGGGATTTCATTTCAAATCCAATGTGGTGGCATGCAGAGCCCAACTCGCGAAAATTGTGTCACTGTCCAAATATTTCTGGACCTAACTGTATGTCTGTGTATTGTGACGTTGCACCTTGCAACATAGGGGGTTACTCGCTCAGCATGAGGGCTTTAGGTAGACACAGGAGGCACAGTTTCCCAGGTAACACACCTTAACCCTCTCAGCACAGTACCAGTGATTATATTACAGTATGTTTTATTGGAAACTTAAATACTGTCTTAAAAAACATTTCTACTTTTCTTTTTCCCTTGATCATAGATATTTGTTTTTCATCATAATTTATCCTATGGCACCTTTAAAACAAAAAACACTTTTGTCCATGACTATATATAATAGAGAAGAAAGCATAGAAAATTAATTTGCAGATGTCATCCTTGTTATCACAGGTTTTCTTCCCAGCTGCTAAAACCAAGTAAACCAGATGGTTATATTTAATTGAAAATATGGTGCGGAGGCTTCCTGAGTCCCGACAAAGCACCTGGTCTGTTGTCCAGCGTTTTTACCAGTAGCAAATATTGTAGTGCTCATCCCCTTTTCTCAATTATATAGTATGGGATTAAGACTTAATCCATAGATTATCTTAAGTAAAAGATCGAGGACAATACGTTGCTTATATTCCCCATACCACAGAAAATCTAGGAAGAAAATGTGGTACACATAAATGTGAATTGAATACAATTAGAAATAAACGCCCTGATTTTAGATAATGTCAGTTTTTTGCTTGCTCGCTCATCAATTTAAATAGTTTATTATTCAGTAAAGCTTATAAAGTAACAAATAGGGATGAGCAAACCCAAACTGTAAAGTTTGGGGTCCATATGTGACGCCCTGGACTATTCAAGTCATCACAGGGTTCTGCACGCTCTTTCTCTACAATGTAGGATTCAACCCCCATGGTTCTGGGTCTCCATCCTGCAGTACTGCCTCCACCAGCATTCACAAATCCTAGATACACTTTGCACCACACCTGTCAGGCACACCAGTGGGCTGCTTAAGCAGGAATAGGGTCGCCCACCTAGGGGTCATTCCGGGAGGTGGGAGGTGTCAGTTCAGTGGAGTGGTAGCTCTCAAGCTGTGAGGAGCTCTGAGGAAACTGGGAGTTGTAGATCCCAGGGGAGAAGCAGACTAGGTTGCAGACGGTGGTCTGAACCTAGAGGAGTCGGACCCCCGGTCGCAGGGGATTAAGGCTAGGTGCCTAGGACCTGTCTTGGAGGATGGTCAGCAGCCTGGGCCTAATCACCGATCCCGGCCCGAAGGCACGTCGGGGTACATGGACCCTAGGTCAGGAAGAAGCTTCAGGCTACCCGGCAATTTACCTGCGGAGGACAGGGCCTTTACGGACTGTTCCCATGAAGCTCAAAGATCGGGGGCACTAGCGCAACAAAGGGGATAGGGCTTTCCCAAACAAGCGGCCCACTGAAATCCCAAGCGTGAGCACCTGAGAGCAGGCTCCTTCACTTAGCCATATTGGGAAGCAGGGCCCAGAAAGCTGCAAGCTGATGGGCCACAATGGACACTCTAAATTTGTACCAGGAGGCAGGTCAGGGACCACCAGGCAGTTTTGCAGGGGACAGGACCAGGACGAGCTTCCCTCAAGAGACAGTGGCAGTTAGAGACTTGGTTTACCCTGTTGTCAGCATCTGCTTTATTGCTGAGTAAGTACCTGACTGACCCCTGCAACCAGCGAGCCTGCGCTTCCCCTGCACTGCACTCGGTATCACCATCAAGAGTCCCAGGGCCTTCCCCCTACCCGTGGAGTGTAATGTCATCTTGCTGCACCACTCCATCACCCCGTGTACTCCCAACGGCAGAGGCGGTATTTCCAATTACCGTACACCACGGGTGGCATCACGAACTATACCAATCCCCTGTAAATAATCCCCTTTTTCATTTGAGTGTGGCCCCTAGCCCCTGGGTCTGGAGACCCTCAAGCCACGAGTAATCATCACCCCCAGATCTGAGCGGTTCGATCCGCTGCAGGGGCAGCACACATACTAGACACCTTATGTCCTCTGCTGAACACTGAAAACAGACTTTTTACCATATGTCCGGTTCCAGTTCTGGTCTATCATCCAATTAAAGCTGGTTAAAAAGTTGCTGAGCAGCCAATCTGCAAGCTTTTAGACTATTTGCACTTACGAAGCCATCCTAGCCATGCCAAGTATTGATTGTGTGACTGGCCAGGGAAATCACTGTAAAAAAAAATAATTGGGCAGGATAGTTATGCATACCATGTTTGGTATGTCCCACAGTCCGACAGTTTGTCAGTCAGATCACCTGAGGTCACACTGTTCAAACTAAGGTGGGACCTCTGGTGAACTGAATGATGTCACCTGCTCAGTCAGGTCCTCCTTGGCTGTCAGTGATTCCCAAAGTCTGCAGAGTGCAGATATGTTTTCTCTCCCTGCAGCCTCTGGATGTAGCAGAGCTTAGGATTGTCATGAGTCTTCGTATGGATGACATCGAGCTGCAAGGGTGTTGTGGGGGTCAATAAAAGGGTGAGAATGTGTGCATTTAATTTCAAATAAAAGATTTTTGTTGGTGTTTGTGTTTTATTTCTTTTCCCTTACAGGATTAGCAATGGGGGGATCTCATAGAGGGCTCTCCTTACTAATCCAGGGCTTGATGACAACTTTCATTTTGTGACAAATCACAGCTGTTATTAATCCATTATATTATCTCGATTGCACCACACCATGGCAATTGGGATGAGCAGGGTAATGCACCAAGATTGGCACATATAATGTTATGTGCCAATTCTGGGCAGCTGCAGGCTGGTATTTTTAGGCTGGAGGGTGCCAATATCCATGGCTACTCCCATCCTGATAATACCAGCCCCTACCTGTCTGTTTTATCATGGCTGGTTATCAAAAATGATGGGGACCCTATGCCTTTTTTTAATATTTATTTAAATAATTTAAAAAAGAAAATGCCACAGGATCCCTTTTATTTTGATATTCAGCCACTGTAAAGTGTCCCCCACCCTGTGTCATTTTTTAAAATGATTTATTTTTACACTACAATACAGCAAACTGACTGCAACCAATAACAGATGTGGACACAGGATGGGGACGTGTATAGCAGTCTGCAATCAATCACAAACACTCGAAAAGAGGGTGGAAGGGAGAACCAGTGGATATTGATGAACCTTAATTAGCGGGCCCGGAAAGGAGTCTGACTGGAGTGTTGTATGTACGGTATGGTATGTATACTATCCTGCTCTTACTACCATTTAACTTCCATTTGTAGCCCTCTACCACTTACTATGGCTATTATACAGCTCATAACCTCATCCCTATTGACTTATAAGGGGTTCGTTGTCCAAGGTCAAGTTTGGGGTCAAGTTTGGCTGCCAAACCCGATTTTTTTTAGTCTGTGCTGATTCGGTGAACCTGAATATCCAGGGGTTCGCTCATAAAAAGTTAAAAAAGCCTTAAGAAATAGAACATTTGTTTTTTATTTTCGCTTCCTCAAGTGGTAAATGTTTTTGTAGACAATTTCAAGCTCTGCACCAGAAAAATAAAGAATAAGAAATTGTTAACAAAGTGTGTTTCTAAAGAAATTTATATTAACTGTGGCCGGGTTGTTGCTGAATGAGCCTTGGCCAAAAAAAAATTGTCAAAAAAGAATAAATTTAACACATAAACCTAATTTAAAGAACAGGACCCTTTCTGTTGACTTGTCCCTTTTAAATAAATTTCTGTAACAAATCTTCCATGTATGAATCTACGCTTAATATGTTGATGCATTCTTTTTATATACAGTTCTGTTACTGATGTTTCCAATTTTTGACAATTAAATATGCCTTGTTTTCAGCATTTAGTTCTCTATACTCGAAAAGTAAAATACTGTTAAAAAAAAGCAAAACAAAACCTTTTCATTGCTGTATCTCTTTATGTAGAAAACATCATTTTAGTGGGACAGTAACAAGGTTTGCAGTTTGAAAACCTTCTTGATAACTTTTCAGTAGACAAGTGTAGCGCCTCATGGCGTAGGCGGTTAACCTACTCGTTGCCGGGCCGTTGACTGTCGTCACGGGTGGCCTAGCCGAGCTCCGTTGCCCCAAGGCGTACAGAAGATGGCTGGTTAAGGATGATGGGGGTAGTAGTGAGGTGAATGTCGTGACGCCACCTTTGGTATGTGGCCAGGGAAGTAGCCGCCGCTGCTGTTGCAGTCCTCCGGGACAGATGGTGGTAGCAACTATGGATGGTATTGCTGCCCACAGGTGGAGCGGGCCCCAGGGAGGATGATAAGGGGAGTAGTAATGGCGGGCACCGAGGTACAGAGCGGCGATGCCGGTAATGAAGAGACAGAGTGTATGGCTGCTGTTCCAGGTTGTTTACTCACTTTTTGTGTTGTGCCGCTCACCCGGGTAATACCGGTCACTTGCTGTGATGGGTTTCGTCAAACCCGAATCCTTATAGAGATCAGTCCGGTTTGGTGTTCGGTGGGTTCCCTCCTTGTAGCGCCTGTCTGTGGATCCCCTGGCTTGAAGGTACTTGGGGACCTGGGTTTTCACAAGTAGTACTCTTGTCCCTATATGAAGGTGCCGCGGTTCTGTTGTGGGGTCTGGCGTTATCCAAGGCCCATGATCCTCTCTGGCACTGTGCTTTAGGGTGCTATGTGGCCAGGGAATCTTGAAACTTTCCTCTTCCAGGCAGATTCTGGAAAACCAACGTGGAGTATGATCTTCTCTAGGGTCCTGCCGCCCTGAGTGGTGCCGATTCTGAGGGGAGCAGATGAACTTTCCCCACGGCAATCGTGTGAACTCTCCTTTCTCCCACCGAAGCACCCGTGAGACACGTCTGCTCCATTCCTCTCCTGCTGGATAACTCCTAACTGTTGTGTTGGCTATTGACTCCCCCTGCTGGCTGCTCCTCCCCCCTCCCAGGTCCTAAGCTAGTGGGGCTGGAGCCCCTGTGTGAGGACATCCTGTAAATGCCACTCTGCAGGCAACCTCTTTATTACCTTACCCTAGCCCAATCCCCAGTGGGAACAGGGGCAACCTAGTGTGTATTTGAGTGTGTAAGTGGTGAAACCGGGACTGACCTCCTCAGTATCCGGGTTTAGCATTACACCCAAATTTGGGTGCAATTCTCTGTGGCGACTGAAGCCTCAGGGGCGCCACACAAGTACTAACAGTAGATCCTGGATCATATTTTAACAGCACCAACTGAAATTATAGATACTGGGAATTGTCCACAATAGAGAGCTACTGTATGTAACAAACCTCATCTCTTGTTAGATGTAGATCCCGATTAAGGAATTCTCTTCTATGAGCTCAGGATAACCCATTAGTATGGTTTCAGATATTAACCTCTTTGGTATTCAGATATTAACCTCTTTGGTATGTGTGCTATCCGTCATATTTATAGATGGATCACGGACCCATTTCATTAAATGTGCCTTTTTCACATGTCTTTTTTTTGGGGACCAGAAAAAAAGGGAGACAGATTTGTGCTCTGTGACGCAGAAAAAAAAATTCCCAATGCAAGTCAATGGCCCCATGAAAAAAAAAACAAAACAGATTGCACACAGATGTCATCCATTTGCTGTCCATATTGTACTGTTTAATGAGCCAGAAAGGCTAAAATTTAATTTTTTTTCATACATGAAAAATGGATTCAACAAGGATTATAAAAACTGACACAAAGATCAAAATTGGGTCCACAAAAATAACACTGAGAAAAATAAGGATATGTGAAATTGGCCTCAGGGTTTAAAAATAGACAATATATTTAATGAAATTCTCTGTCAAATACAGATACAGCAGCTAGAGAGTTAATTCTCATTTAAGGATAACTTTAAATAGCTAATTAAAGCTTCTGTACATATTAATCCAGAATCGTTGGTATATAGGTTTTATCATTATGATCCCCACTGATGAGCACAAAGAAGGATCAGAAATAGTAATGGGCAGACCCGAACTGTAAAAGTCCGGATCCACGTGGGTTCAAAATAACCTGAGAACTGACACCTCAGTTCTCAGGGAACTCGGGTAATGATCCAGGTTCGGCCACCCAGGCAATAAAAAAAAAATCTATGAAAAAAGAGAGAAAATAAGAACAAAGCAAGCGTTTCACACTTAACGATCTCCGTGCAGCTGTACACTGCTTCTAAAGCTGTTCACTCTATTTCCTGGGCTGCTCATTATCTTTCTACTCATTCACTGCTTTCCCCGCCCTCTGGTAGTCCTGATGTCTCTGATTGGGTCAATTAGACTTGCCCCCACCCTTTTTGTTGTCACACAGGGTGGGGGCGCATCTGACTGCAACCAGTCAGAGACATAGGGACTGATTGTGGGAGGGGGAAGCAGTACATATTCAAGAGGGATAATGAGCATCCCCGGAAGTAGCATTAGAGCCACATGGAGACTCGGATATTATAACGCGCTGGCTCTAATCTCACTATCTCTTTTACCACCATCTTAAAGCAATGGATTCTGGACTCCATAGACTTATATAGCGACTGACATCCGGCAAGATATACAGGATCAATTCCGAGTCCGACCTGGATTTTTTTTTTAAACCCGGTTGGACTCGTCGATCCCAGGTATTTGCGAGTCTGCCCATCATTAGTCAGAAATGTTTGATATTGTTTTTTTTCTGTTATTTAAAGGTCCTTAGAAGCCACAATAGGAAAATTTAATATTATTTCTCTATTTCATTTAATTTCTTACTAAATCTACTACCAAACCATCAAATAGTGAATGATAAATTATCCCAGTTTTATTATTACTATATGCTGAGCAAACCACTGCAGTATTTGCCAAAATAGACATCAGTAAATTATACATTTAAATTACGAATAAATTACACTAAAGCAAATTACACAAATTAAAAAAACATACAAACTGTCTATTAAAAAAATATATCTAATGTATTTATATTAATATTTGTACTGTGTATGATAATAGGATAATGTTATTACAAAAAGATATTCAACACCATGGATATCCAACTGGAATAGAACATATGGTTATATGACATTGGTTTAATAATATATGCTGTAAAATAAGTACCAATAAGTACCGTACCAAAGTACTCTTAAAATAATATAAGTGTGACCGCATATATGTTTACATGTTTTTAAGGGTGTCCTAATAAATTTGGGGGGTTTTAATATTCCAGTATGGACATGCGCTGGCTTCCACCACCGAAGTTTTGGCTAAGTTGGTGGTGCACAAATCAATTTTCCTTTTTTTTCTTAACTGATGAATATAAATCTTGGCTAATGTTTATTTTTTGATACTTAGGTTTGAAATTTTAGGTAAAAAATATATGTTTTAAAAGTAGACAATAAAAACCGGTCAGCTTCCTTTTAAAAACTTTATTCTTTTCTGTCTCTCTTTCACCCACTGATTTATTGGCACATATTTGAAATATTCTAGTACGTGTTAGGCAATTTTGCTAATGTCAAAACCATCTGTGCAGATAAGTTTCTAATTGGAAAGCTTTTTTCGGCTTGATGGCAGAAAATTACATTAAGTCATCACAGCCTTCCTAGAAAAGAGTAATGAAAAGAAAACATACCACACTGCTTTAATACCTGGAGAAGAAAAAAAAAATATCTGATTGAGTGCTGACGCTCCAAGCTGCTGTTCTACATTGAATGGAAACCTGATATCGTTTATCAAAAATGTGCCACAACTTTTTGAAATAGTCTACATTTTCTTAGAACACACATTGTCTGATAAAATCTAGTCTGATTGTATAATATATATATATATATATATATATATATATATATATATACATATGTGTGTACAGGTGCATCTCAATAAATTAGAATATCAATTAGAATATCATCAAAAAGTTAATTTATTTGAGTAATTCAATGCAAAAAGGGAAACACATATATTACATAGAGTCATTACACACAGAGGGATCTATTTCAAGTGTTTATTTCTGTTCATGTTGATGATTATGGCTTACAGCCAATGAAAACTCAAAAGTCATTTGTCAGAAAATTAGAATAATTACCGCAAAACACCTGCAAAGATTTCCTAAACATTTAAAATGGTCCCTTAAGGCCGCTTTACACACTGTAATATCGTGACCGATATCGCAAGCGTGCGTATCCGCCCCCATCGGTTGTACGACACGGACAAATCGCTGCCCGTGGCGCACAACATCGCGCGGACCCGTCACACTACTTACCTGCATAGCGACATCGCTGTGACCGGCAAACTGCCTCCTTTCTAAGGGGGTGGTTCGTTTAGCGTCACTGCGACATCACAGCAGCGTCACCGAACCGCCGCTAAATAGAAGCGGAGGGGCGGAGATGAGTGGGACGTAACAACCCGCCCACCTCCTTCCTTCCTCATTGCGGGCAGCCGCAGGTAAGGTGAGGTTCCTTGTTCCTGCGGTGTCACACATAGCGATGTGTGCTGCCGCAGGAGCGACGAACTACTTCGTACACTGAGCAGCAGTGATATTCGAGAATAGGGGGGCATGTCACCGATGAGCGATTTTGACCATTTTTGCAACAATTCAAAATCGCTCATAGGTGTCACACGCAAAGACATCGCTAAAGCGACCGGATGTGCGTCACAAATTCCGTGACCTCAACAAGATTGCTTGAGCGATGTTGCACTGTGTAAAGCGGCCTTCAGTCTGGTTTAATAGGCTACACAATCATGGGGAAGACTGCAGACTTGCTAGATATCCAGAAGGCAGTCATTGACACACTCCACAAGAAGGGTAAGCCACAAAAGATCATTGCTAAAGAAGCTGACTATTCACAGAGTGCTGTGTCCCCAGCATATTAATGGATAGTTGAGTGGAAGGAAAAAGTGTGGTAGAAAAAGGTGCACAAGCAACCGGAATAACCGTAGCCTTGATAGAATTGTTAAGAAAAGGCCATTCAAAAATTTGGGGGAGATTCACAAGGAGTGGTCTGCTGCTGGAGTCAGTGCTTCAAGAGCCACCACACACAGACGTATCCAGGACATGGGCTACAACTGTCACATTCCTTGTATCAAGCCACTCATGACCAATAGACAATACCAGAAGTGTCTTACCTGGGCCAAGAAAAAAAAGAACTGGACTGTTGCTCAGTGGTCCAAAGTGTTATTTTTAGACGCCACATTGATGCAGTAATTCATGCAAAAGGAGACCCGACCAAGTATTGAGGCATTTACTGTACAGACTTTTCAGTAGGCGCCAACATTTCTTATTTTAAAATCATTTTTTCAGTTGGTCTTACATAGTATTCTAATTTTCTGAGATTATGACTTTTGTGTTTTCATTGGCTGTAAGCCATAATCATCAACATTAACAGAAATAAACACTTGAAACAGATCTTGCTGTTTGTAATGACTCTATATAATATATGCGTTTCCCTCTTTGTATTGAATTACTGAAATAAATTAACTTTTTGATGATATTCTAATATATTGAGACGCTCTTGTATTTATATATATATATATTATATATATATATATACTGTATATATCCTGTGTATATATATATATATATATATATATATATATATATATATATATATATATTTTAATGGAACTAGGAAAGGGGAAGTAATTTAAAAAATTACAAAATCATTTGCTAGTTTCATATATACACTTTTGATTTTTTTTGTGTTTTCAATTGTAGTGTGGTTGAAATGTTGCTTTGAAATCTATACTTAAATATTTTCAAATATTATAAACACGACAATTTTGAGTTTTCCTTCTTAGGTTTTTTTGGATGCTGCTTTTTATTTCTTTCAAATGCCGGATGATACAGGCCGGATGTTTTCCAAAGAATTTGGTCTGTAACTTCTTTATAGAACTTTAAAATATAAAAAAATTAAAGAAAAAAGTAATAAAATATTAAAAAACATTTAATACAACAAAAAAAAAGGTCTGTGTGAAGAAACTTTGTTCCCATATAGCAAAATGAAGCAGATTAATTTATGGATAATGGCTGCATTTTACAGTTTCCAGCATAGTCCATGATATGTTTAGAAATCGAACACCTTCTGATGTACATGCAAAATATCCGAGATACGAGTTTGAGATCAGAAACGTGTCAATTTATGCTATGCATGTCCGTGTGAAACACTTCCCCCTTACACCTTCTTGAAAATTATATCAAGAGTGAAAAAATATCCCTGTGGATAACATCTTACGCTACTGGAGGTCTGCAATAAATACATTTTATGGGAATATAGCGTGAACGAAAAAAATAAATAAATCATAAAATAAAAAAACAAATATTTCATCATATCAAAATTCTAATTAAGGCAAATAATTTAGAAAATAAATAAGCAATACAAACAAGTAACAACATAAACAGAAGAAAGTTCTGATAGTGAATGTGGAGAGGCAAAAGTAGTTTTGCATTCATTTATGTGAAAATCGGTTTGGTCCTTAAGGAATTAAATAAGTTGTATATTGGTTTGATTAATATTTCACATTTTTCTTAGTTTTTACATAACAGTTTATACCTAAAATTTAGTTTTACATTGTACATTGACAATACCCAAGCAGGATATCAATGAAATAAAATGCAATCATTTCCATGGTGCAGATAAGCCTATATAATGATTTTTAAAAGATTAGGCAGCAAGGATTGACTTAATACAACAAAAGTCTACCACTACGACCATCCATGATTAAGCAAACATAACGTAGCGAAACGTACGTCGGATGTCCTGGGGGTTTCCCTTCCCACAGCCTGCTCGTTCCAGTGCCACACTTGACTGGTAAATATAGACCTCTCCGGTCTCTCTCCCTTCCTCCTACTGGGATTTACTGTTCTGCCATTTGGCTGTTCCAATAGCTAGGAGGTTATCCTGGGAGCACTGTGTTAGTATATTACCTGCACTGGTTCAGGTCTTTTCCATTTCTCCATACCGGTCATTACATGTTTGCAGCTTTTATTGTATGTCACATTTTTTTGCACCTTGTATGATACTGATTTTAATACTTGAGATTAATAAAGCTGGTTTTACCCCTTTTTCTGAAACATTCCTGTCTCTCCTTGTTTAGCAAGGATTGACTTGTAGATTTAAAATCAATTGTGCTTCTATTTGGCTTAGGCTTCTTTCACACATCCATGTAAAACACACAAGTTTTGCACGGTCCGAGATATACGTGCGCAGGTGTGTGCGTGTGTCAATGTGTGTGTTTTATGTGTGCTTTCCGTGTGCTATCTGGATAGCACATGGGTAGCATAAACTTCTATAGTTACCTGTCCCCAGCGCTGCTTGTGCTTCCGCGTCCGCAGTGTAGTGAATATGCATGAGCATAATGAGCGGGGGTCAGAATCAAGTGACAGCAGCACTGGAGACAGGTGAATATAAGAAAAACCAACATTTTTTTTCAAAGACACATTTTCTCCGGTACATGTCACACAGATCACATCAGTGTGTGGTCCGTGTGACATCAGTGTTGCTGGACATAAATGGACATGTCACCGTGTGGACCACACAGACACATGTGTACTCCACACAGACACACGCCCGTGTGAAAACACGAAGGTGTGCACAGACCTATTGATTTTATTGGGTCTATGTGTGTCCATGTCTTAGATACATGTGAAAATGGACATCACATGTACCAAAACCACGGACGTGTGAAGGTGGCCTTCACACTAGGAATTCAGTTTTCTGTACTGTCCTAAGAACCAAAAAATGCAATTTATACATAAAACAGATTCATCACAAGACATACCAAAATGTCACCTAGCGGAACAGTGACTATACTGGGTTTCTGATATGAAGCTCATTATTTTAACTAAAAACAGTAGTGCAGTCTGTCTCCAACTCAGGTGTGAAGACAGCCTTCTCTTCTTGGTCTCAATAGTTGGGATTGAGCTACTAGATTGCAATGAAAAAACTCTTCATTTGTGCCATGGAAATCTCCAGACAGCAGTAATAATTATAGATTGTGCAAATCAAAATCTAAGCATAACTTAGCTTGTGCAGTATTACATTTGCATCTGTGTATTTAATGCACGGCTTATGCAACCTGTGCTAGAAAAATTTGGTTTCGAAAACGTTTAAATCATGCAAAGAAATGTTTTGTTTTATCTAAAATTATTTTAATGAAGTATCTGTAAAAACAATTTGTGCACCAGCTGCTTTGTGTACTCTGCTTTTCAGGCTTGATTTATGAGTTGATGTTTAAGTTTGCATAGCTATAATAATGCATTTGCTTATGGAAATAAAGAAACATGGAGACATCTAAACTTCTGAAGCATGATGTGCGCTTGTATTCACTCCATCTTGTGCCCATTCGCTTGGCATTAATAAATCAGTGGCAATTTTTTTTGATTGGTACTTTATTCTTTCTGAGAAGTCAACTTATGGTTGCAAATATTACCCACATAAGGCTGTAGTCACATTAGCATATAGCAAAGGATGCAATATGCTAATGACTCTCGGCTCTGGCTCTGCTGCGAGCGTGAGCTGAGTGTCATGCAACTGTGATCCGATCTTGCAATGGGATCACAGCTGCAGAGGAGAGGGAGGGATTAATCTCTCTATCTCCTCCATCGTCAGCCTGTTCGTATATATAGCACTGCAGTTGGATGTCATCCAAGTGCAGTCCGATGTTTCACTCGCACCCATAGACTTGTAAGGGTGAAAGTGACACATCTCTCGCAGACAATCGCAGCATGCTGTGATTTTTTTCCTCAGTCTGATTAGGGCTGAGGAAAAACTCGCAGATCTGAGCTGCAACATTGTCTTATGTGGGGCCGAGCGCAATGCGGACACCAGGGCAGGGGTATTGTGACTCTGTAGCCTATGCTCCACCCAACTGTGATAATTCTATGGCTGCATTATGGTGAAACAATACTATGATGCATCACAGTGCCCATCACAGTGGGTGGGTAGTTTCAGCTACGATTAGCCAGACACATTTTCTTGGAAAGTCAAACCTCATGTCAGTGTTTGCTGTGGAAAAACAAGCACACTAGAGTCTAGATTCTAGAAATCCCATTACTGTGCTTGTACTGTACATCACAGCATTTTGGACGCAGCTGAAGCATGCTGCATCCATAACGCAGCAAACACTGATCGTGGGCACACACCCTAATGCTACGTGCGCACTTTGCATTTTTTCATGCGTTTCCGCAGCGTTTTGAATTGCAGCGTTTTCATGCCAAAATGCATGCGTTTTGATTCTCCAGAAAAGTCAATGAGAAATTGGGATTTCTTGTGCGCACTTTGCTGTTTAAAACGCAGCATTTTTGTAGCAGAATTTGTGGCAATCAGCGTTTAAAGAAGCAGCATGTCAATTGTTTTTGACATTTTGACTTTATTTAGCAGTGCATTTGTCATCAAAACACATCTGACTTTAAGCAATGAAAAAGCATGTAAATCGCGGTAAAACGCGGCCAAAACGCGGTACAAAACGCAAGCGTATTTATAGCGTTTTTGTGGTCAAAAGCAACTTTGGCAAATACCATTTCTGCCAGAGGATGCGTTTAGAACTGCAACTACCTCAACGCAAAGTGCACACATAGCCTTATGCTATGTGCAAACAGTGCTTTTATCGCATTTTTTCATGCATTTTTGAGCGCAGTTTTAACACAAACCTGCATGCAAACCCTTAGGCTATGGCCGCACTTTGCGTCGTCCTAGTTGCAGTTTAGAACGCACCTTTTTGCCTTAATTGATTTAGCCAAAGTTGCCTTTTCCAGAAATTTAGCGCTAAAAACGCATGCGTATTTACCGCGTTTTAGATGCGTTTTTAGTGCTTTTTCACCTGCATTTTGACAGATGCGTTTTGAACATCAAGACACTGCTAAATAAAGATTAAATAGTCAAACATCATGAAAAAAGAGAAAAAAAAGGAAAACAATTTTGGAATTAATAAAGAAAATATTTATATTTCATAAAATTATAGCGGTTTTATAATATTTAATGTTAAAATAGCAATAAAATCATAATTTTCTTTAATTTAATTGTCGGACTTTGTGTGTGTGTAAAGGGACATATTATTCCATTATTTTACTGTCTGAAAAACATACGTTTTTGAAGTCCAAAACGCATGTTTTCTGCACCTAAAAAGCAAGTAAAACGCTGGAATTTTGATGTTTGTTGCTTTTTGACATTTCTAATTGACTTCAATGTTAGCACAACGCACCTAAAATGGCAAAAACAATTGACATGCTGCTTCTTTAAATGCATGTTTTTGCCACAAAATATGCAAATTACACGCAGTGTTTATAAACGCAAAGTGCGGTCTGAAAATCACCATTTTCCATTGACTTTGCTAGAAAATCAAAACGCATGCCTTTTGGCATGAAAAAGGTGCTTCTCAAAACGGACCTAAAAAGCAGCTGAAACGCAGGTGGAAACGCAAAGTGCGGTCTCAGCCTTATGTCAGCAAATTCAATGAGAATTCTGTAGTTTTGTGCACAATTCCTTTTTTTTTGCAGATTTGCAGCAAAAAATAAACTGCAGCATCTCAATATTTTTCCAAACGCATGAAAAACGCGTTGAAAAATGCATGAAAAAAATGCACCGAAAATACGGCAAAAATGCATTGAAGCAACAGCATTTTTCCTGCCAAGAGATGCAGATTTGGTGCAAGCACATACTGAGCGTGTGCACTTACCCTTATCATTTCAGGATAGTTTTGTTAATAATGGTTAGGAATAGTTGTGTTATGAGAAAGCAATCATGTCCTTTAAATTCATAGTTTCATAGTTTTTTAGGTTGAAGGGAGACTCTAAGTCCATCTAGTTCAACCCGTAGCCTAACATGTTGATCCAGAGGAAGGCAAAAAAACCCAATGTGTCAAATAAGCTCCAATGGGGAAAAAAATTCCTTCCTGACTCCACATCCGGCAATCAGACTAGTTCCCTGGATCAACACCCTGTCATAAAATCTAATATACATACTGGTAATATTATATTTTTCAAGAAAGGCATCCAGGCTCTGCTTAAATGTTAGTAGTGAATCACTCATTACAACATCATGCGGCAGAGAGTTCCATAGTCTCACTGCTCGTACAGTAAAGAATCCTCGTCTGTGATTATGATTAAACCTTCTTTCCTCGAGACGTAGCGGATGCTCCCGTGTTCCAGTCGCAGGCCTAGGTGTAAAAAGATCTTTGGAAAGGTCTCTGTACTGTCCCCTCATATATTTATACATTGTGATTAGATCCCCCCTAAGCCTTTGTTTTTCCAAACTAACTAACCCCAAGTTTAATAACCTGTCTTGGTATTGCAGCCCCCCACCCATTCCTCTAATAATCTTGGTCGCTCTTCTATCTACCTGTAAGATTATGCTATTTATAACCTTCTATACTTTTGCTATCAAGAAAAGTATCCATTCCTCTCTTAAATTCATTCAGTGAGTTGGCCATCACCACTTCCTCAGGAAGAGAGTTCCAGAGCCTCACTGCTCTTACCGTGAAGAACCCTCTTCTATGCTGATGTAGGAATTTTCTTTCCTCCAATTTATAAAATATAGATTTAGTACATAACACAAGTAAACCAGACCAAAGACATGAAAACAAACTGATACGTTCCCATCTGCAGCTTTGAAATCATTATCAGATGGGAATTTTCCCACAAAATATTAAGAGACTTAGTTAATGTAAATGATTTTTGTAATCCTAATAATGCAAAGTGCTATTAATACTATTCATCCAACTAAGCACAAATGACATTATTCTAGTGCTAAACAATATGTTTGATTTCAATTCAGTGATCAGATTACCCAGCTAAAGCCTCATATATTCTTTTCAGGTATGACAGCCAAACTGCGGTGCACAGAGAGGCATTAGCGGGGCCATTTCATTTCACAAACACACAAAAACTTAAAGAAAATAAAAAAAAACCCTTGAGGCGTCAGTGTTTGCAGGTGAGGGATTTAAATGTGCTTAGTGTGTGAAAAAAGCACCATTATGAGCAAATGCATCTCATGTTTCCTAGTCAGTAATAATAAGGGGAAAATCGGCTGATGAGGCTTCCTAGCACTTTCATACAGGATAATTGAATTCATTTCTTTAGGCTTAGGAGCACTTTACTCATAATTAAAACAATATTATTTTCCACACGAACGGAGCGTCTAATAATTTGTTTAAATAAACAGGGGAATAAAAAAAGTGTGATATAACAGCAGTACATGTATTTTATGTGTATTTATACCTATTTACAGAAAGTAGCAACTTATTACTAGAGCAAGTTGCATAGAGCTTTTTAAGTTGCCCTTTTTTTTGCCCAAACATTAAGTAGATATGTTTTATTCCTACTTTTCAAAAGATTTGGAGAAAACAAATAAAAACTGCACCAAAATGTTCCGTGTTAATCTGGCCACATAGCAAAGGATTGTGTGAAGAGACTCTGCGGTGTTGTGTTTCATTTGTTTTGTTTGGTGCAATGTTATGAAAATATCCAGATATTTTCACAGAGAGGAAGGCTGTGTTCCCACTATAAATTTTTAGTGAGTTTTTGATGCTGCGTATTTTTTGTCTACAGTTTCAGCAAAAATAGATATGTTTTTATGTAGGAAAATCAGGTAGTTATACATGTAGGCCCCCGCATAACACCCATCCCATGAAGGGTTAAATCTGCCAACCTGAAACCCTAGTCACCCCCCTCAGGGAAGGACGGACACACCAGTGGGCGAGACCAGGCGGATAGGGAATGCCCACCTAGGGGTCTGGAGAGCCCGGGGCGGGAAAACAGTCAGATTAGTCAAAGATTAAGTTTGGAGTAGAGGTGCCAGCTGACAGGTGCCAGGGTCGGAGCCCTGACACCTTGGCTAGGTGGCAGACAGTAGCCAGAGTCTGCAGGAGACGGGAAGACGGCTGCAGAGATCCGAGGTGGACCGGGAGAGGGTTGTAGCCCGCCGGTACCGACACCAGAGAACCGACTCAGAAACCATGTGCACAGAGGGGTTACTTGGACCTTGAAGCCAGGACCAGCACCAACGGCCTAGCTAATTAACCAATTGAGGGCAGGATTTTAGGTCCTGTCCCAACCTAACTCCCGAAAAGTAGACAGCCATCCACCGAGAGGGATAGGGGCAACCGCCAGGGCCCGTAGATCCCAAGGGTCAGCGTCAGACAGGCACGGCTCCCAACCAGAGGACCGGGAGCGGACTACCGTGTTTCAAACCGGGAAGTCCTATCTACAAAACACTGAGTGCAGAGGAGAGAGACTTTGACTACCAACCTGGGTGTGGGATCAGATACACCCATCTGCAGCAGCCGGCCACCATTACCTTGGTTTACCACAGGACTTGTGTGCTTTATTTGACCATGAGTAACATCCCCGGCCTGGCCGGGTGCGCCGGCCCCTGCACTCACCATCCTCAACATAGAGACACTGGGCCCAGGGACATCCATCCCTACCCACGGAGGCGTTAACATCCAGCTTCCAGCCCAACGTCCTCGAGAGCCCCGCAATGGCAGCGGTGGTGCTGCATCTCACCACACACCGTGGGTGGCATCACAGACATTTTACAACAATTCCGTATAAATACGTCCCCTTTTATTCGGAGTGTTCGCGCGACACCCGGGTCGGGAGAACCCCTCGAGCCGCACCGTAGATCCGGATCTGAGCATCACCGGCTGCTGGCACGGAGACGGCACATTTATTCTTAGTGTTCAAAAGTTTTGGCGAAAACAAATAAAAACTGCACCAAAATGTTCCGTGTTAGGGCTCATGCGCACGTAACTGCTGAGTCTTCTGCAGCGATTTGACAGCACATGTGCGTGTCAAATTTCTGCAGAAAGACTGCATAATGAATGCAGTATTTTTGTTAAAAATTTCTTGCGCTCGGGATGCTGCCCCCACCATAGACAGAGTGGGAGCTGCATCCAGAACGCACAAATAATTGACATGCTGCTTTTATGAATGCACGGATTTGGGTCAAAATTTTAGCACCCAAATCACTGCATTCATAAAAGCAACGTGCGCACGTCTCATGCACAATCTTCATAGATTGTGCAGGGGATGCAGGACACATGCATTTACGCTGCAGTGCAATACGCAGCGTAAATGCATGTAATTACGCAACGTGCACATGAGCCCTTAATCTGGCCACAAAGCAAAGGATTGTGTGAAGAGACTCTGTGGTGTTGTGTTTCATTTTTGTATGGTGCAATGTTATGAACATATACAGATATTCTCACAGAGAGGAAGGCTGTGTTCCCACTATAAGTTTTCAGTGAGTTTTTGATGCTGCGTATTTTTGCTTTCCAGTTTCAGCAAAGTGTTTGGATTTATAGAAATATCCTGCCCACTGTCTTTTTTCACTCAGGGTAATCTGATCTCCGGTGCGTGTTTAAAATCAGTAAAACCAATTTCTCTTGAGGGTACGTTGAGTCTATGTGCAGATTTTTCTCATAGAGTTGCATAAGCTCTGAAAAATCCACTGGTAAAAAACCATATACTTTATGGGATTTTACTACATTTTCACATAAAAAAAAAAACGCATTTAGGCTAGGTTCACGCACTGCGTTTTTTGCTGCGTTTTGCTGTGTTTTTGCTCACTGCGTCTTTATGCGTTTTTTATCAGTGAACAAAAAGAAAAAGGTCTGATGTCATTTCCTTCTTCAATATGTTCTTCATTCTCCACTAGTGTATGCAGGAGAGCCGACAGCTGCAGCACTACAAGGCTCAGCATACTCCATCCATTAGTGCATGCAGGAGAGCAGACAGCAGCTGCAGAACTACAAGGCTCAGCATGCTCCATCCAGGACTGTATGCTGGAGGGAGAGTCAGGGGGAGCAGACCTACAAGGCTCCGCATCCTCCATCCAATAGTGTATGCAGGAGAGCAGACAGCAGCTGTCGAACTATAAGGCTCAGCATCCTCCATCCAATAGTGTATGCAGGAGAGCAGACAGCAGCTGTCGAACTACAAGGCTCAGCATGCTCCTTCCAGGACTGTATGCAGGATTTCTTTGCCCCCCCAAACAAAAAAAATGACGTAAGCTTCACCTAATTTTTGTGTCCAGCCGGGTACAACTAGGCAGCTGGGGATTGGAATCCACAGTGCAGGGTGCCCATGCTTTCTGGGCACCCCCGTTGCGAATTACAGTCCGCAGCCACCCCAGAAAATGGCGCTTTCATAGAAGCGCCATCTTCTGGCGCTATATCCAACTCTTCCAGCTGCCCTGATGCCGGGTGGCTCACTGGGTAATAATGGGGTTAGGGATAGCTGTATATTATCAGCTGGCCCTAAGCCGAAATTCATGGTGTCATGCCAATATTAGGCATGGCCACCATGAATTTCTAGTAAAGATAAAAAAACCACAACACACAGAAAAATATTTTTATTAGAAATAAAACACAACACAATTAGTGACTCCATCTTTATTGAAATAAAGCACCCCCCTCCGCAGTAATCCTGGGTCAAGGGTCCTGCGCCGTCCAATCCAGATCCAATATCATCTGATCGGTTTGCTGGAAGGCAAAGCGATCAGATGATGTGTCAGGATCAAGTTCCTGAATCACATCACACATCAGCTGATTGTATAAAAGCCGTTTATACAATCAGATGATGCATCGGTGTAAAAAAAAAAAAATACTCACTTATGTGCTGATCACCGGCAGCTCCTGGAGCGAGTCTGATCCCGTCCGATCGCTCCAGGAGCTGCCGGTAATCAGGGATGAAGTCTCCTGACGCATCAGCTGTTAGGTTAAACCGGCCGGCCGCTGGCGTCACCTCGAGACTTACGATCAGCTGATGCATCAGGTGACTGCATCAGGTGATCTATCGCCAGGTCCTGCATCCTGCAGGCATACGTACCCGGGGAGACTGCACACACCCAGAGCGGCGGTACCGGGAGGTGATGGGAGCGGGCATGGCACCGGGAGTCTGCAGACAGGTGAGTATGACATTTTTTTTTTCTACTGTTCACTTTTGATTTCGCAGCCGCTTCCACCTCCTGCCCAGACATGGCGCCGCACGGCAGCTGACATGCACAGGATGGGAGGTGGAAGTGGCGGTGACGGTACCGGGAGGATTCACGCTTCTGTGTTTACTGACAGAAAGAATCCTCTTCCTGTACATGTCACTTTACTACCCACCTCCTACGTTTATAGCTGCGTTTTGGTTTTAGAAATGCACCAAAACGCACCTATTTGTGTTTCTCATTGCGTCTTTCAACATCCCATTGCACTCAATGGATGAAAAGCGCAGTGAAAAACGCGGGAATAATTGACATGCTGCGTTTTTGTGGCACCACAAAAGCGCAGCTGAAAAAAAACGCTGTGTGCAGACAGCAAAAATGAAAACTCATAGACTTTGCTGGGGAAGCAAAGTCATGCAGTTTTCTGAGCAAAAACGCACCCGAAAACTGCGCAAAAATGCAGCCAAAAAACGCACTGTGTGAACTTACCCTTAATCCACACATAATTGTATCAGTAAAGTTTTATCAAGGCCAAATACCAGGAAGTAGCAAAAGTGAAGGAGCTTTGTTTAAAATATGACACACCAAAAAAAGTAAAAAAAACGCAGCATCAAAAATGTTATAGAAACGCATATAAAAAAAACAACAAAAAAGGATATAAAAATGCAGGTTACGTAATAATGTTTAAACACAGAGCACAAGAGTCTTTAGATTCACCAAGATATAGAAATACCCCATAGACACCGTAATGCAAATGTATAAAACATTTTATTTAATAGCGCACATCGTATTACAATACATACAGAACAACAATCATGAAAAACCGGAATGGGTAAGTGAAGGAAGAGGGGAGAACCCCACGTGACCCAGGAAAAATGTCAAGTATTATATAGGACCTGCTAATACAGATATATATATGTCTTATTGTAGTAGCCTCATGCCCATAGGGAAGGCCCACGTAGGGGCCAAAGATCCATTGTGCCGCTAGTTAATGGCCCAATACATAAACCTATGGCCTTCTATCAGGTCATACCTCAAATATACCTGCAGGCCTATATATAAGACTGGCACAATGGCCAAAGTTCGCTCTACGGCTAGGCTATAACCTCATGTACAATTAGGAGGAGCCCAGACAGTGTCGCATTGGTCAATCATTAATAAGGCATGCAGGCTTACCACAAACAAGCAGAACGTCCGGGAGTCCTGGAGGGCACGTGGGGACCGACGGCTAGGCTATAACCCATGAGGTTATAGCCTAGCCGTAGAGCGAACTTTGGCCATTGTGCCAGTCTTATATATAGACCTGCAGGTATATTTGAGGTATGACCTGATAGAAGGCCATAGGTTTATGTATTGGGCCATTAACTAGCGGCACAATGGATCTTTGGCCCCTACGTGGGCCTTCCCTATGGGCATGAGGCTACTACAATAAGACATATATATATCTGTATTAGCAGGTCCTATATAATACTTGACATTTTTCCTGGGTCACGTGGGGTTCTCCCCTCTTCCTTCACTTACCCATTCCGGTTTTTCATGATTGTTGTTCTGTATGTATTGTAATACCCTGTGCGCTATTAAATAAAATGTTTTATACATTTGCATTACGGTGTCTATGGGGTATTTCTATATCTTGGTGAACCTAAAGACTCTTGTGCTCTGTGTTTAAATGCATCATTTTCGAGTTGTTGCCTATAATTTCTGGATTCTTATGTTATATACGTAATAATAAGTGCAAAAATTGTTCAGAAATTTTGCAAGATCAAAAACAAAACAAATGCTGGAGTGACGCTTTAAAGAGCTGTATTGCGACAGTGTGCATGAGCTCTAAAATTGCTGAAAGCCAGATACTTCTTTTTTTACAGAAACATCATTCATCTCAATGAGCTTCATATAGAATTGCAGACAAGCTTCATTCAAATAATGAGGCTGAGCTGTAATATCAGATTCATACCTTGGTCCAAAGTGGTGCTGTTTCTAGACTGCTGTTTTCTAATGAATTCTAAAGCAATTATTATCAGTGGGAATTGTGTACCTGACCACTCATCAGATAAGAAAAAGAGGAAAAGCGAACAAGGTCCTAATAATCAATGATTTTTTATTATTCAAGGGACAAGTATAAATATAAATACAACGTATATAAATTAGGTGGTGAACACTTAATCAGCATACATATAGTAGTTGGTTATAGCCTGTATAGTTTACAAATATATAGTAGCAATAATAAAAATTATTCTAGTTTATATGCCACATAATTAATGGTATAACAATATATGTATAGGCTATATGGGTTTCTTTATAATTAGTGACACAACAATTAATAGCAAGTCAAATATGTCATCTTAGCAGTATGAACTGTTCATACTGTTCATAGTATATTACAGTTCATACTGCTGAGATGCCATATTTGACTTGCTATTAATTGTTGTGTCACTAATTATAAAGAAACCCATATAGCCTATACATATATTGTTATACCATTAATTATGTGGCATATAAACTAGAATTATTTTTATTATTTGTAAACTATACAGGCTATAGCCAACTACTATATGTATGCTGATTGAGTAAGTGTTCACCACCTAATTTATATACGTTGTATTTATATTTATACTTGTCCCTTGAATAATAAAAAATCATTGATTATTAGGACCTTGTTCGCTTTTCCTCTTTTACTTGTCTACTTTGTTGCGAATGTCCTCTGATTAGTCCAGTTTATAAATTACCAGCTAACAGCGGCGGACTGGAGTACCTGGGGCCCACCAGGAAAAAATCAATCTTGGGGCCCCCCAGCACCATGCAGTTACCGTACTGTATATAGGAATATCATTCGTCCACAAACTCTTTCAAAATGAATCAACTTTATTAACCAATAAATAACCAATAAAATAAGTCAAAACCTCCTGGTAAAACCATCGGAGTAAAAGTACAATAGAAACACGGGCACCACTTCTGTATTTATCACTCACTCCTGGTTTTGGCTATAAATACTGAGGTAAAAAAAACTCACCAAATATGCAACACGTGAACGTGGCCAAAGAAGCACTAAATGAACCAAGCCTAGTATACAGATTTGGCACCAAAACCAAACTTAGGCTATATTCATACTCAGCGTGTTCTTTTTCTCTGCAGCCAAAACCTGCTTTCTTGGCAGTAAGAATGTCCATTTTCTGGTATTTTCGTGGCATTCTTTGGGTGTGGATTACGTGTGTGCTTTTTCTACAGTACATGTGTGATAAAGGTAGTTTTATTCACCAAAACACTTCAAAAACACTGTGGTAAAAAAGCTATTGCAGTTTTTTTTTTACTTTTTTTGTTGTTTTCTATGAGTGTAAAAATGTTGTAGGAAGTGATGTGCTGCAGATTTAAAAAAAATGCTGCAATTCACAAATTCAGTGAGGAAATGAAAAAATACCCAAGCATGTGCATGAGATTTCTGAAATCTCACAGCTTTTGCTTGTACTGTTAAAAGCATCAAGGAATTTGTATTAAAAAATACTGCAAAAAATGCTGCATGTGAACAAAGCCTTAGGCTAAGATCACATTTCTGCTATTTTCCCAGTGTCACAAAGACGGATTGTGACGCTGGGAAGGTTACTTGTGTACAAACACATGTAGCGTTGAACGGGTACCGTTTTGTTTTTTTTTCCTGAAAGGTTTATTTTAACCTTTCAGGAGGAGGGGAGAGAGAGAGCGAGAGACAGAAACAGAGAGATAGAGAGAGAGACGCGTGTGTTGTTTTTGACGCACCGAAAAACGTTGCATGCAGTGTTCCTCCCCGCCGGCAGTCAGTCGATCTGCCGAGCGGCGGATACAGCACAAGGCCATCCGTCACAATCCGCCGCTCATACAAGTCTATGGGAAGCAACGGAAGCTGCCAAAGCATTTTTGGCGGTTCCAGTTGTTTCTCAAAGCGGCGGACTGTGACGCCCGGGAAATAGCGGAAATGTGAACTTACCTTTAGGGTATGTGTACATAGCATCTTTTTCAGGTGGATTCTGCCTGGAATCCAACTGAAAATGAGCAGTAAAAGAAGTTAGAAGTGATACACTCAGTTGTTGCTGAAGCTACTCTCCATTAGGACAGAGTCACACTTGCGTATGACTCGCCCAAGTGCAGGGAGAAAATCTGGCATTGCACTCGGCCCCATGCAAGACAATGCTGAAGCTCTGACCTGTGAGTTTTCCCTCAGCCCGAAACTGACTGAGGAAAAAATGGCAGCATGCTGCAATTGTCTGCGAGAGCCGTGTCACTCGCACCCAGACAAGCGAAAAAACATCGGACTGCATTCGGATGTTATCCAAGTACAGTGCAATATATGCACAGACTGACAATGGAGGAGAAGGGGAGATTAACCCCTCACTGTCCTCCGCAGCGCCCGACCTCTCCTCCGCAGCTGTGATCCGATCTCAGGAACAGATCTCTGTCACATGACACTCGGCTTACACTCGCAGCAGATCCTGAGCTGAGGGTCATTAGCAGATCGTATCAAATGCTCTCGCATCACATGCCATACGCAAGTGTGACTCTGCCCTTCTAAGAGTAAAATGAGTAAAGATGCTGGCGGATCCCCAGCAGAAAACGATGGCAAAGTCACCAGTGAGGACAATGCAGGAAAAAGACCTGGTGTAAAGGTCGTCACACAAGTGCTACACAGTTACTGGACCTCAGAATATCTTTATGTTTTGTTATTTTTCAAACATACTCACGCAACCATGTCACCAAAGTATATAAACTCCACACCAATGGAAAAAGGTCATAGTAAAGGATATACCAGTCACATATTACCCTGTATATGTCATAAGATGTCTGTACATAGTACAGTGGTACCTCGCATAACGAGTAACCCTCTTAACGAGAATTTCGCTTAACAAGCAAAGCTTTCTGTAAATTTGTAACCTGCTTTATGAGAAAGCTTTGCTGTACGAGCGAAATTCTCACCACACATACTTCTGGTTCCGTCCATAAACCACACTCTGACTTGCACTTGCAGTCCACACAAACACACACATGTACGCATAAACACACACAAACACACACGCACGCACACACACATACAGTATTATGCTCACCTTACCTTCCGTTCCACCACCGGTCTCATGGTTCTTGTAGTTCCCAGGTACATCGCGACGTCCTTGCGGTGAACTACAAGACCCAGGAGGCATGCGATGGAACGGAAGGTAAGGTGAGCATACAATGTAACATAATATGTTTACCTTTCGTTTCATCGCCGGCCTCCTGGGTGCTGTCGTGCGCCGCTGCGCTCCAGTCCACGCTGTGTATCTGCATCCATAGCGACGAGGGAGGAACTTCCTGTCACCGCTAATGAAAGGCAGAGCTCTGGCCAATCAGAGGCAAGCAGCTCTGCCTTTGACGTCAGCGCTCTGGCCGGGAACTTCCTGCCTCGTCGTTATGGTAATGCGTTACACAGCCCGGCCCCATACCAAAGAACAGCAAGTCCCAGCAGACCGGCGATGGAACGGAAGGTAAGGTTAGCATAATATGTGTGTGTGTTTGTGTGTGTGTGTGTGTTTGTGTGTGTTTGTGCATGTGTGGAATGACAGAATAGGGGACCAGGATGGGACATTTAACACATTGTGGAACAAATTGTCTGCATTGCAATGATTTCCTATGGGAAATCTTGCTCTGCTGAACAAGTACCTTGATTAACAAGCACAGTCCCAGAACGGATTGTTCTCGTTAAGCAAGGTACCACTGTATATCACAACCAGAATACAGGACAATATGTGACGATGTATGATCTGCTGTGACTATGTGACGCCCTGGCCAGCCAGGTAGTCACAGATAGGGCCCCGCACAACACCAGTCCCTCATAGGTAACATCAGCCAAACACTAAAACCCTAGTCACCACCCCCAGGGCCTGATGGACACACCAGGGGGCGGAACCAGGCGGTTGGAAGACGCCCACCGAGGAGTTCAGAGAGCCTGTGGCGGGAAAAGTCAGTTCAGTTTGGAGTTGCAGTGACAGTTGAGTGGAGAGTGGAAGCAGGCCTGTGTGACAGGTCTGCAGCAAACTGACAGGTGCCAGGGTTGGAGCCCTGGTGCCTTTGGCTAGGAGGCATACGGAGGCCTCTGCCTGCAGGAGCCGGGAAGACGGCTCGATGGAGCCGTGGTGGACCGGGACAGGATAGTGGCCCACCGGTACCAACCCGGGGAACCGACTCGGAAACCGGAGCACAAGGAGGGTACTCAGACCCTGAAACGAAGTCCAGAAGCTACTGGACTGAGTTAATCAACTGATTGCGGCCAGGACTAGAGGTCCTTTCCCACCCAAAGTCCCTAATAGAAGGCAACAGCCCAACGAGGGGGATAAGTAGCCACCGCCAAGGCTCAGAGATCCCACGGGCCAGCGTCTGCGGGCAAAAGGGCTCCTTTGGCCACATTCAGCTGGGAAGCGGACTCCTGAAGTTGCAAGCGCAGGTAGTCCAACATCACACACAGGTGCAGGAGAAAGACAGAGACCACCAGCCGGGTGGGGGCCACAATCCCTACCCACGGAGGGGTTGCATACCACTGGGTGCCCCGTAACTGCAGCGGTGGTGTCCACCTTCACCACATCCCGTGGGTGGCGTCACGAACTTAACACGGCTCCGGCCGTACCACTTCGTCCCCAAACCACAAACCCCCTTTTGGATTGGAGTGACCACAGGACCCCCGGGTCCGGAGACCATCGAGCCACCCACTGAAGATCCGGATCCGAGCAGCTCGGCTGCCGCCGAGCACGGGGCGGTACAACTACAGATACCAGATGTCATATATAGGATAATATGTGATGGTGTATGATGAGTACAGACATCAGATATATCAGCCGCATGTTATCTGTGCATAACATCAGATGTCTGAGCACATAGTATATCAGAATATACGGGGATATATGACTGGTAAAAGTGAATTGATTTGCAGGATCCTGTTTAGGGTACCAGGTCACTATTCTGTGGCTCCAGGCTACTCATCCTACCTGCAGGCATACTTGGCTTTTCTTTTAATTTGTAACTTGGTCCAATGTCATGTATGTGTTACCTGCAAAAGGGCACACAGTGTGTTTTTAAAAAGTTTTTTTCATGTGTTTTTGAGTACAGTTTTGTCAGAAAACTGCAGGCAAATCTTTTGCCAGCAAAGTCAATGAGAATCCTGAAGTTTGTGCACATGTTGCTTTTTTTATTTGCAGCAGAAAAACTGAAGCATGTCAATTCTTTCAGTGTTTTTGTGACGCCCTGGACTAGCCAGGTAGTCACAGACACAACACCACACACACCCCTTCCCCAGATAGGTGACAACAGTCACACAAAAAATCCTTGTTGCCACCCTCCAGGTTTGATGTCCACACCAGGTGGGGCGGAGCCAGGCGGTTGACTCCGCCCACCGAGGAGTTCACACGCCTGGAGGCGGGAAAAACAGAGTAGTTGAGTTTTGGTTCTGACAGAGAAGGAGTGAGGAGGGAAGTCAAGGGCAGACCTGGGAGCAGGCCTGCCACAGACTGTTTAGGTGTCTGGGTCGGAGCCCAGTCACCTCCAGCAAGGTCGGCAGACAGTGGTGGCCATCTGCAGGAGTTGGTGTCCGGTCGGTGGAACCGTAGGACCGGGGTCGGGCAGTGGCCCGCCGGTACCGAACCGGGGAGCCGATTGGAAGCCAAGCACCAAGCAGGGTACTCAGACCCCGACTAGGCTAGAAGCCGCCCTTATAGTCAAATTTACTGATTGCGGTCTGGACCTCAGGGGTTCATTCCCACCCAAGTCCCGATTGAAGGCAACAGCCCAACCATCCCGGATAACTTCCACCGCCAAAGGCAAGAGATCCAAAGGGCCAGTGCCTGCGAGCAAACGGGCTCCTACGACACTTACACGCCGGGGAGCGGACTAACAGTGTCCAGGCACAGGAGTCATTCACAACACAACATCGGTGCAAGGGGAACGACAGCCGCCACCAACCCGTCCATGGAGAACACCGCAGCCGGCTGTGGGCCCCATCCATTCTACCGTTTGGTTTACCAGAGACTCCGGTGTATTGTGTCAGAGTGAGTACACCAGTGCCTTCGGGCCGCGCACTGCACCGCACTGCCCAGCGCCCAGCAGGCCCACGCTCCCCCTCGCCAAAAGCACCCCTTCCACGGGCCCCCGGGACCATCATCCCTGCCCACGGAGGGGTTAACACTGAGCTGCATAACACCGTTCCCGGGAGGCCTAGTCAACGGCAGCGGTGGTGTCCACCATACAATCACCACAACCCGTGGGTGGCGTCACAAACTTTGCTCAGATTTTGCGGGCAACGGCTCCCTCTGTATACAAAACCACAGGGGAGCGCATTTCTCCCGTTCCAAGAGGGTTAAATCAACATACAGCAAGACACAAGTGCAGGAGGAGGGGTCCCTAGCTTGTTAACCAGTGTGCGGGACCAGCATACCTCTCCAACGACAACCGGCATCCGGCCTTGGTTTACAGTACAGACTGTGTGGATTATTCCTAATCGTGAGTACACCGGTGTCACCCGGTCCAACCTGCCGGCGGCGTCCCAGCACTGCTCCCCATCTACACCTGGGCCCCGGGACTACACCTCCCCTACCCGTGGAGGGGATACCACCTTGCTGCTCAACACCATCTGTCCCGGGCACTGTCACCGGAGGCAGCGGCGGTGCCACCATCTCATCACCGCAACCCACGGGTGGCGTCACAGACAAAAACTATCTCCCCTGTAAATACCCCCCTTTCACTGTTGCGAGGACGGGCGGTTTCACGAGCCCTGGGTCCGGTCACCACCCGAGCCCCAAACACGATCCTGGATCCGAGCGCCCTGAGCAGCCCCTCTGCCGTGAAGCGGCACCCGTCCGCGACACATGCAAAAAACACATAAAAATATACTGAAAACAAGGCAAAAACGCACAGAAAAAAACAGTTTTTCCTGCCAAGAGATGCAGATTTGGTGCAGAAATGTTTGCAACCAAATACTCAGCAACCGCTCATATCCAAAATGTTGTTACAGCTGATGTTGGCATGCCTATTGCATACTGTGCATGATGCCACTGTTATGTGCCGCTCACCACTCCACTCAGAGGAGACAGAAGAAGCTGCTCATTGCGGGATTGAGGAAAGGTGAGAGGAATTGTTTATTTATAGCGTTCAAATGTATTTGAGGAAAGCTCCTGGACGGTGACGTTATTATATGAAGGGCCTAGGACAGGGACATTATAACATACAGTGCCTAGGATGTGGACATTATTACATAATGAGGACAATATTACATGCAGGGCTAGGACGTGGAACATTATTACATATAGTTCCCAGGACAGGGAACACTATTATTGTACAGGGCCATGACTGTGACATTATTACATACAGGGTCCAGGACTAAGACATTATTACAAACATGGCTACTACAGCTATGATGGGGGCATTATTACAGTCAGAGACCAGGACAGGGACATAATTACATACAGAGCCAGGAGGGGGGCATCATAACATCATAAAAGGATGGGGGAATTAATACAGAACAAGGGCATTAAAGGGAACCTCTCAAGTCCAATATGCACCCAGAACCACGAGCAGTTCTGAGTGCATATTGCTAATCCCTGCCTAACCGTCCCTGTATACACTAGAGTTGAGCGCGGTTCGAGGTTCGTGGTTCTCCAGTTCGCGGCTCGAGTGATTTTGGGGGCTGTTCGAGATCGAACTAGAACTCGAGCTTTTTGCAAAAGCTCGATAGTTCTAGATACGTTCGAGAATGGTTCTAGCAGCAAAAAGCAGGGCTTTTTACAGCTACAGTGTGCAGGAGCCATCGCTGGCAGCCTGCCAGAAGCTGGTAACCAAGATAAACATCGGGTATCCAACCAAAGCGCTTTGGTTAGTAACCCGATGTTTATCCTAGTTACGTGCAGGAAGCCCACACTTCCCCGCTCAGCTCGTTCCGCCCCCTCCTGCCCGCGGCATGTACACATACATACACACACACACACACACACACACACACACACACACACACACACACACACACACACGGTCCCGCTCAGCTTACCTGCGGTGATGAAGTCCCGCCATCCCGACCTCAGCCCTGTCACTGTCCTCCATGGCCGTCGCTTGTCACATCACCTTCTCTCGCTTCCGACCCGAGACTGACTAGCGGTGACGTCACGGGCCTCTCGCGATACTTGGTGTGAAGGCGCCGGTCATTGAACTCAGTGACAGGTGCTGTCAGTGTGCTGGAGATCAGCGCAGGTAATGTACCTCGCTGACAGCAGCACTTGTCATCCCCTGCAGTGACCTGGGCTGACCCAGCGCTCTACGCTGTGAAAAGCAGTAGAAAATGGCACTGGAGTGAACATGTGACCGCCTCATGTAGGATGAAGCTATGGATCCTGGGTAAATTTATGCATTTACCCTCATTCAGTTTTTTTGCAGTACACAAAAAAAACGGAAGGCACACGGATGACAAACAGATGACATACGGACGTCTACGGAACGAAAACGGATGCCACACGGATGCACCCGTGAAAAAAAACGGACTGTTTTTTGCAGACCACAAAAATGGATCGGTCGTGTTAATGTAGCCTTATTCTGATCTGCCGTTTATAAACAGCAGGCAGAAATAAGTGAATAACGCCCCCTGGCGTCAGAAAATCTCCGGGGTTTCAGGGCTAGCTGAGACCCTGGAGATCATGATTCAGAACGGTTTTTCCGGTCCCCGCTCACGTGATCACAGGTATACAGCCTATACCGATTATCACGTTACAGTAAATGACAGCGCCGGTAAAAAATTATTTATCTCCCATCTGGCATGAACAAACACTTCTTCTCCACTTCTTCTCCACTTCTCCACTTCTTCTCCACTTCTTCTCCACTTCTCCACTTCTTCTCCACTTTTTCTCCACTTTTTCTCCATTTTTTCTCCACTTCTCCACTTCTTCTCCACTTTTTCTCCACTTTTTCTCCACTTTTTCTCCGTTCTTTTTCTATGGTCGGTCTACCCATTAGCTCTGCCATGCATAGTGTAGCTCTACACCTACTGCACATGTTACTTTATGATTGACATCTCTTTCGTACCAGAGCTGTCTAAGCCTACTCTGACCCCATATTTGTCATTACTATATTGTCCTTGTACTGTATTATGACATTTGTATCATGTGTTTCATTTCTTGCTGTGTTGCAATTTTTTTGCTGCATCCCAATTGTACCTCTACATTGTTCGAGTTTATGTTATTGTTCTCTCACTCTTATGTGATACTGATTATTGTCATTTTTCATGATTACATGCAGATAAGTCCAATCTGACGAAGGCTCAGGCCGAAACGTCATTTGTAACTTGTTTTGGACAAAAACATATATGCTTATGAAAATTTTTTTTTTCTTAATACGGACCAATAAAGAGTGATTTTGCATTACTATCCGTTGTGACTTACTGACTTAGTCTGGGAGATTTAGAGTGCCGAGGTTACTCACTAATTTTATCTATTATTACCTCTGAGCACCTATATACCAGTGAGCAGAGCTTCCTCTACAGTAGTTCTCCTGATTAGGCATGCCCTTACCTCATGAGCAGGGCATTGCAGCTTTGGTAGCAACCATTACGACATGGACTCTGCTGCTGTGGACCCGGGGAGAGTGAGTGCAGATTCATTGCACCCACACTCCTCACATGAAGGGTCCGCACTCCTAGAAAATGGTCTAGAAAATAGTCTCCCCCCCATATTCTAGACGGTCCAGAGTCGTCGTGGGATCCCTTTATTTTTTTTCTTACAATAAATTGGTGAAAGAGGAAATGTTTTGGGGACTGTTTTTTCAAATAAATTTCTTTTGTCGATTTTTTATTTTGTTAGTACTGACAGTTTATGATGTTGGGTATCTAATAGATGCCATGACATCACAAACTGCTGGGCTTGATCTCAGGTGACTTTACAGCTAGTATCAACCCGATTTATTACCCCGTTTGCCACTGCACCAGGGCACGGGATGAGCTGGGGTGAAGCGCCAGGATTGGCGCATCTAGTGGATGCGCCACGTCTGGGGTGCCTGCGGCCTGCTATTTTTAGGCTGTGAAGGCCCAATAACTATGGACCTTCCCACCCTGAGAATACCAGACCACAGCTGTCCGCTTTACCTTGGCTGGTGATCCAATTTGGAGGGGACCCTACTTTTTTTGTGTAATTATTAATATTTATAAAATAATTATAAAAAAAGAGCCTGGGGGGACCTCTACATTGGATCCCCAACCACGGTAAAGCTGCCAGCTGTGGTTTTCAGGCTACAGACCTCTGCTTTACCCTAGCTGGCTATCAAAAATTGGGGGACCCAATGTCATTTTTTTTTTAACTATTTTTTAAATAGAAAAAATTAATGGGCTTCCCTGTATTTTGATTGCCAACCAAGGTAACGACAGGCAGATGGGGGTGGCAACCCATAGCTGTCTGCTTTATCTGCGCTGAGAATCAAAAATACCGCGGAGCGCTATGTCATTTTTTTTAAAGATTTATTTTTACAGCACTGTGATGTCCAGCAATCAAAATACAGGGAAGCCCATTTTGTTTTTAGTTATTTAAATAAATAATTAAAAAAAATATATATGGGCTCCCGCTGCATTTTTTGTATTGCTAGCTAAGGGTAATCCAAGCAGCTACTGGCTGCTAACCTCCACTGCTTGGTGTTACCTTCACTGGCAATGGAAAATCCAGGGAAGCATTTTTTAATTTTTTGGCCAAAAACCTACAAAAAAAGGACGTGAGCTTCGCCATATTTTTGTATGCTAGCCAGGTATAGCAGGCAGGTGCTGGAAGAGTTGGATACAGCGCCAGAAGATGGCGCTTCTATGAAAGTGCCATTTTCTGAGGCGGCTGCAGACTGCAGTTCGCAGCAGTGGGGCCCAGAAAGCTCAGGCCAACCTGTGCTGCGTATTCCAATCCCCAGCTGCCTAGATGTACCTGGCTGGACACAAAAATGGAGCGAAGCCTACGTCATTTGTTTTCTAATTATTTCATGAAATTCATGAAATAATAAAAAAAGGGCTTCCCTTTATTTTTGGTTCCCAGCCGGGTACAAATAGGCAACTGGGGGTTGGGGGCAGCCGTACCTGCCTGCTGTACCTGGCTAGCATACAAAAATATGGCGAAGCCCACATAATTTTTTCAGCAAAAAACTTCTGCATACAGTCCTGGATGGAGTATGCTGAGTATGCTGAGCCTTGTAGTTCTGCAGCTGCTGTGTGTCTGTATGGAGAAGAGCAGACAGGAGCTGCAGAACTACAAGGCTCAGCATACTCCATCCAGGACTGTATGCAGAAGTTTTTTGCCCACCAAAAAAATGACGTGGGCTTCGCCATATTTTTGTATGCTAGCCAGGTACAGCAGGCAGCCACGGGCTGCCTCCAACCCCCAGTTGCCTATTTGTACCCGGCTGGGAACCAAAAATATAGGGAAGCCCTTTTTTTTTTAATTATTTCACTTATTTTATGAAATAATTAAAAAACAAATGACGTCGGCTTCGCCGCATTTTTGTGTCCAGCCGGGTACAACTAGGCAGTTGGGGATTGGAATCCGCAGCACAGGTTAGCCCGAGGTTTCTGGGCGCCTCTGCTGCGAATTTCAGTCCGCAGCCATCCCAGAAAATGGCGCTCATAGAAGCGCCATCATCTGGCGCTGTATCCAACTCTTCCAACAGCCCTGGAGCCGGGTGGCTTGTTGTGTAATCATGAGTTAATACTGGCTTTGTTTTACTAGCCAGTATTAAGCCAGAGATTCTTAATGTCAGGCACGTTTGACCCGGCCATTAAGAATCTCCAATAAAGGGTTAAAAAAAAACACCACACAGAGAAAAAATACTTTAATAGAAATAAATACACAGACACATTAGAGACTCCATCTTTATTACCCCCTGTCAGCCCAATAAATCCCCAATAAACCAGCGCTGATAAGAGGTTTTTAATAGAGGCTTAAATTATAAGCAGCAATTTCAGCGTTCCAAGTGCCTTTAAATGAATTTGAAGAAACTGCACTTCAGGATTGTAGTGAGGATTGTAGTGAGGATGAGGTGCCCCAGCCCATTACTTGATGGCCTGGGGCACCTCATCCTCACTACAATCCTCACTACAATCGGGAAGCAGCGTGCAGTCTTCACTCCGTGAGTGATCAGTGCTGCTAGCGGTAACAGCGGTAACGCTGACAGACGCGTTACCATAGCAACGGTGCTCCCGGAGCCGCGGTTAGCGGTGACGTCACCGCTAACTGCGTTGCTATGGCAACGGTGATCTCCGTTAATGACCGGCTGTGTCAGCCGGTCCCTAACGGAACGGGGAGTCGACCGTGTGCTAGAGCATATCGCCGGTACACGGCGATACACAAATGTGCACCGTGTACCGGAGAGATGCACTCGCAGGTCCTACATGACGTGTCATAGTCATGTGACCAGTCTGTAGCCAATGAGATAATAGCCACGTGACTGGTCACACGGCTATTTTGACGTCACGATAGGTCCTGCATCACTGCTGGCAGTGCCGTCACCGGGAGGATTCAGCGATCATCGGATGGAATAGCGGCAGGAGACAGAGTGCAGGAGGGATCGCGGGGACCGGTAAGTGTTATGGCAATGTTTATTAACTGTTTGTGTACATTTATCATGCATTTTTATGTGTTTGTGATTGCCTCCCATTATAGCCTATTGGTTCTAGTTCGGTTCGTCGAACGTTCGACGAACCGAACTCGAACGGGACCCCGTTCGGCGAACCGACCTCGAGCCGAACCGCGACCGGTTCGCTCATCTCTAGTATACACTAGCATAAAAAAAAGAGATCTTTAGAAAAAGTATTTCTAAAGATCTTATATTGTATGCTAATGAGCGCAGGGACTAGTCCCAAGGGCGTTTCTTCCCTTGCTAGTCGGCTCCAATAGCATGTTAGTACTAACATGCTAATGAATGTGCAGCTTCAGAGGATGATGTCACTAACCTCTCTGCCGCCATCGCCACCCGATGCTGGATTTTGGCTCAGTGCTCATGACCCCGGAGTTTCGGTCATGTGCACTAATTCAGTGTGAAGCCAGGGGCACAGCGCCTTCACTGTGTAGTGCCCTCTCTCAGTACTGGCTAAAAATATTTTTTGGAATTGGGTTTCATAAAATTTGTTGCACTATTTGGATTTTACAGATTCTTTATTGCCTGCATATTGCTCAATCAGTTAACTGAGAATCTATCAGTGAGCTCTGACGTTTAGTTTGTAACTCTTCTTTTGTATTTTTCTGAACTCTTCTGTGCTGATTTATGATCTCAACGTTCAGCTCAACTTTGATGTAGCCATAGTGATGAGGCCATGGCCACCAGGACTCGTAGCCCATTGTAGGTGAATAGTGATATATTTTGACCCCTAGGGTACCGCAAAAAATCTGAACCAGTTTTATTTTTTGCAACTTTTATGTTGCGGTAGTCTAGGAGTCATTTTTTTTGCAACCTTCATGTTACGGGGGGTGTAGTCTTAGAAGTCGGAATGTGACCACATTAGCCTGCATTACACTGCAATTTTGCATTTCCTCAGAGCGATCTAAGGCAGTGTGAACTGTGTCATGATCAGCTCCAATCAAGGGAGATTACGAAAAACACAGATAAGAGAGTTAGAATCTCTCATGCAGGATGAGTTCACTGATGGATCCTCAGTTAACTCATTCTGCAGCCAAACAATAGGCACAGAAAAAAAAGAGTCTGCAAAAACCCAAACAGTGAGAATTTCTTTCATGAAACCCAAGTGCAAAAATTACTTTGCCCAATTTTGCCAAAAATTACTAGCCCAAAAGATACATTTATGGAATAAAAAATGTCCACAAAGCATTTCCTATTCTTTAACAACCAGCAGAATGTAACATACAGATCATGGGGCCCACTCAGGGGTGTACATACAGATCATAGGGCCCACTCACGGGCGTGCATAGAGATCATCAGGGGACCCACTCAGGGGTGTACATACAGATCATAGGGCCCACTCACGGGCGTGCATAGAGATCATCAGGGGACCCACTCAGGGGTGTACATACAGATCATAGGGCCCACTCACGGGCGTGCATAGAGATCATCAGGGGACCCACTCAGGGGTGTACATACAGATCATAGGGCCCACTCACGGGCGTGCATAGAGATCATCAGGGGGCCCACTCAGGTGTGTACATACAGATCATGGGGCCCACTCACGGGCGTGCATACAGATCATCATGGGGCCCACTCGGGCTTGCATAGAGATCATCAGGGGGCCCACTCAGGGACATACATAGAGATGACTGGGGCCGGGGCCCACTCAGGCCTGTGATCCCCTGTGTCCTGGGCGCTGTCTGAGGGCACCATACTGGGGGGGGGCAGCTGAACTACAGGCCCCCAGCAGCAGGACAGATGGGATGGTGGAGGCGGCTGGAGCACTGTCTGAGGACCCCTGGCCTGGGGCTGGCCCCAGGTAGGTGACTGGTGAGGTAAAAAGCCCCCCCCGGACCCCCACGCCCCCCCCCTGGGGCCCCTGCTCGCCCCCTCCCCCCGGGCACTTGCCTTCTATACTCACGTGCTGCTGCTCCTGCAGCTTGGCCTGGGTCCTCCTCTGCAGCGCGATGTTGCCAGCACCTGCACAGGAAGTAAGCAGTCATCGCTCTGAGACTGCCTCCTCCTGCAGTGTCGCTGTGCACAGGAGTCAGAGCAGCACTGACAGTGACAGCAGGCAGATCGCTCTCCCTGCTTGCCGCTGCAGAGGGAATGGGATTGTCACTAATCATATCGGCATTAGGGGGCGTGGCCATCAATAGCAGGGGCCCACTGGGGGTTCTCCCGACCTCCTGGTGGGCCAGTCCGCCCCTGCCAGCTAATATACTATAATGTATTTATACTAATGAAGCTGTACTCATTACAAACATTTTTGACACTCATCAGATAAATAGAGACAGCACCCAGTGGCACCCCGTTGCGCTCTGAACTCTCTCTCTTTGGAGCTTACAAATACAAATCTAAATTTTCAAAGTGAGAAAGATCTATAAGACCCAGGGGTAGAAATATCACTGCTTGAGGCCTCCAACACACATCCGTTGAAAATGTGCGTGTATACCGGAGACACGGGCAAGCGTGCACCAATGTTATTTAATGTTTGAGGACACATGTGCGTTTTTCATTAAGGTCCGTGTGTCCGTGTGCGTGCTACGTTTGGGTCTCTGTTTTGCACGGAAGCATGTCCGTTTTCATCACGGAACACGCACACACAGACCCAATGAAAGTCAATGGGTCTGTGTGCACGCCTAAGTGACACGGACGCATCTCTGTATGCTCCGTGTACATTTTGTGCTTTTTTCATGTGATGACGGGGTTTTTTTTTTCTGTGTCATTCTGTCCCTCGGTCCGTCGGTCGGTCGGTCTCTCTCTATGTCTGTCGGTCGGTCTCTCTGTCTTGTCTGTCCCTCTCGCTGTCTGTCGGTCAGCCCCCCCCCCCTCTCATACTTAAAGTTCCCTGATCTCCGGCGCGGCGCTGCACTGCTGTTATAAAAGCTCCGGCGGCTTTTACTATTTTGAAATAGCCGGCCACTCATTAAACAATCTCGTATTCCCTGCTTTCCCCACCCACCAGCAAAAATGATTGGTTGCAGTGAGACACGCCCACACGCTGAGTGACAGCTGTCTAACTGCAACCAATCACAGCCGCCGGTGGGCGTGTCACTATGGAGCAGAGAAATAAATAAATAAATAATTTAAAAAAACGGCGTGCGGTCCCCCCCAATTTTAATACCAGCCAGACAAAGCCATACGGCTTCAGGCTGGTATTCTCAGGATGGGGAGAATACTCCCCAAGCGACTCTCTTCAGTTGCTGCATGGAGCTGTCAGGAGCTGTCAGGAGCGGCGGTGTCTTCTGCAGCTCCTGTCACCTCCATGTAGCAGAGCTGGAAGCGACGCTGTAACTCCGTGGATTACGCCAGACATGGAGGGCTTTTTCGGGCTGAATAAAGTGGTGAACGAGGGTATTTGTTAGTGGTTTTTATTGCAAATAATGGATTTTTTTCAGGTGTGTGTGTTTATTTACTGTAACTTACAGATTACTCATGGAAGGTATCTCGGGGAGACGCCTGACATGATTAATCTAGGATTTAGTGGCAGCTATGGGCTGCCATTAACTCCTTATTACCCTGATTGTCAACGCACCAGGGCAAATCGGGAAGAGCCGGGTACAGTCCCAGAACTATCGGATCTAATGTATGCGGCAATTCTGGGTGGCTGATGACTGATATTGTTAGGCTGAGGGGCTCCCCATAACATGGAGCTCTCCATCCTGAGAATACCAGCCTTCAGCCGTATGGCTTTATCTGGCTGGTATTAAAATTGAGGGGGAACGCACGCCGTTTTTTTATTAAGTTATTTATTTATTTTTATGCTCCATAGTGACACGCCCACCGGCGGCTGTGATTGGTTGCAGTTAGACAGCTGTCACTCAGCGTGTGGGCGTGTCAGACTGCAATCAATCATATTTGCCGGTGGGTGGGGAAAGCAGGGAATACGAGATTGTTTAATGAGCGGTCGGCTTTTTCAAAATAATAAAAGCCACCAGAGCAGTGTGAATGCCATGCAGCTCCACGCCGGTGATTGGGGATCGGTGAGTATGAGAGAGGGCTGCTCACTTCCGTCACTCATGGAATTAGCGGTCACCGGTGAATCCTTCACGGGTGACCACTAATCATTACGCGGCACACAGACAGAGCTGCAGCATGACAATGAATTCGGGTGAAGTTCACCCGAGTTCATTCTCATCGCGCAACTCTGTCTGCTGTGAGCCGACATGTAGTAATGACATTTTGCATCACACATGCAACATTTCTCACAGAAAACACAAACACATGTCAGTTAAGTTTCACACGCACACACGGACATTTCACACGCACATACGGCTAGCATACGGGATACACACGCAGGCCACACATACCATAAAAACGGACCTAAAAAACGGAAAACGGACCTGAAAAACTACCTGTATTACACGCACGTGGTTTTCAAGGACGTGTGTTTCAGGCCTTAACCTGTGTGACTGCACAGAGGCCCCAGAGGTATGGGGGGGTCTATTTTTAGCTGCAAACCAGGCAGAATTGTGCATGTTATGAGTTATTGGACTGTAAAAGGGTCCATTTAGTGTTTTTGCACAGAGACCCTTTTCTTTCTCTGTCTGGTCATATGGGTATGACATCAGCAAGGTCCTTCTAGCAACAACCATTAGTAAAATGCTTCTATTATGGAATTAGGATAAACAAAACATAGGGGGAACAACAGGCAGAGGGGTGGGAATCACTATGAATACCCACCTAAGCTATCAGCTGATCGGCAGCTACTGTCAATCAAAAATCTTCTCATTTTACAAACTTTACTTGCTTGTGTTTCAAAAACTATACATCCTAACTGACAACTAAAGGTACGTATAGAATCAGCCTTATAGTGCCACTATAGCACTGGCTTTAAGTTATATAGGAAAATCCTGGTGATTGGTGCGCTTTAAGCTATATAGATTAAGGACACACAGATGAGGAAAAACTTTGCTAATTGCAAGGAGTTTGTATGTTTTTCTGTTTTTTCTTCCACACTTCAAAGACATACTGAAAAGGAATTTAAATTGTGGGCCCCAATGGGTGCAATAAAAATAATGATCTCTGTAAAGGGCTGTGGAATATGATGGCGCTATATAAGGCTGGTTTCACATTTGCGTCGTTTTGATGGAAACGGAATCCAGCACAGATGCAGTACAGTTCATTTATTTACAGTGGAAGCGTGACACCATGCGGTTGTGCGCTTCATACACAACCCGCATGTGTCCACATGGTTTCACGCGTCCACTGTAAATAAATTAACTGTACTGCATCTGTGCTGGATTCCGTTTCCATCAAAACTACGCAAATGTGAAACCGGCCTAAGCAATGCATAACAAATAGATAAGTCCTAAATGACTGAGTAGGTCATAAGATGCACAGAACATTTGTTATTGCAGCTCAGCCTCATTTACTTCATTTGAGATTAGCTCCAATTCCAAATAAGACTTATGCACTACTGTGGGATAATTTCTAGAAAAAAAAGCTATGTTTTTCTAAATTTGTGCAACTCATTTCAGGGCCAGGATCAGGGGTAGGCAGGGAAGATGACTGCCAGGGCGCCACCTAATGTCAAGCAGGAAGAGGCATAATTTTAAAGGAAAAAATATTGTTTTGCTGAAGCAACATCTGAGCTCTGTGTGATGCCACCAAGATCCTGAGTGCCAGCATCGGGCGCATACACCTCTTCACATACAATAGGCCTGACAGACACATCTCTTTTACTTTCATTTCTCCTTCCTCACCAGATTGTGAGGAAATCCCCTCCCTCCAGGTAGTCTCCTGTCTCTAGCAGCTCTGTGAAACCTCATACCACAGTTGGATTGCAGAGCTTCAGGAGGACAGATATAACTGCGCTAATCTCCCAGGCTCATTGTATGTGAACACGTCACACTCAATAAGGTTGTGTGAGACTGTGACTGGGGTTGTCTATGACGGCCGGTATGTCTCGCCCCGGTTGTGCTCACTCCATGATAGAAAGTACATCCACTCTAGGGTTAATGCTGTTTCCTTACAGGCTGAAGGAAGGGTTAAATGCAAACAGGAACAAGGGCAGGTATGCCGGGTGTGAGGGAGTGAACACAACTCCCTGAGTTCTCTGCTGGAGAGGCACATGTATATTGGTGTGGACTTTTGTTTGGACATTAAAACCGTGTGCTGTGAAACTTAATGCCTGGATCCCGTGTCTTCTGCTGTGCAGCCGACCGTGCTACCTCACATATGGTGGAGAATCGGCGGGCATCCCAGCCGGTGAGGTGTAGCTTCCTTTTCTGGTGACCCGGTAGCACATGTCCTGGATTCAAGCGGCTATACTACGGCCCAAACCCAGCGACACCATGGAGGAAATACTAAAGCAGCAGCAACAGATCAATGCACACCTGCTCCAATCCTTGAAATCACAGGACCAAAGACACCAAAGAACAGCTGGTTCAGGCCAATGCACGTCAGCAGCAAGCCTTAGAATTGCAGGAACAAAGACATCAAGAACAGATGGTTCTCCTGGCCAAGTCGATCCGTGCTGGACCGGCAGCAACAACCCCGGGACTGGGTGATGACGGCAGCGTCCGGAAAGCGGTGAGACAAGCGTTGCAAAAGATGACCCCGGGGGATGATGTGGAAGCGTTCCTGGCGGTGTTTGAGCGGGTGGCCGAGCGGGAAAAGCTGCCGACCCCCCAGTGGCCTGAGGTATTGTCGCCCTATCTGACGGGGGAACCCCAAAAAGCGTACCTGGACCTCTGTACCGAGGACGCCATTGACTATGTGACCCTAAAAGCTGAAATACTGGCACGGTTGGGGGTGAATACCTATGTACGGGCTCAGCGGGTAAATCAGTGGTTCTATGAGGAAGCCAAACCCGTACGCTCCCAGGCCTATGACTTGTTGCATCTTGTAAAAAAGTGGTTACAGCCTGACACTCTGAGCCCGGCGCAAATGGTGGAAAGGGTAGTAGTGGATCGTTTTGTGCGCACTTTACCCGTCACCGTTCAACGGTGGGTAGGATAGGGTGACCCGAGTACCCTGGACCAATTAGTGTCCCTGGTAGAGCAGCATGTGGCTACGCAGGACTTGATACGGGACACTGAGACTTTGCGTACCGCCCGTCGGTCCGGCCCCTCCAAGCCTAGGGCCAAGGACCCACCGCTGACAACGGTGCAGGAGTCCCCTACCGTCCCGTCTGAGGCAGCGCCCGCCAATCCTGAGGTCCGGAAGGTTCTGTACCCTAAACGACAACCCGTCAAGGGGGTTTCCGTCCCCATTAGATGTTGGCGGTGCCAGCGGATGGGACATATGGAAGCCCAGTGTCCACTCACCACGGAGCCCATGGATTGTGGGGTTACCCGGCGGGGTTCAATGTATGCTCAGGTGGTGTGTACCGCTGACCTGGTCTCCCCAGAGACGGAGCCCCACTTGTGCCAAATACAGGTGAATGGATGTCCGGTTACAGGATTGTTGGATTCCGGAAGCTTAGTGACCCTTGTGCGATCCACCTTGAGGGCTAAAGTAAAGGCCACAGGACGTACCGTGGGGGTGGTTTGCATACATGGGGACCGCCGAGACTATCCCACGGGGATTGTCACCATCACAGCACCTTGCGGTCAGGTGCAACATGAGGTGGGACTTCTTAACACTCTTCCTTATGACGTGATCCTAGGAAGGGATCTGCCCTATTTTTGGACTTTATGGAAGGGACCCCCTAAGTCTCCTCAGATATTGGTCAGTCCGGGACCTGAGCCCTACAATCCTGAATCCGGGACACCTGCCGTAGGGGTCCCCGTGATAGGGACAGAATGTGAACCCGATAGGTCGCCCCTAGAGGTATTGGCAGGAGAGGCTGAGACGGTCGAACCCATCCCGGAGTTGGAGGCGTCCCCGGATACGTTTGGGACTGCCCAACTCCAGGACCCTACATTAATACATGCCCGGAGTCGGGTGACAGTAATTGACGGGGTGGCACAGCTGCCCGGTGCCCAGGTAAGGTACCCCCATTTCGCTCTTAAGCAGGATTTACTCTACCGGGTAGATGAAATACGGGGCGTGGGGGTAGAGCAGTTGGTGGTGCCCCAGCCGCATCGTCGGCGGGTCCTCGACTTGGCTCATAAACACCTGATGAGTGGCCACCTAGGGGTCAAGAAAACGCAGGAGCGAATATTGCAAAGGTTCTATTGGCCCGGAGTCTTTGGGGAGGTAAAACGGTTCTGCGAAACCTGCCCGGAGTGTCAGCTTACCGCACCCCTGACCCATTTTCGCAGTCCGTTGGTACCGTTACCCATTATAGAAGTCCCTTTTGAACGGATAGGGATGGATCTGGTGGGGCCCCTCGTAAAGTCCGCTCGAGGGCACCAACACATCCTAGTGATCGTTGACTATGCCACCCGGTATCCCGAGGCGATGCCTCTCAGACATACTGCAGCAAAGCTTATAGCTCGGGAGTTGTTTGCTGTGTTCTGCCGGGTGGGGTTGCCCAAGGAGATCCTTACGGATCAGGGGACCCCATTCATGTCTAAAGTGACCAAAGAGCTATGCCGGCTACTCCAGATCAAGCAGTTGCGTACGTCTGTGTATCATCCTCAAACGGACGGTTTAGTCGAGCGTTTCAATAAAACCCTGAAAACCATGCTAAAAAGGGTAATTTCAAAAGACGGGAAAGACTGGGATATGATGCTTCCCTATTTGATGTTTGCCATCCATGAGGTGCCACAGGCATCCACGGGGTTTTCGCCTTTTGAATTGTTATACGGGCGACATCCCCGGGGATTGTTGGACTTGGCAAAGGAAACATGGGAGCAAGAGCCCACCCCCCATAAAAGTGTGATTGAACACATTTTGGGTATGCAGAACCGCATAAGCGCGGTCATGCCAATTGTGAAGGAGCATTTACAGGAGGCTCAGGCCGTGCAAAGCGGCCGCTACAATAGACAAGCCACCGTGCGGACCTTTAAACCCGGGGATCGGGTGTTGGTATTAATCCCCACGGCGGAGAGTAAATTCCTGGCTCAGTGGCAAGGCCCCTACGAGATAAAGGAAAGAGTCGGGGTGGTTAACTATAAAGTATTGCAGCCCGGTAGGCGGAAACCTGAACAAATATACCATGTCAACCTATTAAAACCTTGGCAGGAACGGGAAAGCCTGATGGCTGTTTTTTCCCCATCTCCCTCCTCTTCGGGTCGTTCACCTCCGGCTCCAGCGACCTCCGGAGAGGACGAACCGGAAGTAAGGATTGGAGAAGCCCTCACCAAGACTCAGAGGCGAGAGGCCAGACGGTTGGTTCAGCAGAACCCCGATGTCTTCTCCGAGCTGCCCGGTAGGACCAGTCTGATACGACATGATATTGTCACCGAGCCCCACCTGAAGGTACGCCTGAAGTCATACCGGGTACCGGAGGCTCGACGACAAGCCATATCGGAGGAAGTAAAGACAATGTTACGCCTGGGGGTCATCGAAAAATCCCGGAGTGAATGGGCTAGTCCGATTGTCCTAATACCAAAACCCGATGGCTCCTTAAGGTTCTGCAATGACTTTAGGGGATTGAACGAAATATCCAAGTTCGATCTCTACCCCATGCCCAGGGTGGATGAGCTGATTGATAGGCTGGGACAGGCGTGGTATTTTACCACGCTCGACCTGACCAAGGGGTACTGGCAGGTACCACTGACGGAGTCCGCCAAGGAGAAAACCGCTTTTGTTACGCCGGAGGGTCTCTTCTACTATGTTGTCTTGCCTTTTGGGTTACATGGCGCTCCGGCCACGTTCCAGAGGTTGATGGACTTAGTGCTGGAACCCCACCAGGCGTATGCATCAGCATACCTTGATGACATCATTATTCACAGCTCCGATTGGCAGACCCACTTGGAACAGGTACAAGCGGTGGTGGACGCCCTTCGAACAGCCGGATTAACAGCCAATCCCAAGAAATGTGCGTTGGGACTCACGGAAGCCCGCTACTTGGGCTATGTGATAGGCCAAGGAGTGATTAAGCCCCAAATTAACAAGGTTGAGGCGATCCAGAAGTGGCCTAGACCCCTGACCACGAAGCAGGTTAGGGCCTTCCTGGGTATCGTGGGGTACTACAGGAGGTTTGTAAAGGATTTTGCGGGACTATCAGCCCCCTTGACGGACCTTCTCAAAGGCAAGAAGTCCGTCATGGTGCGCTGGACTCCACAGGCCGAGGACTCCTTCCGGGCCCTGAAGGGGGTCCTGTGCGGACAGCCCGTTCTCGTACACCCTGATTTCCGGAAGGAGTTCATAGTACAGACTGACGCCTCGGAGGTCGGCCTGGGGGCAGTGTTGTCTCAGGTGGTTCAGGGGGAGGAACACCCCGTCACCTTCTTAAGTAGGAAGCTCACCCCTCCCGAGCGGAATTATAGCGTAGTGGAGAAGGAGTGCCTGGCGATCAAGTGGGCCTTGGAGTCCCTACGCTATTACCTGCTGGGACGGCAGTTTCGCTTGGTGACGGATCACTCTCCACTGGTCTGGATGAGGTCCGCCAAGGAACGGAATGCCCGGGTTACCCGGTGGTTCCTTTCTCTGCAGAACTTCCGGTTTACGGTTGAACATAGGGCCGGTGGGTTGCAGGGCAACGCCGATGCCTTGTCCCGCGGACCGTGTTTGATGGCGGGAGTTCAACCCCGCACGCTTGAACTGAGGGGGGGGTATGTGAGACTGTGACCGGGGTTGTCTATGACGGCCGGTATGTCTCGCCCCGGTTGTGCTCACTCCATGATAGAAAGTACATCCACTCTAGGGTTAATGCTGTTTCCTTACAGGCTGAAGGAAGGGTTAAATGCAAACAGGAACAAGGGCAGGTGTGCCGGGTGTGAGGGAGTGAACACAATTCCCTGAGTTCTCTGCTGGAGAGGCACATGTATATTGGTGTGGACTTTTGTTTGGACATTAAAACCGTGTGCTGTGAAACTTAATGCCTGGATCCCGTGTCTTCTGCTGCGCAGCCGACCGTGCTACCTCACAGTTGGTATTTTATGGTTTTATTCATCACATGCTCTGCAAGTGTAATTTTTCTGGGGAAACTTCAGGATCTAATTCTGATTGAATATGTGTTTAATAGTACTTAAGGTACCTTAAAATTAAGTTTGTTTCCATAAATTTTCTTTGTAGAGTTTTTTGACAGAGTCGAACTGGTGACTATTTGGCTGGAGTTTTGAAATGTTTGTATTTCAGAGTTATTAGTTTTATGTTAAGTAAATGGGGTTTTTTTGCACCTGATTATGTGTAGCCTCTTTTATTACATCCCTATGAAGGTCACTGATCACTTTTAGAGCACTGAAATTGCAAACATTAGATATTATAGGTATTTTTCTAGCCTGCGCCTGACAGTCACATTGTATGTGAACTCGTTGGAACCGATATTGTATGTGACGGAGGGTTAAGTAACGCCTGACTCCATGCCCACTCATTAAGACCAGTATGAACAATGCATGCCTTGATGAATTGGGACCATTGTTTAACTAGAAGCAGTGCTGCAAAAGAGTGAGAACAAAGGGGAATAGATGGTTCACTATTATCACAATCAAGGATTCTCTACTTTAAAAGCAGTGTAATTATAGAACACATTGCAGTACAATGTTTGATAAATTTACTGAAGAGGGCCCTGGATACATTTCTGTAGGAAAATTATTGCAAGCCATGTTTGAAGCTGGGATTTGGATACAAGGATTTTGATTTAGGCCCCACTCACACGAGTGTATGAATCAGACGAGTGCAATGTGAGAAACTGTGAGAAAATCTTGCATTGCACTGGACCAATGTTAGTCAATGAGAGAGAGAAGATGGTCAGTTTTATTTTCATCCAGGTTCTGGAAGAGAAAAATGTTCACCCTAGTGAAGTCTGTTTTTTTATGGATACATTACAATTCTGTAGCATACAACACTGTAAATGAATAAGAGTTACTGAGAAAAAATTGAATTGCATACGGACAGCACATGGACAGCATACGGACAGCACATGGATGACAAATGACAATTAGAGATGAGCGGTTCAGCGGAGATTCGGTTTAATGCCAGCCAAGGAGCCGAGCCTCCACTGGCTTGAGCAAGTAACTGATTGGCAGTTTGAGTCTCCGCCCACAAACAGTCAGCCATAAGCAGAATACTTCCGGTGGAGGGTGGGGGGGCTTTTTCAAACTTTTTTTCGGTTTCACATACATGTAATCATGCTGATGTTCCCCTCAGTGAGAGCCGTTCATACACTGCAAGCGGCTCACACATGGCTGAGCACCAAGTGTACCTGAGCAAAGTATTGTTCACGTGAGTGATGTTCGCACATAAAGCAGCCGAACCTGAACTGATTTTTTAAGTTGTTTGGTTCGAAAATCAAACCTCAGGTTCGCTCATCTCTATTGACAATAATTGTCCTACTTTTCTGGATGAAAATGGGACCGATTTTTAATATGCCCATGTGACCCCAACCTCACAGTCAAAATTGGAGTTGGAAAAGACTTAAACCTTTTTTTTAATTCATTGTATCTTTTTCTCCTTTTTTATATTTAACTAATGCAGCATTTCTAGTGTGATAATTGGGATGTCCAACCACTTGTTTCACCATAATTATCTTGCTGCAGATGGGGCAGAGAACCTAATGCATAGTATTATCATGTTAGTTACATTTCCCTAAAGCGATCAGTTGGATTCAGCTTCCATGTAACCTACAGTTACACACGCTATAAGTTATAGTTATTGTATATTTCAGCATAGAAATATAAAATGACAGAAGAATGTTATAGCTGCAATGTAACTGAATATCAGACTTTGCCAGTAGGGAAATATCTTGCTTTGCAGTGATATAAAATAAATGATTTAGAAGACATCATACTGTATGTGTAAATTGTGCTGAAGAATTTATTACTATAGGATACTATTCAAAAATGTTGATTTTTGTGAATTTTTTTCAACTACTTTCCTTGCTTACAACATGATGGTGCTACAATATTTTTGTAGTATGTCTAGAAGGCGAATCATCTCTGGAGACAAAGATACCTTACCTTTTCATGACCATGCCATTTTCCTTTTTTTCCATTTTCATTTTTTCCTCCCTTTCTTCAAGAGCCATAACTTTTTTATTATTCTGTCAATATAGCTGTATGAGGGCTTGTATTTTTTGCAGGGCGAGTATTGCATTTGAATGAAACTCTTCATTTAAAACACATAGTGTACTGAAAAATAGGAAAAATAACTTCCAAATGTGGTGAAACTGAAAAAGAAAAAGTGCAAGGCCACAATTGTTTTGTTTTTTTTCACTCTATGGTAAAATGACCTGGCAGTATGATTCTCGAGGTCGGTACGAACATGTAAATTACAAACAAGTATAGCTTTCTTGTAATTTAAGTGGTGGAAAAAAAACTTCAGAAGTTAAAAGAATAAAAGAAATTTGGCTCCATTTTCCAAGAACCATAACATTTTATTTTTCGGGTTCTGGTGCTCAATGTAAGCTTATGTTTTGCACCCTAAGTTAATGTTGTTACTGGTATTATTTTTGGGTAGATGCGCTGTTTTGATCTTCTCTTATTGTACTTTATTGCATTGTTGCCTCAGCCATAAAACCCTGTATTTCTGGTGTTTTGAAGGGGTTTTTTTTTGTTATGCTGTTTACTGATCGAATGAAGTTATTTTATATATTGATAGATCAGGCATTTCTGAACTCAGCAATTCCAAATATGTGTATTTTTTAATTGTTTTATTTTCAGTGGGGCAAAAAGGGGTGATTTTAACTTTTTATTTTTTCATATTTTAATAACTTTTTTTCACTTTTTATTGTATGTACTAGTACATTTAGAGGACTTGAAGCTGCAATCATCTGATCGCTTGTGTTGTACAGAGCAATGCATCAACACACATACTGACTCCATAAGCTTTTTCTTGCACCTTACTTTGTCCCCATTGCGTGACCTTTGGTGGATGATTTAGGTGTCAATAGATTGGTTGGTGTGGGCAGAGAAGATTTTCTTAACCCAGCTTCCAAGGAGTGTAGTCTTCATAAACATTCTGTAGAACTTTTAGGCTTTAGATTAAAGGAAAGGAAAAGTACCTGCTTGCTCCTGGTACCTGTTTTTCATTGTACTGAAGCCAAGAAAAGCAATTCCTTCCATATTTTTCTCAAGACGGTGCTCTAATGTATTGTGGTGATGCTACTGCGCTAATGGAAAAATGTAATATTGAGCATAATATGAGGGAGCGGAGACTATTTATTTATTCAAAAACAGTGAGAAAGTCGTGCTACTTCACAATGGCAGCAAGTATGCTTCAGTTCCTGTAAGGCATTCTGAGCACTCGAAGGAAAGCTATGAGAATTTAGACTTAATCTTCAATAAACTTAACTACAAGGATCAAGGATGGTCAATATGTGGCCATTTGAAATTCTATCTTTTCTTCTTGAGCAGCAAGGAGGATACACAATGTACCCATTCTTTTTGTGTGAATGGGACAGCCGGGATAGGACTCATTACTGGAGCCAAAAATGTTGGCCAACAAAGAATATCTTTGAAACCTGGACTCAAGAATGTAGTTGCGGACAATTTAGTTGATCTCCAGTAAAGTTCTCTTGCCACCACTCAACATTAAGCTTGGACTGATGAATCAGTTTTTAAAAGCTCTACCAAAAGAAGGAGAGACTTATAAGTACCTGTGTACCAAGTATCAGGGACTGTCTAATGCGATACTGAAGGAAGATATTTTAGTTGTTCTGGATATTCTGGAACTCATGAAGGACGATGTGTTCGATAGAAAAATGAAAGCTGCGGAGAAAAGTGCTTGGGGTTCTTCTAAAGAAGTTGTGAAGAAATTTCTAGGTAGCAACAAAGATCCAAAATTTAAGTCCATTGTGGAGAACATGCTGAAACGTTTCAAAGCCTTGGGCTGTCTGACGAATTTGAAGTTATATTTTTTACATTCCCATTTGGACTACTTTTGTGAAAACATTGGTGTTGATAGAGCAAGGAAAAAGAGTTCCTAAGGATATCAAAGAGATGGAATGCTAACACCAAGGTAGATGGAATGTGACCATGATGGGGGATTACTTCTGGATGCTTCACAGAGAAGATCTGCAGGCCTTCTGTAAGAGAAAAGGTATCAAGAGAAGCTTTAAAGAGAAAAGGAAAAGGCGCAAGAATTAATTTACAATAAAGTTGCTGAATGAATGTTCAATAATTATTTCCACATAGTATTGTATACTTTTTTGTCTACAATAAAGGTTTTCCTTGTTCATCTCACTTGTACATCATTTTAAGCGCATCTTGTGCGAAATGCATACGTGATGGTTAAAAATAGAAGTTTAGTTTTTTATAAATCAGGGCATAAGAAAACATAAGGATCAGTCATTGGATTTGATAAACTCAAATTTTGAATACCTGTGTTATTGATGGCCTATAGAAATGATAGGCAATCAATAAAAACTAGTGGCTAACCACTTTAAGTAGTATGTAGCAGCTTGTGCTTCTATGGACATAATGTATAATATGTTCAATGATCTTTTCTGAAAATATCCTTTATTTAAAGGTTCATTTCTGGTAGGTAATAAATAACAAAAATCTTTTTGACCACTAGAAGATAATTGTGGTGGTCATATCGAATAATCAATGCATGTTGTGAAACGATGAGTGGTTATAATCTGATATCATAATCTGATATAATATTTTATACTAATGTCTGTGTGAGGTAAATCCTGGGATATGAAGAGGAATTATGACTAGAAGTCATAATTGCTCTCATCACTCCCTGGCAGTGCCCCCCTCCCTTCTTGTGCTCAAATGTCCAGCATCTGTGAAGGTGTCACATCCCACTTACACCTCCAACAGCCATCTCCTCTGATATGGAGATGAGATGATGTGAGGACAATGGACCCAGGATGACTCCCTGCCGTCACCCTGTAACAAGAGTTGTATCTCATTAGCAAGGCTTGGAAGTAGCCAGACAGAACGACTCCAGTAAAAAATGGTTCATATCTCGCAAGCCATATCTCCGATAAATATGGCAACCATAAAAATGGTGTTTGCGCAGGCGGACGATGCTGGCACACCTTTTTTATGGAAGGGGGAGCTTGGGAAATGCCCCAGGCGTGATATCAGCCAATGGGGAACTGGCAGACAGGTCATGAGTCCCCTCGTTCTGTAGCTAAATTCATAACTGTCACAATGAGAGCATTGGCGTCCGCCTACGACGCTCCCAGGCAAAGTTATGGCCAATATCCCCTTTGCTGGATAATTCTGATCCATGCAGGGGGAGTGGCAGTGCTTCCCTGTGAGGTCACTAAGGTAGGAGGGGACCTGGATTGCCCAGGTTGATAACCCTACTTCGGCCATTTTCCAGTGTTCTTCTCGCTGGGGGCACGTGTAGGAAACATCTGTGGGAGTTCCTGGAAACCTGGTCTACAGCGCCCCCCTGTGGCCAGACACACAAGGTAACTGATTGAATTGCATACCTGTTTGTAAAACATGCTTTATCTGTAACTGTACTCTGACATATGTATATTCTGTAGATTCCCTATTGTATATATTGTAGTTTCTAGTGTGCTTTAGGCTGATTAAATTATATAATTAATCTTGGGCTGTTCTGTTATCTCGATCTTGAATCCCACGTCTGTGTGTTCGGCTAATAGTTACCGTAAATCGGTTGGTGGCAGCGAGTTGTGCCAAGGATTATTGTGGGGAGGCCAGTGAGATTCGGGGAGAGTTTATATATTCCGCCCGCGGAGGTCGGGGGAATATATACCCTACTCTCACCGGGGACCCTTCAATAATCGGCATAAGTAGTATAGCGGCCTCCTTGCTTATTGTCGGGCAATTCCATAATTGGCCTGACTATAAGAGGGGCGCTAGAGAGCGCGTCACGTGCTCTGTCTGTCGGTCGGGAGGTATAAAGGAGGGGTGACCCCCACTTGTTACCCCCCGATTGTGACGTACTGGTAGCCAGCGCGGGGGATTTCTGAGTGACCCCCCGGTGGTTCCTGACATATTGGTGGCAAGCGGTGGGATCGAGATAATAGTGTGTGTGAGTGTGAGACCCATACTCCCAGACACTAAAGACTGCCTGCAGCAGCTGTGGCTGCTGGGGTCTTCAGACTAGCTCAACACTAGAGTGTCAGAGTGCAGATACTGTAAGGTGTGTGGAGGCATCAGGTGTCAGTTCTGTGTCAGTGACCAAAAGTCTGCAAGAATGGCTGATGGCACCAGGAGCAGAGCTATGCAACTGGCCAATGCTAAGGCAGGAGCCGAAGAGAGGGAGGACGGTGCTGTGGACAGCAATGAGGAGGTTGCCCACGAGTCCTCCAGGAGCTCGACGCCAGAAAACCGTTCTGCCGAGGACATTGCGCAACCTGGCACTGCTGGACAAGATGAGGAGGAGCTCACCCAAGGTTCCTCAACGAGCCAGATGCCAGCCCTCCGCTCTGAAAGGGACAGTGAATCGCCTAGCTCTGCAGCGTGCCGCAGATCACCACGTGCCATTCCACCGAGCCTGGGAGGCTCGGATAGCCTTCTTCAAATGGCTATGGCCCTACGCCAGGCTGGAGACCGGGAGGGCTACAAGGAACTCATGGCCGAGCGTGAGCGGCAAGCAGCGCGTGAAGAGCGCCAGGCAGAGCGTAACTACCAGCTGCAGCTAGCTCAGCTCCGGCCCTCATCAGCCACCCGTGACCTTCCAGACACCAAACTTCCAAAGGTCCGTGTTGAGGACTTCCCAGTGCTGGAGAAGGATGGAGACTTGGACTCTTTCTTGACTGCTTTTGAACGGACTTGCTTGCAGCATCATCTGAACAAGGACCAGTGGGCCAAATACCTGACCCCCCGTTTAAGGGGTAAGGCCCTGGATATCCTTGGGGACTTGCCTGCTGAGGCGGATCAGGGCTACGACACCATCAAGCGGGCCCTGATCCAACAGTACAACCTCACCCCGGAGTCCTACCGCAAGAAGTTCCGGACGCTGCAGAAGGGACCAAAGGACTCCTGGGCTGACCACCGGCGGGCACTTGCCCGAGCTGCCGACCACTGGACCCAAGGCCTGCAGCTTTCCACCGGACCGGAGATCCTGGACTTGTTCATCACGGAGCAACTCTTGTGGAACTGCCCTGAGGATCTCCGCCAGTTCATCCGAGACCAGAAGCCAAAGGGATCCACGGCTACAGCTGCCCTGGCAGATGACTACACCAACAATCGGGCTCCTGAAGCCAGGAGAGCAGCCACCAGCAGCACCTGGAGAGGGGGTAAGATGAACTCTGCGACTGCCCCACCTGCCCCTAGACTGCAGGGGGTGTCCCCCTCAACTCCCCTCTCCAGGCCCGTGGCAGAGCCAAGACGGTGCCACCAGTGCAACCTACCTGGACACTTCAAGGCCATGTGCCCTCAGCGTCCCAAGGCCCCGGCTCCGTCCCCGTCCCAAGGGCCGCCCAAGGTGTATTGTGTGGGTGGGGGTGGTGGTAGGTCCCTGGACAGCTTCCAACCTGTCACCGTCGGCCAGTCTGTGACCATAGGACTGCGAGACAGCGCCTCGGAGGTGACTCTGGTGCGGCCTGAGATGGTGTCCCCCCAAGACTTGATCCCTGGAAAAACCCTCGCTGTCTCCGGGATTGGAGGCATTGACCCGGCGCTGCCTGTTGCTGACATTTATGTGGACTGGGGCGCAGGGCGAGGGGTGAGGGAGGTGGGGGTAACTGATCGGATCCCTGCAAACGTGCTACTTGGGACAGATTTGGGGCAAATAACCTCCCAGTTTGGCCCCGCCCCAAAGGCTGAACCTTCAGCCAGTGCTGACGTGCCTCCGGACAATGTTAATGTGTTATCTATGAATGATGTAAGGGAGGAGGGAGTGAACTCTGATATTTCTGCTTGCACAGACACCATAGACACACACGCAGCTGCAGCTGTGACAGGGGAGGGGGTCAGAGAAAGGTGTGACAATGCCTCTACAAGTAACCAGCCTGTGAGCTGGGATCTGCTGCCCTCTGCAGGGATAAGCAGAGAGCAGGGTGCTGCAGGGGGAGGACCAGTGTGTGGGGTGGGGGCTACCACAGCAAATGTGGGGTCCCCAGAGATTTCACAGCGGGGTTCTGTTGCTGCAGGAGGGGAACAGGCAGGTGAGATTGGGGCCGGTCCAGGAGCGGAAGTGCTCCCAGGTAAGATCTCGGTGCATGGTTCCCCCACAACCGGGGTGTCAGGAAGCCAGGTAGGTCTGCCTGAACCGGCGACTTGGTCAGGAACGGAGGAGGAGCAGGCACGACCCACGGTCGCAGCGGCTGTGGCCGCTGTCACCCGCAGTGGGAGTGCTGGAAGCCAAGGGGCCTCCCGGAGGTCCGATAGCTCTTCCCCTTCTGACCAAGTGGCAGCCGAGTCAGGTGGAGGCCAGGACACAGGTCCCGGGGTACTGACCGAAGATGTGACAGTCTCGTCGATTCTGGCCACATCTAGTCAGGGGTTTCAGGCAGCGTTAGAAGCTGACGACAGCCTGAAAGCTCTAAAGGAGCAGGCGGCACAGCCTCCCTCGGACCCGGAGCGAGTGGTCTGGGACCAAGGACGGCTGTACCGGGCCACGGTCCAGCAGGGTTCACCGGAGGCGTGGCCCAGGGACCGACAGTTGGTGGTACCCTATCCGTTCCGGACGGAGTTGTTGCGGATCGCACATGAGATTCCGATGGCCGGACACCTAGGGATCGCTAAGACCAAGGCCAGGTTAAACCAGCATTTCTACTGGCCAAAAATGGGGGCCGATGTGGCTGCCTACTGCCGTTCGTGTGAAACCTGTCAGAGAGTGGGGAAGGCGGGGCCACGCCCCAAAGCCCCACTGGTATCTCTGCCCATCATCGATGAGCCTTTCAGGAGGGTGGCTGTGGATCTGGTCGGCCCGCTGGCCATCCCCAGCAGCTCCGGGAAACGCTTCATACTGACGGTAGTGGACTATGCCACCCGGTACCCAGAAGCAGTGGCCTTGTCGTCCATTCGGGCTGACAAGGTGGCCACCGCATTGCTGGAGATTTTCTCCCGAGTGGGTTTTCCCCAGGAAATGCTCACCGACCGGGGGACCCAATTCATGTCCCAGCTGATGGAGACCCTCTGTAAGCAAGTCCAGGTGCGACATCTGGTGGCCAGCCCGTACCATCCACAGACTAATGGCCTGTGCGAGCGGTTCAATGGCACCTTAAAGCAGATGCTTAAGATGTTGGTCGACTCCCATGGGCGTGACTGGGAGCGGTATCTCCCACACCTGTTATTTGCTTACCGGGAGGTTCCACAGGCCTCAACAGGATTCTCACCGTTTGAGCTCCTGTACGGGCGACGTGTGCGGGGCCCCCTGGCTCTGGTGAAAGAGGCTTGGGAAGGGGATTTGGCCACCCCTGGAGTGTCGGTTATCGAGTATGTCATGCGCTTCCGGGACAAAATGCAGGCCTTGACGCAACTGGTACACGACAATATGGCTCAAGCCCAGGCCGATCAGAAGCGTTGGCACGACCAGAACGCTTGTGAGAGGACCTACCAAGTGGGTCAAAAGGTGTGGGTACTGGTCCCCGTACCACAGGACAAGCTTCAGGCAGCCTGGGAAGGCCCATACCTCGTGTACCAGCAGCTCAACCCTGTGACGTACCTGGTCACCCTGGACCCTGCCCGTGGAAGGCGGAAGCCCCTCCATGTGAACATGATGAAGGCACATCATGAGCGGGAGGCATGTGCGCTCCCCGTGTGCAACCTGCCCGAGGAGGGAGAAGCGGAAACCCTCTTGGATATGCTAGCCCAGGTTAGGGCAGGCGGATCCATTGAGGATGTGGAGGTTGGCCACCAGCTCTTGGAGGACCAACGGTCCCAGCTGTGGGCCACCCTACACCCCTTCCGGGGGTTGTTTACCAACCAGCCCGGAAGGACTGACTTGGCTGTCCATCACGTGGACACTGGGGATCATCCCCCGATCCGGCGTTCAGCATATCGGGTCTCCCTGGAGGTGCAGCAACACATGCGCCAGGAGATTGACGAGATGCTGGAGCTGGGGGTGATCCAGGCATCCAACAGCGCTTGGGCCTCGCCTGTAGTCCTCGTCCCTAAGAAGGACCGAACCACTCGGTTCTGCGTGGACTACAGGGGGCTCAATGCGGTCACGGTCGCCGATGCGTACCCAATGCCACGCATCGATGACCTGCTCGATCAGTTGGCCGGGGCTCAGTACCTGACCATCATGGATCTGAGCCGGGGATATTGGCAGATCCCCCTGACTCGCAAGGCCAGGGAACGCTCTGCCTTTATTACCCCATTTGGACTGTACGAGTCCACGGTGATGCCATTCGGGATGAGGAATGCCCCTGCCACTTTCCAGCGGATGGTCAACACCCTGCTCAAGGGACTTGAAGGGTACGCGGCCGCGTACCTGGATGACATTGCCGTCTTCAGTCCCACCTGGGAGGACCACCTAGAGCATCTAGCACAGGTGCTCAGGCGGATCCATCGGGCAGGTTTGACCATCAAGCCGGGAAAGTGTCAGCTGGCCATGAGCGAGGTCCAGTACCTCGGTCACCGGGTAGGTGGGGGAACGCTGAAGCCCGAGCCTGAGAAAGTGGAGGCCATCGCATCCTGGCCCACCCCCAGGACCAAGAAGCAGGTGATGTCCTTCTTGGGGACCGCTGGGTACTATAGGAGGTTTGTTCCATGCTATAGTAGCCTGGCAAAGCCCTTGACGGACCTCACCAAGAAGAAGCTGCCCTCTGCAGTCGATTGGACAATGGACTGCGAGACAGCCTTCCGGGCCCTAAAGGACGCCCTGTCCAGCCCGCCCGTGCTACAGGCAGCCGACTTCACGCGGCCGTTTGTAGTACAGACCGACGCCAGTGACTTCGGCCTCGGTGCGGTGCTCAGCCAGGTGGACTCTGCGAGCCAAGAGCACCCAGTCTTGTACCTGAGCAGGAAGCTGTTACCAAGGGAAGTGGCCTATTCTACAATGGAGAAGGAGTGCCTGGCCATAGTGTGGGCCCTGCAGCGTCTGCAACCCTATCTATACGGGCGCCACTTCATCGTGGAGACGGACCACAATCCCCTCAGCTGGTTGCACACCGTCTCTGGGACGAATGGGCGATTGTTGCGATGGAGCCTTGCGCTCCAGCAATACGACTTCACCATTCGCCACAAAAGGGGCCGTGACCACGGTAACGCAGACGGGCTGTCCCGACAAGGAGAGGTCGCGGGCGGGCGCACGGGGGAACACCGGAGTGTGCTGCCCCCTAGCGCCCTCAAAAGGGGGGAGGTGTGAGGTAAATCCTGGGATATGAAGAGGAATTATGACTAGAAGTCATAATTGCTCTCATCACTCCCTGGCAGTGCCCCCCTCCCTTCTTGTGCTCAAATGTCCAGCATCTGTGAAGGTGTCACATCCCACTTACACCTCCAACAGCCATCTCCTCTGATATGGAGATGAGATGATGTGAGGACAATGGACCCAGGATGACTCCCTGCCGTCACCCTGTAACAAGAGTTGTATCTCATTAGCAAGGCTTGGAAGTAGCCAGACAGAACGACTCCAGTAAAAAATGGTTCATATCTCGCAAGCCATATCTCCGATAAATATGGCAACCATAAAAATGGTGTTTGCGCAGGCGGACGATGCTGGCACACCTTTTTTATGGAAGGGGGAGCTTGGGAAATGCCCCAGGCGTGATATCAGCCAATGGGGAACTGGCAGACAGGTCATGAGTCCCCTCGTTCTGTAGCTAAATTCATAACTGTCACAATGAGAGCATTGGCGTCCGCCTACGACGCTCCCAGGCAAAGTTATGGCCAATATCCCCTTTGCTGGATAATTCTGATCCATGCAGGGGGAGTGGCAGTGCTTCCCTGTGAGGTCACTAAGGTAGGAGGGGACCTGGATTGCCCAGGTTGATAACCCTACTTCGGCCATTTTCCAGTGTTCTTCTCGCTGGGGGCACGTGTAGGAAACATCTGTGGGAGTTCCTGGAAACCTGGTCTACAGCGCCCCCCTGTGGCCAGACACACAAGGTAACTGATTGAATTGCATACCTGTTTGTAAAACATGCTTTATCTGTAACTGTACTCTGACATATGTATATTCTGTAGATTCCCTATTGTATATATTGTAGTTTCTAGTGTGCTTTAGGCTGATTAAATTATATAATTAATCTTGGGCTGTTCTGTTATCTCGATCTTGAATCCCACGTCTGTGTGTTCGGCTAATAGTTACCGTAAATCGGTTGGTGGCAGCGAGTTGTGCCAAGGATTATTGTGGGGAGGCCAGTGAGATTCGGGGAGAGTTTATATATTCCGCCCGCGGAGGTCGGGGGAATATATACCCTACTCTCACCGGGGACCCTTCAATAATCGGCATAAGTAGTATAGCGGCCTCCTTGCTTATTGTCGGGCAATTCCATAATTGGCCTGACTATAAGAGGGGCGCTAGAGAGCGCGTCACGTGCTCTGTCTGTCGGTCGGGAGGTATAAAGGAGGGGTGACCCCCACTTGTTACCCCCCGATTGTGACGTACTGGTAGCCAGCGCGGGGGATTTCTGAGTGACCCCCCGGTGGTTCCTGACAGTCTGTATAGATCTGAAGTAGTCAAGAAGGCTACGATCAACTGTTGACTTTTCTTTACCATTGAAGTTTGTATATATTAAAAGTACAAAGTGCCTGAAGGGAAGTATTTGAAGAATAGAGAAAGAACTGTATATATTATCTAGATGAGAGCTTGAGGGGAAGGATGTGGCTTCCTGTGTCAGAGATTCCCAGCTCCTGTCTGTGAGCAGGTACACAAAGCTTCCTTTAACGTACTCCAGAGCGGTGAGATGAAACATGCCCATTGATGGTTAACAGATCTGTCCCCGTAGACCTCCTCAGTTCTAACATGGCCTTTGTTTACACTTGTGTGAAGCTTTTAGCATTTCAGGCCCATAAGTGGATTCAAGTTGTAGCACTAATGATGGTTATATGAATATGGTATCTAGAACTTTTATATTTGCCATTAGCTTTTCTTGTGATTGTTTGGGAAAAAAATGTAGATGTATTTTTTCTAGTTCTGTTGTACATTTGGATATTTTCAAGTAAAGCTCCGACAATACCTTGCTGCTCACGGTGCAGTGGGATAAGTCTGTATCAGTGTTAGCATGGCTCCTAACTTTAAGTTTACTCTAGCAGTCAAATTTATTGTCTTATGGTTTATTGACTTTCTATAAAACTGTCCCAAGGGTGTGTAAAATGGGGTCTAATTACCATAGGTTGGAGAGGTATTATTAAAATATAACCTTTAAAAAATTATTTTAAAACCAGACGTGGGATGTTGCTGTTGCATCACCATACAAATAGCCGCGTCGGTTGACCTCCTCCAAAACCGAGACCTTCTCTCCAGTCATATGTCAATACAACAAGCATGATATGTGATAGCGTGTCTCCATGGTGAGACAGATGCCAGTGATGTCCTTATTAGAGGCGGGGTATAGATGCACACACCTGCAACCCATGCCATATGCCATATGCTTTATTAAACAAATTTAAGGGAAACCCAGCTGTGAAATTGCAAAAAAGGATGGCAGTATATATTTAAGTTGTGTACCGTAAGTGAATTATATACATAAACAGATTTGTCATCCCTCCAGGATGGGGTGTTAACCAGGGCAGAAGAAAAAAAGTAAAACACTTCTGGTCCCATTTAGGAGAGGAAGATAGAACATTGTGAGGCAATGTATTGGTACATTATATATATATATATATATATATATATATATATATATATATATATATATATATATATATATATATATATATATATATATACACAGTACAGGCCAAAAGTTTGGACACACCTTCTCATTCAAAGAGTATTCTTTATTTTCATGGCTTTGAAACAGCTCATCAAGAGAAAGCCTAGAGTGTGCAAAGCAGTAATCAAAGCAAAAGGTGGCTACTTTGAAGAAACTAGAATATAAGACAAATTTTCAGTTGTTTCACAATTTTTTGTTAAGTATTTCATACCAAATGTGTTAATTCATATTTTTGATGCCTTCAATGTGAATCTACAATTTTCAGAGTCATGAAAATAAAGAAAACTCTTTGAATGAGAAGGCATGTCCAAACTTTTGGTCTGTACTGTATATATATATATATATATATATATATATATATATATATATATATATATATATATATGGCCTTCACATGTCTGTGTCTTTGGTACTTGTAGTATCCATTATCACATGTACCGGTAACACATTCACATACTGTACATACTAATTAGAATCAATTGGGATCTTCACACCACTGTTTTCAAATGGATTGTGTGTCCATGTGAAACACCTGTGTGTCTGTGTGGTATACACGGAGACAAGGGAGTACTTGTGATATCGGGGACCACACATTAGTGAGCATGATCAGCTAAGTTGGTGAGCATGATGCCCATCTTAGCAGGCATGGTCCGGCATTTCCTGCGTGCTATTTTGCGGATCCAGCCCACTTATCATTGGGTTTGATGCCTCGGTCGGTGGGCATACTTTATTTGCAGTGTTCGGAGTGAGTTGGCGTGGTGCGCAGCTTACTGAATAGGTGTAACCAGTTTAGTGGTCATGGCTTGACATCTCACGGGCACTACTGCCGTCCAGCCACTTACCGGCATGCTTACTTCCAGTGTCAGGAAGCATAGTAGGTCAGTGGGGGTGTGCTTGGTGGCAACCAAGCTTAGTGAGTCAGCAGAAAGCAATCAGTTGAAGGGCACTCACCAACCAAGTATACCAGGCCATGCCCACCAAAGTGGGTGTCACACCCACAACTAAGCCGGTCACGTTCACTAACCTCCGCTCCCCGAAATAGCAAGTATGCCGAGACAAGTCCGTTTTTTTTGGCAGCACTGATCAAATACGGACAGCACACGTCTGAGCTCCATGTGACACTGGATAAAAATAGAACATACTGAATTTAATGTTTTTTTTATGTGTAAAAGATGTGCAAAGCTAGAAAAATAATAGATAGATAGATAGATAGCTACACAGTTTCTACAGTTATTTAGCCAAATAAATTAATTAATAAATTAATAAAAGGAAAAAATGACTTGAGGTCCCCCCTATATAACCATGGGCCTTCCCATCCTAATAATACCAGCCCCCAACTGTCAGTGGCGGACATATCGCCAGTGCAGTGGATGCAGTGGCACAGGAGCCCGCAGGTTCAGGGGGACCTTGCTGGCCAGTTAATAATGAGGGCCATCTGACCTGTTGTCTGGAGCTCCAGGTTTCGGGGGGCCCTGGCCAGATCGCCCTCATCACACGCAGCGTGCTGGGCAGGGATCAATTCTGCAGCTCCGCACAGTGTAGGCAGCGGAATGCAGGAATCTATCCTCTGTTCCCTGCCGAGCACTTTCTCTGTGACACACGCGCGCCCTGATGTCACCAGTACTTTGTGCGCTTGTGTATCATTTGAAAAGTTCCCGGCAGGTGAAGAAGCAGTGCAGCCAGGGCCTGTACAGAAATGGGCAGCGGTGGGGGCCTGTACGGAGAAAAGCAGTGATGGGGGCCACATGTAGAGAGAAGCAGCGTTGGGGGCCCGTATAGGAGAAGAAGCAGTGCAGCGGGGGCCAGTACAGAGAGGTCTGAGGAGGGGACAATAAGGAGAGAAGTGAGCGGTGGCTAATATTAGAGGTGTAGGGATGTAGTATATTACACGTTTAGTATATGGGAGTGTAATGTTGTAGTATATTAAAGGTGTAATGATGTAATATATTACAGGTGTAGTATATGGGGGTGTAGTGTTGTACAGTAGTATATGAGGGGTGTAGTGATGTAGTATATTACAGATGTAGTATATGGGGGTGTAGTGATGTAGTATATTGCAGGTGTAGTATATGGGGGATGTAGTGATGTAGTATATTACAGTTGTAGCATATGGGGGGTGTAGTGATGTAGTATATTACAGGTGTAGTATATGGCAGTATAAGGGGATGTACTGATGTATTATATTACATGTATAGTATATGAGGGGTGTAGTGATGTAGTATATTACAGGTGTAGTATATGGGGGGTGTAGAAATGTATTATATTACAAGTGTAGAATATGGGGCTGCAGTGATGTAGTATATTACAGGTGTAATATATGGGGGGGTGTAGTGATGTAGTATATTACAGGTGTAGTATATGGGGGGTTTAGTGATGTAGTATATGTGGGTGTTGTGATGTAGTATATTACAGGTGTAGTATATGGGGTGTAGTAATGTAATATATTACAGGTTTAGTATACAGGGGTGTAGTGATGTAGTGTATTACACATGTAGTATATGGGGGTGTAGTGATGTAGTATATTACAGGTGTAGTAAATGGGGGGTGTAGTGATATACTATACTACAAGTATAGTACATAGGTGGTGTAGTGATGTAGCATATTGCAGGTTTATATGGGGGTGTAGTGATGTAATATATTACAGGTTTAGTATACAGGGGTGTAGTGATGTAGTATATTACAGTTGTAGCATATGGTAGTATATGGGGGTGTACTGATGTATTATATTACATGTGTAGTATATGAAGGGTGTAGTGATGTAGTATATTAGAGGTGTAGTATATGTGGAGTGTAGGGATGTATTATATTACAGGTGTAGTATATGGGGGTCTAGTGATGTAGTATATTACAGGTGTAGAAAATGGGGGGTGTAGTGATGTAGTATACTACAAGTATAGTACATAGGGGGTGTAGTGATGTAGCATATTGGAGGTGTATATAGGGGTGTAGTGATGTAGTATATTACAGGTGTAGTATATGGGGGTGTAGTGAGATATACAAGTGTATATATACAGTATATATACAGTATATACTGTGTGTATATACATATACGGTGTGTACAGAAAGTATTCAGACCCCTTTAAATTTTTCACTCTTTGTTTCATTGCAGCCATTTGGTAAATTCAAAAAAGTTAATTTTTTCCTCACTAATGTACACTCTGCACACCATCTTGCCAGAAAAGAAACAGATGTGGACATTTTTGCAAATTTATTAAACAAGAAAAACTGAAATATCACATGGTCATAAGTATTCAGACCCTTTTCTCAGACACTCATATTTAAGTCAAATGCTGTCCATCTCCTTGTGATCCTCCTTGAGATAATTCTACTCTTTCATTGGAGTCCTGCTGTGTTTAAATAAACACACACAAAAAATATTTTATATTAAAAAACTCTCTCTGACTCTTGCCCTGGTTCATCAAGCTATTAAAAAAAAATAAAAAAAATCATGAAGATGTGAAGCAGTCCACAAATGGGAATCTGAAAGACTTAAAAAGAGAGAGGTAAAAAAATAAAAACAAAATACTCTCCGTTTCACAAATTTATTAGTAAAAATCAATCCCCGCAACTCCGTTGTAGTCTATGGCGTTCGCATGATTTCCACCGATGAGAAATGATTTATAGGTCACTCCCAGTCAGGCTCCGCTCTGCGATACCCAGCAACTGTGCAGAATGCAGCCTATGCTGCAGAATGCAGACGGTGGGACAAAGATACAAGCATGGGATGGGAAAGCTGGTTGCTGAGGCAAAGAGGCCCTTTCCCTCATCAACCAGATTTCCCATGCTCTGTTTTACGTCTTTCTCTCAGCACCCAGCTTTCCCATGCTTGGATATAATGGGAACGCAGGGTGCTGAAGGAAAGATGTATAGCAGGACATGGGAAAGCTGGGTCCTAAGGGAAAGATGAATAGCAGAGCATGAGAAATCTGGGTGCTCAGGGAAAGATGTATAGCAGAGCATGGAAAAGCTGGGTGCTGAGAACATGATGAATAGCAGAACATAGAAAAGCTGGGTGGGTGGAGGAAGGTCCAAAGTTTAACCCAGGGTCCATCAAACACTAGTTACACCACTGGATAGTGGTGTTGTATAATGAGCAAGGGGGAAGTGTTTAATGAGGAGAGGGGAGGAGTGGTAGACTGTTTTTTTTTCTTAACTTAATGGGTGGATCTTCCGGCATCCAATAAGGGCACAGAAGCCATCCATAACATTTAGACACAAGGGCTTGAGTCCTTGGCTGACTAAGTCACATGTCGCTTTTCACACAACACGCGGACATGTGGTGTCGGCGCCATTTTGAGACTGCTACTGCTTGCTGAGGGTGCTGCTGCATGACAGTTAGGTAGTGGGTTTATTTTGAGCTAGTTTAGATAGATAGGAGGGCGTGAGTGTGCAATAGGGAAGTGCAGGCACGTGCAGTGTGTGACGGATTGTGGCGCTGACAGTCTGCCAGCCCTATATAGAAGTGTAGGGAAAGTTGTGTGACACTTCAACATACAGTAAGATAGGAAAAGCATGGTGTGATGATTGTGGCACTACAAATGACCTATATTTCAGCTTATACAAAAAAGTTGTTAAATCTTGCTTGCTGCTGTGCATATTGATCTCTTTTGAGGCATACATTACCATGCATTGTGTGTCCTTCCTAGTGATTTTAAGTATTTTGTATATAAATCCTGATTGCTAATTCTGTGGTCTTGCCACAAATAGACACTTCAACATATAAATACTGATTGATAATTCTGTGCTCTTGCCACACTATCTTAGCAGATACAAAAACATATTGATACTTGTGTGGGCCTCCAACACTTATGTGTCACTTGAGATAAATACTAATTCATAACTCTGTGTACCTGGCACAAATAGATATTACAGCATATAAATATGATTGATAATTCTGTGGTCCTGCCACAAATAGAAATTACAGCATGTAAATACTGATAGCTAATTCTGTGGTCCTGATTGATAATTCTGGGGTACAGCTATACTATTTCAGCAAATAAATACTGATTGTTAATTAAGTGACAGGTGACTCACAGATGTGGGTCTAGGGTTGGGAAACAGCTGGTTTAAAGAGGTGAAGGGTGCATTTAATATGAGTGGAAAATACTGAGGTCTTGGTGGAAGGGGGAATAAGCAAGGTGTAAAGCCTGCTTTACACACTTAAATAGATCTTTCAATCCGTCGTCGGGGTCAAGTTGTAAGTGACGCACATCCGGCATCGTTCGTGATGTATTTGCGTGTGAAACCTACATGCGATCGATATTGAACGAAAATACGGTGATCGCATACACGTCGTTTATTCCTCATACATTGGACGTTTGGTAGTACGAAACTAGTCAATTGTAACGTGTGACATCCATCAAACGATTTTGATGTCTGAGGCTATGTGCGCAGGTGTGCGCTCTGCACCGCAGCTTAAAAAAGGTCCGCTTCAGAGTGCAGCTAAAAAGCTGCGTTCTGAAGCGCCTCACAATGTCTGTCATTCACTAATCTCTGTCCCTCACTCTCTGTCCATGTCAGTCTATCCCCCTCTCTCATATACTCACCGATCCCCGATCCCCGGCGCTGCACGGCATTCACACTGATCCGGCGGCTTTTACTGTTTTGAAAAAGCCGGCCGCCCATTAAACAATCTCGTATTCCCTGCTATCCCCGCCCACCGGCGCCTATGATTGGTTACAGTGAGACACGCCCCCCACGCTGAGTGACAGGTGTCACACTGCACCCAATCACAGCAGCCGGTGGGCGTGTCTATACTGTGTAGTGAAATAAATAATTAAATAATTAAAAAAAACGGCGTGCGGTTCCCCCCAATTTTAAAACCAGCCAGATAAAGCCATACGGCTGAAGGCTGGTATTCTCAGGATGGGGAGCTCCACGTTATGGGGAGCCCCCCACCCTAACAATATCAGTCAGCAGCCACCCAGAATTGCCGCATACATTATATGCGACAGTTCTGGGACAGTACCCGGCTCTTCCCGATTTACCCTGGTGCGTTGGCAAATCGGGGTAATAAGGAGTTATTGGCAGCCCATAGCTACCAATAAGTCCTAGATTAATCATGTCAGGCGTCTATGAGACACCTTCCATGATTAATCTGTAAATAACAGTAAATAAACACACACGCCCGAAAAAATCCTTTATTGGAAATAAAAAACACACACACATTTCCTGGTTCACCACTTTAATCAGCCCCAAAAAGCCCTCCATGTCCGGCGGAATCCAGGATGCTCCAGCGTCTCATCTAGCGCTGCTGCATGGAGGTGACCGGAGCTGCAGCAGACACAGCCGCTCCGGTCACCTCCACACAGCAAATGAAGACAGCCGCGCGATCAGCTGATCTGTCACTGAGGTTACCCGCTGTCACTGGATCCAGCGGTGGCCGCGGGTAACCTCAGTGACAGATCAGCTGATCACGCGGCTGTCTTCATTAACTGCGTGGAGGTGACCGGAGCGGCTGTGTCTGCTGCAGCTCCGGTCACCTCCATGCAGCAGCGCTAGATGCGACGCTGGACCATCCTGGATTCCGCCGGACATGGAGGGCTTTTTGGGGCTGATTAAAGTGGTGAACCAGGGAATGTGTGTGTGTTTTTTATTTCCAATAAAGGATTTTTTCGGGCGTGTGTTTATTTACTGTAATTTACAGATTAATCATGGAGGGTGTCTCATAGACGCCTGACATGATTAATCTAGGACTTATTGGCAGCTATGGGCTGCCAATAACTCCTTATTACCCCGATTTGCCAACGCACCAGGGTAAATCGGGAAGAGCCGGGTACTGTCCCAGAGTTGTCGCATATAATGTATGCGGCAATTCTGGGCGGCTGTTGGCTGATATTGTTAGGGTATGTGCGCACTAGGCGTTTTTTTCACGCTGCGTTTTTATGTGCGTTTTTGTCTAAAAAACGCACCCGCGGCTAAAAAACGCGGCAAAAACGCATGCGTTTTTGCCGCGATTTGGTGCGTTTTTTGCTGCGTTTTTGCTCACTGCGTTTTTAATCAGTGCACAATGCCATTAAAGATTGTTGATGAAAAAAAAAAAAAAAAAAAGGTCTGATGTAATTTCCTTCTTCAAAATGTTCATTGTATGCAGGAGAGCAGACAGCTGCAGAACTAGTGTATGCAGGAGAGCAGACAGCAGCTGCAGAACTACAAGTCTCAGCATCCTCCATTCACTAGTGTATGCAGGAGAGCAGACAGCAGCTGCAGAACTACAAGTCTCAGCATCCTCCATTCACTAGTGTATGCAGGAGAGCAGACAGCAGCTGCAGAACTACAAGTCTCAGCATCCTCCATTCACTAGTGTATGCAGGAGAGCAGACAGCAGCTGCAGAACTACAAGTCTCAGCATCCTCCATTCACTAGTGTATGGAGGAGAGCAGACAGCAGCTGCAGAACTACAAGTCTCAGCATCCTCCATTCACTAGTGTATGCAGGAGAGCAGACAGCAGCTGCAGAACTACAAGTCTCAGCATCCTCCATTCACTAGTGTATGCAGGAGAGCAGACAGCAGCTGCAGAACTACAAGGCTCAGCATCCTCCATCCAGGACTGTATGCAGTTTTTTGCCCAAAAAGAAAAAAAAATGACATGGGCTTCGCCATATTTTTGTATGCTAGCCGGGTACAGCAGGCAGGTACGGGCTGCCCCCAACCCCCAGCTGCCTATTTGTACCCGGCTGGGAACCAAAAATATAGAGAAGCCCTTTTTTTTTAATTATTTCATGAAATAATTAAAAAAAAAAAAATGACGTGGGCTTCGCCTAATTTTTGAGTCCAGCCGGGTACAACTAGGCAGCTGGGGATTGGAATCCACAGTGCAGGGTGCCCATGCTTTCTGGGCACCCCCACTGCGAATTGCAGTCCGCAGCCACCCCAGAAAATGGCGCTTTCATAGAAGCGCCATCTTCTGGCGCTGTATCCAACTCTTCTAGCTGCCCTGGTGACGGGTGGCTAGCTAGGTAATAATAGAGTTAGGGCTAGCTGTATATTATCAGCTAGCCCTAAGCCCGAAATTCATGGTGTCACGCCAATATTAGACATGGCCACCATGAATTTCTAGTAATGATAAAAAAAAAACACAACACACAGAAAAATATTTTTATTAGAAATAAAACACAACACAATTATTAGTGACTCCATCTTTATTGAAATAAACCCCCCTTCGCAGTAATCCTGGGTTAGGGTCCCGCGCCGTCCAATCCGGATCCAATATCATCTGATCGGTTTGCTGGAAGGCAAAGCAATCAGATGATGTGTCAGGATCAAGTGCCTGAATCCCATCACACATCAGCTGATTGTATAAAAGCCGATTATACAATCAGCTGATGCATCAGTGCAAAAAAAAAAAAAATACATACTCACTTATGTGCTGTGGTGATTACCGGCAGTTCCTGGAGCGATCGATTGGACAGGAGTCTGATCCTATACGATCGCTGCAGGAGCTGCCGGTAATCAGGTGATGAAGTCCCCTGACGGCAGGATCAGCTGATAGCCGGCCGGGCGCGAAAAAGCCGGCGAGACTACGATCAGCTGATGCGTCAGGTGACTGCATCAGGTGATCCACCGCCAGGTCCTGCAAGCAAGGTCCTGCCCCGGGGAGACTGCACACAGCCGGAGCGGCGGGACCGGGAGGAGATGGGAGCGGGCATGGCATCGGGACCCTGCAGACAGGTGAGTATATGACATTTTTTTTTTTCTACTGTTCACTTTGTTTTTCGCCGCTGCCTCCACCTCCTGCCTATACATGGCGCCGCACGGAGCTGACATGCACAGGACGGGAGGTGGACGCAGCGGTGACGGTACCGGGAGGATTCACGCTTCTGTGTTTACCAACAGAAGGAATCCTCTTCCTGTACACGTCACTGTAGTGCCCACCCCTTGCGTTTATAGCTGCGTTTTTAGTCATAGAAACGCGGCTATATGCGTTTTTCATTGCGTTTTTAACATCTCATTGAATTCAATGAGTGAAAAACGCAGTGGAAAACGCAGAAATAATTGACATGCTGCGTTTTTGTGGTCACCACAAAAACGCAGCTAAAAAAAAAACGCTGTGTGAGGACAGCACTTCTGAAAACCCATTGACATTGCTGGGGAAGCAATGTCACTGCGTTTTCAGCACAAAAACGCGGTAAAAAACGCCGCTAAAAACGCGGCAAAAACGCCTAGTGCGCACAAGGCCTTAGGCTGGGGGGCTCCCCATAACGTGGAGCTCCCCATCCTGAGAATACCAGCCTTCAGCCGTATGGCTTTATCTGGCTGGTTTTAAAATTGGGGGGAACCGCACGCCGTTTTTTTTAATTATTTAATTATTTATTTCACTACACAGTATAGACACGCCCACCGGCTGCTGTGATTGGGTGCAGTGTGACACCTGTCACTCAGCGTGGGGGGCGTGTCTCACTGTAACCAATCATAGGCGCTGGTGGGCGGGGTAAGCAGGGAATACGAGATTGTTTAATGGGCGGTTTTTTCAAAACAGTAAAAGCCGCCGGAGCAGTGTGAATGCCGTGCAGCGCCGGGGATCGAGGATCAGTGAGTATGAGAGAGGGCTGCTCAATTCACTTACTCAGGAGTTTAGCGGTCACCGGTGAATCCTTCACGGGTGACTGCTAATCAGGGCGCGACACAGACAGAGCCGCAGCATCACAATGAAGTCGGGTGAGGTTCACCCGAGTTCATTCTGACAGTGCGGCTCTGTCTGTGTCTGCTGTGAACTAACATTCACCGCTGCTACATGGCTGTCTGTGTCTGCTGTCAGCGGCCATGTAGCAGAGCTGAATGGCAGATGACATAGTAAAAACGCATCTCTACATTACACACGCTTGTCAAGTCAATAAATAAAAAAAAAAAAGGGTGCCCAATGCATACGTCACAGAACACATGATCTAAAGGATCGCACACAAAATTGATCAATTTAACATAGGCTACTAACGCAGGTGTGACAGCAAATGAACGACCTACGTGTGATCTCATTAGATCGCATATGCAACCTGGGCGTGTCACATCGCATACGAGATCGCATACCTAATTGTAAGGTGTAAAGCTGGCTTTAGAGGTGTACATAAGTAGATGCTTTTGTTATTGAAAGCTCTAGTGAACAAACACCATCTCGTCCTAAAACTTTTTACAATTTTTCAAAATAAAGTTTACATGAGATTTTATTATATTCCGGAAGCTGGATTTTTTTCTTTTTCAATTGCATTCCTGCAAATTCAGAGTGTATCCTTGCATGCCGGATTTTGCCACAGCTGAGCTGGATCAACTTTCTACTCTTCAACAGGCAGAAATTCCAATAAATCGACTACTGCATGCATGAACGGGCACATGCGCATGCAACATGCTTTATTCTGATAATCTTACTGCTCTTAAATGCAACTGGGAAGGCATCGTCAACCACCGACCGCCCTATCAACTGCATCTGCAGATTCTTCCACTTCTATCAAGTGTTCTCCTACAGGTCTCCAACCACAGAACCTCTGCTTCTTTACATGGTACAATTGGGGTGAGTGAGAGCCTGTTAGATGTTATGGAAGTGGACATACCTGCTGTTTTTTAATGATCTCAGACACTGAGCACACCACATCTTTCTCAATCCACCATAACATTTCCACCTGCACCTCTCTCACAGTCCACCAGTTTGTTGTTTACAACCTACTCTACCCTATCTCAGTACAGCAGCCAGCCCCCGGTCCAGCAGTTGTGGTCACATAAAAGATTATTTCTTCCTACATATGCAAAAGCTAAGAGCTTGAACTTCACCATATCCAATCTATTGGCCACAGAAATGCTGCCTTTCTGCCTGGTGGATACTGATGGTTTCCGAAAGCTGAAGGTCTTCACGGTCCTCCAGTACCAGTTGCCCAGTTGCCATTAATTCTCTAATAAAGCTGTGACAGTACTACACCAGCATGTTGCAGACAACATCACCCGTTCTTTGAAAAACTCTGTGTCTGACAGGGTGCATTTCACCACTGACACCTGGAGCAAGCATGGCCAGGGGTGTTACATCTCACTGACTGGGCACTGGGTGACTCTAGTGGCTGTGGGGATAGGTGGGGAAGGAGCTGCTCACAAGTTTTGAAATCTCCAAGGCTTGCAGGACAGACCTTTCTATCTACCACTTCCTCCACTGCTTCTTCCTTCTCCTCCTCTAGGAGGTCTACTCTACACCTGCACCGTCAACCTCTCTCTTAGGATTCACTCACATATGCGTTTGAAATCTGGGTCCGTTGTTGCTCCTGAATTGTCTTGGAGTGGAATGAGAGTGACATGCGAGTGTCATTTCGTATGTCACGGGAATGCTTTGTGAGTGCGTTTTTCCCCCTTACCTAGTTTCTGTATGATATCCGTGTGTCATCCATGTGACATCTGTGTATTATATTTGTGTTCTCCATTTCATCCATGTGATGTCCATGTGACATCCATGTGACCTACAGTTGGGTTGTACATACTTTCCAAAGCTAGATATAGTTAGATAAATAGATAAATAGCTACATAGATGTGCAACACATATATAACATCTCACCCCACTGCATATTGTACGTTTGCACCCTTTAGTGCCTTTCATGTGGCACTAAAGAGTATTTTGCCTTGTTTTTAGCCTCAAATTCAATAATTTACTGTACTTAAAAAAATAAATAAATAAATGACGTGGTCCCCCTTTATTTTTTTTTACCCAGCTAAGGTACAGCAGACAGCTGCACCCAGCAGACCACAGCTGATATTTCAAGGTTGATAAGGGTCATGGTTATTGGCGCCCCCCCAGCCGAAAAATAAGATCTCGCAGCCGCCCCAGTAGTGGCGCATCCATTAGATGTGCAAATCCTGACGCTTTGCCTGGCATCATCCAGTTGTCCTGGTGCGATGGCAAATGGAGTAATATCTGCTTCATGTTGACTCAAACTTCAAAACAAAAACAGTAACAGTAAATGAATGCATGACCCCATCCTTAAAGGGTATATCTAGGACTCAAAAATAACTATGCTCAAGCACTAACAGGCAGGTAGTTGCTACTTACCTGTCTGATGGGCTCAGCACTGATTGTTGTGGGCACAAAGTGGTCAGAGGCCAGTCCTGCTGGTGATACAGTGGCATCATTAACAGAGCGAGGCATCTTTTCCACTCTCCTCAGCAGACGAGCGAGACAGCAGATGTCTTGCTGACTGACAGCCAGCTCCCCGCTGTCTATCTGCTCTCTGTCAGCATGACGTCAGCTGTCGCGGTCTGTGACCACTCTATGCAGACAAACAGTGGCGCTGGGCACAACAAGCAGATAGGCAGCAACTACTTGCCCATTAGTGCTTAATCACTTTTTTAATATCCCAAAAAAATGTACACTACAGTTCAAAGTTTGGGGTCACCCAGACAATTTTATCTTTTCCATGAAAAATTATACTTTTATTTATCAAATGAGTTGCATTAATGAATAGAAAATATAGTCCAGACATTTACTAGGTTAGAAATAATGATTTTTACTTGAAATAATAATTTTCACCCCATGCTTCCAGAAGTCCATCCCACAAGTTGGATTGGCTTGATGGGCACTTTTTGCATATCATACGATCAAGCTGCTCCAACAACAGCTCAATAGGGCTGAGATCTGGTGACTGGGCTGGCCAGTCCATTACAGATAGAATACCAGCTGCCTGCTTCTTCCTTAAATAGTTCATGCATAATTTGGAGATGCGATTTGGGTCATTGTCCTGGTGTAGGATGAAATTGGCTCCAATCAAGAGCTGTCCACAGGTATGGCATGGCATTGCAAAATGAAGTGATAGCCTTCCTTATTCAAATCCCTTTTACCTTGCAAAAATCTCCCACTTTACCAGCACCAAAGCAACCCCAGACCATCACATTACCTCCACCATGCTTGACAGATGGCGTCAGGCACTCTTCCAGCATCTTTTCAGTTGTTCTGCATCTCTCAAATGTTCTTCTGGGTGAATCGAACACTTCATTCTTTCATTTGTCTGTCCATAACACTTTTTTACAATCTTCCTCTGTCCAATCTCTGTATTTTTTTGCCCATATTAATCTTTTCCTTTTATTAGCCAGTCTCAGATATGGCTTTTTCTTTGCCTCTCTGTCCTAAAGGCCAGCATCCCGGAGTCGCCTCTTCACTGTAGACGATGACACTGGCGTTTTGCGGCTACTATTTAAAGAAGCTGCCAATTGAGGACCTGTGAGGCATCGATTTCTCAAACTAGAGACACTAATGTACTTGTCTTGTTGCTCAGTTGTGCAGCGGGGCCTCCCACTTCTCTTTCTACTCTGGTTAGAGCCTGTTTGTGCTCTCCTCTGAAGGGAGTAGTACACACTGTTGTAGGAAATATTCAGTTTCTTGGTAATTTCTCGCATGGAATATCCTTCATTTCTAAGAACAAGAATAGAATGTCAAGTTTCACATAAAAGTTCTCTTTTTTTCTGGCCATTTTGAGAGTTTAAAGGAACCAACAGATATAACTCCAGATTCTCAACTAGTTCAAATGAAGGTCATTTTTATAGCTTCTCTAATTAGTAAAACTGTTTTCAGTTGTGCTAGCATACTTGCACAAGGGTTTTCAATGGATTTCTAAACATCCATTAGCCTTCTAACACAGTTAGCAAACACAATGTAGCATTATAACACTGGAGTGGTGGTTGTTGGACATGGGACTCTATACACCTATGTAGATATTGCATTAAAGACCAGATGTTTGCAGCTACAATAGTCATTTACCCATTAACAATGTATAGAGTGTATATCTGTTTAATTTAATGTTAGCCTAATTGAAAAAAAAGTGATTTTCTTTAAAAAATAAGGAAATATCTAAGTGACCCTAAACTTTTGAAAAATAGTTTATACAGTATATGTGCCGTCTTTCACCACACTTGTGAAACAAAATTAAGTGGTCACATAGATGACAGAGGACATGACAGCTACAGATAAAATAAACGTAAAACCTGTGAGGAAGATTGGAGATGTCAATCTAGAATGGTGGTTGATGAAATAGGTGAGTTTATTTCCCTGTTTTAGCTGCATTGATGACAATGTACAACTTTTTAATTAACTTGGAGAACCCCTTTAAGACAACTTTTAGAACAGCAAATTAAACTGATAAACACTTTAATCATTTAAAAACATTGTCCAAAATAACTCAGACAGGAATGAATTAGATACTAACATCATTCAGTTAATGCACATTTTCAATGAATATTGACTCCCTTTGTTTTGTTCTATTCATTATAACACAGTTCATCTCATTAACTCTGTTAAGGGGAAATCCATCAACAGAAAATTGAATTCATTGTAAAAAAAGCAAAATCAACTAGTTTACTTAAAGGTTAAAAAAAAGGAAAATGTTAAGTCAGGACTAAACCATAACTAATTAACACCAGGCAGGTGGTCTTCATGGAAAATGTAAATTTAAGCTTAAATCCGAATCACCAATGAATGCTAAATTTGGCAGACATTATTGTAATTGGAAACTACTCATAACCAGCCAAGTTACAGGAGGGCCAATATAGTTTACAATGGGTCACTTCTGCCAACCATTTTAAGTAACAAAGAGCCAAGTAAAAACTACTACATGATTGAAAATAGACTATAAAGTTTGTGGCATGTAGTTTGTAAAGCAAGAGGTAAAACAAACAAGACAGAGCTTGTAAAATATCAGCAATGCTATGGATATATAGGGAGAGAAAAGTGAAAATATGAGCGATATGGTTTTTCTTAAATGTGTTTTATATTTGGATCCTTATTTTGCCTGGTAATTTTCTTAACTGGACATGTCTTCCACTGAAATGTATGGAATGAAGAGGAACATTTTTTCATAAACTTAAAAGATTTGTACAAAGCTTATAACTTTGTTTATTTAAAAAAAAAAAAAAAAAAAAGATAAGTCTGTAAAACATCATGAAACGTAGGACTCATGATGTTTTATAGACTTACATTTTATACTATATGTATTTTTCAATAAAGCCTTGATTTTACAGGGATGGATGTGAAGTTTATTTGCCGTCCTTCTTGGTTCATTCTTTAGCTGTGCATCGACAGCTGACTTTGACACCCTCTCAGGTGATCGCTGTGAAACTATTATCCTATTGTCATGGCCATCTCCCTGTTTTTGAAGACTAGTGGCAGCTTGAAGACTGGAGCCCCTTATCTGTATCTGGGACTCTGCATTTAAATATTGTTAAATTTCCTTTGGTTCTGAAGTAGTTAATGTCAGTTTTTCTGCTAGCAGCTCTCCTGCAGTTGAAGTCAGCTGCACCTGCTTGGTAGCCACACACCCTTTTGTTTAAATAGCCAGGTCTCCCAGCAAGCTTTGCTGACTATACAAAGCCATTTGTATGCAAGCCACCTTGGTGGAAAGAGCTGCCGTGGATTCTCCTGAATTCTTATCCTCTCCATTTTGGTTGTTTATCCCTTGTTTGTCTCCCCTACCCTTTTCTCTTATTAGTGCAGCAATAGGTCTAGTGAATCTCACCCGCCTCTCAATAGCCAGGGCATCTTTAGGGTTTCTCAGGGTCTCAGGATGCTGGTTGGGAACAGTTGTGGAGACTGTATAGGGACTGGCTAGGAGAATAGGAACAGGAGGTGTCCATCTACTCTCCCACTAGTCCCAGTGCTCACCGTTGTTATTGTTTCCCCAGTGTCCCCCTTGTCTGTGGTGTTTTTGAGTTGTGCTTTTCACTTTGCATCAGACTTCAGTTGGTCTGAACATGATCGCCAACGCTTGTTGGGTATGACCTCACACAGGTCCTGCAAGTGACAAAGTGAATTGTTTGTATAATACTTATGCTAATTCCAACAGGTGGAGGGGATAACTATGAATATATGATCTGCTCCTTTGCTGCTGCCACTCAACAAGCAGCTAATTTTATAAACTTTACTTTTTTGGATTTCAAAACCTGAACATCTGAGCTGACCACTACAGGTATATATAGACTCAGCCTGATAGAGCCAGTACAGCACTGGCTTTAGGTTATATACGAAAACTCAGGTGATTGGTTCCCTTTAATTATTAGGCATACCTGTCATTTGCTATTAGGCCTCTTTCTCACACTCATTCATTGGGATTTGCTTTTATGACTGGTCTGAGCATTTTGGTTTAGTGTACTAGTGATGCAGCAGAGATTGCTGTCCATATTGATCATTTGAAGAAAAATTAATTTAGTGCACGGTACTGTGAAATCTACATAGAGCCCTGTAGTGCATTATGCTGAGCTTTGGCGCAGAGAAAATGCAGAAATTTGCACAAATTTGGTGATATGCTGCAGCTTTTAAAAAAAATCCAAATTTTGAAAAATAAAATCCAAATAGTTTGTATAGCCAAAATAAATATTATTTTTATAATGAATGAATTAATTACTTAATTAATTAATTCATCCTTTAATTTTGAGACATATAAAAATATATTTATGTATAAGCACGCATTTCTAAATAGTCACTATCATACATTTGAGTGGCTGTCATGGGTACACGTGTAATCCTAGAAGTGTAATTTTCCATATAAAATGCACCTGGAAAGTGTTAAATGCATCCAATTAAAAGTATAGTGTGACACCTGGTTTTCACCATCTACAGGACTGTACAAAAGCAATTTTCTCTCTCTGGATGAGAAATCTCAGAATTTTTCTCTTGAGTATGACACGATACAATATTCAAATATAGAAAATCCACATATTAGTAATTAGTTTTACAACTTTTTTTTAAATTGATTTTACAAAGTCTAAAAGACTTTATGGATCTGTGTCACCCCAAAAATGTACTTGTTACCTCCACACCTCGAGTGGAATATGCATGGACACAGTGAGCTTCATATTGATTTAACTCTAGTTTGTCTTTGTTCACATTATCACCTTTGTATACGTCAGGAACAATCCCATTGTGTGTTCTATTATTACCACATAGTATTTTAATTTTTGGGATCATTGAGTGACATATATAAATACGTGGCTTCATCAGCCGTTGGATACAATGTTATAAAGAGTATACTGTGTGATATTATTCCATTGTGCAGTTGACAACTGTATTTGCATAAATGTTAATATGTAATAATTATACTGTAGGACAAAGAAAAGCTTAATTTTTTAAATTTGTTTGAAAGAAGTTTGTCCCCTACAGACTTCTGTAGCGCCAGGCGAGGTCACCAAGTAGTGCTGTCTTTGACAATTGTGGACTTCAGAGAGTGGCTACTGTCCAGAGCACTATCATCATATTGGACTTACTATTATCATTATATATGACTTACTGGGGCTATATTGGTTGGCCATCAATTGCAATCTAATATATAAAGCTGAGTGTATGTGTGTATGTATGTATGTATGTCCGCTAAAGGAATACGCACCGTCGCATTTACAATCACGAAATTTTGCACAGACACTCCATGTGACCCAGGGAATGTCATAGACTATGGTTTGACGGGAAAATTTAACCCCGCGCTTTACAGTTAGTCTCCAAAATCCTGCCTCGATTAATCTGAATGGAGCTGGGAGATATGGGCTATAAATAGCAACTGTCAGTGGTTGCTATAGGAACAAAATAAACTGTTAGTATAAGAAGCTTATGTGTGAGTCAGAGACAGAAAAAGACAGACAGACAGAGACATAGACAGAGACAGATGGGGAAAGAGACAAAGAGATAGAGACAGAGACAGACGGGCAAAGAGACAGACGGACAAAGAGACACATGGGCAAAGAGACAGACCTGGAAAGAGACAGCCGGGCAAAGAAAAAGCCGGGCAAAGAGACAGACGGGCAAAAAGACAGCCGGGCAAAGAGACAGCCCTGGAAAGAGACAGCCCTGGAAAGAGACAGACGAGCAAAGAGACAGACGGGCAAAGACACAGACCTGGAAAGAGACAGACCTGGAAAGAGACAGACCTGGAAAGAGACAGACGGGCAAAGAGACAGACTGGCAAAGAGACAGACCTGGAAAGAGACAGCTGGGCAAAGAGACAGCCGGGCAAAGAGACAGCCGCGCAAAGAGACAGCCAGGCAAAGAGATAGCCGGGCAAAGAGACAGCTCTGGAAAGAGACACATGGGCAAAGAGACAGACGGGCAAAGAGACAGACGGGCAAAGAGACAGACTAGCAAAGAGACAAACCTGGAAAGAGACAGACCTGAAAAGAGACAGACGGGGAAAGAGGCAGACGGGGAAAGAGACAGACGGGGAAGGAGACAGATAGATAGAGACAGACAGACACAAACAGACACAAAGAAAGAGAGAGACAGCGATAGAGACACAGAGATAGAGAGAGAGACAGACAGAGAAACTGATACAAACAGAGACAGAGACACAGAGACAGACAGACAGTGACAGACAGACACTCGAAGCGAGATAGTTACAATCCCGGGCAACGCCCGGGTACTACAGCTAGTTACTCTATATATTTAAAGTAGTGTCTGTCAATATTAATACTCACCATACATTTATTATTACATGGACATTACCTTTTTACACAGCATTTCAGGGTTTTGATCCTGATTCACATTGTGCTTCATTGCTTTACATGTTTGCCTTTTGCACCTATATAGACATCAGTACAAGAGGTATGTAGTCCCCAAATCATTGGGTTTTTTCACAGGTCTTTATATGGGGACATGCTGGGGTCAAACACTCATGATTCATTGAATCATGAAGAATTTGCATTCATAGTGGTATACTCTTCTTCATTAGTCAGAAGCAACAGACGAGTGGCATGCACCTCCATGCACAATGCCAGAAATCTTATTACAGTCCCTCACTGGCAGGAGCATAACTATTGTGGTCACAGAGGGTGTGACCGTGACTGGGTCCATGCGAGAGGGGGGGCCTGCTGATGCCAGCACCTACAGTATTTCAGCTGGATGTGTGTCCAAAGATGCATATTCAGCTGAAATGGATTGCAGCTCAGGACCCGCCAGATCCATGCACTGCAATGCATGCTGCCGGCCAATCAGAGACCAGGAGCTGATGTCAATGTGCCAGTCACAGGCACAAAGCAGTGACATCATGCATCGCCCATAGCAGGCACACTGATGTCAGCTGCTGTCCTCTGTATTAGCTACAAAAGAGGATGTCACACATCATGGGAGCAGGGGAAGGTGAGGAAATGTTATTAATGTGTTAGAGAACAGCTGCAGAATAAGGGATATCTACACCAGAGAGGGACCAAGGATGGGGGAGAGATATACCAGGATGGGAGACATATATACCAGGAAAGGGCCCAGGATAGAGGATGTATACAGCAGCATGATGGACATATACATCAGGAAGGGGCTCAGGATGAGGGACATCTATACCAGGAAGGCACTCAGGATGGGGGGGACAAATATAAACCAGGAAGTGACCAAGGAGGAGAGACATTATACTAAGTTGGAAGGAACTCAGGATAGGAGACATATATACTGCTCAGAAAAATAAAGGGAACACCAAAATACAAAATCCTTGTTTAAGTTTTCCCTTTATTTTTTTGAGCAGTATATATTAGGAACGGGCTCAAGAAGAGTCCATACAATCATGGGGAAAAGTGTTGGCACCCTTGAAATTGTTCTTGAAAATTAAAATTTTCTCCCAGGAAATTATTGCAATTACACATGTTTTATTATATTTACTAAGTGCGTACTGGAACAACACACACACACACACACACACACACACACACACACACACAAAAAAGCAAATTGAACATAATGAAACGCAAAACCTTAAAAATTGACTATACAAAATTGTTGGGACCCTCAATTTAATATTTTGTTGCACACCCTTTGGAATAAATAACAGCAAGCAAACACTTCCTATAACAATCAGCAAGCTTCTTATACTTTTCAACTGGAATTTTGAACCACTCTTCTTTTGCAAACTGCTCCAGGTCCCTCATATTTGAAGGCACCTTCTCCCAACAACATTTTTAAGATCTCTCCACAGTATTCAATATGATTTATATCCAGACACATTGCTGGCCACTTCAGAACTCTCCAGCTCTTTGTTTCCATCCATTTCTGGGTGCTTCTTAGGTATGTTTGGGGTCATTGTCCTGATTGAAGATCCATGACCTAAGATGGAAACTCAGCTTTCTGACACTGGCCACTATAGTGCAACCTAAATTCCTTGGGATATTTTCAGATTTTATGATTCCTTGCATTTAGTCAAGGCATCCAGTGCCAGCGGCAGTAAAAGAACCCCAAACATCTTTGAACCTCCACCATGTTTGATTGTAAGTACTGTGTTCTTTTTTTGTAGGCCTTATTCTGTTTTCGGTAAACAGTAGAATAATGTGCTTTAGCAAGAAGTTCTATCATGGTCTCATCTGTCCATAAGACACTTTCCCAGAAAGATTTTGGATTATGTACAGTTTGGCAAACTGTAGTAGAGAGATTTTTTTAAGTCTCTGTCTCAGCAGTGGGGTCTTCCTGGCTCTCTTTCTTTAGTGTTTCACTTAATTCAAATGTCGTGCTGACACTGATGCACCCTAAGCCTTCAGGACAGCTTACATTTCTTTGGAATATGATTGAGGCTGCTTAACCACCGTTAGGACTATCCTGCATTGCAGCATTTCATAAAATTTTCCCTGCCATCCACACCCAGGTAGAGCCATGGGTTTTAAATGTCTGGTTTATGTTGCACACCATGGACAAAAGAACATCAAGATCTCTTGAGATGGACTTGTAAACTGGAGATTGTTGATATTTTTGATGGATGTGATCATGTATCATGGGATTTTGGCCAACAACCTCCTTCCCTCCCTAAGAGCATTGAAGATGAGTTGAGGCTGGTTATTCCAGCATGACCAAAACACACAGCCACAGCAACTAAGAAGTGGTTCCGTAAGAACCATTTCAAGGTCTTAGAGTGTCCTAGCCAGTATGTAAATCACCCATTTCCAATCTTTTACTTTCCACTTTTTTCCAAAATCAAGCTGATGCTTCTTATGTTGATATTGAAGTTGAGTTTTGTTTACCTTTTTTCTAGCCACCATTCAAAACTTGTGTAATGTGTGTTGCATGATGCTTGCATGTGTACCACCCCAGGGCTATGGGGTTCTCGGTCCCGGGCCGTATATTTACAGGGACAGTTCAATGGGTGGCCATTGCCCAGTTCCGTGATCCTGGGGGTCGCTTGATGGGGGTTATGTACAGGGGAGTATTTACAAAGCTTGCATCATGACACCACTTGTGGGTTACGGTTATGGTGATGGAACCGCCGCTGCTCAGTTTCCCACTGCTGGGGCTGATGTTAGTGGCAGCCTCGATGTTGGGTCCTACGCAAGTAGTGCCGGGGCCTCAGGGGGGAAGGTGATGGAGGTAGGTGCCGAAAGAAGGTAGGCCACACAAGGGATTGCAGTGAAACTGGGTTCATTACTCACGGCAGCTTGATAACTGGTACCCAGAGGAAGGCTGGTGCTCACCGCTGGTTCCCTTAGTCCCAGTGCCAGTTTAGTGACCTGGTGGTTTCTTTCCCTTGCACTCTTCTCAAGTTGGTGGGTCTCCATGGTTTGGAGTGTCTGGTAGTTTCTCCTAGTTGTCTCTCAGTCTCTAGTCCGTACAGCAGGACTTTGAACTCTGTAGGGTCGGTGTTCTGTTCCAGTCCCTGGTGGGTTCAGGGGCGCTACACATGGCCATCTGTGATCCCACTATTACAAACCATAGAAGACTTCTTCACTGCTATGTTTGTCATGTCAGAAATGATAGCCAACTTGTTGACTGATATTTTTCCTGGATGTCCACCTTTAGGCTTTTGTATGATTGGACAGATTTCGTATCTTCCAACTGTTATGGCACTCACATGATGCAGTTTGGCAATTTTCTTGTTCGAGAATTCCCTATTGATTAGCTATATATAACAAGAAAGGGCCAAGGATGGGGGACATATATACCTGTAAGGAGCCAAGGAAGGGGGGACAAATACTTTGAGGTGTTCCAGGTGACTACATTAGTACAGGATGGGGGACATTACTACATAATGGGGAGGGAGGGTGGGCCAACAAGCATATGTTATTTTTCTTTATTATATATCTTTATAGACTTTAGAATAGAATAGAAGTTAGAATGCTACAAGGGCCCATACATTTAATCAACATCCAAGGGGAATGGAGGTCCAAATCTTGAACTGGGGCCCACCATTGCTCAGTAAAGCATGATTTATGACATAACAAGCGCAATAGTTCAATAGCTCCTCATGAATTAGACGAGATGTGGTGTCATGTCTCCGCTACACCCATCCTGCCCCAGCTCCTCCTATTTCAACAGAGCTGGGAGAAACTGGCGTGCAAATGGCAAGATTCACAATATTTGTTGTGCAACTCAGAGTTGCACTAAATTTTGAGACTTTTCAAAGCAATTTACATATTAATTCTAGTGATTATTTTTTTTATTTGGAGTCATATTATTATACTTACCACTTATTCTTGGAAATTTATTTAGGGTGTGTAGTACAGAAATACTTTATCCTGCTGTCAGCATTTGGCAGTTTTGCAGGTGCTTGTGTACTCATATTCAGTATAAATATTAACTTCCATTATCATGTTGCTTTAAAAAAACAAAAAAGGAAAGGAAATAATATTAATACTTTTTATTTTTATAGTGTCAACATTTTCCACATGACTCTACAATTCATAGGATACTTGTACAAAGAAGATAAGACTTTCCAGACTAAAGGCCAGTTTACACACAACAATATTGCTAACAATCTCGTTAACGATGTGACACGCCCAGATCGTTGCTACGATTTCCCGTTATCACTCATAGGTCATTTTGTAGCGGTCACACGTACCCATCTCACAAATGACGCTACATCGTTCAGCGATATATTGTTTGACCAAGGCGGTCATGTGGACGCCGTCACACAGCATTCCTCCCAACAATTCCGTCAACGACAGAGGCGTATAATTGTCCATAGCATACACCCAGGCGTGTGCTTGCCTCGCCCTCTACACGCCCCAACTTCCATACTGTCACTCATAATCTCCTACGATTTGTGTCCGCCTTATCAACCATGCCTGCCAAATCAGAACACAGTTGGTACCATCAATCAGAGTGGAGGAGGTGTGGAGCATTGCTCGTAACGACAAGCCCGCGTCGCTGATGACGGACGCACTAACGATGTTGTTTGTTGTTGGCATGGTGTCAAACGTAGCAATATGTCTGCTGCGTTCGAAACAACGAACAATATTTTGAAACTGAACGACGTGTCAACAATCAACGGTTTTTGGTATTTTTAAGATCATTCGGAGTCACTCATAGGTGTCACAGGCAACAACGTTGCTAACGACGACGGAAGTGCATCACGAAAACCGTGACCCTGACGACATCTCGTCAGATAAGTCATAGCATGTAACAGGGCCTTATAGTTCAAAGCATGCCAAGAGGTCTGAGGGCGCTGCTCATGATTTTAGTCTATGAGAAAATAGGGGTAACACAAAAGGTAAAATAAGAAGTTCCTGTTGTGAAAGACTTTTAGGGTTTTTTAGCCTTTAAAAACTATAGCGATTTTTCTTTTCATCCTGTCACTAGTTCCCCTGTATACATAATTCTTCAAGTATTACTTTATCTAGTTGTTCATTGTATTTTTTCTTCAGTTATGTCATGTAATCAAATGATGACTGTGGAGACACGGGGCTCAGTGGGTGCTCTCGTCCACTAAAATCTGCCGCCTTTAGAAAGACAGCGTGGCTCAGGGCTCATCCCAACTGAACGCTGGCCTCCTTAACCGTGGGCGTAACACTACTCAGACAACACAGGGTGAGGGAACCACAATAATTAGACTTTATTGGATCCCCAAACAATCAACGGCACATAACACATAACCAGCAAAACACAAATGTAACAGGCAACAGAGTCTCACCCTTCCGCTGGCTCACCAGAGATTTAGAATGTCCTTGCCTCAGAGGTTCCAGGGCCGCTTACTCCAATCCAGCAGCACCCCGCTTTTGGCGGGCACCCACCGAGAAAGGAATAGCGCCAGATTTAGGAAGCTGGCTGAGGTCTGCAAAGTCTGTTCCAGGTGACTGAACTGTCCCAACCTGAGTGTCCTCCTTAGCTCGTCCTGTATGATGTTACAATCCTGGCAGCCGGAGTTGAAATCCCTAGGCTGTGGATATGGTCTCCAACTGGAACCGGAGTCCCTAGATTGAAGCCATAAGATATCCTGATCCTCTAGTCAGCTCCAAAGAGCTTAGACTGGATCCATCAGCATCCATCAACAACCTGGTGGCTTAAAGAAGTCCCTTTCATAGCCACAGCCTTCCACTTAGATACACTGCGTTCTCATCGATTGGTTGGACAAGAGCGCCTCTCCCATTGGATGAATCTCAAGCTGCATGGACAATGTTCATCCAAATGATGTCTACAGAAAGACTGAAGATATCTACATGGAGTCTGCAAGTCACAGACTCAACAATGGCTACTAAGGTAATCGCATTAGCAATACACAACTACAATACAATGGTTACTGGAAAAGTCTGGAGAACAATACGTCTGGCTTTCAGTGGCCAACACAATTACATTGATTCAACAAGAGTCTTGTAAAAACAATGAGGGACTTCCCCCCTGTCTATAGACAATCTATCATGCTGTCTGGCTGAATTTTAAGAAACTTTAACCCCTGAGAGTCCATGTCGTCACATTCCTCCCCCTTCTTAATATTAGCCAGACATGATAGGCTTCCGATCATCCTTTTCCTCTTGACGGCATTGTCCTTTTTAATGGTGAGGTCAGCAACAGAGGCTCGCATCTATACACCTCCCCCTGATTACCTCCCCCAAGTTGAGCAGCCATATTGTGGACAAGCACTAAGGTGGGGTCCATGAGTTGGGCCTGCACAAATCTCCCACTATCAATCCTCCCCCAGTCAATAGCCACAGTGTGGTTAGGCTTACTCACGGTTCTTGGCTCAGAAGTGGATGATGGAGATCGGGAATGCAAACCATCCCTGGAAAAGATGTTAGAAAGATCCACATCAGGGTCCTGCTTGGCTTGGAGGTGGGTGATGGCTGCTTCAAACTGACTGGATAGTCCTTGTCCTAGGTCATTCTCCAAAATGACTGGTGTGAGCAGGTAATTCACAAGCCCCACTTTCACTTCCCTTTGAGTGGTATCCGAAACAACAGGCTTGGTGGGGCCATCTATGAACCCCACTTCAACTTTCTCCTGGCTAGTCCCCGAAACAACAGGTGTGGGGAGGCTGTCCATAAACTCCATATGGACCTCTTCCTGGTCAGACCCCAAAGTAGCTGGTGTGGGGACGGTGTCCATAAGCTCCACATCAGCCTTGCTCTGATTAGTCTCCACAATGACCGGTATGGGGAGGCTGTTCACAATCCCCACATTGATCACTTCCTGGTTGGTCCCCAAAATACCAGGTGTCGGGAGGCTATCCACAAGCTCCACCTCAACCTCTCCCTGGTCGGTCCTTAGGTCCAACTGCACACATGCAAGAGGGACGTCTGAGCGCTGGCCCTCAGCCAGGGAGATGGATAATTCGGAATCTGGTAAAGGGTCTTGTGGGGAAACAATAACTGGGCTTACCAGAGTGATGGAAGATCCAATGTCTTGAAGTCCCTGAGCCTGTATATCACCGACCTTGACCGTCTGGATGTGGGGATGTTGGTTGGCTGGTGTATGGTGTCCGGCCTGCTGTAGGGTGTGGACTGGATAAACCACTTCCTCAGCTATTGGTGTTTCTTGGGAGTAGCATTCCTCAGGTCTCGTTGGTTCATCTCAGCATATGTTGGCTGGTTGGAGTGGCAGACGGGCTCCAAGCATGCGGCCTCGGTTTTGGAGACAATCTTTATCTATATGTCCATTGGGCCCACATGTATAACAGCGCCATAGATTGGGCGAGTTACAAGCCCTGTTTGTAGTCCTTTGTTTTGGCGCAGCTTCTGCTGGGTAGCGGGACCATCCTTCTCGACCGGCTGGTGTTAGCAGTACTGCAGCTGGAATCCCATAAATATATTCCAGAACATAAGCCCTCTCTTCTCTTGAGGATCTAGGCCCCAATGCATCCAACAATGCTGTGGCTTGGGCCATTTTGGACAAAGTTGATTCCTGATTGTCACTAGATCCATGATGTGGCACATAGTTTAAATCCTCTGGGTCAATATCGGCGGGATCCTCATCGTCCTCTGCATCATTCTGGGCATCCCAACGGACTAATTTCTGGATCAAGGCTGACCGAGTCTCAGCGTTCCAGTAGATAATCTTTCGCCTCTGGCACAGGTCCTGTAGCATCCATTTACTGCAGCGGTCGTAACTCCTCTCATGTCCTTGTCCCATGGCTGAGCTGGTGTGGTTGGACATGGCAGCGTCCAAAACCTTAATGCCTCCCCTATGGCCTGCTGGGTATGCTTATGTGCCTCCCTGGTTGTTGAGCCCTGGACGGTGTCCGAAAACACCAGTCCGCTGCAGCTCCCCTGCATAAACCAGGCTGAGTAGTATCCCACTGCTGCCACCAATTGTGGAGACACGTGGCTCAGTGGGTGCTCTCGTCCACTAAAACCCACCGCCTTTGGAAAGACAGCGTGGCTCAGGGCTCATCCCAACTGAACGCTGGCCTCCTTAACCATGGGCGTAACACTACTCAGACAACACAGGGTGAGGGAACCACAATAATTAGACTTTATTGGATCCCCAAACAATTAATGGCACATAACACATAACCAGCAAAACACAAATGTAACAGGCAACAGAGTCTCACCCTTCCGCTGGCTCACCAGGACTTTAGAATGTCCTTGCCTCAGAGGTTCCAGGGCCGCTTACTCCAATCCAGCAGCACCCCGCTTTTGGCGGGCACCCACCGAGAAAGGAATAGCGCCAGATTTAGGAAGCTGGCTGAGGTCTGCAAAGTCTGTTCCAGGTGACTGAACTGTCCCAACCTGAGTGTCCTCCTTAGGTAGTCCTGTATGATGTTACAATCCTGGCAGCCGGAGTCGAAATCCCTAGGCTGTGGATATGGTCTCCAACTGGAACCGGAGTCCCTAGATTGAAGCCATAAGATATCCTGATCCTCTAGTCAGCTCCAAAGAGCTTAGACTGGATCCATCAGCATCCATCAACAACCTGGTGGCTTAAAGAAGTCCCTTTTATAGCCACAGCCTTCCACTTAGATACACTGTGTCCTCAATGATTGGTTGGACAAGAGCGCCTGTCCCATTGGATGAATCTCAAGCTGCATGGACAATGTTCATCCAAATGATGTCTACAGAAAGACTGAAGATATCTACATGGAGTCTGCAAGTCACAGACTCAACAATGGCTACTAAGGTAATCGCATTAGCAATACACAACTACAATACAATAGTTACTGGAAAAGTCTGGAGAACAATACGTCTGGCTTTCAGTGGCCAACACAATTACATTGAGTCAACAAGAGTCTTGTAAAAACAATGAGGGACTTCTCCCCCCCGTCTATAGACAATCTATCATGCTGTCTGGCTGAATTTTAAGAAACTTTAACCCATGAGAGTCCATGTCGTCACAGTGACCAGCATAAATAACAAACCTTTACATTCTCTGAAAGGGATCACGAGCACCGTCGCCAGAACTTCTGGTATGATGAAATTGCATAGGCTGTAACAATGAAATTTTCTACAGGGAGAGACAGAAATTTCCTATCACAGTTACTGAGGACTACTAGACATCCTGTCACACAATTGTAATAAAGAAAATCATAGTTAAGCATCCCTGACTATATACTTATAAAATACAGTATCAACTTGTTTAGGAAAATATAGAAAAATAATCACAATGTCATCCAAACAGGCAGAGATAGTACAGGTTCTAGCTGCCCATGAGATGCTGTACTGATGCATCAAGGGATTAGCAACAGAGAATAAAGGAATAAAATGGAGGGTAAAATCTGAGAATCAAGATGTTGTTTAAAGAGATGCACAGAAGATGATATACCATATTTTTCGGTTTATAAGATGCCCTGGATTATAAGTCGCACCCCAAATTTAGAGGAGGAAAATAGGAAAAAATCATTTTTAATGTTAAAATGAGGGTCCGTTTTATAATCGTAGTGTGTCTTAATCCTAATGCTTACCAGGGGGAGCGGTGGTGGTGGAGCGGCTCAGGAAGGTCACATGAGGCAGGGTCAGCAATGCTACGGTATCAGAGGAGGGGACGTTGCATCTCAGAAGAGTCAGTGGACGGCGTGTAAGCAATACTGTGGCCTTGAGGGTGTTGCGGTAGCGGGTACCATTGATCTGCCGGTATGCTGCGGGGGTGTCACTGCAGTGGAGTACTCCAGTGGGTCACAGGCGAGTTGTCAGGGTGTCGCTGTCGTGGTGGACTCCTAATCTAACTGTGGACTCCATTGAATTGCCCGTGGTTGATGCGATGGTCTTCAAAAAAATAGCCACGGAGGTGGCATGTGCGCAGAAAAGTCTCCACGGCTATTTTCTTTAAGTCCATCCCGTTAATCTACGCACGTGCTGCCTCCGCAGCCATTTTCTTGAAGTTCATCACGTCAACTGCGGGCGGTTCAATAGAATCAGCAGTCAGCTCAATGCACCTGCTGATATGACAGACACTGCAGTGATACCCTTAATATCGCCAACCCTGCCTCCTATGACCCCACTCCACCACCGCCGCCCCTGTATGCCATATCCACATTGTAAGACGCACCTCCATTTTACCCCAGTTTTGGGGGAAAAAAGTGCGTCTTATAATCCGGAAAATACGGTAAGTTCATTATGTGTAAGAGAAGTGAGCACTGTGATAAATCAACTGGGGGGCATGCTGCGATGGAATAAATTGCAAAGCTGCTTCTTTAAATGGAGCAGTTATTTAAGCAATTAATATGTTTTGATTTAGATAGAAGGTGGGTTTCACTAGTCTACAATTATATTAAGTGACTGCACCTTCCATAAAATGATACAACCTTGATCATGTCACATTTCATGTTTCTGTCTCCCAATTAAGAAAATGCCAATGATCATCTGAATGTACATGTGAATACAATATGGGAAGCTAGAAACTGCTTTAAAATATGCAAAATAACTAAATAAATAAAAAATCTGACTGCTAGATATATGTTTTGTACATCTATGTTTGTAACATATTTACTATATATTTTCTAACACAATGGTATTCGAAAATTGCTACATTTTTTCACATACCTATGTAGAAATTTCACTATAGGGCATATCACTTTACATATTCCTTCATTTCTGCCACTTTTTATGTACCTTAAGAAATAAATTGTATTCTGCAGCAATCTGATATTTTTCTTAAGGATTATTGCCTTTTTCCCACAAAACTTTTTTAAGATTACATTTAAATTGTATTCATGTCACACATAATTGTTTCTTTTAAATGTATGGAGCCCAGGAGAATTTAGGAATTAAGAAGAAATAACGTTTTATAACAAGCATTAATACTTTATGGATGAAAAACAGGTGACCAATAAAATGTTAAAAAGTGACAAATGCAGTTGCTTGTTCTGGAATACAAAATTTCACTTCCAACCAATTTTGGAAAGGATTAATTTAGAAAAAAGATGCATTTCCCTGTATTACTGTTTATATGTTTATTAAAACTATTGAAATTAATGTAAATATATTTATCACACAATTGAAAATATTAAAATGGTGAAAATGTCATTGTTTTATGGTATAGACTATTTTTCTTTGTGCTGTACCGTATAATATTTCAACTCCATTAACCAATAAAGGTCATATGAAATAAAGTCAGGCTCCTGGAATTGTTAAGTGCTGTAGCAATAATATGTATTTATAATATATTCAACTAACAAATAATCCAATATATAAAGCTGGATATACAGTATGTATGTATGTATGTATGTATGTATATGTCTGCTTAAGGAATCCGCGCCGTCGCAGTTGCAATCACAAAATTTTGCACAGACGCCTCATTTGACTAAGAGGTACTTTGCACGCTGCGACATTGCTAACCGATGATAGCGATACCGAGCGCGATAGTCTCCGCCCCTCTCGCAGATGCGATATCTTGTGATAATATTCGCTACGGCAGCTTCACATGCACTTACCTGCCCTGCGACGCCGCTCTGGCCGGCGACCCGCCTCCTTCCTAAGGGGGCAGGTCGTGCGGCATCACAGTGATGTCACAGGGCAGGCGGCCAATAGAAGCGGAGGGGCGGAGATGAGCGGGACGTAAACATCCCGCCCACCTCCTTCCTTCCTCATTGCAGGTGGGACACAGGTATAGAGAAGTTCCTCGCTTCTGCGGCTTCATACACAGCGATGTGTGCTGCCGCAGGAACGAGGAACAACATCGTACCTGTCGCTGCAGCGAAATTATGGAAATGATCGACACTGCACAGATGACCGATTTTCGATGCTTTTGCGATCGTTTATCGGTGCTTCTAGGCTTTACACATTGCGACGTCGTTACCAGTGTCGGATGTGCGTCACTTTCCATTTGACCCCAATGTCGATGTTGCAACGTGCAAAGTACCCCTTAGGAATAATCCACAAGATCAGAAGAAGCGGCACAGTCCATGGTATAACCAGAAAGTCTTGCTTGCTTTATTCTAAAAGGTGCATTTAAACAGCAGGAGAGGAGGCGGGTGCAGGCTCTCTATGTATGATGGCTGTTTCGCGCCTGCTGTCCACAAAAATAAGTGGAAACCACCTCCCCCTATATAGGGTCACCCAGTCCACGTCACCGCCAATGAAAGCAAAACAGAGTGCAAACAAAAATAACACAAAGTATGAAAATATATTCACTTACAAAGATGTAGCAAAAGATTTCAGACCGTCTACAGTGATCAATACTTTTGCTAAATATCTCTTTTATTTCAAATATTCTTAGCAGTTATGCAATTTCCATTTTTCATGTTTTCCATTTTTCCAGTTAGTCAAAAGTATTTTTCATTGTACTTATATTCCTATAGCAGTAATGCTTTTCCTATAATTCCTTATAACATAGTTTATAGTGTGCAGCTTTTTCACTTTATTATAGTTATGTGTTTTTTTAAGCTAGCACCTAGTTCACACATATGTGTTCCAGACAGTCTTTTCTTATTAGTATACCGTGGACTGTGCCGCTTTTTCTGATCTTGTGGCTTATCCATTGGAAACTATTTTCCTTTATAAGACATGCACCCTCAACCAGTCTTTTATCTGGAGGACCTGAGTGGACTTTTTCCTTCCCACCACCTGTTAAGGTATAGTGCGGTGGTGCAGGACCACATCTTTCTTTTTGCACCTCATTTAACTAAGGGAATGTCATAGATTATGTTTTGATGTGAAAATGTAACCCCGTGCTTTACAATTTTTTGCCAAAAAACCTGCTAACATTACAGCCAATGGAGCTGGGAGCTACAGGTAATGAATAGGAGCTGTGATTGGTTGCTATAGGCAACAAAGGACATTCTTAGTACAAGAAGCTTATGTGTGAGGTAATATAATTTTGCAAGACATAGGCTCACAAAATACAGGTACGCACAAAGACAGACACGCACAGAGACAGACATGCACAGAGACACCCAGACTGATACAGAGACACATACACAGAGACACACACAGAGACATACACAGAGACAGAGACTCACAGAGACTAATACAAAGACAGAGACATGCAGAAACTGATTCAGAGACAGAGACACACAGAGGCACACACAGACAGACACAGACAGAGACACCCAGAGACAGACAGAGACAAAGAAACACAGAGAGACAGAGACACACACAGAGACACAAAGACTGATACAGAGACAGAAACACACAGAAACAAAGACGCAGACACAGAGTCACACAGAGACAGAGACAGACAGAGACAAAGACACACAGAGACAGAGACACATAGAGACAGACAGACTCCCACAGATACAGACAGAAACACAGAGAGACACAGAGACAGAGAGACACAGAGACAGAGGGACACAGAGACAGAGAGACACAGATACACACAGAGACAGACAGGGAGCCAGCCAGAAAGAGAGGGAGCCAGAAAGATAGAGAGGGAGAGGTAGAAAGTGAGAGAGTTGGAGAGAGACAAAGAGACACTTAGTTACTATCCCAGGCAATGCCAGGTACTACAGCTAGTTAATTATATGAACATAATATCACCTATAGGCACAAAATTATTCAGCTGAGGTAATTTTAATCATCAGTATAAACAACATATTGAAGATGAACATCAGTATTTTTAGCCTGGTTTAATGTAAGAAATTATTATTTATTATTATAGTGCCATTTTTTACATGGGGCTTTACATGTAATAAACAATAAAAAAACATTACGTGGGGTCCTCACTATTTTTCATATCCAGCCAAGGTAAAGCAGACAGCTGCGGGCTAATCTCATTAAGCTGGGAAGGTCTATGGTTATTGAGCTCTTCCCAGCCTAAAAATATCAGTCCATAGTCACCTCAGAATTGGTGCATAACATTAAATGCACCAATTTTGGCATTTTGCACCAGCTCGTCCCAATTGCTCTGGTGCAGTGGCAATCAGTATAATATTTTTTTGGGGTTGATGTCAGCTTTGAATTGTCAGCTGGTATCAAGCCCAGGGGTTAGAAATTGAGAAGCAAAAAAACACACAGGAAAAAAATTGTTTATTTGAATAAAGACTCCCCAAAACTGGGAGTCAGAGTTACGGTCATACATCTTCTCCATGCGTTTTTACAGCCTTTCCAGCCCTCTAGGGTAGTCTGCTGCAAAAATCATCTAACTTGCATGATTAGAGTTATTGAGCACTCAAGGACTTTAGTTCCCCTATCCCTATTTTTTCCTGTCCATTAATACCAACAGTCATTAGCAGGGCAAACCCAAGATTGTAGTGACATTTATTACAGCCCATTCTTACCTGAGTGATTTTGATGTTAATTGATCAAAAAGCAGGTGTTAAGCAGTGTTTGTTGGGAAATATACAGCATTGTTATTAGGGTATTATAGAGTAGTATTGTTTGTATACCATATGGGGGTAATATTAAGTCCTTTCATGGAGTTATTTGGGGTATCAATAGTGTTTTGTGTAAGCACTGTATGGAATGTGACTTGAATTTGCAACAGAACACACTGAATGGTGGCAAATTCCAAATGAACAGCAACTGAACACATTAATGTCACAATTCTCAGACACAGGGGTATATCCAAGTGGGCTTTAAAAGGCCTTAGGAGATGATGTTACTAAAAAATGCCAGGCCACTTGTAAGACCCAACATGAAGCACAGCAAAAGGAGGCGGCCATAGGGCAAGGGATCAGAGCTCAGTCCTGAAGATGACAAAGGTGTGTAACAGTACCTCCTTTTAATGCCCCTCTAAGATGTTCTAAATTAAATTTATTAAACAATATCGAAGCATTAATATACTTCCCAGCATCTCTTCTTAAGACTGTATAACTTCCAGTCTTTTAGGTAGCAGAGACTCTAATGAAGCATCTTGCCGTCCAGAATATGTTTAATCTCATACTCTGTTTCTGGATTAGCATCAGAAGCATGAACTGTCTTGACTATGTGACAGCATTTATTGAGGACAAAAGGACAAGTAGGGAAATGTGAAAAATCATTAAGAATTTTTTGGCATGGGAGGTAGGTTTACATGAAACGTGACCAGATTAATTTGCTGAACTGTCATGGGTATGTCTTGGGTAACAGACAGTCCTGTGGTGTCCAGTAATAGAAGGTCACAGTGTTTGGCTGCGCAAAATGGTCCCTGACTTTCTATTATTCCTGTTGTTAGTATTCAGTGTACTAGATATTTTCTCTGCTGGGTTTTTATTCTTTTCCCTTTAAAATCCTGCATAGCTCCTCTTCCCTTCAGCTTCTAATCATCTGAATTTCTCTAAATATGATATAAAAACACTGGTGCTCAGAAAGGCCTGGATGGATACAAATAAAACTAAAAAGGAGGGTGGGTTGAGGTTGTGGAGGTGGAGTAGACAGAAAGGATGCAAGGGAGGGATAGGGATAAATGTGTGCAAAGATTGCAAGAAACGGTGTTGAATGTTCAAAAAAATGAATACATTTTATAACTAAAATACTTTAAAAAAGATAAACATAAGTAAAAAAGATTAAAAATAAAATGAGGTGATAAAGTGGTAGCGCGATGAAATTGGTCAAAGGATGCTGACGTAAGGAGTTGCAGGTAGTATGCAGGGTCCTCATAGAACCTGTCAGGGAAAAAATGTTATAGTACTACCGCGTTGCCTATTTAGGGTCAAGGTGTACAAAAAGAGCAACGCAGCGGTGTAATGCAAGTCCTGTAAATGAATTAATATATTTAAATCACCGGTGTTTGTAAGTTGTAGAGTGGAAGGGATTTGGGTAGGTGCTGATTCTTATCTTTTAGGATTGTTGTATGTGAAACTTCACAGGTTGCTTAGGAGAAAAAAAATATTCCAGAAGTAGTGTGGATGACAGGGGTCTTCATGATGAGACAAGAATGCCGGAATGGGCTGCTAATAATAGTGGGCAGAGATCCTCAAAAAAGGGATAAAAAGATAACTGATCTGGCCTGTTGTGAGCTTCTATATGTTGAGCTGCGGGAGGATGATCAATATTAGAAAACATAGCATTTTCAAGACTATTCAACCTAGATTTATTGTGGAAGGGTTTGCAAATTTTTGTTTTTGAATTGTAAAGTTCCACAGGCTCCCTAGGGGAAAAAAATCCAGAAATGAAAGGGACATTACTGACTGAGCTATTACTGATGATGAGCAGAGATACTTAGGATGGGGAGATAATGATAAGTGGTCTGACCTGTTGTTAAGGTTCATGTGGTGTGCTGTGGATGGTTCGTTAAGGTGAGGGGTGCTTCACACATAGCGAGATCGCTACCGAAATCGCTGCTACGGCACGGTTTTGGTGACGCAACAGTGACCTCATTAGCGATCTCGCTGTGTGTGACACTGAGCAGCGATCTGGCCCCTGCTGCGAGATCGCTGCTCGTTACACACAGCCCTGGTTCGTTTTCTTCAAAGGCGCTCTCCCGCTGTGACACACAGATCGCTGTGTGTGACAGCGAGAGAGCGACGAAGTGAAGCGAGCAGGGAGCAGGAGCCGGCATCTGGCAGCTGTGGTAAGCTGTAACCAGGGTAAACATCGGGTAACCAAGGTGGTTACCCGATATTTACCTTAGTTACCAGCCTCCACAGCTCTCACGCTGCCTGTGCTGCCGGCTCCGGCTCTCTGCACATGTAGCTGCAGTACACATCGGGTTAATTAACCCGATGTGTACTGTAGCTAGGAGAGCAAGGAGCCAGCGCTAAGCAGTGTGCGCGGCTCCCTGCTCTCGCGGTTATGATCGCTGCTTCGGCTGCTGTGTTTGACAGCTAAGCAGCGATCATAACAGCGACTTACAAGGTCGCTGTTACGTCACAGAAAATGGTGACGTAACAGCGACCTCGTTGTCGCTGTCGCTTAGTGTGAACCAGCCCTTAGTCTACAAGTGGTGGATGGAAGGGATCCATGGGAGTCAGAGTAAATTTCTAGATATTTCTCCATGGTCTGATTGATTCTCTAAATTTGCCCATTACTTTGGGAATGATAATCTGAGAAGTTTAAGGAGATTTTAATATTCTTGTAGAGTGGCCTCAAGAACCTGAAAACAAAGCGCACTTTATGGTCAGAAACTATGAAAGCTAAGAGACAGAGGAACTGGAAACTTTATTTGAAAAGTACTTGGGCCAATTGTGGAGAAGATGGAAGTCCTGATAATGGAACAAAATCAGACATCTTAGAGAAACGATCCATTATATCTAGATAATGAAACTTTGTACCTCAGGAAGATCTATAACAAAGTCCATGAGAGTTTCAGTCCAAAGATTTTGTGGTATAGGGAAAACTGTTTAGCCTGAACAGTAGTGGGGATGAAGTCAAATTATGAGAAATAAAGTGACAATCGAGTGTGTCGTGGATTCAGCCTGTTCATTGACTGCAGATATTCTAGGTATTTGTGGACAGTATAGATGTCAACTAGTTGCTTCAAGTAGATGTCAAGCATTCATCAAAAGCTAACTACATAGATAAGTGCTTATGGTCACCAATGGAGTGATTCTGCCTGATTCATGAATAGGAACATGCATCTTAATTCATCAAGCATGCTTGAAGAGTGGCATACACCACAGTGCACCTCACCACAAATTATACTCCAGTCATATAAGGCACTCAACAGCTGGTCATGAAATTAGACAAGCAGGCTTCACCATGCCCAATCATGTCCCCATGCTGAACAGCTCTCCCAATTTTGGCAGAGCTGGCTGAAAATAGTGTGACAACACAACTTCACATTGTGCAAAAATGTTATAACTTTTCAAAGGAATTTAAGCCAGAACTCTGGAATAAATTAGGATGTTATCCAAATAGACAAGTATGTACTGGCACAAGACATCACAAAATATCTCATTCACAAAGTGCCAGAGCACAGCTGGTGCACTGCATAATTCGAAAGGCATAGCTAGATATTCATAGCAACCATCATAGGTATTGAATGCTGTCTTTCATTTGTTGTCCTTTTTAATATGGATTAGGTTATAAACTGCATTCCGAACTTATTTGGTGCGCGCAGTAGCATATTCAATCCTATCAAATAATTCCGAGATGAAGGGAAAAGGATAATGGAATTTCAGGGAGAGTTTATTTAAACCCCCGATAGTCTATGCACAGTTTCAGAAAACCCATCATCCTTTGTAAGAAGCCTGCACCAGTCACAGATGAAGGTTTTTGAATTAATCCCCCTTTCCAGATTTCATTTAATACAGGCTGACATTACCTAAGTCTTTGGGTGAGATAGAGGATAAATTCTCCCTCTGGGTGGTTCAGTACCTGGAAGTAGGTGTATGACACAGTGAAATGACTGACATGGAGGTAGTGCCCTGGTCTTTTGCCTAGAGAATTATAATGTTCAGGTATGGAACATGAAAATTGGAGGCAAAGATTAAAAAGAAGAGTTTCATCAAAGATTGTTGAGGTAAAGCTTTGAGGCAATTATGAAAACAAGTTTATGCCCACTGTGTGATCTGGTTGGACAATCAATTAATGACTGGAGCATGTATCCATAGCCAGTGCCATGGAAGAATCATATTCACAGATACAACTGAAACCAGACGTTTACATATGTCGCGGGCGGAGGAGGGGACGCTGCCGCTGCGGCCTGCTGCTGCTCGGTGGCTCGAGCGATGGGCCGGATCCCGGGGACTCGAGCGGCGCTCCTCGCCCGTGAGTGAAAGGGGATTGGTTTTTGGGATTGTTTATTGTCCGTGACGCCACCCACGGTTGTGGTGATTGTGTGGACACCACCGCTGCTCTGTATGGGGATCCCGGGAGCGGTGACAGGGAGCAGCAAAGTTGTTGGTTCTCCCCTCCGTAGGTAGGGGGTGGTTGTCCCGGGGCCCAGTGATGAGGTGGGGGATGAGGGATGGCGGGGCCGGTGCAGGGCTTGGTGGGGTGCAGGGACGCGGGGGCAGCGCTGTGCCTCACGGCACTGTGGTACTCACTCAGCCTGAAACCGGGACACAGTTCTCGGTAAAACACATGGCTGGAAAGACGGTTCCCACGGACGGCTGCTGTTGCTGTTGCCGGAGGAGCCCCTCTTTGCCCGCAGGCGCTGGCCCTGAGAAATTGGTGCCTTGGCGGTGGTGGTGTCTCTCTCCTACGGTTGGACTGTTGCCTTCAATCGGGACTTAGCTGTTGGGAGACCCAGGAGGTCCCCTTCACTGACGGATTTGGCAAATTCACGGCAACTCCTAGCCTTGCCGGGGTCCGAAAGGCCCCTGCCAATGGTGCTGGCTTCTCTTCGTATACCGTTCCGGTACCGCCGGGCCACCACCCGTCCACGGTCCTTTCGACAACCTCCGAACAGCCTCTCCTGCAGACGGTCACCGCTGTCTGCTGACCTTGCTGTCTCAGTCCGGGGCACGCACCCGGACCAACTTCAGGCTTCCTCAACTGTCACTTTCTCTTCCACTTTTACTCCTCTCTCTTGCTCCTCTACCACTTCTTTCTCCAACTCTCACTAAACTCTTTCTTCATCTGCCTGGTTTTCCCGCCTCCCGGACTGTGAACTCCTCGGTGGGCGGAGCTAACCTCCTGGCCCACCCCCTGGTGTGGACATCAGCCCCTGGAGGAAGGCAACAAGGATTTTTGGGTAGCTTCGGTGTACCTATCCGGGGTGTAGGGTGTGGTGGTGTCATGACCTGTGACCCCTGGCTTGCCCAGGGCGTCACACATACACTATTTAAAAAGACACATCTGCATGTTTTTCTCACTATCCGACATGAAATCAAAATAAACCTTTCTTGTCTTAGGTCAATTAGGAACTAAAATGATTTATATTTGCCAAATGCCAGAATAATGAGACAGAGAGAGAGAGAGAGAGAGAGAGAGAGAAAGAGAGAGAAATAATGTTTTAAAGCATTTTTATTACTTCTTGCAAAGTCAAAAGTTTACATACACTAAGAGCACTATGCCTTTAAACAATATGGGACAGCCTATATGATAATGTTGTATCTTTGGAAGCTTCTGGTTCTTATTGGCAATATCTGAGTTAATTAGAGATACATCTATGGATGTATTTTAATGCATACCTGGAACACACTACTTCTTTGTGTAGCATCATGGGAAACTCAAAAGAAATCAGCCAATATCTCAGGGAGAGAATTGTGGACTTGCACAAGTCTGGTTTATCCTTAGGTGCAATTTCCAGATACCTAAAGGTGTCTTGTTGATCTGTACAAACAATTATATGCAAGAACAAACAAGATGGGAATGTCCAGCCATCATACCACTCAGGAAGGAGACAGGTTCTGTGTACCAGAGATGAATTTTCGTTGGTCAGACATGGGCTTTTCAGTCCAAGAACAAAAGCAAAAGACATTGTGAAGATGCTGGTGGAAGTTGTTAAGATTGTGTCATTATCCAAAAGTGAAATGAGCACTGTATCAACATGGGCTGAAAGACCACTGTGCCAGGAAGAAGCCATTACTCAAACAAAACCCATAAAAAAAATCCAGATTAATAATTGCACACAGGAACAAAGACATTAATTTTGGAGACATGTCCTGTGTTCTGATGAAACTCAAATTGAACTGTTTTGCCATATTGACCATTGTTATGTTTGGAGGAAAAGGGGTGAAGCTTTGAAGCCTAAGAACACCATCCAAACTGTGAAACATGGGGGTGGCAGCATCATGTTGTGGGTTTGTGTTGATACAGGAGGGACTGGTGCACTTCACAAAATAGATGGCATCATAACATTATGTGGTAATTCTGAAACAATATCTCAAGACATCAGCAAGGAACTTAAAGCCTGGGTAGAAATGGGTCTTCCAAATGGACAATGACCCAAAGCATACTGCCAAACTGATTACAAAGTGGCTTAAGGATAACAAAGTCAATGCTTTGGAGTGGCCATCACAAAGCCCTGATCTCAATTCTATTGAAAATTTATGGGCAAAGCTGAAGAGTCTGGTGCGAGCAAGGAGACCTACAAACATGTCTCAGTAACATCAGTTCTGTCAGGAGGAATGGGCCCAAATCCCTACCAACTATTGTGAGAAGCTTCTGGAAGGAGATCCAAAATGTTTGACCCAAGTCATACAGTTTAAGGGCAATGAAATGTAGAAATGTATGTAAACTTTAGACTTTGCAGAAAATAATACAAATCCCTTAAAACATTCTCTCTTTCTCACATTATTCTGACATTTGACAAATATAAATAATTTTGGATCCTAATTGACTTAAAACGGGAAAGGTTTATTCTGATTTCATGTCAGATAGTGAGAAAAACATGCAGATGTGTCGTTTTAAATGGTGTATGTAAACATCTGGTTTCAGCTGTACATCAGAAAGTGGCAAAATGATAAAAGGAATATAAGCTTTCAAATGCTGACAAAATCAATGCATTATATATAAACAACTTGTGTATGGGACTTTCCTTATTTAAACCTCTCTTCTGGCCAACAATCCAGTAACCAGGCAGTGGAATTCCCAAACACAGATTGCTAGAAAATAGTGTACAGATTTTTGCTGAATAGCAGTTGAAAGCATCCTCTAAAGCAGACCTGGGCAAGGGGCGGCCCGCGGTCCACATCCAGCCTGCCTACTGTCTGTGACCGGCCCGCCCATTAGATCAGAGATGGAGACGTGGTGCTGCTTTTCCTGCCGGGCAGGAACTTTTCAAATGACTCACGCGCGCCGTACTGACGACATCAGGGCGCGCGTGTCACAGAAAACGCTGCCGGACAGGGAACAGAGGACAGATTTCTGCGTTCCGCTGCTACACTGTGCAGAGCTTCAGGATCGGTCCTCTGTTCCCTGTGTCAGCTTTCTCTGTGACACACACGCGCCCTGATATCGGCAGTACAGCGTGTGTGTCATTTGAAAAGTTCCCGCCCCGCAGGAGAAGCGGCACCAGCCGGTGCCTGGACAGAGAGACGCAGCGGCGGGGGCAGGGGCCATACAAGAACAACAGCGGCACAGCCAGGGACCATACCAGGGAAGAAGCAGCTCAGCGGGGGACCCGTACGGAGGTGCCTGAGGAGATAGAGGTGAGTGGTCACTAATAACCTGAGGGGGAGGGGAAGGGGAAGGGGGAGGAGGGGTAACTGGTGTAATATTTGGGTGTAGTGATGTAGTATATGGGAATGTAATGATGTAGTTTTACAGGGGCAGTATATAGTGCTGTAGTGTATTACAGGGGCAGTATATAGTGATGTAATGTATCACAGGGGCAGTATATAGTGCTGTAATGTATTATAGGGGCAGTATATAGTGCTGTAATGTATTACAGGGGCAGTATATAGTGATGTAATGTATCACAGGGGCAGTAAATAGTGATGTAATGTACTACAGATGTAGTATATAGTGCTGTAATGTATTACAGGTGCAGTATATAGTGATGCAGAGTGTGTGTATATATATATATATATATATATATATATATATATATATATACATACAGTATTGGGTAGAATTGAGTTAAGTATATCAGTCCGGCCCTCTAAAAGGATCCCAAGTTCTCATGCGGCCCCATGAGAAATGTAATTGCCCACCCCTGATCTAAAGGAATGTAAACTGGGCATTGAAACAATACTTCAAGTTCGTGTTTGGGAGAAGAGATGGCAAAATATGTTTATGAAATATATTACATAAAATAACTTTTTTGAATAATGTAAAAAAGGGTAAAGTTACTCTTAAAGGGTTGAAAAAAGAATTTATTAAATACTTTAAAAATTAATTAAAAAAAGAGGAGTATTTGAATATTATTAGTAACATTTTTCTTTTGATACAGTTCTAAATAATATAGTTATTCTTGCACTTATAGATATTGCGTTATACAGTAGCTCCTTCATTTCATACCTTGTCAAAGATGGATTATTACAGCCAATATGAGATGTCTATCCTTCTTCCCTTGTTGATATTGGCAGAACTACAAAAACCAACCTTGCCAGTATGCAGAATATAAACTCACATTTCTCTCAACCACATCATAAAGATTTACCACTACTCCTCCTTTAAACATTAATCACCAAATGATGTTACTGTAATGACAGTGTGTGTACCCGCAGAATTACAAGTGCCACACTCTATTACTGCATTTTGTGGGAATCCTCTCTGTTTGGATATTACTATAATACAAGAGATCATTTTTGCGTAGATCAAATTCTGCTGTAAAACAGTCATTGTGATTGACAGGTCTAAAATATAGACATAAATATTATTGCAAGTGGTTTTTACAGCACATTTTAATCACACATACATCATGTGGTGATTTTCGCTGACACACACACACAGATTTAAAGCCTGACATTCATCGCATTGGCAATAGCTGCAGATCAAACCTTGCCCGCCACAATCCTATATTTGTTATAACCAAACGGCATCAATTCAACATGTTTTAGATAAAGTTCACACTTGTGTTTCTCCTCCATGTTTGAGATTTGCTTTGAGATAAATAATAATGCAGTATTGAAGAAAAACAGAGCTCACTTTTTGGGATTTTTTTTAAACTTTTCATAACCCTTTAAGGTTGAGAAAAAAATTGGCCAGTCGCCCTAATTTTCTTGGGTTTTCATCATGGAAGCGTCTTCTTCAAATCCCACTGTAAGGTTTAAGTAAGGTTTAAGTCAAGCAACTGTGACGACCACTGCAAAATCTTTCAGAACCTCTTCTAAAACCATACCGTGGTGGACTTTGGGGAGTGCATGAGAGAATTGTCCTGTTGAAAGGTCCAATGAAACCCAAGCTTCGGGTTCCTCACCAAAAACCTGACATTTTTTCTATGGATTTCGTGATAGTTGATTGAACTTTTCTTGCTCTCCACACACCATATGTTTACAATACCAATAGAAACAAAGCAGTTTTGAAGCATCACCAAGCCACCACCATGCTTTACTGTCTTGAATTTCGGCAATTAGACCTTTAGTGTTTAGTATACAACGTTACTCTGCAAACAAAAACCTGTTGATCTGCTGCCACCAAATCTTGCTGCAAGTATTTTGCAGCCACTCATGTGTTTTTAACCTATTGCCTAAGGAATTTGGTGGCATTTGGTAATAGTGTCCTCTTTCTGCTATTTCCAGGCACTGTAGCCAGGATTTCTTTAACTTTGAACTTGCTTACTGTCACGGTCTTCTCTCTTAGAGATTTGTGACAGACTGAGTCTTGGAGTCTCTCTTACACCATCTGAGACTATACACTTTAAATTTGTTTTTTCCTTTTGGTAGTGTTGGAGTTAATGTCAGTTTTGCTTTGCCTGCTGCAAGCTCATTACCCCGGTCCAGGTGTTTTCCTCTTATGACCACTTCCGGCCTGGATAAATACCCTCTGCTTCCTGTAGGGAATTCCGGTTATTTAGGATCATTCTGAAGCTTGGCCTGGAGTGGTGAGGAGGTGGTTGCTCCGGCTGTTTAGTGTGAAAGTACCCTGTGTAGTTACTTTCTGCTTTACTTTGGTACCCCTCCCTGTGTACCTTTTTTTGTCCCCTGGTGTGGTTTATTAGTGTGCGTGTGTTTCAGTTAGAACCTCCTGTCTGTAGTTTTTTGTTGCTGGGTTTTAGGGAGCTCCATCCCAGTCTGGTGGTGGGTGTGGAGGGGACATTATCATCAGGGCCAGGACAGGAGATAAGGAGAGGCTGGGGGCTCACACGTCTCTACCTTCAAGCATAATTCTGGGTTGAGGGTAAGCGCAGGGGCCCCTCATCCAGTCATTTGCTCGGCATGACACTTAGGGGTACATTGCACGTTGCAACATTGCTACTGCAATCTCGTCCGGGTCAAATCGAAAGTGACGCACATCCGGCGTCAGTAACGACATCGCAACTGATCTGTCTAGTGTCGGTCATTTCCATAATTTCGCTGCAGCGACAGGTACGATGTTGTTCCTTGTCCCTGCGGCAGCACACATCGCTGTGTATAAAGCGAGGAACATCTCCTTACCTGCGTCCCGCCTGCAATGAGGAAGGAAGGAGGTGGGCGGGATGTTTACGTCACGCTCATCTCCGCCCCTCCGCTTCTATTGGCCGCCTGCCGTGTGACATTGCTGTGACACCACACGACCCGCCTCCTTAGGAAAGAGGCGGGTCGCCGGCCAGAGAGATGTCACAGGGCAGGTAAGTGCGTGTGAAGCTGCCGTAGCAATAATGTTCGCTACGGCAGCTATCACAAGATATCGCATCTGCGACAGGGGCGGGGACTATCGCGCTCGGCATCGCTACAATCGGCTAGCGATGTCGGAGCGCGCAAAGTACCCCTTACTGTACCTCTAGAGACATGTAATGCTTTTGTTGTCTTTTTGTATCATTATTCGTTATACTGAAGGGATTGAACATTCTTATATTGCAATACTCATTTAAAAGAGCATTTTGGTTTAAAGTTGGAGAAACCACATGTTTTAGTAGCTGTTTAATTGTTTTGTCGCAATGATATATTGGAAACAGTGGGAGATATGTAAATGTTGCTAATAAAGTTAATTTGCAAAGGTGGTTAAAAAATGTTAGTGCAATTTTTTATGTCAGATTGGCTATTAGGCACACTATTCCTGGTATTTTATGTACAGTTAGGTCCAGAAATATTTGGACAGTGACACAAGTTTTGTTATTTTAGCTGTTTACAAAAACATGTTCAGAAATACAATTATATATATAATATGGGCTGAAAGTGCACACTCCCAGCTGCAATATGAGAGTTTTCACATCCAAATCAGAGAAAGGGTTTAGGAATCATAGCTCTGTAATGCATAGCCTCCTCTATTTAAAGGGACCAAAAGTAATTGGACAAGGGACTCTAAGGGCTGCAATTAACTCTGAAGGCGTCTCCCTCGTTAACCTGTAATCAATGAAGTAGTTAAAAGGTCTGGGGTTGATTACAGGTGTGTGGTTTTGCATTTGGAAGCTGTTGCTATGACCAGACAACATGCGGTCTAAGGAACTCTCAATTGAGGTGAAGCAGAACATCCTGAGGCTGAAAAAAAAGAAAAAATCCATCAGAGAGATAGCAGACATGCTTGGAGTAGCAAAATCAACAGTCGGGTACATTCTGAGAAAAAAGGAATTGACTGGTGAGCTCAAAAAGGCCTGGGCGTCCACGGATGACAACAGTGGTGGATGATCGCCGCATACTTTCTTTGGTGAAGAAGAACCCGTTCACAACATCAACTGAAGTCCAGAACACTCTCAGTGAAGTAGGTGTATCTGTCTCTAAGTCAACAGTAAAGAGAAGACTCCATGAAAGTAAATACAAAGGGTTCACATCTAGATGCAAACCATTCATCAATTCCAAAAATAGACAGGCCAGAGTTAAATTTTCTGAAAAACACCTCATGAAGCCAGCTCAGTTCTGGAAAAGTATTCTATGGACAGATGAGACAAAGATCAACCTGTACCAGAATGATGGGAAGAAAAAAGTTTGGAGAAGAAAGGGAACGGCACATGATCCAAGGCACACCACATCCTCTGTAAAACATGGTGGAGGCAACGTGATGGCATGGGCATGCATGGCTTTCAATGGCACTGGGTCACTTGTGTTTATTGATGACATAACAGCAGACAAGAGTAGCCGGATGAATTCTGAAGTGTACTGGGATATACTTTCAGCCCAGATTCAGCCAAATGCCGCAAAGTTGATCGGACGGCGCTTCATAGTACAGATGGACAATGACCCCAAGCATACAGCCAAAGCTACCCAGGAGTTCATGAGTGCAAAAGAGTGGAACATTCTGCAATGGCCAAGTCAATCACCAGATCTTAACCCAATTGAGCATGCATTTCACTTGCTCAAATCCAGACTTAAGACGGAAAGACCCACAAACAAGCAAGACCTGAAGGCTGCGGCTGTAAAGGCCTGGCAAAGCATTAAGAAGGAGGAAACCCAGTGTTTGGTGATGTCCATGGGTTCCAGACTTAAGGCAGTGATTGCCTCCAAAGGATTCGCAACAAAATATTGAAAATAAAAATATTTTGTTTGGGTTTGGTTTATTTGTCCAATTACTTTTGACCTCCTAAAATGTGGAGTGTTTGTAAAGAAATGTGTACAATTCCTACAATTTCTATCAGATATTTTTGTTCAAACCTTCAAATTAAACGTTACAATCTGCACTTGAATTCTGTTGTAGAGGTTTCATTTCAAATCCAATGTGGTGGCATGCAGAGCCCAACTCGCGAAAATTGTGTCACTGTCCAAATATTTCTGGACCTAACTGTAGCTACAGTTCAAGAAGAATGTGCTGTGTTTTAAGCACAAGTTTGCAGACATTTGCAGTTATCAATAAATCTCTAGATTTCTTCATATATCCTGTAAGGCGAACAGCAACCTGTAATTTCTGTCCCTTCCTACAGTGAAATGGTGTTTGTACATTGCTTGTGACATTGATGTTACTGCAAAGGCACAGTCTATAATTATTGCTGTGTCTTTTGATAGCCCGGTGGCCATTAAACATCAGCGCTATGTGCTGCATGCTGACATCAGCGTGTGGCGTATAGTAGTGACCCAAAGCCGGTAGGTGCATTTTAATGCTACTAATATGCGCGTGGCTTCTGATAGGCCCGTGGTGGTTACTGGTGGGCCTCCTCTATATCCAGCACAGGGGCTCACAGAGGATCTGGGGCCCACCGGGAGATCCCTCACTGTCCCGCCGGGTCAGTCTGACCCTGCTCCTGAAGATTGCATCAGCCAGAGAATTTGTTTCTCATGGCAGACGTGGCCAGGGGCGGACTGGCCCACCAGGAGGTCGGGAGAACCCCCGGTGGGCCCCTGCTATTGATGGCCACGCTCCCTAGGCCCCGTTCCCCTACCCCCCTGGGCCCCTATGGATATGTGTGAGAGGCCCCCCTCCCCGGTCGGTAATTTCACTAATCATATCGGCACATTGCTGATATGATTAGTGACAATGCCATTCCCTCTGCAGTGGCAAGCAGGGAGAGCGATCTCCCTGCTCTGCCTGCTGTCACTGTCGGTGCCGCGCGGCTCTGACTCATCTGTGCAGCCAGCGACACTGCAGGAGGAGGCAGTCTCAGAGTGAGCATTGCCCCAGGCCAGGCTGCAGGAGTAGCAGCGTGACGCGCGTGAGTATAGAAGGCGGGGGGAACGGGGGGTGTGCGGGGGCCCAGGGGAGCAAGCAGGGGCCCGTGTGGGGGGGAGGGGGTGCGGGGGCGTGTGCGGGGCCTGGGGGGGGTGCGGGGGCCCAGGGGAGCGAGCAGGGGCCAGGGGGGTATGTGCGGGGGAGGGGGGGCCTCTTCTTCTTACCAGTCACCTGCATGTATCTGCAGCCACCGGCACACTCCTCTGCACTGTGTGCATGCCGGGCACACTAGCAGGAGGCAGCGCGCTGCGCTGTTCCGGCCCTGCTGTGTGCTGTGTGCCCGACATGCACATAGTGCAGAGGAGCGCGCCGGTGCCGGTGACCGCAGCTTCTTCCTATTCAAATGTATTTGCGTCTTTCAGACGTAAATACATTTGAACAGAGCGCCGGGACTGGGCCCCCCCCCCCGACGTGCAGCAACGTGATGAGATCAGCACCTTGCTGACGTCATCACAGTGCTGCGGGCGCCACACTGGATTCATCAGGAAGCGAGCGCTCCATGGAGGAGCCGAAGAGACAGGTGTAATTAATGGGGATGAGTGGGGAGGGGCTGAGGACACATAACGAGGAACATTTGTGAAGGAGACACAGCTTTGTGACAGGCAGAGGAGGAGCACTGTATTCCGAGGGAGGGGGAGAGGCAGGAGTGTGTAGTGATGGGGCAGTGTAATTTGTGTCTGCAGGGGGTGATGTGGAGTGCCATGTATTATGTCTGGGGAGGGGGTAATGGAGGGTGCATTGTATTGTATGTGTGTGGGGAGTGATGGGGGGTACATTGTAGTGTAGTGTGTGTGTGTGTGTGTGTGTGTAGGGAGTGATGGGGGGTGCATTGTGTGTGTAGGGGGTGATGGGGGGCTGCATTGTGTGTGTGTGTAGGGGGTGATGGGGGGTGCATTGTGTGTGTGTGTAGGGGGTGATGGGGGGTGCATTGTATTGTGTGTGTGTGTGTGTGTAGGGGGTGATGGGGGGGTGCATTGTGTGTGTAGGGGTGATGGGGGGTGCATTGTATTGTGTGTGTGTGTGTGTGTGGGTAGGGGGTGATGCAGTGTGTGTGTGTGTGTGTGTAGAGGGTGATGGGGGGTGCATTGTGTGTGTTTGTATGTGTGTGTAGGGTGTGATGGGGGATGCATTGTATTGTGTGTGTGTGTGTGTGTAGGGTTTGATGGGGGATGCATTGTATTGTGTGTGTGTGTGTGTGTATGTAGGGGGTGATGGAGGGGTGCATTGTGTGTGTAGAGGGTGATGGGGGGTGCATTGTATTGTGTGTGTGTGTGTGTGTTTGGAGGGGGTGATGGGGGGGTGCATTGTATTGTGTGCGTGGGGAGATGGTAATGGGGGGTGCATGGTATTGTGTGTGTGTGTATGTAGTGGGTGATGGGGGGATGTAGTGTGTGTGTGTGTGTGTGTGTGTGTGTAGGGGGTGATGCATCGTATTGTGTGTGTGTGTGTAGTAGGTGATGGGGGATGTATTGTATTGTGTGTGTGTGTGTGTGTGTGTAGGGGGTGATGGGGGGTGCATTGTATTGTGTGTGTTTGGAGAGGGTGATGGGGGGGTGCATTGTATTGTGTGCGTGGGGAGATGGTAATGGGGGGTGCATGGTATTGTGTGTGTTTGTGTGTGTATGTAGTGGGTGATGGGGTGATGTATTGTGTGTGTGTGTGTGTGTGTGTGTGTGTGTGTAGGAGGTGATGCATCGTATTGTGTGTGTGTGTGTAGTGGGTGATGGGGGATGTATTGTATTGTGTGTATGTGTGTGTGTGTGTGTGTAGGGGGTGATGCATTGTATTGTATGTAGGGGGTGATGGGGGGGTGCAGTGTGTGTGTGTGTGTGTGTGTGTGTGTAGGGTGTGATGGGGATGCATTGTATTGTGTGTGTGTGTGTGTGAAGGGGGTGATGGAGGGGTGCATTGTGTGTGTGTGTGTGTGTAGGGGGTGATGGAGGGGTGCATTGTGTGTGTGTGTGTGTAGGGGGTGATGGAGGGTGCATTGTGTGTGTGTGTGTGGGCGGGTGATGCGGGGTGCATTGTGTGTGTGTAGGGGCTGATGGACGGTGCATTGTGTGTGTGTGTGTAGGGATTAATGGGGATGCATTGTATGTGTAGGGGGTGATGGAGGATGCATTGTATGTATGGTTGTGTGTGTGTGTGGGGGGGGTGATGCGGGGTGCATTGTGTGTGTGGGGGGGTGATGGACAGTGCATTGTGTGTGTGTGTGTGTGTAGGGAGTAATGGGGGTGCATTGTGTGTGTAGGGAGTAGTGGGGGTGCATTGTATTATGGGTGTGTGTAGGGGGTGATGGGGGGATGTATTGTGTGTGTGGGGGGGTAATGGAGCGTGTATTGTGTGAGGGTAATGGGGGTGCATTGTAGTGTGTGTGTGTGTGTGTGTGTGTGTGTAGGAGGTGATGGGTGGTGCATTGTATTGTGTGTGTGTGTGTGTAGGGGGTGATGGGGGATGCATTGTGTGTGTGTAGGGGGTGATAGGGGGGTGCATTGTATTGTGTGTGTGTGTGTGTGTGTGTGTGTAGGGGGTGATGGGGGGGTGCATTGTATTGTGTGTGTGTGTGTGTGTTTGGTTTGGAGGGGGTGATGGGGGGGTGCATTGTATTGTGTGCGTGGGGAGATGGTAATGGGGGGTGCATGGTATGTGTGTGTGTGTGTGTGTGTGTGTATGTAGTGGGTGATGGGGGGATGTATTGTATTGTATTGTGTGTGTGTGTGGAGAGGGGCGCGGAGTCATTAATCGAGATATAATTACATTTAATTCCCAAAATTTTCGTTTCATTCACCTTTTCCGTTCTAATATTTTACAACGTGAACGACTATGGCTTGCCCCCCCCCCCCTAGTTTTGATCCTGGGTACGCCCATGGACAGGCCTGAGTGGTCCCCGGCACCCAGCCTTTCAATCGTAAACTTCAGTGATTGTACAAGTTCTGTATGATCACTGAAGTTTTCGCAGTTGCAGGACCTTTAGTGACATCACATGTGTCATGTGACTCACCAAAGGTCCTAGCGGTGCACTGCGGGAATCCCCAGGCCTGCATCGACCGCACCGGTATTCAGATGTATGCACGTCTTTCAGGTGCGTAATACATTTGTACAGTGCGGCCGATGACAGGAGGGAGAGCAGCACTGCTCAGCCCCGCAACGTACCATCATCGCCAGGGCTGTAGAGGAGCGCGCCTCAGTCCTGCACCGACATCATCATCACCGGGGCCGCAGCTGCAGGAATGAAGAGGAGGAAGCGCAGGCACAGGTAAGCGCTCCAGAGGAGCCGAAGATGTACTTTTATATGAGGGGCTGCGGGTGGGGGAGGAGCAGTGTTAGTTTACAAGTGGCATTAAGAAGCGGTGGGGGACTTTATGGAGCATATTAAGGGTCAGTGGGGGACATAATAGGGCAGTGGGGGGCATAATAGGGCAGTGGCGGACATTATAGGGCAGTGGGGGACACTATAAGGCAGTGGGGGACATAATAGGGCAGTGGGGGACATAATAGGGCAGTGGGGGACACTATAGAGCAGTGGGGAACATAATAGGCCAGTGGGGGACATTATAGGGCAGTGGGAGACATTATAGGGCAGCAGGGGACATTATAAGGCAGTGGGGGACATTATAGGGCAGTGGAAGGACATTATAGGGTAATGGGGGCCATTATGAAGCAAATTGGGGCATTATAGGGCAGTGGAAGGACATTATAGGGTAATGGGGGCCATTATGAAGCAAATTGGGGCATTATAGGTCAGTGGCGGACGTTATGAAAGAAATTGGAACATTCTAGGGCAATGGGGGACATTATGAGGCATCAAAGATTTTGGAAGGCAGCATAGTATAATGAGGAGGGGGAGATTTATACAGGAATATAAATGGGGGAGATATTATAGAAAGGGCAATTTTTGGGGGGACATTTTGGAAAGGGGCACTCTGTGGGGCTATTTTGGAGAGGAGCAGTGTGGGGGATATTTTGTGCAAGAAGCAATTAACAACCCCTTCTCATTCCACTTGTTTCCCCAGACATTATTAAATAAAAGGGGCCAGGATGAGGGACATAATTACTATATGGGGCCAGAATGAGGGACATACATGATTGATTTATGGTGGCACGTGGGGCATAATTACTGTAGGGGCAAATTAGGGGACATTATTACTGATGAAATATAAGTTAATTTTGAGGATAGTGTCTCCAATGGGGGAACAAGAGTCTGACGTGGTGTAGAAATTGGGGAAATAGTGAGGAATGTGCTCTGGGAGTGATCGGCTATAGGTGACTGTTATTTTCTGCGTCATGGCAGGAAGAAGTGATGACGGTCAGCGCCGGATGAAGAGAAAAAGCGAAGATGAATAAAGTCAGCTAAAGACGTCACTGGTAAGTCAGTCACGGTATTTCTCCCTTGTATGTGGTTGTATTCGGTCACTATGTGGTCTGATTATGGTGTGGTGGTATTACTTTCTTGTATGTAGTTATAGTCGGTCATTATGTGGTGTGGTTATAGTGTTGCGGTATTTCTCCCTTGTATGTGGTAATATTCGGTTACTGTGTGGTCTAATTATGATGTAGTGGTATTACTCTCTGGTATGTGGTTGCTTTTGATCACTATGTGTTGGTAGTATATTATCTGGTCATAGTGTCACTGTATTTCTCCCTTGTATGTGGTATTATTCGGTCACTTTGTGGTCTGGTCACGGTGTGGTGGTATTTCTCCCTTGTATGTGGCTGTATTTGTTCACTGTTTGGTGGTAATATGTGGTCTGGTCACGGTGTGGTGGTATTTCTCCCTTGCATGTGGCTGTATTTGGTCACTGTTTGGTGGTAATATGTTGTCTGATCACTGTGTGGCGGTATTTATCCCTTGTATGTGGTTGTATTTGGTCACTATGTGGTGGTAATATGTTGTCTGGTCGCGGTGTGGCGGTATTTCACCCTTGTATATGGTATTATTGGTTTTGGTATAGTGGATTGTGTTGTGTATGGAGGTCACTTTTTCTCTCTATAAGGGGGAGATTATTTCCAGTAGAAATTAAATGCTTAAACATTTAACCCCTCCCCTCCCTGTCCTGCCCTGTCCTGTGACTATTACACTGCAGTAAATATGCACTTACAGAGATTCTCCAGTGAAAACAAGTAATCACCTTTACTAAGGACATGTGCACACACTGAGTATTCAGTGAGTTTTTTACCTCAGTATTTAAAGCCAAAACCAGGAACAGTAAAATCAGAGAAAAAGTGTGTGAACTAAAAATAAGTGATAACTTATTCATCTTGTGGACCGATTGCTGGGACCTGCACCGATCGTGCAACTTTTATCCCCCATTACACTGGAGCTCATGTCCGACTCGACCCCTGATCCATTCATTCCCTCAGTGGCTGCGAGCGCTGCGCTTGTTATTATCTGGCTGCTCCACAGAGGAAGAATGGAGCTGCGGTCACACATCCCACCCCACAGAGGATGAATGGAGCTGCTGTTACACACCCCACCCCACAGAGAATGAATGGAGCTGCGGTCACACACCCAACCTGCTGCAAAAAGTTCCCCAATCTTCCGATCGCTGCGGTTTCCACTGGTCTGGTTCCACCGATCAATAAGTTATCACCAACCTACCCTGTGGATCGGTGATAACCTGTTTTCACCAAAGACCCCATTACTGCAAACGACTATAATTGTACATCACAGTTATGGTGCACAATATAGATGTGCAGGAGCCGCCTGTGAATACAGTCAAAGCAACACAATAATGGGGATAACGCTAATGGGTGTTTATATTTAGCTGTAGGCTGGGCCCCTGGAGTCAATTCTCCTGGTGGGCCCCAGACAGCCCAGTCCGCCCCTGGATGTGGCTATCCTCATAGTGCCTTGCAGCTATCACATCATCTTTATGCAAAGGGTGTTGGGAATTTACTACTGGGTGAGTAAATGTTATGGTCGAGCAAAGACGTCGGATGAAACAAAAAATGCTCTTTTACATGGCAGTGCTGAGTAGAGATGAGCGAACTGGTCGCGGTTCGGCTCGAGGTCGGCTCGCCGAACGGGGGTCCCGTTCGAGTTTGGTTCGTCGAACGTTCGACGAACCGAACTCGAGCCAATAGGCTATAATGGGAGGCAATCACAAACACATAAAAATGCATAATAAATGTACACAAACAGTTAATAAACATTGCCATAACACTTACCGGTCCTCGCGATCCCTTCTGCACTCTGTCTCCTGCCGCTATTCCATCTGATGATCGCTGAATCCTCCCGTGACCAGCACTGCCAGCAGAGATGCAGGACCTGTCGTGACGTCAGAATAGCCATGTGACCAGTCACGTGGCTATTATCTCATTGGCTACAGACTGGTCACATGACTATGACGCGTCATGTAGGACCTGCGAGTGCATCTCTCCGGTACACGGTGCACATATGTGTATCGCCGTGTACCGGCGACATGCTCTAGCACACGGTTGACTCCCCGTTCCGTTAGGGACCGGCTGACACAGCCGGTCATTAACGGAGATCACCGTTGCCATAGCAACGCAGTTAGCGGTGACGTCACCGCTAACCGCAGCTCCGAGAGCACCGTTGCTATGGTAACGCGTCTGCCAGCGTTACCGCTGTTACCGCTGACAGCCAGCACTGCTGCACGCTGCTTCCCGATTGTAGTGAGGATTGTACTGAGGATGAGGTTCCCCAGCCCCAAGTGATGGGCTGGTGAACCTCATCCTCACTACAATCCTCACTACTACTACACTAGAAAGAAAGAAGACAGAAGAGTAGGATCGTGGAGGGCTGACAGGGGGTAATAAAGATGGAGTCTCTAATGTGTCTGTGTATTTATTTCTATTAAAGTATTTTTTCTCTGTGTGGTGTCTTTTTTTTAACCCTTTATTGGAGATTCTTAATGGCCGGGTCAAACGTGCCTGACATTAAGAATCTCTGGCTTAATACTGGCTGGTAAAACAAAGCCAGTATTAACTCATGATTACCCAACAAGCCACCCGGCTCCAGGGCTGTTGGAAGAGTTGGATACAGCGCCAGATGATGGCGCTTCTATGAGAGCGCCATTTTCTGGGACGGCTGCGGACTGAAATCCGCAGCAGAGGCGCCCAGAAACCTCGGGCTAACCTGTGCTGCGGATTCCAATCCCCAGCTGCCTAGTTGTACCCGGCTGGACACAAAAATGGGGCGAAGCCCACGTCATTTGTTTTTTAATTATTTCATGAAATAAGTGAAATAATTAAAAAAAATGGGCTTCCCTATATTTTTGGTTCCCAGCCGGGTACAAATAGGCAACTGGGGGTTGAAGGCAACCCGTGGCTGCCTGCTGTACCTGGCTAGCATACAAAAATATGGCGAAGCCCACGTCATTTTTTTGGTGGGCAAAAAAATTCTGCATACAGTCCTGGATGGAGTATGCTGAGCCTTGTAGTTCTGCAGCTGCTGTCTGCTCTTCTCCATACAGACAGACAGCAGCTGCAGAACTACAAGGCTCAGCATACTCCATCCAGGACTGTATGCAGAAGTTTTTTGCCCCCTGAAAAAATTATGTGGGCTTCGCCATATTTTTGTATGCTAGCCACGTACAGCAGGCAGGTACGGCTGCCCCCAACCCCCAGTTGCCTATTTGTACCCGGCTGGGAACCAAAAATAAAGGGAAGCCCTTTTGTTTATTATTTCATGAATTTCATGAAATAATTAGAAAACAAATGACGTAGGCTTCGCCCCATTTTTGTGTCCAGCCAGGTACAACTAGGCAGCTGGGGATTGGAATCCGCAGCACAGGTTGGCCTGAGCTTTCTGGGCCCCACTGCTGCGAATTGCAGTCTGCAGCCGCCTCAGAAAATGGCACTTTCATAGAAGCGCCATCTTCTGGCGCTGTATCCAACTCTTCCAGCACCTGCCTGCTATACCTGGCTAGCATACAAAAATATGGCGAAGCTCACGTCCTTTTTTTGTAGTTTTTTGGCAAAAAAAATAAAAAATGCTTCCCTGGATTTTCCATTGCCAGTGAAGGTAACACCAAGCAGTGGGGGTTAGCAGCCAGTAGCTGCTTGGATTACCCTTAGCTAGCAATACAAAAAATGCAGCGGGAGCCCATATATATTTTTTTAATTATTTATTTAAATAACTAAAAATAAAATGGGCTTCCCTGTATTTTGATTGCTGGACATCACAGTGCTGTAAAAATAAATCTTTAAAAAAATGACGTAGCGCTCCGCGGTATTTTTGATTCTCAGCGCAGATAAAGCAGACAGCTATGGGTTGCCACCCCCATCTGCCTGCCGTTACCTTGGTTGGCAATCAAAATACAGGGAAGCCCATTAATTTTTTCTATTTAAAAAATAGTTAAAAAAAAAATGACGTTGGGTCCCCCCATTTTTAATAGCCAGCTAGGGTAAAGCAGACGGCTGTAGCCTGAAAACCACAGCTGGCAGCTTTACCGTGGTTGGGGATCCAATGTGGAGGTCCCCTCAGGCTCTTTTTTATAATTATTTTATAAATATTAATAATTACACAATAAAAGTAGGGTCCCCCCCAAATTGGATCACCAGCCAAGGTAAAGCGGACAGCTGTGGTCTGGTATTCTCAGGGTGGGAAGGTCCATAGTTATTGGGCCTTCACAGCCTAAAAATAGCAGGCCGCAGGCACCCCAGACGTGGCGCATCCACTAGATGCGCCAATCCTGGCGCTTCACCCCAGCTCATCCCGTGCCCTGGTGCAGTGGCAAACAGGGTAATAAATCGGGTTGATACTAGCTGCAAAGTCACCTGAGATCAAGCCCAGCAGTTTGTGATGTCATGGCGTCTATTAGATACCCAACATCATAAACTGTCAGTACTAACAAAAAAAAAAAAAATCGACAAAAGAAATTTATTTGAAAAAACAGTCCCCAAAACATTTCCTCTTTCACCAATTTATTGTAAGAAAAAAAATAAAGGGGTCCTACGATGACTCTGGACCGTCTAGAATATCGGGGGGGGAGACACTCAGGGAACGTATCCCCCATTTTCTAGGAGTGCGGACCCTTCATGTGAGGAGTGTGGGTGCAATGAATCTGCACTCACTCTCCCCGGGTCCACAGCAGCAGAGTCCATGTCGTAATGGTTGCTACCAAAGCTGCAATGCCCTGCTCATGAGGTAAGGGCATGCCTAATCAGGAGAACTACTGTAGAGGAAGCTCTGCTCACTGGTATATAGGTGCTCAGAGGTAATAATAGATAAAATTAGTGAGTAACCTCGGCACTCTAAATCTCCCAGACTAAGTCAGTAAGTCACAACGGACAGTAATGCAAAATCACTCTTTATTGGTCTGTATTAAGAAAAAAAAAATTTCATAAGCATATATGTTTTTGTCCAAAACAAGTTACAAATGACGTTTCAGCCTGAGCCTTCGTCAGATTGGACTTATCTGCTTGTAATCATGAAAAATGACAATAATCAGTATCACATAGAGTGAGAGAACAATAACATAAACTCGAACAATGTAGAGGTACAATTGGGATGCAGCAAAAAAATTGCAACACAGCAAGAAATGAAACACATGATACAAATGTCATAATACAGTACAAGGACAATATAGTAATGACAAATATGGGGTCAGAGTAGGCTTAGACAGCTCTGGTACGAAAGAGATGTCAATCATAAAGTAACATGTGCAGTAGGTGTAGAGCTACAGTATGCATGGCAGAACTAATGGGTAGACTGACCATAGAAAAAGAACAGAGAAAAAGTGGATAAAAAGTGGAGAAAAAAATGGAGAAAAAGTGGAGAAAAAGTGGAGAAAAAGTGGAGAAAAAAGTGGACAAAAAGTGGAGAAAAAGTGGAGAAAAAGTAGAGAAAAAATGTAGAAAAAGTGGAGAAAAAGTGGAGAAAAAGTGGATAAAAAGTGGAGTAAAAATGGAGAAAAAGTGGAGAAAAAATGGAGAAAAAAATGTAGAAAAAGTGGAGAAAAAAATGGAGAAAAAGTGGAGAAAAAGTGGAGAAAAAGTGGAGAAAAAGTGGAGAAAAAGTGGAGAAAAAAAGGAGAAAAAGTGGAGAAAAAGTGGAGTAAAAATGGAGAAAAAGTGGAGAAAAAATGGAGAAAAAAATGGAGAAAAAGTGGAGAAAAAGTGGAGAAAAAGTGGAGAAAAAAATGTAGAAAAAGTGGAGAAAAAGTGGAGAAAAAGTGGAGAAAAAGTGGAGAAAAAAATGGAGAAAAAGTGGAGAAAAAGTGGAGAAAAAGTGGAGAAAAAAATGTAGAAAAAGTGGAGAAAAAGTGGAGTAAAAATGGAGAAAAAGTGGAGAAAAAATGGAGAAAAAAATGTAGAAAAAGTGGAGAAAAAGTGGAGAAAAAGTGGAGAAAAAAATGGAGAAAAAGTGGAGAAAAAGTGGAGAAAAAGTGGAGAAAAAGTGGAGAAAAAATGGAGAAAAAGTGGAGAAAAAGTGGAGAAAAAAATGGAGAAAAAGTGGAGAAAAAGTGGAGTAAAAATGGAGAAAAAGTGGAGAAAAAATGGAGAAAAAAATGTAGAAAAAGTGGAGAAAAAGTGGAGAAAAAGTGGAGAAAAAAATGGAGAAAAAGTGGAGAAAAAGTGGAGAAAAAATGGAGAAAAAGTGGAGAAAAAGTGGAGAAAAAGTGGAGAAAAAGTAGAGAAAAAGTAGAGAAAAAAATGGAGAAAAAGTGGAGAAAAAGTGGAGTAAAAATGGAGAAAAAGTGGAGAAAAAAATGGAGAAAAAGTGGAGAAAAAGTGGAGAAAAAGTGGAGAAAAAGTGGAGGAAAAAGTGGAGAAAAAAATGGATAAAAAGTGGAGAAAAAGTGGAGAAAAAGTGGAGAAAAAATGGAGAAAAAGTGGAGAAAAAGTGGAGAAAAAGTAGAGAAAAAAATGGAGAAAAAGTGGAGAAAAAGTGGAGTAAAAATGGAGAAAAAGTGGACAAAAAATGGAGAAAAAAATGTAGAAAAAGTGGAGAAAAAGTGGAGAAAAAAATGGAGAAAAAGTGGAGCAAAAGTGGAGAAAAAGTGGAGAAAATATGGAGAAAAAGTGGAGAAAGAGTGGAGAAAAAGTGGAGAAAGAGTGGAGAAAAAGTGGAGAAAAAGTAGAGAAAAAGTAGAGAAAAAAATGGAGAAAAAGTGGAGAAAAAGTGGAGAAAAAGTGGAGAAAAAGTGGAGAAAAAATGGAGAAAAAGTGGGGAAAAAGTGGAGAAAAAGTGGAGAAAAAATGGATAAAAAGTGGAGAAAAAGTGAAGAAAAAGTGGAGAAAAAATGTAGAAAAAATGTAGAAAAAATGTAGAAAAAGTGGAGAAAAAGTGGAGAAAAAGTGGAGAAAAAAATGGAGAAAAAGTGGAGAAAAATGGAGAAAAAGTGGAGAAAAAGTGGAGAAAAAATGGAGAAAAAGTGGAGAAAAAAATGGAGAAAAAGTGGAGAAAAAAATGGAGAAAAAATGTAGAAAAAGTGGAGTAAAAATGTAGAAAAAGTGAAGAAAAAATGGAGAAAAAAATGTAGAAAAAGTGGATAAAAAGTGGAGAAAAAAATGGAGAAAAAGTGGAGAAAAAGTGGAGAAAAAGTGGAGAAAAAGTAAAGAAAATGTGGAGAAAAAATGGAGAAAAAGTGGAGAAAAAGTGGAGAAAAAGTGGAGAAAAAAATGGAGAAAAAGTGGAGAAAAAGTGGAGGAAAAAATGGAGAAAAAGTGGAGAAAAAGTGGAGAAAAAGTGGAGAAAAAATGGATAAAAAGTGGAGAAAAAGTAAAGAAAAAGTGGAGAAAAAATGGAGAAAAAATGGAGAAAAAATGGAGAAAAAATGTAGAAAAAGTGGAGAAAAAGTGGAGAAAAAGTGGAAAAAAATGGAGAAAAAGTGGAGAAAAAGTGGAGAAAAAGTGGAGAAAAAAATGGAGAAAAAGTGGAGAAAAAGTGGAGAAAAAGTGGAGAAAAAGTGGAGAAAAAGTGGAGAAAAGTGGAGAAAAAGTGGAGAAAAAAATGGAGAAAGAGTGGAGTAAAAATGGAGTAAAAATGGAGAAAAAGTGGAGAAAAAATGGATAAAAAAATGTAGAAAAACTGGATAAAAAGCGGAGAAAAAAATGGAGAAAAAGTGGAGAAAAAGTGGAGAAAAAGTGGAGAAAAAGTGGAGAAAAAGTGGAGAAAAAGTGGAGAAAAAAATGTAGAAAAAGTGGAGAAAATGTGGAGAAAAAGTGGAGAAAAAGTGGAGAAAAAATGGATAAAAAGTGGAGAAAAAGTGAAGAAAAAGTGGAGAAAAAATGGAGAAAAAATGGAGAAAAAATGTAGAAAAAAAAATGTAGAAAAAGTGGAGAAAAGGTGGAGAAAAAGTGGAGAAAAAAATGGAGAAAAAGTGGAGAAATAGTGGAGAAAAAGTGGAGAAAAAAATGGAGAAAAAGTGGAGTAAAAATGGAGTAAAAATGGAGAAAAAGTGGAGAAAAAATGGAGAAAAAAATGTAGAAAAAGTGGATAAAAAGTGGAGAAAAAAATGGAGAAAAAGTGGAGAAAAAGTGGAGAAAAAGTGGAGAAAAAGTGGAGAAAAAGTGGAGAAAAAGTGGAGAAAAAGTGGAGAAAAAAATGGAGAAAAAGTGGAGAAAAGTGGAGAAAAAGTGAAGAAAAAGTGGAGAAAAAATGGATAAACAGTGGAGAAAAAGTGAAGAAAAAGTGGAGAAAAAATGGAGAAAAAATGGAGAAAAAAAATGTAGAAAAAGTGGAGAAAAGGTGGAGAAAAAGTGGAGAAAAAAATGGAGAAAAAGTGGAGAAAAAGTGGAGCACCCTTTGGTGCCTTTCATGTGGCACTAAGGGGTGCTTACCTTTGTATTTAGCCAAAAAAATGAAAAAAAAAATGACGTAGGGTTCCCCCTAGTTTTGTAGCCAGCTAGGGTAAAGCAGACGGCTGCAGCCTGCAGACCACAGCTGGCAACCTCACCTTGGCTGGTAATCCAAAACTGAGGGCCCCCTACGCTGTTATTTTAAATTAAATAAATAATTAAAAAAAAAACACGTAGGGGTCCCCCAAAATTGGATCACCAGCCAAGGTAAAGCAGACAGCTGGGGCCTGATATTCTCAGACTAGGGAGGTCCATGGTTATTGGACTCTCCCCAGCCTAAAAATAGCAGGCCGCAGCCGCCCCAGAAGGTGGCGCATCCATTAGATGCGCCAATCCTGGTGCTTCGCCCCAGCTCATCCCGCGCCCTGGTGCGGTGGCAAACGGGGTAATATATGGGGTTAATACCACGTGTGTAATGTCACCTGGCATCAAGCCCTGGGGTTGGTGAGGTCAGGCGTCTATCAGATACCCGACATCACCAACCCAGTCAGTAATAAAAAAAATAGACGACAAACACATTTTTATTTGAAAAAACACTCCCCAAAACATTCCCTCTTTAACCAATTTATTAGAATGAAAAACAAATCCAGGTCTGCTGTAATCCAAGGGGTTGCCATGACGATCCACACTGTCCCAGTCAATGAAGAGCAGGATGTTCCCCATTGGCTGGGAGAGCAATGCAGTGACCTGAGCTAACATCAATGGGTCAGCCCAGGTCACTGCAGGGCATGACAAGTGCTGCTGTCAGCGAGGTACATTACCTGCACTGATCTCCAGCACACTGACAGCCCCTGTCACTGAGTTCAATGACCGGCGCCTTCACACCAAGTATCGCGAGAGGCCCGTGACGTCACCGCTAGTCAGTCTCGGGTCGGAAGCGAGAGGTGATGTGACAAGCGGCGGCCATGGAGGACAGTGACAGCGCTGAGGTCGGGATGGCGGGACTTCATCACCGCAGGTAAGCCGAGCGGGACCATGTGTGTGTGTGTGTGTGTGTGTGTGTGTGTGTGTGTGTGTGTGTGTATGTATGTATGTGTACATGCCGCGGGCAGGAGGGGGCGGAGCGAGCTGAGCGGGGAAGTGTCTGCTTCCTGCACGTAACTAGGATAAACATCGGGTTACTAACCAAAGCGCTTTGCTTGGATACCCGATGTTTATCTTGGTTACCAGCTTCTGGCAGCCTGCCAGCGATGGCTCCTGCACACTGTAGCTGTAAAAAGCCCTGCTTTTTGCTGCTAGAACCGTTCTCGAACGTATCTAGAACTATCGAGCTTTTGCAAAAAAGCTCGAGTTCTAGTTCGATCTAGAACAGCCCCAAAATCACTCGAGCCTAGAACTGGAGAACCACGAACCGCGAACCGCGCTCAACTCTAGTGCTGAGCTAAACATTATTTCTCACAATGAATCTTTAGGAAAGTTGAGACTAGGAAAAATTGAATCATCATATTACACCCAACATTAGTTTTCAACTTCCCCTACTATAAGTTGGAAAACAGTTATGTTTCTTCTGATCCTTTGTATATTTTCTCGCAATATAGACCAGTCATTAACATACATTAACAAGTGAATGAGAATATCTACTTTTATCCCTCAGAATATCTTTTGCTTCAAAATCCAAACTTTGTCAATGAGGAGTGCTATCAGTCAATCAGCATCTGCAAACATTATTAATTTGCGTAAGCAAAAAAGCATAAAACGAGATTCCATCCATTCCTACCTCTACACTGTGGTTTAGAAAGCCTTTCTTCCTCAGCCAATCTAAAGTTACATGCTGGATGACCTCCACTTTGACCACCTCATAAAAGGGGCACATAAATACTTTCATGTGTTATTTAGACGTGCAGTCCCAGAGGTCCCATATTTATGTATGTATGTGAAAAAAATCTCTTGTGAAGTACCAAGCTCATACTATAACAGTAGCAGGACATAAAATGTATTTTATCCTGCAAAGTCTTTGTTATTCCTGGCCATAGAACTTTTCATTTTTTCCATATTATTAGATAATAACATTCTGATTTTAATTAATATGATATCAGCAATCCACTACTTCTAAAGAAATCCATCTGGAACCAGTAGAATATACTTTTTTTTGTTAGTGATGACATTATAATGTATTCTCCTGCTTACCAGTGTAAATGATTAGAGAAGCAGAGTAGAAAAGTACTGCGTGAGGGAATAACAGATAGACAGTTATGGTTTGAAGCCATAAACTGTGCCTAAGGATAATGTATGGTTAAAAGCCACTATTTATGTAATAACTAGGTCTGGAATCCTAAAAATCAGTTTAACTAATGAATAAACTCTGTCTTCTATTTTGTTAGTGATATTTCCTATATTGTTAGTTACTAAGAACACATTTTTTCAAGAAGGCCTATGTCACACAACTACAGTACATGGTCCATATAAAACCTCCCTTGGCCCACAACGTGTGGTCATGTTCTGTGCCCATGCGCTTTGTCTTCAGTAATGTAGCAAAACTGGAATCGTCATGGGACCTTATGTGGATTACGTCGGTACTGGGTGTTTTGAGGGATAATAAAGGGGAGAAGAGGGTTTTTTTTGTATTTGTAATTTGTATCTGTGTTTTATGTTTTATTTCTTTTTACTTACAGATTAGGAATGAGGGTCTTATAGATGCCTCCCATTATTAATCTAAGGCTTAGATTAGGCAATTTATTAAACAAGTTATTTCATTTCCTACAATTCCACACATATTTGTATTTATTAAAACTCTTGCAAAATAATGGGATAAATGATTTTATATTTTTTACTGTCAACACTTTAATAAACAAAATTTTATAAAACCCCTATTACTAATTTTGCTCCACTGGTGAAGCTTATAGAATGTGTCATGGTTTCGCCTCCCCGTCCACATGGCTAGGGGGCAGAGCATTCTCCTGGGCCTCACTTCCGGAGCTTGGATGCTTTAAATACTGTCATCTCCGGTGAACCAGCGCCGGCTATAAGCTTAGCGCTGTTTTTCCTGTGATTGCTAGTCCCTGTAAGTGTGATCCTGATCCATCCCCTCGGTCTCTGTCTGTGTTCCGTCCCCTAGTCGTTCCTCCATTCCTCTGTCCCACCTCCTTCCTTCCCACTATAGCCCCGGCTGTTCCCCCCTCTCCTACCTCCCCACTAATAACTCCTCTGGTACTGACCTCGGCCTGACCTCGACACCCCATCTGCTCATTCCTCCAGTCTTTCTTCTCCCCGTACTGTGTTTGACCTGGGCTGCCCGATCATCCCTCGCTTCTGCTTTCCGGCTGATGTTGCAAGACACTGCACCAGCACACACTGTGAGTTCCATTCCTTGGTTATTCAGCTCTGTGTGGTGTCTTTCCCTGAAGGACTCCAGCTCCTCCTAGTGGGAGCCTGACAGAATGCTTATAGAATGCTTATACAAAGCTTTGATATGTTCAGTATGCCAAAGTACTATAGTCTGTCAGTAATAAACTGTTAAGTAGAGAAGGGCCAACCCTAACTTTAAAGCTTGGTGGTCACAACAACACAGCTTTATGTATGCAAACCACTCAAGTGAGCAGCACCATGATCAGGTACGCTCGGTGCTCGGCCTAGTGTGTTGCCACTTGCAATGTTTGAACGGCTCGCACTGGGTGAAAAAAATCAGCTTTATTGGTTGTAGTGTGCACAAAAAGAAATAAAAATCTGTGGCTGGTATTCTCAGGCTGGGGAGACCCATGTTTATTGGGCACCCCAACTTAAAAATGTCAGCCTGCAGCTACCCAGGATTGGTGCATCCATTAGATGTGACAATTACGGAGCTTTTCCCAGCTCTTTCCAATTTCCCTGGTGCAGTGGCAGTTGGGGTAATAAGCAGGAGGTTCCCAATAACCATGGGTCTGAGTAGCATGAGATTACCAGCTCCCAGCTGTTGGGCTTTATCACGGCTGAGTATCACAACTGGAGGCACTGCACACCATTTTTTGAAATGATTTATTTAAATAATAATAAAAAAGTTTCATGCTGTTACTCTTATTTTGATACACAGCCACGTTAAGCGCAAGGCTGGGGGCTGCAGCCTGTAGCCGTATGCTGTATCTGTGCTTGGTATCATAATACAGTGGGACCCAATTTATTTCTTTATTTTACCATACTATGAAGAAAAAGACATGGATCGCACATCCCAAAAATACAATGATCTAAAGCCGCTAGGCAAAAAATTAAATAGAACATGAGGTTCTTTTGTTACCATTCTGATCAGATTGTATTAAGCCCACTGCCACGTCACGGCAAACCTCTTGAGTGGGTCCCTAACCTGACCTTTTTGTGTGGCACCGTGCACTGACCACCGCAGCAGCGACAAAACGCCAGCAGGGCGGGCGACCTGGTGCCTCACAGCACCCATGCTGCAAGGCAAAGCCCCCAAGGCTCCAGGCCGCCACGCCCCACTGACACCACACCACCACAACAGCAGCCACCACACAGCACCAGCACACAGTGAGAGGAGCTGTGCACTCACCTCCCACTGGCTCCCATATGTGAACTGGGAGCAAAAAGAAGGTTGACCCCTCTTGCAGTCTCCTGCTGATTAAAATCACCTGTGCCAAATGGGGAGAGTGCAGATCCAAGCAAAAAAAGAGGGGGATAGACTGATATAAATACCATACTATGAAGAAAAAGACATGGATCGCACATCCCAAAAATACAATGATCTAAAGCCGCTAGGCAAAAAATTAAATAGAACATGAGGTTCTTTTGTTACCATTCTGATCAGATTGTATTAAGCCCACTGCCACGTCACGGCAAACCTCTTGAGTGGGTCCCTAACCTGACCTTTTTGTGTGGCACCGTGCACTGACCACCGCAGCAGCGACAAAACGCCAGGAGGGCGGGCGACCTGGTGCCTCACAGCACCCATGCTGCAAGGCAAAGCCCCCAAGGCTCCAGGCCGCGCCGCCCCACTGACACCACACCACCACAACAGCAGCCACCACACAGCACCAGCACACAGTGAGAGGAGCTGTGCACTCACCTCCCACTGGCTCCCATATGTGAACTGGGAGCAAAAAGAAGGTTGACCCCTCTTGCAGTCTCCTGCTGATTAAAATCACCTGTGCCAAATGGGGAGAGTGCAGATCCAAGCAAAAAAAGAGGGGAACAGACTGATATAAATACCATACTATGAAGAAAAAGACATGGATCGCACATCCCAAAAATACAATGATCTAAAGCCGCTAGGCAAAAAATTAAATAGAACATGAGGTTCTTTTGTTACCATTCTGATCAGATTGTATTAAGCCCACTGCCACGTCACGGCAAACCTCTTGAGTGGGTCCCTAACCTGACCTTTTTGTGTGGCACCGTGCACTGACCACCGCAGCAGCGACAAAACGCCAGCAGGGCGGGCGACCTGGTGCCTCACAGCACCCATGCTGCAAGGCAAAGCCCCCAAGGCTCCAGGCCGCGCCGCCCCACTGACACCACACCACCACAACAGCAGCCACCACACAGCACCAGCACACAGTGAGAGGAGCTGTGCACTCACCTCCCACTGGCTCCCATATGTGAACTGGGAGCAAAAAGAAGGTTGACCCCTCTTGCAGTCTCCTGCTGATTAAAATCCTGCTGGCGCTTTGTCGCTGCGGCGGTGGTCAGTGCACGGTGCCACACAAAAAGGTCAGGTTAGGGACCCACTCAAGAGGTTTGCCGTGACGTGGCAGTGGGCTTAATACAATCTGATCAGAATGGTAACAAAAGAACCTCATGTTCTATTTAATTTTTTGCCTAGCGGCTTTAGATCATTGTATTTTTGGGATGTGCGATCCATGTCTTTTTCTTCATAGTATGGTATTTATATCAGTCTATCCCCCTCTTTTTTTGCTTGGATCTGCACTCTCCCCATTTGGCACAGGTGATTTTAATCAGCAGGAGACTGCAAGAGGGGTCAGCCTTCTTTTTGCTCCCAGTTCACATATGGGAGCCAGTGGGAGGTGAGTGCACAGCTCCTCTCACTGTCTGCTGGTGCTGTGTGGTGGCTGCTGTTGTGGTGGTGTGGTGTCGGTGGGGTGGCGCGGCCTGGAGCCTTGGGGGCTTTGCCTTGCAGCATGGGTGCTGTGAGGCACCAGGTCGCCCGCCCTGCTGGCGCTTTGTCGCTGCGGCGGTGGTCAGTGCACGGTGCCACACAAAAAGGTCAGGTTAGGGACCCACTCAAGAGGTTTGCCGTGACGTGGCAGTGGGCTTAATACAATCTGATCAGAATGGTAACAAAAGAACCTCATGTTCTATTTAATTTTTTGCCTAGCGGCTTTAGATCATTGTATTTTTGGGATGTGCGATCCATGTCTTTTTCTTCATAGTATGGTATTTCTTTATTTTATACCACTCAGACAGTTACTGTGATTGCAAGCAGTCAAACGCTGTCACACAGGCTGGGGGCACGTTTGACTACAACCAATCAAAGACACCAGGACTGTAGGTGGGCGGGGGGAAGCAGTGACTATGCATGAAGATAAATGAGTGGCCTCAGAAGTAGAGTGAGTGGTCTGAAAGCAGTTACAGCTGTGTTGGAGACTGGGTAACTATATTGTGTTTGCTGTAATCCTCCTGTCCCTTCTAACACCATTTTTAAACACCATAAACATATATTGGGGACTGGCATCTGGCTAGTTATCCGGGATGAACTCGGGGCCGGAACTAAGCCCGATTAGTCCCGCCGATCCCCGATATCTGCGAGTTTGCCCATCACTAATGATGAAGTCATCCTGTGTGACTTCCTGGTGGTCACACTGGAGGTCTCATAATAGAACTTCTCATAGAGATTAAAGCAAATTGAATTTGTGTTTAATTTAATCCAAATATCATATTTGCCAGAAACCAATTTTTTTTTAGTTTGCTTTGAGTGAATCCAACAAAGTGGTATCAAGTAATGAACATCAAATTTCAAGCATATACAATTTTGGCAGATTCACTCATCACTAGCTTTCCATCTTGATGGGATCAAACTATGTGGATGATGCCTAGATAGGTTAAATTGAACCAACTGCTACAATAATGGCATTGAGAAAGCAATATAGATGTAAAACATTTTTTGCTGGAGTGCTACTTTTAAAAATACTATTAAGCCATAGTTCAAATACTAAGCTAAAATAGGGTGCATAGAATTCAGATTATAGTATAGAATAATAATATTTTCAAATGGTACAAACATTTAAGTATTGTAAAATCATGGTAGAAAACATGAATATTTTACATCTGATATGCCCAATAAATCTCAACATTTTTTATATACAACCAACCATGAGACTATTAAACAAACTTGTAAAGTAACTATAAGAGCTCTGTAATTCACTCCTCCAGCCAAGAGTGACCTTACATTAGAATTCCATAGATTCCAGCAGTAACATCTCCAGGGAAGTAACTAGTGATGCTGCCAGCTAAAACAGCCGTGAAAGGAAACATTCATAGTGAGAAAATGCTTTTGGTCAAATTTCTAGCATTGGGTCAAGCAAGAAAGAAAAACATTAAAAAATGGAAAGGCATTGGTTACTTATAATGTTCTTACTAGCTTTGTGATAATAAATATTATTTAGTGAGTATCCTTAGTACAATTTCTATACTAAATGATATAGTCCATTTACCCAGAGTTGTTGGGGTTTTTTTTTTATAACTACTTCAATGTCTCATATTAGGTTCTAGGTTCTGCTAGTTCCTTTCATTTAGGGTACTTAATAGATTTAGCTTCCCCTATGTCCTTCATTTTCTTACTGCCTGTGTGTAAATGCATTGCCACCAAATTAATGCTTGATATATCAGATATTAAGTAAAAAGGTGCATATATAAAATAGTCTGTAGGTGATCCAAACTAGTGATTTTAATAAAAAGAACCATTAGTCAGGTAAAATTTTAGAGAGATTGAACTTTTTGCTGACCGATGACACCATTATCATCTGAGTTTAAAATTTAGGGCTGATTGTCACAAGTTAATGGAAGAACTTTCTGCAAACTGAAACATAGTTTGCCCTTCAGTAACCATGAATGTTCTCTTAGAATGACTGTAATTGTTAATATGAAATACAATATTTCAACAAACAATTGTTCAATGATTATTCACCCATGCACCATACCTAATTCTATATAGATTGTACTGTTACCTTAAAGGGAACCTGTCAGCAGATTTGGGGCCTATAAGCTGCGGCCACCACCAGTGGGCTCTTATATACAGCATTCTAACATGCTGTATATAAGAGCCCACGCGTCCAAAGTCAGAAACACTCGCCGGTCCCACGCAGGCGCACCTGGGCAGATCAAAGTGTGCCTCCACAGGACCTCAATGCCAGTGAGTGTAGATGATGTAGGACGCGTCATGCACCCCTTCTTCAGAAGAAGGATGACAAAGATGGCCGAAAGAGGAGGCGCCGGCACCGGAGAATGGAGACACCCATATGACCTAACTTCTCCGCAGCGACCGTTTAGGTGAGTATTATAAAGTGATTTTTATATTCTACACAGCAGTCTGGGCTCTTATATACAGCATGTTAGAATGCTGTATATAAGAGCCTACTGGTGGTGGCCGCAGCTTATAGGCCCCAAATCTGCTGACAGGTTCCCTATAAGAGACAATCCTATTTTTCTTCTTAAAGAGGTATTCTCATGTTATTAAATTGCTTTAGCTAGTTAGACAGCATTAAAATAAGCAAGGTTTGCAGTTGACTTGCTTTTTTTATCATACTCCTTCAACAAGATTTTTTAACTTTCATAAGGTTTCCATGAGGTTTGGCCAATAGACCCCAGCTGAGAGTGCGCAGTAGCTACATTGCAGAATAGGGGTTATTGCCTAAAGTTTCAGTTATTACTCTCCTGCTCACTGATTTCTATACAGCAATTAGTTATTCACCACTCTCACCCTACTGCTCTTCCTTTTTCCTTCCCTCTCAGTATTCGACCAAGGTGCTCTTTGAGTAATGTAGTTCTAAAGGAGGAATGTTGCCACATGAATTAGAATAAGAAGCTAAACCAGAATTTCCATTTGTGTTCTGGGGTCTTTGCCCAGTTTAGGAAAAAACAGGAAGAGGATTAAGATTTGGCTAGCTGTGAGGCCTCTAAGTGGAGATCTAAGGGGGAACATTTCTTCTTGTGGAGAATGCCAAGCCCTGTAAGGAGTTGATACACACGGCACTTCTGGGGTGTTGCTCAAGTAGGTGTAGAAACTTAGCACTCAAGATAAATGTGAATAGTGGTCTTTTATTGAGAAGAACTTGTAGGACCAGCACAAGCACAGGCATTTTGGTCAAAAACCTTCATCAGTGTGCGTGCAGGGGGTCCAAAGAAGGTATAGCAAGTTGGCAACTGGCGTAGTCAGGTATGACGCAATGTCCACCGTTGTCTATGTGGAAATGCCTTCTGAGGTCCCCTGCATGCACAGTGATGAAATTCTTTGACCGAAACATCTGTGCTTGTGCTGGTCCTACAAGTTCTTCTCAATAAAAGGCCACTATTCACATATATCTTGAGTGCCAAGTTTCTACATCTACTTAAGCCCTGTAAGGAGACTTATGTCATGCAGTACTCCACTCAAAACTTAAATACGCTAATAGCCCCTTTAAAGAGGAAGAGGACTTGACCTCTAGTGGCACCGATTGGATGCACAAATCCAAATAATTAATATCTACCCTTAAATGAGCCTTGCCACATGAAAAGCCAAACCAAAATTTCCACTTGCAGACACATGTTTCGGAAATCTCATTTTCCTTGTTCTGCACCTATGATTTTCCACCGGGTAGCTTCAGTGGTCATTGCTAGACATTTATACAGTGGTTGTGACTAGAGATGAGCCACCCCCTGGAGTTCGAGTTCGGTTCGGTTCGTCGAATGGTGCCCCGTTCGACGAGCCGTTCGACGAGCCGTTCGACGAACCTCTTGAACCCCATTGAAAACAATAAGAGGCAATCACAAACACATAAAAACACATTATAAATGTACACATACAGTTAATAAACATTGCCATAACACTTACCTGTCCCCACGATCCGTCCTGCACTCTGTCTCCCGCCGCTTTTCCATCGGTAATCGCTGCGTCCTCCCGGTAACCAGCAGTGATGCAGGACCTATCGTGACGTCAAAATAGCCATGTGACCAGTCACGTGTCTCTTATCTCATTGGCTACAGAATGGTCACATGGCTTTGACGTCATGCTAGGACTAGTGATGAGCGAGTACGCTTGTCACTACTCGGTACTCGCACGAGTATCACTGTACTCGGGCTACTCGACGGGTACCGAGTAATTTTGCGATACTCGTGCTGTACTCGAGGTCTTCATCCCTGCACGTTGGCGCTCTTTTGAGAGCCAGCCCTCATGCAGGGATTGGCTGGCAGACCACTGCAATGCCACAGCCCTGTTAGTTGTGGAATTGCAGTGATTGGCCGGCCCGCACAGTGTGACCGAGCCTTTATACCGGCAGGCTCGCTGTGCTCTGCACACAGCCATCTCATATTCCCTGCTTTCCCCGCCCACAGGCACCTATGATTGGTTGCAGTGAGACACGCCCCCACGCTGAGTGACAGGTGTCTCACTGCACCCAATCACAGCAGCCGGTGGGTGTGTGTATACTGTGCAGGGAAATAAATAATTAAATAATTAAAGAAACCGGCGTGCGGTCCCACCAATTTTAATACCAGCCAGATAAAGCCATACGGCTGAAGGCTGGTATTCTCAGGATGGGGAGCTCCATGTTATGGGGAGCCCCCCAGCCTAACAATATCAGTCAGCAGCCGCCCAGAATTGCCGCATACATTAGATGCGACAGTTCTGGGACTGTACCCGGCTCTTCCCGATTTGCCGTGGTGCGTTGGCAACTCGGGGTAATAAGGAGTTATTGGCAGCCCATAGCTGCCACTAAATCCTAGATTAATCATGTCAGGCGTCTCCACGAGATACCCTCCATGATTAATCTGTAAATTACAGTAAATAAACACACACACACGAAAAAATCCTTTATTAGAAATAAAAAACACAAACCAATTCCCTCGTAACCAATTTAATAAGCTCCAAAAAGCCCTCCATGTCCGGCGTAATCCACGGACCTCCAGCGTCGCTTCCAGCTCTGCTGCATGGAGGTGATCGGAGCTGCAGAAGACACCGCCGCTCCTGTCACCTCCACGCAGCAAATGAGGTGAGTAGCGCGATCAGCTGCTGTCAGTCGGGTAACTCACGGCCACCGCTGGATCCAGTGGTGGCCGCGGATAACCTCAGTTACAGCTCAGCTGATCGCGCTACTCACCTCATTTGCTGCATGGAGCTCACAGGAGCGGCGGTGTCTGCTGCAGCTCCGGTCACCTCCATGCAGCAGAGCTGGAAGCGACGCTGGAGGTCTGTGGATTACGCCAGACATGGAGGGCTTTTTGGGGCTTATTAAATTGGTTACGAGGGAATTGGTTTGTGTTTTTTATTTCTAATAAATGATTTTTTCAGGTGTGTGTGTGTGTGTTTATTTACTGTAATTTACAGATTAATCATGGAAGGTTTCTCGGGGAGACGCCTGACATGATTAATCTAGGATTTAGTGGCAGCTATGGGCTGCCAATAACTCCTTATTACCCCGATTTGCCAACGCACCAGGGCAAATCGGGAAAAGCCGGATACAGTCCCAGAACTGTCGCATCTAATGTATGCGGCAATTCTGGGCGACTGCTGACTGATATTGTTAGGCTGGGGGGCTCCCCATAACGTGGAGCTCCTCATCCTGAGAATACCAGCCTTCAGCCGTATGGCTTTATCTGGCTGGTATTAAAATTGGGGGGACCGCACGCCGGTTTCTTTAATTATTTAATTATTTATTTCACTGCACAGTATAGACACGCCCACCGGCTGCTGTGATTGGGTGCAGTGAGACACCTGTCACTCAGCGTGGGGGCGTGTCTCACTGCAACCAATCATAGGCGCTGAAAAGCAGGAAAGCAGGGAATATGAGATTGTTTAATGAGCGGCCGGCTTTTTCAAAAGAGGAAAAGCCGCCGGAGTTTAGTGAACAGCTGTGCAGCGCCGCGGCAGTGATCGGGGAACGGTAAGTATGAGAGAGGGGGGAGACTGACCGACAGACTGTGAGAGGGGGACAGACAAGACAGAGAGAGACCGACAGACAGACAGAGAGACCGACCGACGGACTGAGGGAGATAGAATGAAAAAAAAAAAAATGACCGACATCGCTAGTAAAAAGCACAAAACATGTGTTTTGGACATCGGAATGCCACACAATGTTTTCACGTAAAATCTTTCATGTAATCTCAAAAAGTAACATACACCAGCTCTATCTCACTATTGGGTATGTGCCCTTAACATTTCCGCCATGAAAATTCATTTTGGTTTTATTTTGGAAGGTTTTCTGGTGAGTCCGTAAAAAGGGCATAAAACTTGGACAAAATTGTTCACAGCTGTGACTTTGGAGTGATAAATGCTTCAAGGGGTCTTCCCCATGCTGTTGCCATGTCATTTGAGCACTCTTCTAAGACTTTTGTGACATTTTTAGGGTTTCTACATGCTGCCGGGGGGTCATTTCATAAAAATACTCGGGTCTCCCATAGGATAACATTGGGCTCGGTGCTCGGGCCGAGTACACGAGTATCTTGGGATGCTCAGCCCGAGCCTCGAGCACCCGAGCTTTTTGGTACTCGCTCATCACTAGCTAGGACCTGTCATTGCACTCTCCGGTTCACGGTGCACGTTTGTGTATCGCCGTGTACCGGCGACATGTTCCGGCACACGGTCGACTCCCCATTCTGCTTCCCCGTTCCATTATTGACCGGCTGACACAGCCGGTAAATAACGGAGATCACCGTTGCCATAGCAACGTGCCTGTTAGCGGTGACATAACCACTAGCAGCGGCACCAGGAATCACGTGATCGGAGCACGGTTGCTATGGCAACCCGTCTGTCAGCGGTGACGGTACCACTAACAGCCAGCAGCACTGATCACTCACGTAGTGAAAAGCCTGCATGGGGAGCAGCAGCGTCTTTCTCCCATGCAGTGCTGCTGATGGAGCAGAGCTGCATGTGTTGAAGGAGAGAGAAGACCGAAGACCATGGATCGTGGAGGGATAAGAGGGAGTAATAAACATGGAGTCTCTAAGTATGTCTGTGTATTTATTTCTATTAAAGTTTTTTTTCTCTGTGTGGTGTCTTTTTTTTATCCCTTTATTGGAGATTCTTAATGGCCGGGTCAAACTTGCCTGACATTAAGAATCTCTGGCTTAATACTAGCTAGTAAAACAAAGCTAGTATTAACTCATAATTACCCAGCAAGCCACCCCGCTTCAGGGCTGCTGGAAGAGTTGGATACAGAGCCAGATGATGGCGCTTCTATGAGAGCGCCATTTTCTGGGGCGGCTGCGGACTGCAATTCGCAGCAGAGGGGCCCAGAAACCTCGGGCTAACCTGTGCTGCGGATTTCAATCCCCAGCTGCCTAGTTGTACCCGGCTGGACACAAAAATGGGGCGAAGCCCACGTGGTTTTTTTTTTTTAATCATTTCATGAAATTCATGAAATAATTAAAAAAAGGGCTTCCCTATATTTTTAGTTCCCAGCCGGGTACAAATAGGCAGCTGGGGGTTGCGGGCAGCCGTCCCTGCCTGCTGTACCTGGCTAGCATACAAAAATATGGCAAAGCTCACGTCATTTTTTTTTTTTAGTTTTTTGGGAAAAAAAAAATAAAAAATGCTTCCCTGGATTTTCCATTGACAGTGAAGGTAACACCAAGCAGTGGGGGTTAGCAGCCGGTAGCTGCTTGGATTACCCTTATCTAGCAATACAAAAAATGCAGTGGGAACCCATATATATATTTTTTTATTATTTATTTAAATAACTAAAAAAAAAAAAACAGCTTCCCTGTATTTTGATTGCCTGACATGACAGTGCTGTAAAAATAAATCATTAAAAAAAATGATGTAGCGCCCCGCGGTATTTTTGATTCTCAGCGCAGTTAAAGCAGACAGCTACGGGTTGCCACCCCCATCTGCCTGGCGTTACCTTGGCTAGCAATCAAAATACAGGGAAGCCCAATAATTTTTTTTATTTAAAAAAATAGTTAAAAAAAAAAATGACGTGGGGTCCCCCCCATTTTTGATAGCCAGCTAGGGTAAAGCAGACGTCTGTAGCCTGAAAACCACAGTTGGCAGCTTTACCGTGGTTGGGGATCCAATGTGGAGGTCACCCCAGGCTCTTTTTTATAATTATTTTGTAAATAATAATAATTACAAAAAAAAGTAGGATCCTCCCCCTTGTCCACTCAGAGGATTCTCAGTCCAGAAGGTGCTCTCTCTGCTGTAGAAGGGTGATGAAGGGCTCTCCTTTTAACCACACTGGACAGCTGGGCTCGTCAGGCACGGAGTTCTAGCAGACTGGATTCTGTCTCTCTTGTCTCTGTCTTCTCTCAGCACGAACTCGGAAATTTCCCCTAGTTATTTCCTGTATCTTCCTTCCCAGAGCCCAATCAGTAAGTTATCTCAGGCAGCAGCGGGGAAAGTCCGGGCCAAACTATTATCCCCTGCTTATGAGCCATCCTTTAAAGCTGTATAGCAACACATACAGGAAACAGCATATAGTGTAAAACGTCACAGAAAGCAGTGAAGCAACATCCTTAGTAGGGGCTGCACTCCCCTACAACTGCCAAGTGCAGAATTCTCTCATCAGAGCCAGAAGTCCTGGCTTAGTGTGAAGACACAGCGCATGTCATGTGACAGCATAATGTTATGTCCGCTTGTGCAGACATCTCCCAGGCGTCATCAGAGGTGGAAATCCTGGCCTAGCATGAAACCCTTATATTCAACAATTGTGATAAGAAGATGCGTTGATAACAAAAGAGGTTCTGGTGGAGATCAGAGGGGCAAAAGTAGACAGCAGTAAAATGAGTAATACAGTGAGTGTGTCTTTTTCTTATTTTTTACATCTTACCTTTATTGCGCTCTGTGGTCTCACTAGACGTTCCGGACGACAAAGCATAATAAGGGACATTCATTTTGAGGAGAATAATTTTGCTGCAAATCAAATTTCCAGGGAATACCTGTGCGAACAGGTAAATTAAAATGTTGTCTGAGCTGCTCGTCTGTATTGAAGACCTCTGTTTTCATGATTTTGTTTACTTCTGCTCCTCTCAGTCAGTCATGAAAAATGTATAAACCAGCAAAACAGGTGAGGTGGCACTAACGCATGTAATTCAGTGGAACAGATGTTCATAAATGATGTGAACAACATGCAGGTTGTGCAGTCAATATACCTGAGGTGGCGCATGTAATCTAGGGTTCAGTTCAGTCCTATATTTCTTGCTGATTGACGCAAAATGGCCTTTGTGCCATGTACATGGAAAGGAGCCTGCCCATAACTGCTCTATGCTTTTATGTTTTGTGTCTTTTTTTAGAATAAGCATTTAGAATAACAGGTGAGTACCATAATTTTCCCTCCTTGCTTACCTAGGGCAAGAATTCATGAAAAAATTATATTTACAATACATAGTTATTGCAATAAGAAAGAAACAACATCAGGTTATAAAACAATATAGACTGGCACCACAGAATAAAGACAAAATTAACTCACACACTACACCCCTGATGCAGCCACTCTAGGTGGGGATATTGATTGGGCTACATCCCTCATGATTGCTTTTCGTGCCTGGTCTTTAATTACCTCTCTGAAATCAATTATCTTATGCCTTGTTCTCTTTTAATTTTTATACTTATTGCTTTTTGTACCTTTGCTGCCTTTATACATTTCTGGCAGTTGCATGGATACTGCACTTTATATTTGTACTATTCATATTTTTGTTGTATTTTGTTATACTCATTATACTATATGCATGTTTTATGCATTGATCTTATTTATAATATATACAGTAGTTTCCGTTGATGGACCATTCGGACCATCTATAATCTATTTTGTGAGACTGGGAGTTGAGAGTCTATGGACTTATTATAGCCATATTTCTCTGTTGTGATGAACCTATGGGAACAGTTTTAGGTTTTTTAATACTTTTTAAATACAGTATATCACAAAAGTGAATACACCCCTCACATTTTTGTAAATGCAGCCCCAAACCATGACACTCTCACCATCATACTTGACTGTAGGCAAGATACACTTGTCTTTGTACTTGTGACCTGATTGCCACCACACATGCTTTACACACTCTTAACCAAATAAGTTTATTTTGGTCTCATCAAACCACGGGATATGATTTCAGTAATCCATGTCTTTAGACTGATTATTGTCAGCAAACTGTTTGCAGGCTTTCTTGTGCATCATCTTTCGAAGAGGCTTCCTATTGGGACAACAGTCATGCAGACCAATTGGATGCCGTGTGCGGCATATGGTCTGACCACTGACAGGCTGATTCCCCCACCACTTTGACCTGTGCAGCAATACTGGCAGCTTTCATACGTCTGTTTTGAAAAGACAACCTTTGGATATGACGCTGAGCCCGTGCACTCAAATTTTTTGGTCAACCATGGCCAGTCCTGTTATGAGTGGAACCTGTGTTATTAAACTTCTGTATGGTCTTGGCCACCGTGCTGCAGCTCAGTTTCAGGGTGTTGGCAATTTTCTTATAGCCTAGACCATATTTATGTAGATCAGCAATTATTTTTTTCAGCTTCACAGAGAATTCTTTGCTATGAGGTACCATGTTGAACTTCCAGTGACCAGTATGAGAGAATTTATGAGCGATAACATCAAATGTAACACACCTGCTCCCCAATCACACCTGACACCTTGTAACACTAATGAGTCACATGACACTAGAGAGGAAAAATGGCTAATTTGGCCATTTCCACTTAGGGGTGTACTCACTTTTGTTGCCAGCAGTTTAGACATTAATGGCTGCGTGTTCAGTTATTTAGAGGGCACACCATATTTACACTGTTATACAAACTGCACACTGACTACTTTACATTGTATCAAAGTGTCAGATCTTCAGTGTCGTCCCATGAAAAGATATAATAAAATATTTTAAAAAATGTGAGGGGTGTACATACTTTTGTAAGTAGTGTACAACTTACATACTGTAAGTTGTGTGTGTCTAATGCTGCATAGAGTTATAATATTTTTCCTCATCCTATATACATACTGTTTTCTTTATTTGTGGTATAAAGTAGCGACCCCATGAACACACTATTACTTAACAAAAGAAAAGGTGAACAATAAATGGCTGAAGGCCGGCATTTTTAATGCTAGCAATATAATATAGCAACCGATGCTGAAGAAATGACAATCAGAATATAAGTAATGCTATGGCACTAGAGTTATATTTTTAGCTGTCCTATATTTTTTATTATTTCCACCATGAAGGTAGATGTGTGCCATTTCCTGTTCTCACATCCATGTTTAAAGGAAGGGTTATGAAAGAAGTAATACCTAATATATTCTGGATTGCTGTGGCCCAGTCCTGTGTCCCGTTATTCCTATTCTGTAGAAATTGCTGTTCTGCTTCATTAGTGAATGAGTTGGTGAATAGGAGATGCCATTGGAGGTTATAAGGGGCGCAGAGCACCGTCTCAAACACACACAGCTCCTGAAAATACTTTGTAGTCAACACTGGACACTGCCGGGAAATGTAACGCTCTCAAAGCAAGGGGATTTAAATTAAAACAATGAACAGCAGTTAATAAATTTATGTCTTGACAAGAATGGCAAACTGCACATCATTAATCATGGAGGGACATACTGCAGGGATATTAACGTCATTCTGCAACATCCTCTATTGTATAACACAAAATGGAGGTAATCTGGGTATTGCAACCACTGACAGCTAGTAATGATGTCAAATAAGCCAGAATAGACTTATTGTAGATTTGTCATTTGTAAAGGAATCCATGTGCTTATAAGGGGGATGGGGCTAAGATTTAAAAAATACAACTATTTGAATACTCTCATACAGAAAATGCAACTGTTCAGTAGGAAGTAGACAGAAATATGGGTCACAGCATTCTATCTTAATTTTTTAAGGACCGTGCCACAAACTAGCAGAGAGAGTTGCACACTAGTCACAATGTATAGGGGAATGATGAAAAGCAGAACTGCTATGGGAATACTAGACTGAAAAATAACTGCTATGAATAATAGGAATATAAGAGATGTTTAGCCATAGTATTGATCAATGTAAAACAGCCCCAAAACCACGCTAAGGTAATCTCCATTCCCATACAGAGCAAGTTTTTTAACTGCAGGTGATGCGACACATAAGTTAGGAACCCCAAAAATAGAGATTACCTTGGCGTGGTTTTGGGACTCTTTTGCATTGATCAATACAATGGCTAAACATCTCTTATATTCCTATTATTCATAGCAGTTATGCATATTCCATTTTTAGGCTTTTCATTTTTTCAGATAGTTCATTGTATTTTTCAGTCTAGTATTCCCATAGCAGTTCTGCTTTTCATCATTCCCCTATACATTGTGACTTTTGTGCAACTCTTTATCCTACTGTATAGTTATATGTTTTTGAGTCTTGTACTTTGTTCACACCATTGGTGTTCCAGATGTACATTCTTTAATTAGTATGAACTTTGTGTCTGAGAACCCGGCCCCACCCATAGCCATGTGTCTTAGTTCACATATATAGCTTGGTCCTTTACTTCCCATACAGAGCAAAGTTTTTTAACTGCAGGTGAGGTTACACAGAGGTTAGGGACCCTAAATATAGAGATTGCCTTGGCGTGGTTTGGGGCTCTTTAGCATTGATCAATACAATGGCTAAACATCTCTTATATTCCTATTATTTATAGCAGTCATGCATATTCCATTTTCATATTTTTCATTTTTTCAGATAGTTCATTGTATTTTTCAGTCTAGTATTCCCATAGCAGTTCTGCTTTTCATCATTCCCTTATACATTGTGACTAGTGTGCAACTCTTTATCCTATTGTATAGTTATATGTTTTTGAGTCTTGCACCTTGTTTACACAATTGGTGTTCCAGGGGTACATTCTTTAATTAGTAAACTAGCAGAGGGCAGAACATAGTGAGCATGGCATTTATGTGCCTTTCAGAAATGTTTATGTGCATTCCTAAGGATGGGACATATACACTACAGACCAAAAGTTTGGACACACCTTCTCATATCTAGAACAACTATTAAGAGGAGACTTTGTGCAGCAGGCCTTCATGGTAAAATAGCTGCTAGGAAACCACTGCTAAGGACAGGCAACAAGCAGAAGAGTCTTGTTTGGGCTAACGAACACAAGGAATGGACATTAGACCAGTGGAAATCTGTTCTTTGGTCTGATGAGTCCAAATTTGAGATCTTTGGATCCAACCACCGTGTCTTTGTAGAAAAGGTGAATGGATGGACTCTACATGCCTGGTTCCCACCGTGAAGCATGGAGGAGGAGGTGTGACAATGTGGGGGTGCTTTGCTGGTGACACTGTTGGAGATTTATTCAAAATTGAAGGCATACTGAACCAGCATGGCTACCACAGCATCTTGCATCAGCATCCTATTCCGGTTTGCATTTAGTTGGACAATCATTTATTTTTTTAACAGGATAATGACCCCAAACACACCTCCAGGCTGTGTAAGGGCTATTTGACTAAGAAGGAGAGTGATGGGATGCTACGCCAGATGACCTGGCCTCCACAGTCAGCAGACCTGAACCCAATCGAGATGGTTTGGGGTGAGCTGGACCGCAGAGTGAAGGCAAAAGGGCCAATAAGTGCCAAGCATCTCTGGTAACTCCTTCAGGACTGTTGGAAAACCATTTCCGGTGACTACCTCTTGAAGCTCATCAAGAGAATGCCAAGAGTGTGCAAAGCGCTAATCAAAGCAAAAGGGGGCTACTTTGAAGAACCTAGAATATAAGACATATTTTCAGTTGTTTCACACTTTTTTAGGTATTTCATTCCACATGTTTTCATTCATAGTTTTGATGCCTTCAATGTGAATCTACAATTTGTAGAGTCATGAAAATAAAGAAAACTCTTTGAATGAGAAGGTGTGTCCAAACTTTTGGTCTGTACTGTATGTCCTCAATTTTGCAATGTAAATTTTGAGAAGGATGATCAAAGCAAGTTAGAGCAGTGAGCTGTCCTTAGTCAAGCACAATAGAGCAGCAGAGTAAGTGATATCCTCTAGATCAGTTAAAGTCAATGTCAGATGCCCAGAGACCAGCTCTGGAATGTAGCTTTTGCTTTGTCTGCTGTAACTGGCACCAGTGACCCTGCACTACCCTGCCTCTCCCCAGCAGGGACTTCAACTCGCTAACCACTAGAGTTGAGCGCGGTTCGCGGTTCGAGGTTCTCCAGTTCGCGGCTCGAGTGATTTTGGGGCTGTTCTAGATCGAACTAGAACTCGAGCTTTTTTGCTAAAGCTTGATAGTTCTAGATACGTTCGAGAACGGTTCTAGCAGCAAAAAAAACAGCTAATTCCTAGCTGGCTTTCTGCTGTAATAGTGTAAGTCACTCTGTGACTCACACTATTATGACATTTCAGTGTATAGTGTGCGGGAACAGCGCATTCAGATCACTGCTGTATGGATAGATCGCCATTTTTTTTTTTCCTTGTCTTCCTTCCCTAAGCGCGCGCGTGTAGTGGGGCGGGCCAGCATGTCAGCCAATCCCAGACACACACACTGCTAAGTGGACTTTTAGCCAGAGAAGCAACGGCATGTGTGATAGGATGTCCATGTCACATGTCCCTGCATTATAAAACCGGACATTTTCCTCCAGCACGCCATTATCTGCCTTCTGCGTCCTTGGTGTCAGTCATCACTGGCGCAGCTCCTATCGCCGACACTGCTGTATACGCTCCATACACAGCGCTGGACAGCTTAGGGATAGCACTTTCTATCAGTCCTTTTAAGGGCTCATACCGGCAGGGTCAGAGCCATAGGTGACAGAGTTTAAAACAGAGTTTAACAGCTACACAAGATGACAGCATCTGTGTAGCTAAGGTCAGGGATTTCCTCGCTGCATTTCCCCATTAGGAGGGATAGAAAAGCAGGCTTCCTTTCCTCTACCCAGAGACCCACAACCCTGCCACTGTACCCTCCTGCCCTTTGCACACTCAAACTCGTTGTTACTAAGCCATTATACTAGCAAACACTGAGTGAACCTAGTGGCATCCTAAACGTGGCTGTTGGACTGCTGTATTGCCCCAGTAGTGCAAAGATATTTGCAGCACGTCTGCCTGCATTGCACACTCAAACTCATTATAACTAAGCCATTATACTAGCAAACACTGAGTGAACTTAGAGGCATCCTAAACGTGGCTATTGGACTTCTGTATAGTCCCACTAGTGAAAAGATATTTGCAGCACGTCTGCCTGCATTGCACACTCCAACTCATTATAACTAAGCCATTATACTAGCAAACACTGAGTGAACTTAGTGGCATCCTAAACGTGGCTATTGGACTTCTGTATTGTCCCACTAGTGCAAAGATATTTGCAGCACGTCTGCCTGCATTGCACACTCAAACTCATTGTTACTAAGCCATTATACTAGCAAACACTGAGTGAACTTAGTGGCATCCTAAACGTGGCTGTTGGACTTCTGTATCGTCCCACAAGTGCAAAGACATTTGCAGCACCTCTGCCTGCATTGCACACTCAAACTCATTGTTACTAAGCCATTATACTAGCAAACACTGAGTGAACTTAGTGGCATCATAAAAGTGGCTGTTGGACGTCTGTATCGTCCCACAAGTGCAAAGATATTTGCAGCACCTCTGCCTGCATTGCACACTCCAACTCATTGTTACTAAGCCATTATACTAGCAAACACTGAGTGAACTTAGTGGCATCATAAAAGTGGCTGTTGGACTTCTGTATAGTCCCACAAGTGCAAAGATATTTGCAGCACGTCTGCCTGCATTGCACACTCAAACTCATTGTTACTAAGCCATTATACTAGCAAATACTGAGTGAACTTAGTGGCATCCTAAACGTGGCTATTGGACTTCTGTATAGTCCCACTAGTGAAAAGATATTTGCAGCACGTCTGCCTGCATTGCACACTCAAACTCATTGTTACTAAGCCATTATACTAGCAAACACTGAGTGAACTTAGTGGCATCCTAAACGTGGCTATTGGACTTCTGTATAGTCCCACTAGTAAAAAGATATTTGCAGCACGTCTGCCTGCATTGCACACTCCAACTCATTGTTACTAAGCCATTATACTAGCAAACACTGAGTGAACTTAGTGGCATCTTAAACGTGGCTATTGGACTTCTGTATAGTCCCACTAGTGAAAAGATATTTGCAGCACGTCTGCCTGCATTGCACACTCAAACTCATTGTTACTAAGCCATTATACTAGCAAACACTGAGTGAACTTAGTGGCATCCTAAACGTGGCTATTGGACTTCTGTATAGTCCCACTAGTGCAAAGATATTTGCAGCACGTCTGCCTGCATTGCACACTATAACTCATTGTTACTAAGCCATTATACTAGCAAACACTGAGTGAACTTAGTGGCATCATAAAAGTGGCTGTTGGACTACTGTATTGTCCCACTAGTGCAAAGATATTTGCAGCACGTCTGCCTGCATTGCACACTCCAACTCATTGTAACTAAGCCATTATACTAGCAGACACTGAGTGAACTTAGTGGCATCCTAAACGTGGCTGTTGGACTTCTGTATCGTCCCACAACTGCAAAGATATTTGCAGCACATCTGCCTGCATTGCACACTCAAACTCATTGTTACTAAGCCATTATACTAGCAAATACTGAGTGAACTTAGTGGCATCATAAAAGTGGCTGTTGGACTTCTGTATTGTCCCACTAGAGAAAAGATATTTGCAGCACGTCTGCCTGCATTGCACACTCAAACTCATTGTTACTAATCCATTATACTAGCAAACACTGAGTGAACTTAGTGGCATCATAAAAGTGGCTGTTGGACTTCTGTATAGTCCCACAAGTGCAAAGATATTTGCAGCACGTCTGCCTGCATTGCACACTCAAACTCATTGTTACTAAGCCATTATACTAGCAAACACTGAGTGAACTTAGTGGCATCATAAAAGTTGCTGTTGGACTTCTGTATCGTCCCACAAGTGCAAAGATATTTGCAGCACCTCTGCCTGCATTGCACACTCAAACTCATTGTTACTAAGCCATTATACTAGCAAACACTGAGTGAACTTAGTGGCATCATAAAAGTGGCTATTGGACTTCTGTATAGTCCCACTAGTGCAAAGATATTTGCAGCACGTCTGCCTGCATTGCACACTCAAACTCATTGTTACTAAGCCATTATACTAGCAAACACTGAGTGAACTTAGTGGCATCCTAAACGTGGCTGTTGGACTTCTGTATTGTCCCACAAGTGCAAAGATATTTGCAGCACGTCTGCCTGCATTGCACACTCCAACTCATTGTTACTAAGCCATTATACTAGCAAACACTGAGTGAACTTAGTGGCATCTTAAAAGTGGCTGTTGGACTTCTGTATCGTCCCACAAGTGCAAAGATATTTGCAGCACCTCTGCCTGCATTGCACACTCAAACTCATTGTTACTAAGCCATTATACTAGCAAACACTGAGTGAACTTAGTGGCATCATAAAAGTGGCTATTGGACTTCTGTATAGTCCCACTAGTGCAAAGATATTTGCAGCACGTCTGCCTGCATTGCACACTCAAACTCATTGTTACTAAGCCATTATACTAGCAAACACTGAGTGAACTTAGTGGCATCCTAAACGTGGCTATTGGACTTCTGTATAGTCCCAGTAGTGCAAAGATATTTGCAGCATGTCTGCCTGCATTGCACACTCAAACTCATTGTTAATAAGCCATTATACTAGCAAACACTGAGTGAACTTAGTGGCATCTTAAACGTGGCTATTGGACTTCTGTATAGTCCCACTAGTGAAAAGATATTTGCAGCACGTCTGCCTGCATTGCACACTCAAACTCATTGTTACTAAGCCATTATACTAGCAAACACTGAGTGAACTTAGTGGCATCCTAAACGTGGCTATTGGACTTCTGTATAGTCCCACTAGTGCAAAGATATTTGCAGCACGTCTGCCTGCATTGCACACTATAACTCATTGTTACTAAGCCATTATACTAGCAAACACTGAGTGAACTTAGTGGCATCATAAAAGTGGCTGTTGGACTACTGTATTGTCCCACTAGTGCAAAGATATTTGCAGCACGTCTGCCTGCATTGCACACTCCAACTCATTGTAACTAAGCCATTATACTAGCAGACACTGAGTGAACTTAGTGGCATCCTAAACGTGGCTGTTGGACTTCTGTATCGTCCCACAACTGCAAAGATATTTGCAGCACATCTGCCTGCATTGCACACTCAAACTCATTGTTACTAATCCATTATACTAGCAAACACTGAGTGAACTTAGTGGCATCATAAAAGTGGCTGTTGGACTTCTGTATAGTCCCACAAGTGCAAAGATATTTGCAGCACGTCTGCCTGCATTGCACACTCAAACTCATTGTTACTAAGCCATTATACTAGCAAACACTGAGTGAACTTAGTGGCATCATAAAAGTTGCTGTTGGACTTCTGTATCGTCCCACAAGTGCAAAGATATTTGCAGCACCTCTGCCTGCATTGCACACTCAAACTCATTGTTACTAAGCCATTATACTAGCAAACACTGAGTGAACTTAGTGGCATCATAAAAGTGGCTATTGGACTTCTGTATAGTCCCACTAGTGCAAAGATATTTGCAGCACGTCTGCCTGCATTGCACACTCAAACTCATTGTTACTAAGCCATTATACTAGCAAACACTGAGTGAACTTAGTGGCATCCTAAACGTGGCTGTTGGACTTCTGTATCGTCCCACAAGTGCAAAGATATTTGCAGCACGTCTGCCTGCATTGCACACTCCAACTCATTGTTACTAAGCCATTATACTAGCAAACACTGAGTGAACTTAGTGGCATCTTAAAAGTGGCTGTTGGACTTCTGTATCGTCCCACAAGTGCAAAGATATTTGCAGCACCTCTGCCTGCATTGCACACTCAAATTCATTGTTACTAAGCCATTATACTAGCAAACACTGAGTGAACTTAGTGGCATCATAAAAGTGGCTATTGGACTTCTGTATAGTCCCACTAGTGCAAAGATATTTGCAGCACGTCTGCCTGCATTGCACACTCAAACTCATTGTTACTAAGCCATTATACTAGCAAACACTGAGTGAACTTAGTGGCATCCTAAACGTGGCTATTGGACTTCTGTATAGTCCCAGTAGTGCAAAGATATTTGCAGCATGTCTGCCTGCATTGCACACTCAAACTCATTGTTAATAAGCCATTATACTAGCAAACACTGAGTGAAATTAGTGGCATCCTAAACGTGGCTGTTGGACTTCTGTATCGTCCCACAAGTGCAAAGATATTTTCAGCACGTCTGCCTGCATTGCACACTCAAATTCATTGTTACTAAGCCATTATACTAGCAAACACTGAGTGAACTTAGTGGCATCATAAAAGTGGCTGTTGGACTTCTGTATCGTCCCACAAGTGCAAAGATATTTGCAGCACCTCTGCCTGCATTGCACACTCAAACTCATTGTTACTAAGCTATTATACTAGCAAACACTGAGTGCACTTAGTAGCATCCTAAACGTGGCTATTGGATTTCTGTATAGTCCCACTAGTGCACAGATATTTGCAGCACGTCTGCCTGCATTGCACACTCCAACTCATTGTTACTAAGCTATTATACTAGCAAACACTGAGTAAACTTAGTGGCATCCTAAATGTGGCTATTGGACTTCTGTATAGTCCCACTAGTGCAAAGATATTTGCAGCACGTCTGCCTGCATTGCACACTCCAACGCTTTGTTACTAAGCCATTATACTAGCAAACACTGAGTGCACTTAGTGGCATCATAAAAGTGGCTGTTGGACTTCTGTATTGTCCCACAAGTGCAAAGATATTTGCAGCACCTCTGCCTGCATTGCACACTCAAACTCATTGTTAGTAAGCCATTATACTAGCAAACACTGAGTGAACTTAGTGGCATCCTAAACGTGGCTGTTGGACTTCTGTATCGTCCCACAAGTGCAAAGATATTTGCAGCACGTCTGCCTGCATTGCACAATCCAACTCATTGTTACTAAGCAATTATACTAGCAAACACTGAGTGAACTTAGTGGCATCCTAAATGTGGCTATTGGACTTCTGTATAGTCCCACTAGTGCAAAGATATTTGCAGCACGTCTGCCTGCATTGCACACTCCAACTCATTGTTACTAAGCTATTATACTAGCAAACACTGAGTGAACTTAGTGTCATCCTAAATGTGGCTATTGGACTTCTGTATAGTCCCACTAGTGCAAAGATATTTGCAGCACGTCTGCCTGCATTGCACACTCCAACTCATTGTTACTAAGCCATTATACTAGCAAACACTGAGTGAACTTAGTGGCATCATAAAAGTGGCTGTTGGACTTCTGTATCGTCCCACAAGTGCAAAGATATTTGCAGCACCTCTGCCTGCATTGCACACTCAAACTCATTGTTACTAAGCTATTATACTAGCAAACACTGAGTGAACTTAGTGGCATCATAAAAGTGGCTGTTGGACTTCTGTATCGTCCCACAAGTGCAAAGATATTTGCAGCACGTCTCCTGCATTGCACACTCCAACTCATTGTTACTAAGCCTTTATACTAGCAAACACTGAGTGCACTTAGTAGCATCCTAAACGTGGCTATTGGACTTCTGTATAGTCCCACTAGTGCACAGATATTTGCAGCACGTCTGCCTGCATTGCACACTCCAACTCATTGTTACTAAGCCATTATACTAGCAAAAACTGAGTGAACTTAGTGGCATCATAAAAGTGGCTGTTGGACTTCTGTATTGTCCCACAAGTGCAAAGATATTTGCAGCACCTCTGCCTGCATTGCACACTCAAACTCATTGTTACTAAGCCATTATACTAGCAAACACTGAGTGAACTTAGTTGCATCCTAAACGTGGCTAATGGACTTCTGTATAGTCCCACTAGTGCAAAGATATTTGCAGCACGTCTGCCTGCATTGCACACTCCAACTCATTGTTACTAAGCCATTATACTAGCAAACACTGAGTGAACTTAGTGGCATCATAAAAGTGGCTGTTGGACTTCTGTATCGTCCCACAAGTGCAAAGATATTTGCAGCACGTCTGCCTGCATTGCACACTCCAACTCATTGTTACTAAGCCATTATACTAGCAAACACTGAGTGCACTTAGTGGCATCATAAAAGTGGCTATTTGACTTCTGTATAGTCCCATTAGTGCACAGATATTTGCAGCACGTCTGCCTGCATTGCACACTCCAACTCATTGTTACTAAGCCATTATACTAGCAAACACTGAGTGCACTTAGTGGCATCCTAAATGTGGCTTTTGGACTACTGTATAGTCCCACTAGTGCAAAGATATTTGCAGCACGTCTGCCTGCATTGCACACTCCAACTCATTGTTACTAAGCCATTATACTAGCAAACACTGAATGAACTTAGTGGCATCATAAAAGTGGCTGTTGGACTTCTGTATTGTCTCACAAGTGCAAAGATATTTGCAGCACCTCTGCCTGCATTGCACACTCCAACTCATTGTTACTAAGCCATTATACTAGCAAACACTGAGTGAACTTAGTGGCATCATAAAAGTGGCTGTTGGACTTCTGTATTGTCCCACAAGTGCAAAGATATATACAGCACGTCTGCCTGCATTGCACACTCGAACTCATTGTTACTAAGCCATTATACTAGTAATTTATGCTGCCAGTTTAAGGGCCGTAGTTGCATTGTCAGGGATAATTGTTCTTTATTATTCTGCTGTTAATAAAGATAGACCACCGCTGCAATCTACACCACCTCTCAATTTTTACTACCACATTTTAAGTGCACAATCTTGTCGCAATCAACATGAGAGGCAAAATGACAGATGCCGGTGGAAAGGGGAAGAGGCGTGTTGGAAAAGGAAAAAAAGGGTTTGTCCGTGGGGAAGGTGGCAAAGCTCCATTAACATCTGCTGAAGATAGACCATCTACCAGCAAAAGTAAGATGTCTACTACTTACCGTGGACAATCCGATGTGCTCCCTTTTTTACAGACACGAACAACAGGAACAAAGGTAGATGATGGCCAAAAAAGGAAAATGCTTGAATGGATCTCAAGTGGTCCAACAAGTGCCCTCTCAGCCACCTCAACTACCGCATCCAAAAAACACCAGTTGTCTGAGTTGTCATCGCAATCAAACTTGCTTTCTCCCAGCTCTGAAGTCTCCATCAGCCCTGCACAGTAGGGTGGAAGTGAGATGGCTGAGTCTGCAGAGCTGTTCAGTCACACTATAGCCTGGGAATCAGAGGTCTGCTCCCAAGCTACAGTGAGTACAGACCAGGAAATGGTCTGCAGTGATGCCCAGAACCTTTGTGACTCTGATTCAGGCCGTGAGGACCAAGTTTCTGAGCATAATGTTGACCCTTTGTCACAAACTGTAACACCTGTGGTTATAGACAATGAGGAACATACTGATGACGATGAGACGCAGATACCAGATTGGGATGACAACTTAAATATTCGGTCAGGGCAAGAAGAGGCTCGGTCTGAGGGTGAGGGGAGTGCAAACACAACAATTGATGAGGAAGTTCTAGATCCCACCTACTGTCAACCCACAGTCAGGCACTCGAGGAGGTCAACAGAGTCGGTGGAGGAGGATGCAACCGACGACGAAGTTACCATGCGCCTTCCTGGACAGAGTCGGAGCACTGGTAGCACGTCTACAACTGCATCATCAGCCACCACTCTGCCTCTGAGCACTAGTCGGGGGGGCTCAGCAGGTCGCATGCCCTCTAAGCCTTGCCTAGCCTGGTCCTTTTTTGACATAGAAAAAGATCGCCCAAATTATGTGATGTGTAAAATTTGTCGTGATTCTGTTAGTAGAGGTCAAAACCTCAGCAGTTTGACAACTTCTTCCATGAATCGTCAAATGAATAAATATCATAGGTCCCAGTTGGAAGCTCACCGTGCTGCAATGCGGCCTAGCGGAGCGAACCATCCACCGCCTGCCTCTTCCAGTGCATCCGCGTGCTCTTCATCTTCTAGGACTGTGGGGACAGCTGTCACACCTGGTTTTCCACGCACAACTTCCACCACTGTAACCGCAACAGGCAGTTTGCTTGGTAGGTCGTCAGTTGGTTTGGAAGGGGAAACAAGTGCGTGTGTACAGCTCTCTCAGACATCGATAGCACCAACGTTGGATGAAGGCAACATCATGTCCCTGACTGCACTTTCCTCACAAACCTGAATTTTTCCAGGGACACCCTACTCAACACCGTCTACACACAGCAGCCAGATCTCTGTCCCTCAGATGTGGACAAATAAAAGGCCATTTCCTGCGACCCATGACAAAGCTAAGAGGTTGACTTTATCCCTCTGTAAGCTCTTGGCTACCGAAATGCTGCCTTTCCGCCTTGTGAACACACAGGATTTTAGAGACCTTATGTCTGTCGCTGTGCCCCAGTACCAGATGCCCAGTCTCCACTACTTCTCTAAGAAAGGTGTGCCCGCGCTACACCAGCATGTCGCACACAACATCACCGCTTCCTTGAGAAACTCTGTGTGTGAACGGGTGCATTTTACCACCGATACTTGGACCAGTAAGCATGGACAGGGACGTTACATGTCGCTGACTGGGCACTGGGTAACTATGGTGATAGATGGTGAAGGGTCTGCTGCACAAGTCTTGCCATCCCCACGACTTGTGTGTCAATCCTCTGTCTGTCCAAGTTCCGCCACTGCTTCTGCCTCCTCCACCTCATCTGGGTCCTCCACCTCCGCCCCAAGCCTGCCTGGTCAGGCCACCAGCGTTCTCACTGCGCAGAAGGAATCACGCACCCCTCATTACTATGCTGGCAGCAGAGTGCAATGTCATCAGGCGGTCTTTAGCTCGACATGTCTTGGGAATAAGAGTCACACAGCTGAGGAATTGTGGTCAGCTCTGCGGTCCGAGTTTAATAAATGGTTGTCTCCACTCAACCTGCAGCCTGGTAAGGCCGTGTGCGACAATACTGCAAACCTGGGTGCGGCCCTTCGCCTGGGCAAGGTGACACACGTACCTTGTATGGCTCACGTGTTGAACCTTGTTGTCCAGCAATTTTTAACACACTATCCCGGCCTAGATGGCCTTCTGACCATTGCACGAAAACTGTCTGCTCACTTCCGCCGTTCAAGTGCCGCAGCTGAGCGACTTGCATCGCTCCAGAAGTCTTTCGGCCTGCTGGTTCATCGCCCGAAATGCGATGTGCCAACACGCTGGAATTCGACTCTCCACATGTTACAGCGACTGTGGCAGCACCGCCGAGCCCTGGTGCAATACGTCATGACGTATAGCCTGGGCCAACGAGATGCAGAGGTGGGGCAGATCACCCTGATGGAGTGGTCTCAGATCAAGGACCTATGCACCCTTCTGCACAGTTTCGACATGGCGACGAATATTTTTAGCGCTGACAATGCCATTATCAGCATGACAATTCCAGTCATTTACATGCTGGAGCACACGCTAAACACTATTCGGAGTCAGGGGGTGGGACAACAGGAAGGGGAGGAACTACAGGAGGATTCATATGTGCAAGAGACAACAACATCACCAAGGTCCAGACGTTCATCATCACCAAGGCGGCAGGCATGGGACCATGGGGGACAGGGATCAACAAGGGCGCATGGTAGCAGGCGAAATGTTGAGGAAGGTGCAGGAGAACATGAAGAAATGGAGGACGAACTGTCCATGGACATGGAAGACTCAGCGGATGAGGGAGACCTTGGTCAAATTTCAGTTGAAAGAGGTTGTGGGGAGATGTCAGAGGAAGAAAGAACGGTTAGAACCTCTATGCCACAAACACAGCGTGGACTTGGTCCGCATGGCTGCGCAAGACACATGAGTGCTTTCTTGCTGCACTACCTCCAACATGACCCTCGTATTGTCAAAATTAGAAGTGATGATGACTACTGGCTTGCCACACTATTAGATCCCTGGTACAAGTCCAAATTTTGTGACATAATTCCAGCCATAGAAGGGGACGCACGTATGCAGGAGTATCAGCAGAAGCTGTTACTCGATCTTAGCTCGGCTTTTCCACCAAACAACCATGCAGGTGCAGGGAGTGAATCTCCCAGTTGTAACTTGACAAACATGGGACGGTCTCGTCATCTTCAACAGTCTACCCGTACCAGTAGGACTGTATCTGGTGCTGGTAACAGCAATTTTATGGAATCTTTTCATAATTTTTTTAGACCCTCCTTTGCAAGGCCAACAGAGACAACAAGTCTAACACATAGTCAACGGCTGGAGAGGATGATACAGGAGTATCTCCAAATGAACATCGATGCCATGACTTTGCAAATGGAGCCTTGCTCATTTTGGGCTTCAAATCTTGAAAAATGGCCAGAGCTCTCCTTTTACGCCTTGGAGATTTTGTCATGTCCAGCTGCCAGTTGTCTCTGAACGTGTCTTCAGTGCTGCTGAGTGTGTGCTGACAGATAAGCGCACGCGTCTCTCCAGTGACAATGTGGACAGACTAACGTTCATCAAAATGAACAAGTCATGGATCCACAAGGAATTTACTACCCCTGTGTCATCCTGGGGAGAGTAAATGCTTGTGGATTTGGAATGTGCTTGATGCAAATCAAAACATCCTGTTTGCAACTAGGGCACAAGTGCTGCCACTGATGGGGTGTCTGTGTGGCCCAATTTTTTGAAAAAAGGGAGACTCCGCTTGGAGTAACCCTTGCTTGCTGTGTTTTTTAAAAAATGATCCAAGATGAACAGAGCTGGGATCAGGAAAGACTTTGCTACCTACCCCGGTGTCAACCTGGGGACGGTTAAGAATGGCGTATTTTTGAATGTGCTTGATGCAAAGCTAGCTGTGAAGTGTACAACTGGGGCACAAGTGCTGCCACTGAAGGGGTGGGTGTCTGTGTGGCCCAATTTTTGGAAAAAAGGGAGACTCCGCTTGGAGTCACCTTGCGGTGTTTTACATGATTTTAGAAGAGCGTGCCATGCCTATATCTGTGTCTCGTCCTCTTTTACCTTGTTACGCTCTTTTGTTTTTGCATGAGAATTTGTTCTTGTCACTTTCCCATGTGTTTGTGTTGTGTTGTGAGTTGTTTGTCATCTTTTGGACACTTTTGAGGGTGTTTTCTAGGTGTTTTTATGTGTTTGTGATTGCCTGCCATTGTTTCCTATGCGGTTCGAGTTCGGTTTGTCGAACGTTCGACGAACCGAACTCGAACGGGACCTCCGTTCGGCGAACCGACCTTGAGCCGAACCGCGACCGGTTCGCTCATCTCTACTAACCACGTCCATGTGCTTGTCTGCCTCCTCCTCCCGGATCCGTTGCATGCCTTACAGGTCCCCTAGGAATGTGTCTAGGGTGCAAGTGCATGCACCTGCCCAGCTATTAAATGGCCGGTACAGTATTTCCTCTATGGCTGAAAGGCACTGGGTACTTTAGGTATCCTCCCACTAGGGAAGGTGCCTGTACAATGCCTTTAGTTCGTTAGTCTACAATCTGCTAGCTGGTTGTCAGGTCCCATGGTCCTGTCCCGTTATCCATCACTGTGCCCACCTTCCCATACCTGTCTGTCCCTGTCGTGCCCACCATACCTGTCTGCTTTAGCCGTTCCATCAGGCTTGGCCATCCTGGCTGCACCAGCCTGCACTAGAGACTGTACCCACCTGCACTTGTGTCCGTCCCTGCCTTCCCTATCCTGGTAAGCGCCACAATCCCGGACACTACCCTGGGAGTGATACCTGGCACCCACTCTGGTTTTTGCTTATTCAAGCCCCTCCCATGCCAGTGTAAGCCCAGGTCTCCACTGTTGTCCAGTGGGTCAACTCCTACTCCTGCTTGCTTCAAAACAATCAAGCGTTAGGCAGTAACTCTCCATATATAGGGAATGGCAATGACCCACTCCCTAATAATTGTCATAGACATACATAGACAGTGATAGAAATGACCAGACTAAAGGTGGCTTTACACGCAACGACATCGCTAACGAGATGTCGTTGGGGTCACGCAATTCGTGATGAACATCCAGCCTCATTAGCTACGTCGTTGTATGTGAAATGTACGAACGACCGCTAACGATAAAAAATACTCACCTAATCTTTCATCGTTGACACGTCGTTCTAATTCCAAATATCGTTGCTGTTGCAGGACGCAGGTTGTTCGTCGTTCCTGAGGCAGCACACATCGCTCGCTGTGACACCCCAGGAACAAGGAACAACATCGTACCTATGTCCTCCGGTAACGAGGTGGGCGTCACTTCCTTTCAGCTGCTCTCCGCCCCTCCACTTCTACTGGACGGCTGCCGTGTGACGTCACTGTGGCGCCGCACAAACCGCTCCCTTAGAAAGGAGGCGATTCGCTGGCCACAGCGACATCGCTAGGCAGGTAATTATAGTGTGTCAGGTCCTAGCGATGTTGTGCGCCACGAGCAACGATTTGACCGTGACGCACAACCGTCGGGGCAAGTGCTTTCACCAGCGACATTGCTGGCGATGTTGCTGCTTGTAAGGCCCACTTCACACGTCCGTGAAAATCACGCATGTGTTTCACGGACGTGTCAAAGGTGCGTTTTCCCCTCTGTGTGCCGTGTTTATGGCACTACGTGTGTTCTCCGTGTGTTATCCGTGATAACACACGGAGAACGGAACTTTCTGCTCACCTGTCCCTAGCGTCGCTGTCTGTAGTGCTGAACTTCGGTCACTGGTCCTGCCGACTCCCCGCTGCTGTTGCTGCCGGCCGCAGTGAAGTGAATATTAAATGAGCATAATGAGCGGCGGTCAGCAGCAAGTGACAGCAGAGGCGGAGACAGGAGGGCAAGAGAAGGTGAGTAACGTTTTTTTTTTCTCTGACATGTGTGTTTCTCCGGCGCGTGTCACACGGGACCGCATCCACACTACATCCGTGTGGTGCGGGTGCGGGCCGTGTGACACCCTTGCTGCCGGAGAAAAACGGACATGCATCTATGTGGAGCACACGGACACACGTCTGCTCCGCACGGATACATGGGCCAATGGCTGCACACTTGCGTGCACATAAACCCATTGATTTTAATGGGTTTACGTATGCCCGTGTCTCCGGTACATGCGGCCACGGACCTAGCACCTACCGGAGACACGTGCATGTGAAGGGGGCCTAAAGCAGCCTTAAGGTTGTGAACCTTGTGCAAGTACTAGAGATATGATAAATTGGGATAAAAAAATGTGATTTGAAAATTGTATGTGGTCTGAGTCAGTGAAACTCTTTACTGCCAAAGAAAGGTGGTTCTGGTGCCATTTTACCTATTTCATTGGCCAAGGACATGTTTAAGTTTGCTAACACTAATGACTGTAAAGGTTCTTTCTTACCACTAATTCAAATTGTGGGTGAAGTCAATCTGGAATGGCCCTCTCTCTCTTCAGAATATTTCTGTGATCTGACCCCTTTTCAACCTTGGCTTGTTAAGGTTTAGCCATTTTAGTGATGCACATTTTAAAGCCCATAGATACATAAATCTTGGCTACTATATAAATTCTAAATAGGAATGTAAGGAAGAAACAGATGCATTCTGATATGAATTCTAATTACTGCTATCGCTGATGTTATTACAGTGAGAAGTCTATTGAATATCAGGCTGTATGATATTATTTAGGCAATTAAGTCTGGTAACTTCTAGATTTTTTTAGGGTTTGTCCTCACTGGAAATGTTTAGGAATGTCTTATATTTAATATTTGTTTTACATTTATACTGAACTTTTTGTTGATATTTTTTACTAACCGAGTTAAAGTAAGTACGTGGGCTTTTGCCTTCTAGCAGTGTAAGCAATATTTACACTTCCAATGTTGATGGCTTGGGGACTAAAAGTACAAATATAATTTGTTTAATTTAATAATGGTAAGTCAAATGGCCTAGACTTGCAAAAATAAAACTGTAAGTATATCAGATGTGCATGTTATTTGACATAAGAAATTGCAGTATTGACATAGAGCATTTGTGCACTTTATTAGATTGTCTACTTCTGACATATAGCTTAAAATCATTGCTCCTTAAACTTGTAAAGAGACTGGGTCATATATATAAAAGTGTTGCTTTACCAGCAGCGTGCAGTTGAAAGTATCATTAGACGTGCACTATATACCCAGGGTTGAAGTTCTTTGTAACATTGAAAGCTTCATTGACTATAGTCATGGCCAAAAGAATTTGTTGATTTTCACAAAGATTGCTGTTTCAGTGCTTTTAAATATTTTAGCTAGATATTTTTTTGTAGTTTACCAAAGTACAATAATCAGCATATCAAGTTTTTAAACTTTTATTGACAAATACATTAAGATTATACAAAGACTCAATATTTAAAGTTTTGACCCTTATTTTTAAAGACATCTACCATTCATCTTGGCATGCTGGATATCGCATTATCCGCAGGTCCTCTATGCATTCCACCGCAAGTCCTCGTACTCCACTTCACTGCGTCCCAGGTTCCCCTGCCAGACAGAAGCTATCGGTATCACCAGATGTGGTGAGTGTGTGTGGGTGATCTAATGTATGATTGAGTGTGCAATCTGATGTGTGTGTGCATACGAGTGTGTGTGCGCGTGATCTGATGTATGTGAGTGTCGGCCAGAAGGAAGGGAGGACCGTGTGGAGCATATTTGCTGGGAGCACGTGCCGAAGATTGCAGGAGACCCTGGGAGCAACGCAGATGTCCAAGGTCTAAAAAGATGAGTCTCCTGGGAAAGGGGGTCTGCTTTTTAGATGGGAGTAAACTTACGTTCAACCGTGTTTCCCCAAGAATAAGCCCTACCCAAAAAATAATCTTATTTTTGGGGAAACATGGTAGTATGTTATGATCCGGAACCATGGAAGACCACCACAAATCATTGGCAAAAGGTGACAAGAGCATTGGCAACTAATCTGGCGCCATCCCCTTACTAACCATCACAACTAGAAGTAGCCGAGGGGTGAACTAACATCCTGTGCACCGCGAACCCAGCCGGAGAACTAACTATCCTAAAGGTAGGAAAGATGAATAACTCTCTGCCTCAGAAAATAGACAAGAATAGCTAGCCCCCCACATTCAAAGACTGCGGTGATATAGGAAAAACACAATACACAGGTAGATGACAGGATTAGCAAAAGGTGAGGCCCCCGCTGACTAAAATAGGAAAGGACAGGAAAGGGACCGATGGTGGCCAGAGAAAAACCCTGCAAAATACCAACTTCCTGATAGTACAAAAAAGGCCCTCAGATCGCACGATCTGAACTCCGTCCTATACCAGGTGCCCTTGTCATACCAATGAACAGAAAACAAGAATCATAACAAAGTCAACAAGCCACAAACACATGGACCCAAAGGAGCTATACTCCACACAGAACTGCAGGGAGTTCCTCAACAATCCACTGAGGGGGAAAAGCCCTGCAAGCAAATAAACTGAAACCAACCACAGCAAATGACAAACCCAGATAAACAAAATAACCAGACAATAAATAAAGAGCAAGCACTTATCTGGGGTAGATGTGGTGTAGAGCAGGATTAAGCAGGCTGGAGATACCAAGAACAACTGACATCCGGCAACAGCCTGCAATCAGACCAGGATTTAAATAAGCAGAGAGTTAGCAAAGGAAACACCCACTGCACAACACACCTGGTCCAAGTCCAAACCATTCCTGGCCACCAGAGGGAGCCTCCCAGCAGCCAAAACATAACTAGCATTCACAACAGTAGTAATTCTGGAGACTGAAAAGTACTCTGCCGTACAAACTGTGATTCACTGAGGACAAATAATCTGTAATGGCCCAGGCACTGACCACCTTTAATGGGTGGTCCTACTCATTGATTGGCCAAAAGCAATCTATGCATGCAGAGTAATACAGTGAATAATGTGAATCCCTAAATTGGACTACCTCCTACACTTGTATACATGCAAACACCAGGGATATCAGTGAGTAAAATTAAAGTTTTACTGAAATGTTTCCCTTAAAAATGTACATAAATCTGACTAGCTCTGCCTGATCACATACTGTTTTTAACATGACAGATTATCAACTTCTTCTAACCTTTTACCATTTTGTTCTATTGTTAAATTCATATTCAAGATTTTCTCAATTTTTTAAAAATTTTCTATGTCACTTGTTGAATTGATTTTACAAATGAGCTATAAATTAATATGCCATATGGAATGGAAGATCTGTCATGTTTAAAATAATAATAATAATAATAATAATAAATTAGAATCTGCCGCGCTTCCTGTGTTAAATCCTGAAAAAATAGCTGTAGCTTAGTCAGACTGAATGATGTAGTGGGTAACCCGATAAGTCAATAGAAAGTTACTATGATGACATGCAAGATAAGACAGTTAAGTGGCATCCACTTATTAGAAATATTGATAAAAGTAATGATGGAACTTGCCTGAAAAATAATTTAATTGAATCCTGGGTTCATAATACTCATTGTGATGTATGTATTAGTGATAATTAGTTCTTGAATTGCTAAAAAAATATAAATGCACAAATGGTTAAGAATGATTTAGGTGGTCCAAATTGGATCATATATATTAAATTGGGGCTTGCCTTAAAAAGTTAGAAAGAGCTTCTTTGTGCTGCTTCCCTGATGAAAAAGGCTTGGAATTCTTTGAAACGCGTTGGTTGTTTTCTACTCAAAGAAGCATCAGTAGCCTGAGCTAAGTGACATTACTCACTCTCCTGCTCACTATGGGATTGGTATCCAGTTACCCACGCTTTCTGATGCCACCGAGCCCGAATCGTGTCCTATACACCCCAAAAGGAGCCAGCCACATTAGAGTGCCACACGTATCTGGCATAGACAGCAACTTTGAGTAAGCACTCCACTTAAAGGCAAGGTACACTATGTTTTTATCCTATTTTTCCGCTTTATAGTGGATAATGCAAATTGTGGAACCAACCATCTTGTAATTCATGTACCTGATGCATCTTGGCAATTGCACAGTGTGTGCACTGCGAAAAGACACATTTTACTGCAGTGATCTAATTGAGCAGCACAGACAAGCTTTTCATTGCTTTTTTAAGGCAAGCCTCAATTTTAGATACAGTGCCTTGCAAAAGTATTTGTCCCCCCTGAATTTTTCCCACATTTCAGGCTTCAAACATAAAGATAAATATCAACAACAAGTGGGACACAATTGTGAAGGTGAATTATATTTATTGCTTATTTTAAACTTTTTTAAATAAATAACTAAAAATTGTGGCGTGCAATATTATTCGGCCCCTTTAAGTTAATACTTTGTAGCACCACCTTTTGCTGCGATTACAGCTGCAGTCACTTGGGGTATGTGTCTATCAGTTTTGCACATCAAGAGACTGAAATTCTTGCCCATTCTTCCTTTGCAAACAGCTGGAGCTGAGTGAAGTTGGATGGAGAGCGTTTGTGAATAGCAGTTTTCAGCTCTTTCCACAGATTCGATTGGACTCAGGTCTGGACTTTGACTTGGCCATTCTAACACCTGGATCCGTATATTTGTGAACCATTCCATTGTAGATTTTGCTTTATGTTTGGGATCATTGTCTTGTTGGAAGACAAATTTCCATCCCAGTCTCAGGTCTTTTGCAGGTTTTCTTCAAGAATTGTCCTATATTCGGCTCCATCCATCTTCCCATCAATTTTAACCATCTTCCCTGTCCCTGCTGAAGAAAAGCAGGCCCAAACCATGATGCTGCCACCACCATGTTTGACAGTGGGGATGGTGTGTTCAGGGTGATCAGTTGTGTTGCTTTTACGCCAAACATATCATTTGGCATTGTGCCCAAATAGTTTGATTTTGGTTTCATCTGACCAGAGCACCTTCTTCCACGTGTTTGGTGTCTCCCAGGTGGCTTGTGGCAAACTTTAAATGACACTTTTTATAGATATCTTTGAGATATGGCTTTCTCCTTGCCACTCTTCCATAAAGGCCAGATTTGTGCAGTGTACGACTGATTGTTGTCCTATGGACAGACTCTCCCACCTCAGCTGTAGATCTCTGTAGTTCATCCAGAGTGATCATGGGCCTTTTGGCTGCATCTCTGATCAGTCTTCTCCTTGTTTGAGATGAAAGTTTGGATGGACGGCCGACTCTTGGTAGATTTGCAGTGGTATGATACTCCTTCCATTTCAATATGATCACTTGCACAGTGCTCCTTGGGATGTTTAAAGTTTTGGAAATATTTTTGTAACCAAATCCGGCTTTAAACATCTCCACAACGGTATCATGGACCTGCCTGTTATGTCTTCATGATGCTATCTATGCTTTAAACAGAACACTGAGACTATCACAGAGCAGGTGCATTTATACGGAGACTAGATTACACACAGGTGGCTTATATGTATCATCATCAGTCATTTAGGACAACATTGGATCATTCAGAGATCCTCAATGAACTTCTGAAGTGAGTTTGCTGCACTGAAAGTAAAGGGGCCGAATAATATTGCACGCCCCACTTTTCAGTTATTTATTTTTTAAAAATGTTTAAAATAAGCAATAAATTTTGTTCAACCTCACAACTGTGTCCCACTTGTTGTCGATTCTTTACCATAACATTAAACTTTTTATCTTTATGTTTGAAGCCTGAAATGTGGGAAAAGGTTGAAAAATTCAAGGGGGCCAAATACTTTCGGAAGGCACTGTATATTACCCAATTTGGGCCACCTGAACAACTCTTCACCATTCTTGTATTCATATTTCGTTCAAGACCCACTAATCATTAATAGAGATGAGCGGACCCATTGAAGTTCGGTTCAATGAATTTATCTGGACCTTAGATACAGTTCAGTTCTGGACTAGAGATGAACAAACCTGAGGTTCAAGGTTCGGGTTCGGAAACCGACTTAGAAAAAAAACAAGGTTCAGGTTCGAAGTTCGATTGCGTTATGCGTGCAAACCACTCAAGTGTGCAGCACTGTGCTTGGGTATGATTGATGTACTCAGCCCTGTGTGAACCACATGCAGTGTTTGAACGGCACACAATTGGGGTAAAATCAGCATGATCAGATGCAGGGTGCACACACAAGCAAAAAAAAAAAAATAAAAAGTTTTAAAAACCCCGCCAACCCTACCCTGGAAATGTTTTGCTTATGGCTGGATGCATGTGGGTAAAGACACAAACTGCCCAATTACTAACTTCCATTAAGGTTTGGTTCAAGTCATGGTCACAAACCGAACCTTTTCTAAGGTTGAATGTACCTGGCTAACCGAACCACTAAAGGTTTGCTGATCTCTATTTGGGACCCGAACTTAACCTGAACCCCACTGGAAGTCAGTAATTGGGCAGTTTTGGTCTCTGCCCACATGGAGCCAGTCATACACAGATCACTTACGGGAGAGGGTGGGCGATGTTTTTCACCGAGCGACCCAAGCACAACGGTGCTCACTCGAGTGGTTTGCATACATAAACACCAAAACTTCGAACCAGAACTCTGCTTTTTTTTGTAAATTCTGTGTTTGGTGCGAACACTGAACACCAAATTTCAGATTTGCTTATCTCTAATCACTAATACACATATCTCAGGGCATTGTGAACAAAATTCAACAAAATTATTTTCCAGACAAGTTCCAACTTTACTGTTATCACTGGATCAATAAGTGGATGACTCTAAAGTGACTTATCTAACATGCCATCATAGTCCATTTCTATTTATTCATCGCACTATCCACAACACCATACAGCCTGCATAAGCTATGTTTCCTCGATTTCAGACAGGAAGAGTGGTAGATTCTGGTTTATTATTTCTTTCCTTCATGACAGGTTTCGATGCAGTTCTTGTTCTCTACCAGAAGCTGCTCTATTTGTCAATACAGACACGTTCCTGAATTTCAACACAAAAAAAATGTGGGGGGGGGCACCAGTATTTTTCTTTTAGATTGAAAATAATATCTATCTATCTATCTATCTATCTATCTCTATCTATCTATCTATCTATCTATCTATCTATCTGTCTGTCCATCTATAATTTTTTTGCAATTAAGTATTCAGGAAAATCACCATATGGAAAGTAAAAATACAGATACTGTATAGTCGGAATCCCTCCATTATTTTTCTTAACCCTCGAACGCATACCTAGGGCCTAGCTTAACCCGTGTGCATTCTGCTCTCACTTTATATTCAAACTAGTTGCATTATATTGACTTCCGAGTACATATTGCAAACATATGTTCATTAAAAGTAGTTTGTTCTCCCATCTAATATTATTCAAATTAATTAACATGTCATTTGGTAACCTACAGCAGTATTGAAAAATTGTATTTTTATAGTTGTATACCTGATACATTGTACACATTTATCATTTTTTAATATATACAGGTGGTCTCTCATGTGTTTCAAATTTAAATGCTTCAGAAAAAAGACAACACTATGCAGTATATAGACTCTGTAATTTGATGAATATTGAATTTTAATGTGTATGGTAATTAAATGTGTATGAAATATCAATGTCTAAAATTCATAAGAAAGCATTTCCTTGTTCTCATTTATTTCTAAGCTGCACAAGATTACATTGATTTAATAATATTCATTTTAGAAGATATATAGTGTACAATGTCAAATAATAACATTTTAATATAATAAATAAAAGATTTGATTCCAGGATGCTATGGTAAAAGAAATTCAGGCTACAGACGCTGCTGGGAAATATATATTAATTCCAGGTGAGTGACCAGAGGGACTTACCAGAGCAATGATTATATATATATATATATATATATATATATATATATATATATATATATATATATATATATATATATATATATAAAATGTTTTGTGGTCTGCATGACCATTAATAACCTATGTAAACAATTCAGACAATGTTGTACTGAAGTACTATTTGTATAATAAAAATGGACATAGCTAGTAATGTAACCTAAGCTGAGGTGATATACAGTAGATCTAGTAAGATCTAATAATTTATGCCTTCATAAGAAATGGTATCCCATTCAATCCTGGGTTACTTTTGTCATGTAAAATGTCATTTTATTACATAGAAAGTCATTTATCAATTTACCTAAGCTCACAATGTCTTTCTAGTGATGCTCATGGCACCATAGTATTTCTTAAAACACCACCTTGGATGTCCTGGACTTTAGCTTCTTTCCTAGTACCTGCTAATAATTTTTAAGGACCTTCCACCTCCCACTAACTTTGTCATTGGTGCCACCATGATCACTAGGTTTTCCCCAGCTCACTCAGCAATCTGTCTATCTGATCTGCAATATGCCGAACCAGAGCACCCCACCAACAACACACTGTTCGGCATTCACTGACTTGGTGGTATACATCATATTTTTACAAGAGTCATGAAAGTATGTAACAAGAAATAAAACCAAAGAGTCAAAATTATCTGTAATAAATGAAAGTGATCCAATATCCTCTACGCCTTGGGCATCCAATATCACAAACCTGTGATTGGCAAAAGTATATGAACCTTTAGGATTACCAAATAATTTGAAAATTAATTTAATGTCTAGTGTTTTCTATCAATGGGATTACAATCAGGTGTAAGTGGGCGACCTGTTTCTATTTCAAGGGAAGCTATAATCAGAAAATGAGTTATTGATTAAATCAGGTTTTTGTATTAAATGTTCTTCTAATTTAAAAAATAAATAAATAAATAAATATCAAAATCTTAATTAAGTGTAAAAAATAGACATCTTGCAATTTTACACTGGCCATCACCACCTTTTTTATTGGTACTTATTTTAACTTCCCTTTGTTTCAGGAAACCCCATATGAACATGGTCACAATGCTCCTACCCAACCTTATCTGTTATATTGAAGGGTGTAATGAGCTGGTGCAAAGGTCCTTGTGAAGGAAAGGGGAGCTAGGTCAGCTATGACATTTATTGTGATTGGTGGATCTGTGTTCTTAGCTGTATACAAAGCTGTTACCTGTCATTGTCATCCTGGCTCTGCTGCATGGAAACTCCTGAAAAGTATTCCTAGAAGGACAAGAAGTACTAGTTAAAAAAAAACCAGTGGCCTGTGTGAAAATTGCAAGATTATGTTTTTTTTTGTTTTTTTAATACATATGGCAAAAAAAAACATTGCCACTTTGAGCTAACTATCAAACCACATGAGGTTCAGTGATTAGTGCGAAATGACTGTTGGCTGTTGTGTCTCACTTGTTATTACCTGTTTGGTTTTGGATCATCTTTTTTTTCTAAATAAGTAAGATAAGCTGCAACTGCTCAATGTTTTATGGAGTGGTGAAATAAAAATAGAGTTTTGTAGTTTAAATGAGAAGCATTATGTTTAGAGAACAAATGTCATTGCATTATGGAGAGAAAGCTCACCACATCTGTGAAGCTCAATGGTGATTACTTGACAGTTTGGGCCTGTTTTCTCCATCAGGGCCAGAAAATCATGCCATCATTGATTAACTAATGAATTCTAAAATATAACAGCATATTCTAGAGAAAAATGTCAGGAAATCGTTTATGAGCGTAATCTCAAAAGTATGTGAGTTATGCAGCAACACAATGACCCAAAGCATACAAGTCATTCTACAGAAGAATGGTTACAGCAGTCAGTTAATGACTTGGAATGGCCAAGTCAAAGTTCTGACCTTAATTCTCTAGAAATGTTGTGAAAGGGTCTGAAGCAAGCAGTTGTAAGGAGAAAATCAATTAAAGAGGTGGTTCATCCCTTTTCATTACTGGTGACATCAATATTATGTTGAGAAACAAGGTTTCTCTCAAACACCTTGTGTTGCCAATAGTGCCTGTGAGCGGTGCTATTGCGGTCTACACATCCCCTTCGCATGACCCCCGAACTTCATAACCGCTGATGTCCAGTGAGGTCACGTCAACTTCCTGTTGACCTTACATCACTGCAGCCATCCCCAGTCTCCGTGAGTCACTCGGCTTTGGGCAATGTTTCACCGCTCATCACATCCCAGCATCGCTCCTGCTTGCAGCACTCTACAGTGAAGCAGGAAGGAGCAGGGAGATGCTGGGCTGTGACGCTGGGCTGTGACAAGTGGTGAAATGCCACTCACAGCCCAATGACTGAGCAAGACTGCGGCCCGCCTTAGTTCACGTGACATCACCTAACATCAAAGGTCACAAAACCAGGGGTCACGCAAAGGGGAAGAGTGGACCACAATAGTGCTGCTCACAGCCTCTATTGGCAACACAAGATTTGGCAACACAAGGTTTGAGAGAAACCTTGTTTCTCAACATAATATTGATGTGGCCAGTAATGAAAAGGGTGAACCCCTTTAATATAACAGAGTTGAAGCTGTTTGACTAGACGAATGGGATAAAATTTCTCCAAGCTAATATTCAGAACTAATCTACAATTACTGCAAACATTTAGATACAGTTATTGCTGCACAAGGGACTAACAACAGATACTGAAAGAATAGGTTTCCATACTTTCACCACTCACAGCCATGTAATATTGGATAATTTTCTTATTAAAAAAATTGCAAAGTTTAATATTTTTGACTCATGTTTGATTTGGTTCATGTCATCTACTTTTAGAACTTGGGTGAAAATGTGATGTAGTGTTAGCTCAAACTTTGCAGAAATTTTAAAGGGTTCACAAATTTTCATGCTACACTTTATCCTTTTATTATTATTCACTTATATAGCAGTATTGATTCCACAGTGCTTTACATAGATTGTAACACTGTCACCATGGGGGCTCACAATCTAAATTCTGATCTGTATGTCTTTGGAGTGTGGGAAGAAACTGGAGGGCCCGGAGGAAACCCATGCAAACATGGGGAGAACATTCAAACTGTGTCTGTTTTGAGATTTGAACCTAGGACCCCAGCGCTGCAAGATTGCAGTGCTAACCACTGAACCACCACATCCTTCCTTGTAGAATTAAAAAATTAAAACTTTGAGGATTGAAATATAATTTTTATTTGTTGGAACTTAGTCTCTGTTATTCTTACATATGTGTTTAGAAGTAGTTGATGCTTATGTGCATTATGAAATTTTTCACTGCAACTATTTTGAAATTTCATGTTAACTTTGATGCAAAAGTTATGTTTTTATGTAAAGTCTTCTTTGAAAATAGGTAGACACTACCCAAATGATGTTGCATTTGTGCATAGATTAGAGGCAAATGTTTTTACAGAAACATTTATTAATTTTATTTTTAATTCTAAATTATAAATTTAAATATATTACTTTAATCTGTACAGTTTTTCAGGATTAAAGCTCACACTGTTGGGCAAACTTGTTTCTAATTTCTCCAACTGTTATCATCATGCTCCTCACTTATAACATAACTCTTCATGCCAAATCACTTTTCTGTAAACTGATCTGGTGCTATTCAGTTACTCAGATACTCCTTTTTGGTCTGATGGTCACCTTTTCTCCAACTATGCATGCCTTTCTTTATTGGCGACCACACAGGTAGGTGCGATTACGCATAGTAGAGGATTGCAGCAGCTTAAAATGGTTACATGATCTTAGTTGCAATCAATGCCTTGAAGCTATCGCATCACATAGTACAGCCCAGTCATCAAATAGTATAGCACAGTCATCAAATAGTAGAACACAGTCATCACATAGTATAGCACAGTCTATAACATCCTGTATAAAAGCTAAGGCAGGGAATGCAGCACAGCAAGCATTTTGGATGAATTTGTTTGATGAAAGGATGTGACAGCTAAGGGTACTTTCACACTTGCGTTGGACAGCTTCCGTTGCTATCCGCAGCCTTGAGGAATTACGGTAACCGCTGCAGGAAACCGTTATATTCCTCATAGACTTCTATTAGCTACGGATAGCAATGGATGGTCTTGCATTGCATCCGCCCTGCGGCGCATCAGTTGTTTTGACGCTGACCGTCAGTTACCGTCGGGCGGATGGAACGCTGCATGTAGCGTTTTTCTGCACTTGGCAGAGTGTCAAAAAAACGCAACCTGCAGGATTCCGTCAGCGTCCGTTGTTTTTATAATGGACGCCTATGGTGGCGGATTCCGTTAAAATCCGTCATTTGACGGATTCCGTTAACGCATCCGTCTTTACACAACTGCGCATGCTCAGATGTGTAAAGTCAAGGAAAAAAAACCTATAACGGATTGCGTTATTTTGTACGATCCGTAGCATCCGTTGTGCCACTATATGCAACGCATCCGTTGCATGCGTCACACAGCGCAATGCTACGGATCCCGTCCAACGCAAGTGTGAAACTAGCCTAACAGCTTAGCAAAAGATATAGAGAGAAAAGGACAAAAACTCTGAAAATACTGTACAGATAATGCATATGAAAGTACAGCAGTGAAAAATGGTTAGCATCCATTTACCCATGTAAATCACTTTTACTAAATCTGCATATGTGCAGATCCCTTAAGAATCAGCAATTTTTCGTTTTTGTGCTTTAGATTTTTCCTCCCCTTAAGAACCATAACGTTTTTTGTTTTTTTATCGATATAGCCTTTTCAGCATTTATTTTGTGCCTGGACGAGTTGTATTTTTGAATGCCACCATCCATTTTAACATGTCATGTAACAGTAAGCCGGAAAAAAAATTCCGAGTGTGGCAAAAGAGCAAAACTGAAATTCTGCAATTGTTTTTTGGGTTTCTATTTCCAAAGTTAATTTTGCCATAAAATTGACCTGGCAGTAGGATTCTCCAAGTTAGTATGATTATGTGCACATCAAGAATGTATAGTTTTTTAGCTTATTTTAGTGGTGAAACAAAAAAATCAGAATTTTTGTAAAATAACTCTTGCTTGGGTTGCAATATTCCAAGAGCCATAACATTTTAAAATTTTGGGATATTGAACTGTGCGAGATGATGTTTATATTTATATTATTTTTGCACATACACAATGTTTTCATCGCCTGTTTTATTTTTTTTCTGTTTTTGCAGCTGTTGAATTACTGCATTTTTGATATGTTGATTTTTTTTTTCGTTACGATGTTTGCTGATTGGATTATTTTATTCTATATTTTGATAGATTGGACTTTTATGAATACAGCTATGCCAAATATCTGATTTTTCTTCTTACATTTTTAAAAGGAGGTGATTTGAACTTATACATGTTTACATTTTTTTATCTTGTACTATACTTAATATTCTCCTTAGGGGACTGAATCTGCAATAGTTTGATCACTTGTTCTTTATAGAAGAAATCACAGTCTTTTATGAACGCCAGCCTTGGGCTAGCTTTCCTAGGTGTACTGAGATGACAGACACAGTGGTCATCATTTCACTCCTGGCTGTGAAGAAAACTCATCAGCGTACAGTGATCGAGTCGTGGGAGTGCCAATGAGGGGTCAGAATAGTGCACCCCATTGCCAGCGCACATTAAATGCCACTGTCAGATTGACAGCGTCATTTATCAGGTAAACAGTCGCAGATGGAGCGTTCCTCCACCCATAGCCGTTAAAGGCAGATGAAGACTGAATGATTCAGCCTTCATTTGCTGGCACAGATGTTGGCTGAGCATATGAGCTTACATCAAAGGCAGGAAAGAGACTCATGACATACAAAGCACACATGAGTCTTTAAGAGGTTTAAGAACTTTAAAGGGTAAGATACTTTCCCAGTAGATTTCAGACTATTACATTCACTAAATAACAAAAGGCAACAAAGCAGTATGTAGGGTGTCTCCACTATATAAGTGAGGCTGAAGAGCAGGAGTGTTCAATCAGAAGTTATAACCTTGTATTCTAAGAAAAAGACTGATGGCCAGGGCCGGATTATAGGCGGGGCAGGCGGGGCTTCAGCCCAGGGGCCCCCACCACAAGAGCTTCTGAGGGGGCCCCCACCACCATCAGTGTGAGCGCCATTTTATTAAGGTTCAGGACCACACTGTACCTTTAAGAGAATTTCAATCCGGCCGTCACTATGCTGCAGACACGCCCACTGCACGCTGTGTGGGCTGAATCTGCAAGGATGACGTCACCGCGCTGCTGCTTCTTCGTGCCGTACAGGAGCTTGTGGGAGGACTGGAGCAGAGGCCTCGGTGGATGATGGTGAGTGACGTCATCCATCATGGTGCCGGGCAGGAGGCTGCAGTGAGGAGGGAGCAGGACGGGATTTCATAGTGTCAGCGGCAGCTCTGCCGGCAGGACCAGTGTGAGTTATTGCAGGAGTGTGACCTGCTGCAGATCAGGTCGGGCTGTCAGTGCCGGGTCATCGGCCTCATCCCTCCCCTGCAATAACTCACACTGATCTTCAGCAGAGACATCACTACACAGAATCCTGCACTGATCACATCTGAGCCTGCAGCACACATTACACTATATAGCCCATATTACATATAGAATATGTGAGGTCCTGTAGGCCCAGGTGTGATCAGTGCAGGGCATTGTATATCTGTGTATATACCACATCCAGTGTACAGAGTAGTGTGATATACTGTGTACATTATATACCACATCCAGTGTACAGAGTAGTGTGATATACTGTGTACATTATATATCACATCCAGTGTACAGAGCAGTGTGATATACTGTGTACATGGTATACCACATCCAGTGTACAGAGTAGTGTGATATACTGTGTACATTATATATCACATCCAGTGTACAGAGCAGTGTGATATACTGTGTACATGGTATACCACATCCAGTGTACAGAGTAGTGTGATATACTGTGTACATTATATATCACATCCAGTGTACAGAGCAGTGTGATATACTGTGTACATGGTATACCACATCCAGTGTACAGAGCAGTGTGATATACTGTGTACATTATATATCACATCCAGTGTACAGAACAGTGTGATATACTGTGTACATGGTATACCACATCCAGTGTACAGAGCAGTGTGATATACTGTGTACATGGTATACCACATCCAGTGTACAGAGCAGTGTGATATACTGTGTACATGGGATACCACATCCAGTGTACAGAGCAGTGTGATATACTGTGTACACATATCAGATGGCATATAATGTGTATATTGTATAACATCTGGTGTCTGTATCACAGTAAACCCGGTCAAATACCGGGGCCCTGAGCTGACGGGGGGCCCAATCGCGGTGGCAGGAGTGGCGTACCGCTAGTCAGGGGGCCCGGTGCTAGCGCTGTCACCAGCCTCCCCCCCGCCGAGGATCGCACTTTCAATTGTATCGGCATCGCAGTTGCCGATACAATTGAGAGCAATGATGAGATTGGGCGGCTCTCTCTCATGATTCTCCTCACTGTCTCTGTTGGCACTCTGACAGCTCTGCAGCGGAGCTCGGTGACGTCATCACTGCGCGCCTGCTGATAGGCCGAACGACAGCAATGGACGCGCCGAGGAGACCGGAGCAGCGGGGGAACGAGGAGAAGTGAGTATGTACAATCACTGTGGCCAGACGACCATGGGGGTACATTAAATGATATGGCGGCTGTACACTACATGAGGATGCCTATTGCTATCTGGTTCTCTGCACTGTGCTATATACTGGCTGTATACTACATGAGGGTGCCTAATGCTAACTGGCTCTGCACTGTGCTATATAGGGGCTGTATACTACATGAGGATGCCTAATGCTATCAGGGTCTGCACTGTGCTATATAGGGGCTGTGTACTATGTGAAGGTGCTTAATATTATCTGGTCTGCTGTGTGCTATATAGGGGCTGTGTACTATGTGAGGATGCCTAATGCTATTGGCTCTGCACTGTGCTATATAGGGGCTGTGTACTACGTGAGGATGCCTAATGCTATCTGGGTCTGCACTGTGCTATATAGGGGCTGTGTACTACATGAGGGTGCCTAATGCTATATGAGTCTGCATTGTGCTATATGGGGGCTGTATACTACATGAGGGTGCCTACTGCTATATGGGTCTGCATTGTACTATATGAGGACTGCTTATTGTAATATGGGGGCTGCATAGTGCCATATGGGGGCTGCATAGTGCCATATGGGGGCTGCATAGTGCCATATGGGGGCTGCATAGTGCCATATCGGGGCTGCATAATGCCATATCGGGGCTGCATAATGCCATATCGGGGCTGCATAATGCCATATCGGGGCTGCATAATACTATATGGAGGAATATTGAGGCTGCATAATACTATACCCCCAGAGTTGTATGTCCCTTCCACCCCAGAGCTGTATACCCTAAGAGCTGCATGTCACCCCCCCACCTCAGAGCTGTTTGTCCCCCCACCTCAGAGCCACTGCCCCCCTCTAGAGCTGTATGCCCCCCATTGCTCCATACCCCTTTCCTTAGTAATATTTATGCCCCCCCAGTAATGTGTATGTCCCCAGCCTCTCTTGTGATGTGTATATACATCGGTGTTAGTGTGCTCTATGTGCGGCCATGTCTGTTAGTGACTGCCACCAATCAGCGTGGCACAGACACATGCCCAGGAGGAGTTGGATGGAGACAAGCAGGGAGGTGAATGAGGCTGTTGCTGGCTTCCCAATATTAAAAATATATATAAAAATATAAAAATGTGTCTGTGTGTGCATGTATGATGTGTATCTGTGTATGATCTGTGTATGTCATCTATGTATGTCAGTGTATATGACTGTGTCTAGATTTATGTCTATTTATATGTGTTTTTGTGAATTTCTCTTTAAATATATATGTGTATGTATGCGTGTATGTATCTGTGCATGTCTATGTGTGGATGGGGCCCACTGAGACTCTTTCGCCCAGGGCCCACAAAAACCTGGAGCCGGCCCTGCGTGTACCAGTCATGTATTCTCCTGTACACTGTACAGGGGCGTACCTTTGGGGGGCATGCGGCATATTTGCATATTTATCAGGGGGGCACCATTGGAAAGTGTGAGGCAGCAGTATGGTGGGAGAAAATTGTAAGTAGACAGTATTGGGAAAGAAAAGTGTGAGGGGCATAGAATAGAGACTGGGTAGTGGTGGGGGATAAGCAGTATAGAGAAGGGGCAGCATGGTGGCCAGTGTGAGGCCACAGTATGGAGGGCACAGTATGCTGAGGAGAGGGAATTTGAGACTGAGGTACAGTATAGTGACTGGATAGTGAAGGACATAGGCAGTATAGAGAAGGGGCAGCATGGTGGCCAGTGTGAGGGCACAGTATGGAGGGCACAGTATGCTGAGGAGGGGGAATGTGAGACGGAGGTACAGTATAGTGACTGGATAATGAAGCAGGTAGGCAGTATAGAGAAGGGGCAGCATGGTGGCCAGTGTGAGGGCACAGTATGGAGGGCACAGTATGCTGAGGAGGGGGAATGTGAGACGGAGGTACAGTATAGTGACTGGATAGTGAAGGACATAGGCAGTATAGAGAAGGGGCAGCATGGTGGCCAGTGTGAGGGCACAGTATGGAGGGCACAGTATGCTGAGGAGGGGGAATGTGAGACGGAGGTACAGTATAGTGACTGGATAATGAAGCAGGTAGGCAGTATAGAGAAGGGGCAGCATGGTGGCCAGTGTGAGGGCACAGTATGGAGGGCACAGTATGCTGAGGAGGGGGAATGTGAGACGGAGGTACAGTATAGTGACTGGATAGTGAAGGACATAGGCAGTATAGAGAAGGGGCAGCATGGTGGCCAGTGTGAGGGCACAGTATGGAGGGCACAGTATGCTGAGGAGGGCGAATATGAGACGGAGGTACAGTATAGTGACTGGATAGTGAAGGACATAGGCATTATAGAGAAGGGGCAGCATGGTGGCCAGTGTGAGGGCACAGTATGCTGAGGAGGGGGAATGTGAGACTGAGGTGCAGTATAGAGAAGGGGCAGCAAGGTGGCCAGTGTGAGGGCACAGTATGGAGGAGGGCACAGTATGCTGAGAAGGGGGAATGTGAGACTGAGGTACAGTATAGAGAAGGGGCAGCAAGGTGGCCAGTGTGAGGGCACAGTATGGAGGAGGGCACAGTATGCTGAGAAGGGGGAATGTGAGACTGAGGTACAGTATAGAGAAGGGGCAGCAAGGTGGCCAGTGTGAGGGCACAGTATGGAGGAGGGCACAGTATGCTGAGAAGGGGGAATGTGAGACTGAGGTACAGTATAGAGAAGGGGCAGCAAGGTGGCCAGTGTGAGGGCACAGTATGGAGGAGGGCACAGTATGCTGAGAAGGGGGAATGTGAGACTGAGGTACAGTATAGAGAAGGGGCAGCAAGGTGGCCAGTGTGAGGGCACAGTATGGAGGAGGGCACAGTATGCTGAGAAGGGGGAATGTGAGACTGAGGTACAGTATAGAGAAGGGGCAGCAAGGTGGCCAGTGTGAGGGCACAGTATGGAGGAGGGCACAGTATGCTGAGAAGGGGGAATGTGAGACTGAGGTACAGTATAGAGAAGGGGCAGCAAGGTGGCCAGTGTGAGGGCACAGTATGGAGGAGGGTACAGTATGCTGAGAAGGGGGAATGTGAGACTGAGGTGCAGTATTTATATCTAAATGCTACAGTGCGTGCTCTACTGTTACGGCTAAAATTGTTAACGTTATTGGGCCCCCACCAGATTTTCTGCCCATGGGGCCCCCACCAACCTTAATCTGGCCCTGCTGATGGCACATCCTATATTTCTAAGGTGAACAGGTACAAACTGAATATGAAACACAGTAACAAAAAGGAGACAGTTGCACTCTGTAGTGCTAAGATATGTGGAACAATGAAAATGGGAATATAGACATGCATTACTGCTATGAAAACATGTAAAAATTCAGATACTAAAGGGGGTGTTACACGCAGCGATATCGCTAGCGAAAGCACCCGCCCCCATTGTTTGTGCGTCACGGGCAAATCGCTGCCCGTGGCGCACAAAATCGTTTGGAGTCATTACACGAGACTTACCTGCCTAGCGACGTCACTGTGTCCGGCAAACTGCCTCCTTTCAAAGGGGGCGGTTCGTTTGGCATCACAGTGACGTTACTAAGGGGCTGCCCAATAGAAGCGGAGGGGCGGAGATGAGTGGGACGTAACATCCCGCCCACCTCCTTCCTTCTGCATTGCCGGCGGCCGCAGGTAAGCTGTAGTTCGTCATTCCCGAGGTGTCACACATAGCGATGTGTGCTGCCTCGGGAACGACGATCAACCTGCGAGATCAACAATCAACAATTTTTTGACAAGGAACGACATCAGTATTTTCCATCATTAACGGTCGTTCCTTGCTGTCACACGCAACGACGTTGCTAGCGATGCCGAAAGTGCGTCATGGAATCCATGACAGCGGCGATATATCGTTAGATACGTCGTTGCGTGTAACAGGGCCTTTAGCACACAAAATTGGCCACATTTTATTTAAGCCCAAGAGCCAGCGACAAGGGGACCTCCTTTTTATTGTGTCCCTATCAAACTAATGTCTCTCTTATAAAATGGCATTTCTTAGCCATGCCCCAAAGTTTTATACAGCTTCTGATAGCCTCTCTTATTGGCTGCGTCACACTATGTAATTGGATTGCTACAGGGTATTGTGAGAAAGCCCACGCTGCCAAGCTTGATGCCATTAGCCCACTCACTGAGCGTGCAGCATGTGGGAAATAGTGCAAAACATTTTTTTTTTTTTTGCCGATCCTCACAAATTTAATCACAGATCAATCTGCTCATCTCTTCTCAAACATATTTCTATTTTCTTTTAACATGGACCATTAGGTCCATTAAGGCACCGTAGTCAAGATTTGAGTTGATCGAATCCGCCAAAATCTGGGACTGGCGGATCACTGCCGGATTGAAAAAAAAGTTTGGATACGCTTCGGATTCCGGTGCCCATATAAGTCTATGGGCACCAGAATCTGAAGATTAAAAATGTTTGTGGAGGGGATGGGGGGTAGGAGCGAGCGCGGTGTATTCACCCGAGGCTGTGTCATGGAAGCAAACTCCTTCCGGGTCACGCTTTTTCCTTCTAGAGCTGACAATTCAACATTCATTGTTTTGCCTGCGTGTAATTGGTTGCAGCTAGACGTGCCCCCACCCTGAGTGTCAGCATGTCAGCTGACTGCAACCAATCACAGGTGGCAGGACGGGCGGTGGACAGGGAAAGCAGTGCAAGTCTCTGCGTTTCAGTATTGTGAACGTGCATGTGTTTAACAAACACATGCACGTTCCTGTCAGAAGTGGGCGCAGCTGTGCCGATGATGCGGCTTTGTTTTATTATTTAAATAAATAATTAAAAAAAAACAACAAACAACGTGTGGTCTCCCCTAATTTTGATACCCAGCCAAGATAAAGCCAGCTGGAGGCTGGTATTCTCAGCCCACAGCTGCCTGGTATTGCCGCATCTATTAGATGTGATAATCCTGGTGCAATAACGGCTCTTCCCGTTGGCTTGGAGCGGTGCCAATCGGTGTAATAAGGGGTTAATAGCAGCACAGAGCTGCTACTAAGCCCTAAGTTAGTGTTGGCACAAGCGTATATGAGATACCTGCATCACACTAACCTGTAAATGAAAGTAAATCAACACAGACACAGAGAAAAATCCTTTATTTGGAATAAAGTACAAAACACACACCCTCCTTCACCTTTTTATTAACCCCAACACCCTACAGGTCTGGCGTAATCCACACAAGGTCCCACACTGCTGAAGCTCTGCTACATAACACAGCCAGCTTCCATAGAGCACAACCGCTGGCTTTGCAGACAATGACTGAGCCACGATGACTGCACGGCAGGCAGATACTGTCACAGGCTGGGGGCGCGTCTGCCTGCAACCAATCACAGACGTGAGGACGGCCGGTGGGCAGGGAAAATACAGAAACCTGTGTGTATACGAGGCACAGTACAGGAAGTGAATGCACGACCCGGAATCAGTGTGCCGCCATGACACCGAGTCTCGGTAAGTATGAAACGCTGTTTTATTTCTGTTTTTCTTTATTTTTCAATTATTTTCCCCAGTACCGGGTCCAGATCGTGCATTCAGAATCCCGGATCCGGGTCCAGCACCCAGAAATCTTTGAATCAGCGCAGATCCGGACTTTTACAGTTTGGATCCGCTCAGCCCTAGTCAAGATACCTTTAAACCTTTTACAACTATACCCAGCTTTTCCAGTTTCTAGCTATTAAAGGCACTTTATCATTAGCCTCATCATTATATCACACAGTGTCTACTGGGGTTCCACCAGATATAACAGAACTACCGACAAGCATTGCAACACACAGGGTACACCGGAAATATGATACAATGGTGGACCCTAGGGCTAGGGAGAGAGGAGCAGGGTCACCTCCTCATATGAGGCTGATCCCTCCACTCCCTAAATACACGGCCTTTCTCCCATTACCAATCATGTGCCTAGGCCCTTATTTGCCCTGAATTCAACCCAGCTACTGAGAAGGCTGGCAAGAGCACTAGTCTCATCAGTACAATATTACAACACAAGGAGAGGGAGATAGACAGGGGAAAAATAGACACAAAAAGGAAAACCCACCCATCTCCTCCAATGCAGCTAAATACCACAGCTGTAATTGGTACAACTTGTCAGCTTCTTTCAGAGACTGGCTCCTTCCAAAGTGATCAGCATAAGAATGATGAGATGCTATAACCGGCATCAGATGGTAAGACACATGACCATTTACGAGGAAGGGGAGTGATCACAAAGAGCTGCATCTGAGATTAAGGTTACAAAAGACATCCAGATAGGAAAGAGTCCTTAACCCCTACAGCAGCCAAGAAAGTAGATACATTTAAATAAAACCTGCAGACCTGCAAATAATAATGCATTGTGATTAGAGATGAGCGAGTACCTAACTATTTGTACTCGCTATGCTCATAACGAGTACTATCTAATACTCGTGTATTCATTCCTAATAGTGTGTGCAATGCAATTCAATGGGGAAAAACTCGCAAAGTAATAAGTAACTCGAATGTCGTACTATTCGTGCGAGTATGAATAGTTAAGAACTCGCTCAACTCTAGTTGTGACCTTTTGGTACAAGACTCACGAGTAGAGTTGAGCGATGTTCGATGTTTGCCAATTTCATGTTCGAGTGATTTTGGGGGGTGTTCTAGATCTAACTCGAACTTGAGCTTTTTGCTAAAAGCTCGACTATTCGAGTTACGTTCGAGAACGGTTCTATCAGCAAAAAGCCTAGCTAATTACTAGCTGGCTTTTCACTGTAATAGTGTGAGTCACTCTGTGATTCACATTATTATGAATTTTCAGCGTATAGTGTGCGGGGGGACAGGGTTTAGATCTGTGCTGCTGAGAAAATGCCGATCGCCATTTTTTTATTTCTCTAAGCGCGCATGTAGTGGGGCGGGCCAGCATGTCAGCCAATCCCAGACACACACACAGCTAAGTGGACTTTTGCCAGACAAGCAAGGGCATGTGTCATAGGCTGTCCATGTCACATGCCCTTGCATTATAAAAACGGCCATTTTCCCATCTGGACGACATTATCTGCGTCTGGGTGACAGTCCCCGCTGACGCAGCTCCTGCCGCCGATACTGCTGTGTATGCTCTACAAACAGCGCTATACAGAATAGGGATAGAAGTTTCTTTCAGCACTTTTAAGGGCTAATTAGTGCTGGCTCAGAGCCATAGGTGACAGTCAGGTCTGTGGAAACAGTTTTTAACAGCTACAGATAACAGCGCCTGTGTAGCTAAGCTCAGGGACCTCCTTGCTGCATTTGACCATTATGAGGGATAGAAAGTGAGGCTTCCTTTCCTCTACACTGACCCACAACCCGGCCACTGTACCCTCCTGCCCTTTTCTGCAAAGCCATTTCAATTGCAGAGTGCTGCCAGTTAGTGGCCTCCAAAAAGTGGCTGTTGTACTCCATTATTGTGCCACTTGTGCCAAGCAATCTGCAGCACCTGTTCATTACACCCTCCTGCACCCTTTTACTAGGCTATTATACTAGCAAACATAGCTGAAACTTAGTGGCCTCCAAAAAGTGGCTGTTTTACTCCATTATTGTGCCACTTGTGCCAAGCAATCTGCAGCACCTCTGCATTACACCCTCCTGCACACTTTTACTAAGCTATTATACTAGCAAACACAGCTGAAACTTAGTGACCTCCAAAAAGTAGCTGTTGTACTCCATTATTGTGCCACTTGTGCCAAACAATCTGCAGCACCTGTGCATTACACCCTCCTGCACACTTTTACTAAGCTATTATACTAGCAAACACAGCTGAAACTTAGTGGCCTCCAAAAAGTGGCTGTTGTACTCCATTATTGTGCCACTTGTGCCAAGCAATCTCCACCACCTTTGCATTACACCCTCCTGCACACTTTTACTAAGCTATTATAATAGCAAACAGAGTAGAAACTTAGTGGCCTCCAAAAAGTGGCTGTTGTACTCCATTATTGTGCCACTTGTGCCAAGCAATCTGCAGCACCTGTGCATTACACCCTCCTGCACACTTTTATTAAGCTATTATACTAGCAAACACAGCTGAAACTTAGTGGCCTCCAACAAGTGGCTGTTGTACTCCATTATTGTGCCACTTGTGCCAAGCAATCTGCAGCACCTGTGCATTACACCCTCCTGCACACTTTTATTAAGCTATTATACTAGCAAACACAGCTGAAACTTAGTGGCCTCCAAAAAGTGGCTGTTGTACTCCATTATTGTGCCACTTGTGCCAAGCAATCTGCAGCACCTGTGCATTACACCCTCCTGCACACTTTTATTAAGCTATTATACTAGCAAACACAGCTGAAACTTAGTGGCCTCCAAAAAGTGGCTATTGTACTCCATTATTGTGCCACTTGTGCCAAGCAATCTGCAGCACCTGTGCATTACACCCTCCTGCACACTTTTATTAAGCTATTATACTAGCAAACACAGCTGAAACTTAGTGGCCTCCAAAAAGTGGCTGTTGTACTCCATTATTGTGCCACTTGTGCCAAGCAATCTGCAGCACCTGTGCATTACACCCTCCTGCACACTTTTATTAAGCTATTATACTATCAAACACAGCTGAAACTTAGTGGCCTCCAAAAAGTGGCTGTTGTACTCCATTATTGTGCCACTTGTGCCAAGCAATCTCCAGCACCTCTGCATTACACCCTCCTGCACACTTGTACTAGGCTATTATACTAGCAAACACAGCTGAAACTTAGTGGCCTCCAAAAAGTGGCTGTTGTACTCCATTTGTGTCTCACTGCTGCCAAGCAATCTCAAGCACCTCTGCGTTCTACCCTCCAGCACATTTTGCTACGCTATTGTTATAGCAAACAGTGCTGAACATAAGTGGCATCCAAAAATGTGTCTGCTATACAAATTTTGTGTCCCACTTGTGACAAGCAATCTGAAGCACCACTGCATTCCACCCTCCTGCTCACTTTGACAAAGCTGTTATACTAGCAAACACATTTCAAACTTAGTGGCCTCCAAAAAGTGGCTGTTGTACTCCATTTGTGTCCCACTGCTGCCAAGCAATCTCAAGCACCTCTGCATTCTACCCTCCAGCACATTTTGCTATGCTCATTTTATAGCAAACAGTGCTGCCAGTTGAAGGAACATAGTTGCTTTGTCAAGGATAGTCAGTGTTATTTCTTCAGCTGTTAATAAAGCTAAACCACCTCTGCAATCTACACCACCTCTCAATTTTTACTACCACCTTTTAATTGGATAATCTTGACGCTATCAAAATGAGTGGTAAAATGACAGATGCTGGTGGAAAGGGGAACCGGCGTGTTGGAAAAGGAAAAAAAAGTTTGTGTCGGTGGGGAAGGTGGCAAATCTACATTAACATCTGCTGAAGATAGGCCATCTTCCAGCAAAAGTAAGATGTCTACTATTTCCGTGGACAATCCGATGTGCTACCTTTTTTACAGAACAAAACAACAGGTACAAAGGTAGATGATGCACAAAAGAAGCACATGCTTGAATGGATCTCAAGTGCTCCAACAAGTGCCCTCTCCTCCACCTCAACTACTGCATCCAAATAAAAACAGTCCTCTGAGTTGTCATCCCAATTACACTTGCATTCTCCCAGCTCTCAAGTCTCCATCCGCCCTGCACAGTAGGGTGGAACAGAGATGGCTGAGTCTGCTGAGCTGTTCAGTCACACTATAGCCTGGGAATCAGAGGTATGCTCCCAAGCTACAGTGAGTACAGACCAGGAAATGGTCTGCAGTGATGCCCAGAACCTTTGTGACTCTGATTCAGGCCGTGAGGAACAACTTTCTGAGCATAACGTTGACCCTTATTCACAAACTGTAACACCTGTTGGTAGAGACAATGAGGAACATACTGATGACGATGAGACGCAGATACCAGATTAGGATGACAACTTAAATATTCGGTCAGGGCAGGATGAGGCTAGGTCTGAGGGTGAGGGGAGTGCAAACACAACGCTTGATGATGAAGTTCTAGATCCCACCTACTGTCAACCCACAGTCAGGCACTCGAGGAGGTCAACAGAGGCAGTGGAGGAGGATGCAACTGACAACGAAGTTACCTTGCGCCTTCCTGGACAGAGGAGGAGTACTGGTAGCACGTCTACAACTGCATCCTCAGCCACCACTCTGCCTCTGAGCACTAGTCGAGGAGGCTCAGTAGGTCGCATGTCCTCTAAGGCTTGCATAGCTTGGTCCTTTTTTGACCTTGCAAAGGATCTCCCAAATCATGTGATCTGTAAAATTTGTCGCCAATCTATAAGTAGAGGCCAAAACCTCACCAGTTTGACAACTTCTTCCGTGAATTGTCACATGAATAACAAGCATAAGTCCCAGAGGGAAGCTCACTGTGCTGCAATGCGGCCTAGCAGAGCGGACCATCCACCGCCTGCCCCTTCCAGTGCATCCGCGCGCTCTTCATCTTCTAGGACTGTGGGGACAGCTGTCACACCTTATTTTCAACGCACAACTTCCGCCACTGTAACCGCAACAGGCAGTTTGCTTGGTAGCTCGTCAGTTGGTTTGGAAGGGGAAAAAAGTGTGGGTGTACAGCTGTCTCAGACATCGACAGCAACAACGTTGGGTGAAGGCAACTTCATGTCTATGCCTGCACTTTCCTCACAAACCTGCATTTTTCCAGGGACATTCCTACTCACCACCGTCTACACACAGCAGCCAGATCTCTGTCCCATAGATGTGGACAAATAAAAGGCCATTTCCTGCGACCCATGACAAAGCTAAGAGGTTGACTTTATCCCTCTGTAAGCTCTTGGCTACCGAAATGCTGCCTTTCCACCTGGTGGACACACAGGATTTTCGAGACCTTATGTCCGTCGCTGTGCCCCAGTACCAGATGCCCAGTCGCCACTACTTCTCTAAGAAAGGTGTGCCTGCACTACACCAGTATGTCGCACAGAACATCACCGTTTCCTTGAGAAACTCTGTGTGTGAACGGGTGCATTTCACCACCGATACTTGGACCAGTAAGCATGGACAGGGACGTTACATGTAGCTGACTGGGCACTGGGTAACTATGGTGATAGATGGCGAAGGGTCTGCTGCACAAGTCTTGCCGTCCCCACGACTTGTGTGTAAATCCTCTGTCTGTCCAAGTTCCGCCACTGCTTCTGCCTCCTCAACCTCGTCTGGGTCCTCCACCTCCGCCCCAAGCCTGCCTGGTCAGGCCAACAGCGTTGTAACTGCACAGAAGGAATCACGCACCCCTCATTACTATGCTGGCAGCAGAGCACAACGACATCAGGCGGTCTTTATCTTGAAATGTCTTGGAAATAAGAGTCACACAGCGGCTGAGTTGTGGGCAGCTCTGGAGACTGAGTTTGGTAAATGGTTGTCTCCACTCAACCTGCAGCCTGGTAAGGCCATGTGCGACAATGCTGCAAACCTGGGTGCGGCCCTTCACCTGGGCAAGGTGACACATGTGCATTGTATGGCTCATGTGTTGAACCTTGTTGTCCAGCAATTTTTAACACACTATCCCGGCCTAGATGGCCTTCTGAACAGGGCACGAAAACTGTCAGCTCACTTCCACCGTTCAACTGCCGCAGCTGAGCGACTTGCATTGCTCCAGAAGTTTTTCGGGCTTCCGGTACATTGCCTGAAATGCGATGCGCCGACACGCTGGAATTCGACTCTACACATGTTACAGCGACTGTGGCAGCACCACCGAGCCATGGTGCAATACGTCATGACGTATAGCCTGGGCCAACGAGATGCAGAGGTGGGGCAGATCACCCTGATTGAGTGGTCTCAGATCAAGGACCTATGTACCCTTCCGCACAGTTTTGACATGGCGGCGAATATGTTTAGCGCTGACAATGCCAATATCAGCATGACAATTCCAGTCATTTACATGCTGGAGCACACGCTAAACATTATTCGGAGTCAGGGGGTGGGACAACAGGAAGTGGATGAAGTACAGGAGGATTCATATGCGCAAGGGACAACAACATCACCAAGGTCCAGACGTTCATCATCACTAGAGATGAGCGAACTGGCCGTGGTTCGGCTCGAGTTCGGTTCGACGAACCGAACTCGAACCAATAGGCTATAATGGGAGGTAATTACAAACACATAAAAACGCATTATAAATGTACACATAGAGTTAATAAACATTGCCATAACACTTACCGGTCCCCGCGATCCCTCCTGCACTCTGTCTCCTGCCGCTATTCCATCCGATGATCGCTGAATCCTCCCGGTGACCGGCACTGCCAGCAGTGATGCAGGACCTATCGTGACGTCAAAATAGCCATGTTACCAGTCACGTGGCTATTATCTCATTGGCTACAGACTGGTCACATGACTATGACGCGTCATGTAGGACCTGCGAGTGCATCTCTCCGGTACACGGTGCACATTTGTGTATTGCCGTGTACCGGAGACATGCTGTAGCACACGGTCGACTCCCTGTTCCGTTAGGGACCGGCTGACACAGCCGGTCATTAACGGAGATCACCGTTGCCATAGCAACGCCGTTAGCGGTGACGTCACCGCTAACCGCGGCTCCGGGAGCACCGTTGCTATGGTAACGCGTCTGTCAGCGTTACCGTTGTTACCGCTGACAGCCAGCAGCACTGATCACTCATGGAGTGAAGGCTGCACGCTGCTTTCCGTGCAGCCTTCACGGAGTGAAGGCTGCACGGGAAGCATCGTCTTCCCCCATGCAGCAGTGATGGAGCAGAGCTGCATTTGTTGAACGAGAAAGACAGAAGACCTTGGATCGTGGAGGGCTGACAGGGGGTAATAAAGATGGAGTCTCTAATGTGTCTGTGTATTTATTTCTATTAAAGTATTTTTTCTCTGTGTGGTGTCTTTTTTTTAACCCTTTATTGGAGATTCTTAATGGCCGGGTCAAACGTGCCTGACATTAAGAATCTCTGGCTTAATACTAGCTAGTAAAACAAAGCTAGTATTAACTCATTATTACCCAACAAGCCACCCAGCTTCAGGGCTGTTGGAAGAGTTGGATACAGCGCCAGATGATGGCGCTTCTATGAAAGCGCCATTTTCTGGGGCGGCTGCGGACTGCAATTCGCAGCAAAGGCGCCCAGAAACCTCGGGCTAACCTGTGCTGCGGATTCCAATCCCCAGCTGCCTAGTTGTACCCGGCTGGACACAAAAATGGGGCGAAGCTCACGTCATTTGTTTTTTAATTATTTCATGAAATAAGTGAAATAATTAAAAAAAACGGGCTTCCCTATATTTTTGGTTCCCAGCCGGGTACAAATAGGCAACTGGGGGTTGGAGGCAGCCCGTGGCTGCCTGCTGTACCTGGCTAGCATACAAAAATATGGCGAAGCCCACGTCATTTTTTTGGTGGGCAAAAAACTTCTGCATACAGTCCTGGAAGGAGTATGCTGAGCCTTGTAGTTCTGCAGCTGCTGTCTGCTCTTCTCCATACAGACAGACAGCAGCTGCCAAACTACAAGGCTCAGCATACTCCATCCAGGACTGTATGCAAACGTTTTTTGCCCCCTGAAAAAATTATGTGGGCTTCGCCATATTTTTGTATGCAAGCCAGGTACAGCAGGCAGGTACGGCTGCCCCCAACCCCCAGCTGCCTATTTGTACCCGGCTGGGAACCAAAAATAAAGGGAAGCCTTTTTTTTTTATTATTTCATGAATTTCATGAAATAATTAGAAAACAAATGACGTAGGCTTCGCCCCATTTTTGTGTCCAGCCAGGTACAACTAGGCAGCTGGGGAATGGAATCCGCAGCACATGTTGGCCTGAGCTTTCTGGGCTCCACTGCTGTGAATTGCAGTCTGCAGCCGCCTCAGAAAATGGCACTTTCATAGAAGCGCCATCTTCTGGCGCTGTATCCAACTCTTCCAGCACCTGTCTGCTATACCTGGCTAGCATACAAAAATATGGCGAAGCTCACGTCCTTTTTTTGTAATTTTTTGGCAAAAAAAATAAAAAATGCTTCCCTGGATTTTCCATTGCCAGTGAAGGTAACACCAAGCAGTGGGGGTTAGCAGCCAGTAGCTGCTTGGATCACCCTTAGCTAGCAATACAAAAAATGCAGCGGGAGCCCATATATATTTTTTTTAATTATTTATTTAAATAACTAAAAACAAAATGGGCTTCCCTGTATTTTGATTGCTGGACATCACAGTGCTGTAAAAATAAATCTTTAAAAAAAATGACGTAGCGCTCCGCGGTATTTTTGATTCTCAGCGCAGATAAAGCAGACAGCTATGGGTTGCCACCCCCATCTGCCTGCCGTTACCTTGGTTGGCAATCAAAATACAGGGAAGCCCATTAATTTTTTCTATTTAAAAAATAGTTAAAAAAAAAATGACGTTGGGTCCCCCCATTTTTGATAGCCAGCTAGGGTAAAGCAGACGGCTGTAGCCTGAAAACCACAGCTGGCAGCTTTACCGTCTTTGGGGATCCAATGTGTAGGACCCCCCAGGCTCTTTTTTTATAATTATTTTATAAATATTAATAATTACACAAAAAAAGTAGGGTCCCTCCCAAATTGGATCACCAGCCAAGATAAAGCGGACAGCTGTGGTCTGGTATTCTCAGGGTGGGTAGGTCCATAGTTATTGGGCCTTCACAGCCTTAAAATAGCAGGCCGCAGGCACCCCAGACGTGGCGCATCCACTAGATGCGCCAATCCTGGCGCTTCACCCCAGCTCATCCCGTGCCCTGGTGCAGTGGCAAACGGGGTAATAAATCGAGTTGATACTAGCTGTAAGGTCACCTGACATCAAGCCCAGCAGTTTGTGATGTCAAGGCGTCTATTAGATACCCAACATCATAAACTGTCAGTACTAACAAAAAAAATCGACAAAAGAAATTTATTTGAAAAAACAGTCCCCAAAACATTGCCTCTTTCACCAATTTATTGTAAGAAAAAAAATAAAGGGGTCCCACGACGACTCTGGACCGTCTAGAATATGGGGGGGAGACACGCAGGGAACGTATCCCCCATTTTCTAGGAGTGCAGACCCTTCATGTGAGGAGTGTGGGTGCAATGAATCTGCACTCACTCTCCCCGGGTCCACAGCAGCAGAGTCCATGTCGTAATGGTTGCTACCAAAGCTGCAATGCCCTGCTCATGAGGTAAGGGCATGCCTAATCAGGAGAACTATTCTACATTTCCAAATATTGGTATTTGCTGATATTATTGCTATTCCACCTACTATATATTGGGGATAGGATCTTGGAGATGGAATACCACTTTAAGTCCAGTTATCCAGCTGAATGAATACTTAACAAAAGAGCTCGCTATTTAGATGTGTTTTCTTGTAGCGTATAACGGACTTTCATGTTTGGTAGTCATTCAGCAGGGCAACTATAAAAGCAAATCCCTCCATTTCCAAGAGAAAGAGAAGAAACCGGAGGAAAGCCACGCAAACACGGGGAGAACATACAAACTCCTTGCAGATGGTGTCTTTGGTGAGAATTGAACCCAGGACCTCAGCGCTGCAAGACTGTAGTGCTAATCACTGAGCCACCGTGCCGCCCATTTAGCTTACAGATGCATAACCACCACTCACTGTGTCTGAACACAGGAAGCTGAGCTGACAACCGCTCTGTGCATGCGGCAGCATCTATTGTGAAGGAGAGGGCCGCGGGGGATCAACGCTGCACAGGTACCGTGGGCACCGGGGAACACCTGTGGGTTTATAGGGGGTGACCTGGCAGGGCCTGGGGAGGAGTTTTCTGTCGCATGTGTCATGGCACATGCGACAGAAATCAGAGGAGTAGGGTGAATGCGGCCGGCGCGCTGCTGTGCGCGCGGCCATCTTGGATTTCTGGGAGGGCATCACGGGGGGCACTTTGGCAACACCAGGGGACCGGAGGGGACCGGGGAGGAGATTTATCATGTTTGTTCATGCCAGATGGGAGATAAATAATTTTTTACCGGCGCTGTCATTTACTGTAACGTGATCATCGGTGTATGGTGTATACCTGTGATCACGTGAGCGGGGACCAGAAACACCGTCCTGAATCATGATCTCCAGGGTCTCAGCTAGCCCTGACCCCCGGAGATTTTCTGATGTTGGGGAGCGCAATTCACTTATTTCTGCCTGTTGTTTATAAACGGCAGATCAGAATAAGGCTACATTAACACGACCGATCCATTTTTGCGGTCTGCAAAAAACAGTCCGTTTTTTTTCATGGGTACATCCGTGTGGCATCCGTTTCTGTTCCGTAGACGGTCCGTATGTCATCTGTTTGTCATCCGTGTGCCTTCCGTTTTTTTTGTGTACTGCAAAAAAACTGAAGGAGGGTAAATGCATAAATTTACCCAGGATCCATAGCTTCAACCTACATGAGGCGGTCACATGTTCACTCCAGTGCCATTTTCTACTGCTTTTCACAGCGTAGAGCGCTCTGGTGATTTTCTTGTGCTTGTGCACTTCATATCAGTCTTTTCTGTCATTATAATGGCAGAAAGACACATAATGTCCCACTCTCCTGCATTTTGTAATTTTGCACCCTTTGGTGCCTTTCATGTGGCACTAAGGGGTGCTTAGCTTTGTATTTAGCCAAAAAAATGAAAAAAAAAATGACGTAGGTTCCCCCTATTTTTGTAGCCAGCTAGCGTAAAGCAGACGGCTGCAGCCTGCAGACCACAGCTGGCAACCTCACCTTGACTGGTAATCCAAAACTGAGGGCACCCCACGCTGTTATTTTAAATTAAATAAATAATTAAAAAAAAAACATGTAGGGGTCCCCCCAAAATTGGATCACCAGCCAAGGTAAAGCAGACAGCTGGGGTCTGATATTCTCAGACTAGGGAGGTCCATGGTTATTGGACTCTCCCCAGCCTAAAAATAGCAGGCCGCAGCCGCCCCAGAAGTGGAGCATCCATTAGATGCGCCAATCCTGGTGCTTCGCCCCAGCTCATCCCGCGCCCTGGTGCGGTGGCAAACGGGGTAATATATGGGGTTAATACCAGATGTGTAATGTCACCTGGCATCAAGCCCTGAGGTTGGTGAGGTCAGGCATCTATCAGATACCCGACATCACCAACTCAGTCAGTAATAAAAAAAAATAGACGACAAACACATTTTTATTTGAAAAAACACTCCCCAAAACATTCCCTCTTTAACCAATTTATTAGAAAGAAAAACAAATCCAGGTCTGGTGTAATCCAAGGGGTTGCCATGACGATCCACACTGTCCCAGTCAATGAAGAGCAGAATGTTCTCCATTGGCTGGGAGAGCAGTGCAGTGACCTGAGCTAACATCAATGGGTCAGCCCAGGTCACTGCAGGGCATGACAAGTGCTGCCGTCAGCGAGGTACATTACCTGCGCTGATCTCCTGCATTGCTGACAGCACCTGTCACTGAGTTCAATGACCACCGCCTTCACAGCCAGGTATCGCGAGAGGCCCGTGACGTCACCGCTAGTCAGTCTCGGGTCGGAAGCAAGAGAAGGTGATGTGACAAGCGGCAGCCATGGAGGACAGGACTTCATCACCGCAGGTAAGCCGAGCGGGACCATGTGTGCAGAGTGCAGTGTGCAGAGTGTGTGTGTGTGTGTGTGAGTGTGTGTGTGTGTGTGTGTACACGTACATGCCGCGTGCAGGAGGGGGCGGAGTGAGCTGAGCGGGGAAGTGTGGGCTTCCTGCACGTAACTAGGATAAACATCGGGTTACTAACCAAAGCGCTTTGGTTGGATACCCGATGTTTATCTTGGTTACCAGCTTCTGGAAGGCTGCCAGCGATGGCTCCTGCACACTGTAGCTGTAAAAAGCCCTGCTTTTTGCTGCTAGAACCATTCTCGAACGTATCTAGAACTATCGAACTTTAGCAAAAAGCTCGAGTTCTAGTTCGATCTTGAACAGCCCCCAAAATCACTCGAACCGCGAACTGGAGAACCTCGAACCGCGAACCGCGCTCAACTCTAATCATCACCAAGGCGGCAGGCATGGGACCATGGGGGACATGGATCAACAAGGGCACATGGTAGCAGGCAAAATGTTGAGGAAGGTGCTGGAGAACATGAAGAAATTTAAGACGAACTGTCCATGGACATGGAAGACTCAACGGATGAGGGAGACCTTGGCAAAGTTTCAGTTGAAAGAGGTTGGGGGGAGATGTCAAAGGAAGAAACAACGGTTACCACCTAAATGCCACAAACACAGCGTGGACTTGGTCCACATGGCTGCGCAAGACACATGAACGCCTTCTTGCTGCACTACCTACAACATGACACTCGTATTGTCAAAATTAGAAGTGATGATGACTACTGGATTGCCACACTATTAGATCCCCGGTACAAGTCCAAATTTTGGGACATTATTCCAGCCATAGAAAGGGACGCACGTATGCAGGAATATCAGCAGAAGCTGTTACTCGATCTTAGCTTGGCTTTTCCACCAAACAACCGTGGTGCACGGAGTGAATCTCCCAGTTGTAACTTGACAAACATAAGACAATCTCGTCATCATAAACACTCTAACCGTACCAGCAGCACCATATCTGGTGCTGGGAACAGCAATTTTATTGAATCGTTTACTAACTTTTTTAGACCATCCTTTGCAAGGCCACCAGAGACAACAAGTCTGACACATAGTCAACGGCTTGTGAGGATGATACAGGAGTATCTCCAAATGAACATCAATGCCATTACTTTGGAAATGGAGCCTTGCTCATTTTGAGCTTCAAATCTTGAAAAATGGCCTGAGCTCTCCAGTTACGCCTTGGAGATCTTGTCTTGTCCAGCTGCCAGCGTTGTCTCTGAACATGTCTTCAGTGCTGCTGGGTGTGTGCTGACAGATAAGCGCACGCGTCTGTCAAGTGACAATGTGGACAGACTAACGTTCATCAAAATGAACAAATCATGGATCTGCAAGGACTTTACTACCCCTATGTCATCCTGGGGAGAGTAACTGCTGGTGTATTTTAAATGTGCTTGACGCAAATGTACCTGTGAAGTGTACAACTGGGGCACAAGTGCTGCCAATGAAGGGGTGGGTGTCTGTGTGGCCCAATTTTTGGAAAAAGGGAAACTCCGCTTGGAGTAACCCTTGCTTGCTGTGTTTTGTAAAAAGGAGCCAAGATGAACAAGTCATGGTTCAGCAAAGACTTTGCTACCTACCCCGGTGTTATCCTGGGGACGGTAAAGAATGGCGTATTTTTAAATGTGCTTGATTCACATCTACCTGTGAAGTGTACAACTGGGGCACAAGTGCTGCCACTGAAGGAGGTGTCTGTGTGGCCCAATCTTTGGAAAAAAGGGAGACTCCGCTTGGAGTAACCCTTGCTTGCAGTGTTTCTAAAAATGATCCAAGATGAACAAATCTGGGATCAGCAAAGACTTTGCTGCCTCACCCAGTGTCATCCTGGGGACAGCTTGGGCTGGCGTATTTTTGAATGTGCTTAATGCAAATCTACCTGTGAAGTGTACAACTGGGGCACAAGTGCTGCCACTGAAGGGGTGTCTGTGGGGCCCAATTTTTGGAAAAAAGGGAAACTCTGCTTGGAGTCCCCTTGCGGTGTTATACATGATTTTAGAAGGGCATGCTATGCCTATATCTGTGTGTCGTCCTCTTTTTCCTCGTCAAGCTGCTTTGTTTTCGCATGAGAATTTGTCCTTGTCACTTTCCCATGTGTTTGTGTTGTGTTGTGAGTTGTTTGTCACCTTTTGGACACCTTTGAGGGTGTTTTCTAGTTGTTTTTATGTGTTTGTGATTGCCTCCCATTATTTCCTATGGGGTTCGAGAGGTTCGTCGAACGGCTCGCCGAACCCAACTAGAACCAGACCTCCGTTCGGCGAACCTACCTCGAGTCAAACCGTGACCGGTTCACTCATCTCTACTCACGAGAGGTCGACCCAGAGCAGGGCACACCCATGACACATTATCATAACCATGTCCCGTTAGGAATGCTGTTGAGTGCTATTGAGATGGAAAAACAGAATTTTATCTGCTGAAAAATCAGCATTCTACTTGTCCATCTTAGTTTGGATGCCACCAGATGATGCGTTACATAATTTGTTTTTCTGGGTCATAAACCACAGTACAAAACAATATCTTTTGGTTTCCCACATAGTTAATATTGCATAGATTGTTCTTTTTTTGTCAGAGGTTTTTATGTTTTTCAATGTGCTATTTCTCATGTTGCCAAAATATATGTAAAAATTATTATTACATTTTGGAGCATACGTATGGTATTAATAAAAGCCAATTAAATATTGCAACAAAATGTACACTTTGCATTACCGTGTCCCCCATATGCCCTTACAAAAGTTAACTTGGTTCCAGAGCAACAAAAATAAGTTGTATTCTTAACTTTTAATTGCCCTTATTTCCTAGTTAAGTAACCAAACAGCCTTTTTATTTGGCAAGAATTGATGCTGATACAAACATGTTCTGTGCTAGGCTTTCTCAGTGTTTAATATATTTATAGCAATATGTTGCACAGTATATATTGTCTCCCAAACAGCATGACAATGTGTATTATTACAATTTAATGGGGAAAACATCCAGACACAAAATTGTTTTTATACATTTGGGTAGTCTGTTTTATAAAGAGAGAAATATGAGCTACGATCGAACATTTACATAGTTACTAAAGATGAGCGAACCTGAACTGTAAAGTTTGGGGTCTTTACTGAACACAGACTTTAAAAAAAAAAAAATCAGTGTCTGAGTTCGGATTTCAGGTGCTGTGCGTATGATAACCACTGTATCGATCATTGTGGTGGTCAGGCACACTCGCTGCTTGGACTAGTGCGAGCCACATGCAGTCTCTGAATGGCTCTCAATGTGAGTAAAAGCAATATTTTTCAATGTGGTGTGTCCGAACTGCTCAATCATCAACTTCAAATAGGCTTCGGACTCCGGAATCAAGTTCAGGTTAAGTCCAGGTCCCTAAATCTAATTATCTAAAGTCAGACTGAACTTGGTGAACTCGAATTTCAACAGTTCCGCCCATCTCTAATAGTTACATAGTTGCATAGGTTGAAAAAAGACCTAGGTGTCACAGGAAGGCAGAGAGGCTATATCAGCTGTATAAGACAACACACAGGAAGGGGGAAGAAATGCCTTATAGCTACGGGTGAAAGGGGAAGAGTGACCCCTGACAACAACCTGCAGCCCACCCTCACTGCCCTCACTGACCCTATACAGGTTCTGCACCTGTCACCGAGCTGGATACCTGGGGTCCTGTCTTCCCCTGTCAAATTGGGCCTAAGTAGAGATGCTGGGTATGAGCGCTAGTCAACACCACTAATTCTATAGGAAGACACAAGGGAACAATACAGGAGAAACACGAGTGCAGTCACCAGAGCCCTGGAAGATAGCAAAAAACAAACACAACTGAGGTATAGGCAACCACTACAGTAGTCTCTGGAACAACAGGAGACAACCTCTGGAGAAATCAGCAAGGAACAAACTATAAACCGCACCAACCCATCCCAGGGGGAGGTTAAAAAAAGAAGTCAGAGGATAGGAACTGAGAGGAGGAACTGACAGTTCTCCAGGGTAATAGAGTTCGCCTGCTGCAGAAACGGGAAACTGGCAGATAACAACACATGCTGCTAATCTATATGATCTTTTAGCACTCGCTGCCACTGGATTGTCAGCCGGCCGTGATACCTCTGTGACAGGCTGTGACATATCCATGGCACTAGGTCCATGAAGTTCAACCCTTCTCAAACAAATATACATTTTTTGTCACTAAATTATCTATAAACTACATTACCTACATCCAAACTGCAATCACCTTGCATGAAAATGACTTCAATTTAGAAGAGAAATAGCGAGATCTTTGGGTCAGTGTAGTAGATGGTGAGATCCAAATGTTCCCTAACTTACAAAACCCACCACCAGGCTTCAATCTACGAAGGAAAACATGGGTTACTCTAAATCGTATTACAACAAACTTTGGCGTCTGTGCAGATCTTATGTATAAGTGGGGAAAATTTGACTCTCCTTCCTGTGACTGTGGAGCAGACCGTCAAACTATCCAGCACATTGTTGAGGAATGCCCCCTTAGATTCTACCATGGTGGCAAGCATGAATTCTATACTGTAAATGATAATGCTATTGCATACATAGAAAACGTCGATATCTGACTTTGATTTTTATCCTTTTTGATACTCTCAATCATTGTTTATTGTCCGGTGTTTATTCTTATATGATGGTAAGGCATATGTTCATACAATTAAATAAAAATGATTATCTGTACTGAGGAAATCATCCAGAACTTTTTAAAAGCTACTATAATGTCTGCCATTACTACCACTTTTGGTAGGGCATTCCACAGTCTGACTGCTCTAACTGTAAAGAACCCTTTCTAATTTAGCAGGTGGAATGGACTTTTTTCCACCAGTAATGAGTAATGAGGTCCTTAGTATTGTCATTGGAAGGAATAAGTCATATACCAGTCCATTGTATTGCACACATAAGTATGTATACATATAAATGAGACCTCCTCTGAAATGTCTTTTTTAAGTCAAACAAGCCCAGCTTTTCCAACCTCTCATCATATGGGAGATCTTCCATCCCATGTAATAATCTAAAAGAGAAAAAAAACAAAGTTGGCCATTTCTCCGTAATAATCTAAAAGAAAAAAGTACAAAGTTGGTCAGCTCACCAATCCTAGAACAGTCCAGACAATCCTCTGGCCACACCCAGAGATCCATGTTTGGATTAGGTGGTGACACACCACACATGTAACAGAATGGGTAGAAAATCCAGTGAAGAATCAAATCTGGACTAAAGTAAAATCAATCCTTTATTGCAAGTATTCTTTAAAATACAGAACAGTAGTGCACACTGGCATATTATACAATCTCCTCCAGACTATGCATTTTGGCTAAACTGCCTTCATCGTAGACCCATTTAGAGATTATACCATTTGTGACCACTCTTTGTTTCCTATCTATTACTCAATTCCTTACCCAGTTGCATATAGTTTCCCCTAGTGCTTGTTTCTAGAGCTTCCATATAAGGCTATTATGTGGTACAGTATCAAATGCCTTTGCAAAGTCCAGATAAATCACATCAGCTGCATTACCAATATCCAGATTTGCACTTACCTACTCATAGAAACCCAACATGTTAGACACAACTTATCTTTCATGAATCAATGCTGGTTGTCAGTTATGTTATTACCTGCAATATATTTTTGCATATCATCTCTTATAATGCCCTTAAAATCGTTGCACACTAGAGATGAGCGAACCGGTCCCGGTTCGGCTCGAGGCGGTTCGCCGAACGGGGGGTCTGGCTCGAGTTCGGCTCGTCGAACGTTCGACGAACCGAACTCGAGCCCATAGGAAACAATGGCAGGCAATCACAAACACAGTAAAACACCTAGAAAACACCCTGAAAGGTGTCCAAAAGGTGACAAACAACTCACAACATAACACAAACACATGGGAAAGTGACAAGGACATATACTCATGTGAAAACAAAACAGCTGGACAAGGAAAAAGAGGGAGACACACAGATATATGAGTATATGCAAAGAAACATCGATTCCATTATTGTGCAACTTGAGCCCTGCTCATTTTAGGCTTCCAATCTGGATAAATTGCCTGAGCTCGCCACGTACGCCTTGAGGATCTTGTCGTGTCCTGCAGCCAGCGTTCTCTCGGAACCTGTCTTCAGTGCTGCTGGGGGTCTGCTGGCAGATAAGCACACGTGTCTGTCCACTGACAATGTGGACCTGGCTCTCAGAGGACTTTTCTTCCCCTGGGTCAGCCAGGGGACGGGAAAGGCACGCGTATTTTTGAGAGTGCTTCATGCAAAGCATCTTTTTCTTTTTCAAAAGGGGGCTCAACCGATGCCAGTCAAGTGGGGTGTGTGTGGCCCAGTTAGTGGCAACGAGGGAGACTGTGGTTGGAGTCCCCTCGCTGTGTCTCTAAAAGAACCAAGATGAACAAGTCATGGCTCTCAGAGGACTTTTCTTCCCCTGGGTCAGCCAGGGGACGGGAAAGGCACGCGTATTTTTGAGAGTGCTTCATGCAAAGCATCTTTTTCTTTTTCAAAAGGGGGCTCAACCGATGCCAGTCAAGTGGGGTGTGTGTGGCCCAGTTAGTGGCAACGAGGGAGACTGTGGTTGGAGTCCCCTCGCTGTGTCTCTAAAAGAACCAAGATGAACAAGTCATGGCTCTCAGAGGACTTTTCTTCCCCTGGGTCAGCCAGGGGACGGGAAAGGCACGCGTATTTTTGAGAGTGCTTCATGCAAAGCATCTTTTTCTTTGTCAAAAGGGGGGGTCAACCGATGCCAGTCAAGTGGGGTGTGTGTGGCCCAGTTAGTGGCAACGAGGGAGACTGTGGTTGGAGTCCCCTCGCTGTGTCTCTAAAAGAACCAAGATGAACAAGTCATGGCTCTCAGAGGACTTTTCTTCCCCTGGGTCAGCCAGGGGACGGGAAAGGCACGCGTATTTTTGAGAGTGCTTCATGCAAAGCATCTTTTTCTTTGTCAAAAGGGGGGGTCAACCGATGCCAGTCAAGTGGGGTGTGTGTGGCCCAGTTAGTGGCAACGAGGGAGACTGTGGTTGGAGTCCCCTCGCTGTGTCTCTAAAAGAACCAAGATGAACAAGTCATGGCTCTCAGAGGACTTTTCTTCCCCTGGGTCAGCCAGGGGACGGGAAAGGCACGCGTATTTTTGAGAGTGCTTCATGCAAAGCATCTTTTTCTTTTTCAAAAGGGGGCTCAACCGATGCCAGTCAAGTGGGGTGTGTGTGGCCCAGTTAGTGGCAACGAGGGAGACTGTGGTTGGAGTCCCCTCGCTGTGTCTCTAAAAGAACCAAGATGAACAAGTCATGGCTCTCAGAGGACTTTTCTTCCCCTGGGTCAGCCAGGGGACGGGAAAGGCACGCGTATTTTTGAGAGTGCTTCATGCAAAGCATCTTTTTCTTTTTCAAAAGGGGGCTCAACCGATGCCAGTCAAGTGGGGTGTGTGTGGCCCAGTTAGTGGCAACGAGGGAGACTGTGGTTGGAGTCCCCTCGCTGTGTCTCTAAAAGAACCAAGATGAACAAGTCATGGCTCTCAGAGGACTTTTCTTCCCCTGGGTCAGCCAGGGGACGGGAAAGGCACGCGTATTTTTGAGAGTGCTTCATGCAAAGCATCTTTTTCTTTTTCAAAAGGGGGCTCAACCGATGCCAGTCAAGTGGGGTGTGTGTGGCCCAGTTAGTGGCAACGAGGGAGACTGTGGTTGGAGTCCCCTCGCTGTGTCTCTAAAAGAACCAAGATGAACAAGTCATGGCTCTCAGAGGACTTTTCTTCCCCTGGGTCAGCCAGGGGACGGGAAAGGCACGCGTATTTTTGAGAGTGCTTCATGCAAAGCATCTTTTTCTTTTTCAAAAGGGGGCTCAACCGATGCCAGTCAAGTGGGGTGTGTGTGGCCCAGTTAGTGGCAACGAGGGAGACTGTGGTTGGAGTCCCCTCGCTGTGTCTCTAAAAGAACCAAGATGAACAAGTCATGGCTCTCAGAGGACTTTTCTTCCCCTGGGTCAGCCAGGGGACGGGAAAGGCACGCGTATTTTTGAGAGTGCTTCATGCAAAGCATCTTTTTCTTTTTCAAAAGGGGGCTCAACCGATGCCAGTCAAGTGGGGTGTGTGTGGCCCAGTTAGTGGCAACGAGGGAGACTGTGGTTGGAGTCCCCTCGCTGTGTCTCTAAAAGAACCAAGATGAACAAGTCATGGCTCTCAGAGGACTTTTCTTCCCCTGGGTCAGCCAGGGGACGGGAAAGGCACGCGTATTTTTGAGAGTGCTTCATGCAAAGCATCTTTTTCTTTGTCAAAAGGGGGGGTCAACCGATGCCAGTCAAGTGGGGTGTGTGTGGCCCAGTTAGTGGCAACGAGGGAGACTGTGGTTGGAGTCCCCTCGCTGTGTCTCTAAAAGAACCAAGATGAACAAGTCATGGCTCTCAGAGGACTTTTCTTCCCCTGGGTCAGCCAGGGGACGGGAAAGGCACGCGTATTTTTGAGAGTGCTTCATGCAAAGCATCTTTTTCTTTTTCAAAAGGGGGCTCAACCGATGCCAGTCAAGTGGGGTGTGTGTGGCCCAGTTAGTGGCAACGAGGGAGACTGTGGTTGGAGTCCCCTCGCTGTGTCTCTAAAAGAACCAAGATGAACAAGTCATGGCTCTCAGAGGACTTTTCTTCCCCTGGGTCAGCCAGGGGACGGGAAAGGCACGCGTATTTTTGAGAGTGCTTCATGCAAAGCATCTTTTTCTTTTTCAAAAGGGGGCTCAACCGATGCCAGTCAAGTGGGGTGTGTGTGGCCCAGTTAGTGGCAACGAGGGAGACTGTGGTTGGAGTCCCCTCGCTGTGTCTCTAAAAGAACCAAGATGAACAAGTCATGGCTCTCAGAGGACTTTTCTTCCCCTGGGTCAGCCAGGGGACGGGAAAGGCACGCGTATTTTTGAGAGTGCTTCATGCAAAGCATCTTTTTCTTTTTCAAAAGGGGGCTCAACCGATGCCAGTCAAGTGGGGTGTGTGTGGCCCAGTTAGTGGCAACGAGGGAGACTGTGGTTGGAGTCCCCTCGCTGTGTCTCTAAAAGAACCAAGATGAACAAGTCATGGCTCTCAGAGGACTTTTCTTCCCCTGGGTCAGCCAGGGGACGGGAAAGGCACGCGTATTTTTGAGAGTGCTTCATGCAAAGCATCTTTTTCTTTGTCAAAAGGGGGGGTCAACCGATGCCAGTCAAGTGGGGTGTGTGTGGCCCAGTTAGTGGCAACGAGGGAGACTGTGGTTGGAGTCCCCTCGCTGTGTCTCTAAAAGAACCAAGATGAACAAGTCATGGCTCTCAGAGGACTTTTCTTCCCCTGGGTCAGCCAGGGGACGGGAAAGGCACGCGTATTTTTGAGAGTGCTTCATGCAAAGCATCTTTTTCTTTTTCAAAAGGGGGCTCAACCGATGCCAGTCAAGTGGGGTGTGTGTGGCCCAGTTAGTGGCAACGAGGGAGACTGTGGTTGGAGTCCCCTCGCTGTGTCTCTAAAAGAACCAAGATGAACAAGTCATGGCTCTCAGAGGACTTTTCTTCCCCTGGGTCAGCCAGGGGACGGGAAAGGCACGCGTATTTTTGAGAGTGCTTCATGCAAAGCATCTTTTTCTTTTTCAAAAGGGGGCTCAACCGATGCCAGTCAAGTGGGGTGTGTGTGGCCCAGTTAGTGGCAACGAGGGAGACTGTGGTTGGAGTCCCCTCGCTGTGTCTCTAAAAGAACCAAGATGAACAAGTCATGGCTCTCAGAGGACTTTTCTTCCCCTGGGTCAGCCAGGGGACGGGAAAGGCACGCGTATTTTTGAGAGTGCTTCATGCAAAGCATCTTTTTCTTTTTCAAAAGGGGGCTCAACCGATGCCAGTCAAGTGGGGTGTGTGTGGCCCAGTTAGTGGCAACGAGGGAGACTGTGGTTGGAGTCCCCTCGCTGTGTCTCTAAAAGAACCAAGATGAACAAGTCATGGCTCTCAGAGGACTTTTCTTCCCCTGGGTCAGCCAGGGGACGGGAAAGGCACGCGTATTTTTGAGAGTGCTTCATGCAAAGCATCTTTTTCTTTTTCAAAAGGGGGCTCAACCGATGCCAGTCAAGTGGGGTGTGTGTGGCCCAGTTAGTGGCAACGAGGGAGACTGTGGTTGGAGTCCCCTCGCTGTGTCTCTAAAAGAACCAAGATGAACAAGTCATGGCTCTCAGAGGACTTTTCTTCCCCTGGGTCAGCCAGGGGACGGGAAAGGCACGCGTATTTTTGAGAGTGCTTCATGCAAAGCATCTTTTTCTTTTTCAAAAGGGGGCTCAACCGATGCCAGTCAAGTGGGGTGTGTGTGGCCCAGTTAGTGGCAACGAGGGAGACTGTGGTTGGAGTCCCCTCGCTGTGTCTCTAAAAGAACCAAGATGAACAAGTCATGGCTCTCAGAGGACTTTTCTTCCCCTGGGTCAGCCAGGGGACGGGAAAGGCACGCGTATTTTTGAGAGTGCTTCATGCAAAGCATCTTTTTCTTTGTCAAAAGGGGGCTCAACCGATGCCAGTCAAGTGGGGTGTGTGTGGCCCAGTTAGTGGCAACGAGGGAGACTGTGGTTGGAGTCCCCTCGCTGTGTCTCTAAAAGAACCAAGATGAACAAGTCATGGCTCTCAGAGGACTTTTCTTCCCCTGGGTCAGCCAGGGGACGGGAAAGGCACGCGTATTTTTGAGAGTGCTTCATGCAAAGCATCTTTTTCTTTTTCAAAAGGGGGCTCAACCGATGCCAGTCAAGTGGGGTGTGTGTGGCCCAGTTAGTGGCAACGAGGGAGACTGTGGTTGGAGTCCCCTCGCTGTGTCTCTAAAAGAACCAAGATGAACAAGTCATGGCTCTCAGAGGACTTTTCTTCCCCTGGGTCAGCCAGGGGACGGGAAAGGCACGCGTATTTTTGAGAGTGCTTCATGCAAAGCATCTTTTTCTTTTTCAAAAGGGGGCTCAACCGATGCCAGTCAAGTGGGGTGTGTGTGGCCCAGTTAGTGGCAACGAGGGAGACTGTGGTTGGAGTCCCCTCGCTGTGTCTCTAAAAGAACCAAGATGAACAAGTCATGGCTCTCAGAGGACTTTTCTTCCCCTGGGTCAGCCAGGGGACGGGAAAGGCACGCGTATTTTTGAGAGTGCTTCATGCAAAGCATCTTTTTCTTTTTCAAAAGGGGGCTCAACCGATGCCAGTCAAGTGGGGTGTGTGTGGCCCAGTTAGTGGCAACGAGGGAGACTGTGGTTGGAGTCCCCTCGCTGTGTCTCTAAAAGAACCAAGATGAACAAGTCATGGCTCTCAGAGGACTTTTCTTCCCCTGGGTCAGCCAGGGGACGGGAAAGGCACGCGTATTTTTGAGAGTGCTTCATGCAAAGCATCTTTTTCTTTTTCAAAAGGGGGCTCAACCGATGCCAGTCAAGTGGGGTGTGTGTGGCCCAGTTAGTGGCAACGAGGGAGACTGTGGTTGGAGTCCCCTCGCTGTGTCTCTAAAAGAACCAAGATGAACAAGTCATGGCTCTCAGAGGACTTTTCTTCCCCTGGGTCAGCCAGGGGACGGGAAAGGCACGCGTATTTTTGAGAGTGCTTCATGCAAAGCATCTTTTTCTTTTTCAAAAGGGGGCTCAACCGATGCCAGTCAAGTGGGGTGTGTGTGGCCCAGTTAGTGGCAACGAGGGAGACTGTGGTTGGAGTCCCCTCGCTGTGTCTCTAAAAGAACCAAGATGAACAAGTCATGGCTCTCAGAGGACTTTTCTTCCCCTGGGTCAGCCAGGGGACGGGAAAGGCACGCGTATTTTTGAGAGTGCTTCATGCAAAGCATCTTTTTCTTTTTCAAAAGGGGGCTCAACCGATGCCAGTCAAGTGGGGTGTGTGTGGCCCAGTTAGTGGCAACGAGGGAGACTGTGGTTGGAGTCCCCTCGCTGTGTCTCTAAAAGAACCAAGATGAACAAGTCATGGCTCTCAGAGGACTTTTCTTCCCCTGGGTCAGCCAGGGGACGGGAAAGGCACGCGTATTTTTGAGAGTGCTTCATGCAAAGCATCTTTTTCTTTTTCAAAAGGGGGCTCAACCGATGCCAGTCAAGTGGGGTGTGTGTGGCCCAGTTAGTGGCAACGAGGGAGACTGTGGTTGGAGTCCCCTCGCTGTGTCTCTAAAAGAACCAAGATGAACAAGTCATGGCTCTCAGAGGACTTTTCTTCCCCTGGGTCAGCCAGGGGACGGGAAAGGCACGCGTATTTTTGAGAGTGCTTCATGCAAAGCATCTTTTTCTTTTTCAAAAGGGGGCTCAACCGATGCCAGTCAAGTGGGGTGTGTGTGGCCCAGTTAGTGGCAACGAGGGAGACTGTGGTTGGAGTCCCCTCGCTGTGTCTCTAAAAGAACCAAGATGAACAAGTCATGGCTCTCAGAGGACTTTTCTTCCCCTGGGTCAGCCAGGGGACGGGAAAGGCACGCGTATTTTTGAGAGTGCTTCATGCAAAGCATCTTTTTCTTTTTCAAAAGGGGGCTCAACCGATGCCAGTCAAGTGGGGTGTGTGTGGCCCAGTTAGTGGCAACGAGGGAGACTGTGGTTGGAGTCCCCTCGCTGTGTCTCTAAAAGAACCAAGATGAACAAGTCATGGCTCTCAGAGGACTTTTCTTCCCCTGGGTCAGCCAGGGGACGGGAAAGGCACGCGTATTTTTGAGAGTGCTTCATGCAAAGCATCTTTTTCTTTTTCAAAAGGGGGCTCAACCGATGCCAGTCAAGTGGGGTGTGTGTGGCCCAGTTAGTGGCAACGAGGGAGACTGTGGTTGGAGTCCCCTCGCTGTGTCTCTAAAAGAACCAAGATGAACAAGTCATGGCTCTCAGAGGACTTTTCTTCCCCTGGGTCAGCCAGGGGACGGGAAAGGCACGCGTATTTTTGAGAGTGCTTCATGCAAAGCATCTTTTTCTTTTTCAAAAGGGGGCTCAACCGATGCCAGTCAAGTGGGGTGTGTGTGGCCCAGTTAGTGGCAACGAGGGAGACTGTGGTTGGAGTCCCCTCGCTGTGTCTCTAAAAGAACCAAGATGAACAAGTCATGGCTCTCAGAGGACTTTTCTTCCCCTGGGTCAGCCAGGGGACGGGAAAGGCACGCGTATTTTTGAGAGTGCTTCATGCAAAGCATCTTTTTCTTTTTCAAAAGGGGGCTCAACCGATGCCAGTCAAGTGGGGTGTGTGTGGCCCAGTTAGTGGCAACGAGGGAGACTGTGGTTGGAGTCCCCTCGCTGTGTCTCTAAAAGAACCAAGATGAACAAGTCATGGCTCTCAGAGGACTTTTCTTCCCCTGGGTCAGCCAGGGGACGGGAAAGGCACGCGTATTTTTGAGAGTGCTTCATGCAAAGCATCTTTTTCTTTTTCAAAAGGGGGCTCAACCGATGCCAGTCAAGTGGGGTGTGTGTGGCCCAGTTAGTGGCAACGAGGGAGACTGTGGTTGGAGTCCCCTCGCTGTGTCTCTAAAAGAACCAAGATGAACAAGTCATGGCTCTCAGAGGACTTTTCTTCCCCTGGGTCAGCCAGGGGACGGGAAAGGCACGCGTATTTTTGAGAGTGCTTCATGCAAAGCATCTTTTTCTTTGTCAAAAGGGGGCTCAACCGATGCCAGTCAAGTGGGGTGTGTGTGGCCCAGTTAGTGGCAACGAGGGAGACTGTGGTTGGAGTCCCCTCGCTGTGTCTCTAAAAGAACCAAGATGAACAAGTCATGGCTCTCAGAGGACTTTTCTTCCCCTGGGTCAGCCAGGGGACGGGAAAGGCACGCGTATTTTTGAGAGTGCTTCATGCAAAGCATCTTTTTCTTTTTCAAAAGGGGGCTCAACCGATGCCAGTCAAGTGGGGTGTGTGTGGCCCAGTTAGTGGCAACGAGGGAGACTGTGGTTGGAGTCCCCTCGCTGTGTTTTACATGCTTTTAGAAGGGCATGAAATGGCTTGGAGGTTGACTTTCATCATATGCAAACTGTTGGCTACCAAAATGCTGCCTTTCCAACAACTGTGGTTATAGGCAATGAGGAACATACTGATGAAGATGAGACGCAGATACCCGATTGGGATGACAACTTAAATATTCGGTCAGGGCAAGAAGAAACTCGGTCTGAGGGGTAGGGGAGTGCAAACACAACAATTGATGATTAAGTTCTAGATCACACCTACTGTCAACCCACAGTCAGACACTCGAGGAGGTCAACAGAGGCGGTGGAGGAGGATGCAACCGACGTCGAAGTAACCTGGCGCCTTCCTGGACACAGTCGGAGCACTGGTAGCACGTCTACAACTGCATCCTCAGCCACCACTCTGCCTCTGAGCATTATTCGGGGTGGATCAACAGGTCGCATGGCCTCTAAGCCTTGCCTAGCCAGGTCCTTTTTTGACATAGAAAAAGATCGCCCAAATTATGTGATCTGTAAAATTTGTCATGGTTCTCTTAGTAGAGGTCAAAACCTCAGCAGTTTGACAACTTCTTCCATGAATCGTCACATGAATAAATATCATATGGCCCGATGGGAAGCTCACCGTGCTGCAATGCGGCCTAGCGGAGCGAACCATCCACCGCCTGCCCCTTCCAGTGCATCCGCGCGCTGGTCATCTTCTAGGACTGTGGGGACAGCTGTCACACCTGTTTTTCCACCCACAACTTCCACCACTGTAACCGCAACAGGCAGTTTGCTTGGTAGGTCGTCAGTTGGTTTGGAAGGGGAAACAAGTGAGTGTGTACAGCTCTCTCAGACATCGATAGCACCAACTTTGGATGAAGGCAACATCATGTCTCCGCCTGCACTTTCCTCACAAAGCTGCATTTTTCCAGGGACACCCGACTCAACACCGTCTACACACAGCAGCCAGATCTCTGTCCCTCAGATGTGGTCAAATAAAAGGCCACTTCCTGCGACCCATGACAAAGCGAAGAGGTTGACTCTATCCCTCTGTAAGCTGTTGACTACAGAAATGCTGCCTTTCCGCCTAGTGGACACACAGGATTTTAGAGACCTTATGTCTGTCGCTGTGCCCCAGTACCAGATGCCTAGTCGCCACTACTTCTCTAAGAAAGGTGTGCCCGCGCTACACCAGCATGTCGCACACAACATCACCGCTTCCTTGAGAAACTCTGTGTGTGAACGGGTGCATTTCACCACCGATACTTGGACCAGTAAGCATGGACAGGGACGTTACATGTCGCTGACTGGCCACTGGGTAACTATGGTGATAGATGGTGAAGGGTCTGCTGCACAAGTCTTGCCGTCCCCACGACTTGTGTGTCAATCCTCTGTCTGTCCAAGTTCCGCCACTGCTTCTGCATCCTCCACCTCATCTGGGTCCTCCACCTCCGCCCCAAGCCTGCCTGGTCAGGCCACCAGCGTTCTCACTGCGCAGAAGGAATCACGCACCCCTCATTACTATGCTGGTAGCAGAGCGCAACGGCATCAGGCGGTCTTTAGCTTGACATGTCTTTGAAATAGGAGTCACACAGCGACTGAGTTGTGGGCAGCTCTGGAGACTGATTTTGATAAATGGTTGTCTCCACTCAACCTGCAGCCTGGTAAGGCCGTGTGCGACAATGCTGCAAACCTGGGTGCGGCCCTTCGCCTGGGCAAGGTGACACACGTGCCTTGTATGGCTCACGTGTTTAACCTTGTTGTCCAGCAATTTTTAACACACTATCCCGGCCTAGATGGCCTTCTGACCAGGGCACGGAAACTGTCTGCAGTGCTCACTTCCGCCGTTCAACCGCCGCACCTGAGCGACTTGCATCGCTCCAGAAGTCTTTCGGCCTGCCGGTTCATCGCCTGAAATGCGATGTGGCGACACGCTGGAATTCAACTCTCCACATGTTACAGCGACTGTGGCAGCACCGGCGAGCCCTGGTGCAATACGTCATGATGTATAGCCTGGGCCAACGAGATGCAGAAGTGGGGCAGATCACCCTGATGGAGTGATCTCAGATCAAGGACCTATGCACCCTTCTGCACAGTTTCGACATGGCGACGAATATGTTTAGCGCTGACAATGCCATTATCAGCATGACGATTACAGTCATTTACATGCTGGAGCACACGCTAAACACTATTCGTAGTCAGGGGGTGGGACAACAGGAAGGGGAGGAACTACAGGAGGATTCATATGCGCAAGACACAACAACATCACCAAGGTCCAGACGTTCATCATCACCAACGCGGCAGGCATGGGACCATGGGGGACAGGGATCAACAAGGGCGCATGGTAGCAGGTGAGATGTTGAGGAAGGTGCAGGAGGACATGAAGATATGGAGGACGAACTGTCCATGGACATGGAAGACTCAGCAGATGAGGGGGACCTTGGTCAAATTTCAGTTGAAAGAGGTTGGGGGGAGATGACAGAGGAAGAAAGAACGGTTAGCACCTCTATGCCACAAACACAGCGTGGACTTGGTGCGCATGGCTGCGCAAGACACATGAGTGCCTTCTTGTTGCACTACCTCCAACATGACCCTCGTATTGTCAAAATTAGAAGTGATGATGACTACTGGCTTGCCACACTATTAGATCCCCGGGACAAGTCCAAATTTTGTGACATAATTCCACCCATAGAAAGGGACGCACGTATGCAGGAGTATCAGCAGAAGCTGTTACTCGATCTTAGCTCGGCTTTTCCACCAAACAACCGTGCAGGTGAAGGGAGTGATTCTCCCAGTTGTAACTTGACAAACATGGGACGGCCTCGTCATCTTCAACAGTCTACCCGTACCAGTAGGACCGTATCTGGTGCTGGTAACAGAAATTTTATGGAATCTTTTCATAATTTTTTTTAGACCCTCCTTTGCAAGGCCACCAGAGACAACAAGTCTGACACATAGTCAACGGATGGAGAGGATGATACAGGAGTATCTCCAAATGAACATCGATGCAATGACTTTGCAAATGGAGCCTTGCTCCTTTTGTGCTTCAAATCTAGAAAAATGTCAAGAGCTCTCCAGTTACGCCTCGAAGATTTTGTCGTGTCCAGCTGCCAGCGTTGTCTCTGAACGTGTCTTCAGTGCTGCTGGGTGTGTGCTGACAGATAAGCGCACGCGTCTGTCCAGTGACAATGTGGACAGACTGACGTTCATCAAAATGAACAAGTCATGGATCCAGAAGGAATTTACTACCCCTGTGTCATCCTGGGGAGAGTAAATGCTTGTGGATTTGGAATGTGCTTGATGCAAATCAAAACATCCTGTTTGCAACTAGGGCACAAGTGCTGCCACTGATAAGGTGTCTGTGTGGGGCCCAATTTTTGGAAAAAAAGGGAGACTCCGCTTGGAGTAACCCTTGCTTGCTGTGTTTTTTAAAAATGATACAAGATGAACAGATCTGAAGGCAAGATGAAGCCAACATCATGTCTCCGCCTGCACTTTTCTCACAAACCTGCATTTTTCCAGGGACACCCTACTCAACACCGTCTACAGACAGCAGCCAGATCTCTGTCCCTCAGATGTGGTCAAATAAAAGGCCACTTACTGCGACCCATGACAAAGCTAAGTGGTTGACTCTATCCCTCTGTAAGCTGTTGGCTACCGAAATGCTGCCTTTACGCGTAGTGGACACACAGGATTTTACAGACCTTATGTCTGTCGCTGTGCCCCAGTACCAGATGCCCAATCACCACTGCTTCTCCAAGAAAAGCATGCCCGCGCTACACCGGCATGTCGCACACAACATCACCACTTCCTTGAGAAAATCTGTGTGCGACAGGGTGCATTTCAACACAGATACTTGGACCAGTAAGCATAGACAGGGTCATTACATGTCACTGACTGGGCACTGGCAAACTATGGTGAGAGATGGAGAAGGGTCTGCTGTACAAGTCTTGCCGTCCCCACGAGTTGTTTCAATCCTTGTTCTGTATGTAGAAGTTAATACACTGCTTCTGCCTCTTCAACCTCGTGTGGGTCCTCTACCTTTGCGCAAACCCTGTGTGGTCAGGCCACCCTTCCTTGCAACTGCGCACAAGGACTACCACACACCTCCTTACTATGCTGGCAGCAGAGCTCAATGCCATCAGGCGGTCAAAGTTTTACTTTGAAATGTATGGGAAATGTGAGCCACACCGCTATTACAGAGAATAGTAGTCAGGCAGGGTCAAAACATTAATTGAGGAACAGGAACAGAATGGGACGGCCAGGACTTAATCAGAAAACAAGCAGAGGTGAAATGCGTATCGGCCAACAAGGTACATAAACAGCAAGCAGGAAAAGTAGTCAGGTAACAAGCACACAAAATCATAAAACTGAACTGGGGGTAAAATTAACCAGAGGTTCATAGCTATGTCTGGCAGTGGTCTGCAGACAGGATGGGCATAAAAAAGGGTGTGGTGTCTTCCCATTGGTTGTAGCTGAATGATGGTATTTCATCTGTGAGATACCCACCAGCTACATTCAGCCAGAGATTCTGCATCTGTCAAGGTAATGCAGCCCAGTGGGTGAGCATAACCTGCGTCCACCTGCGCCGCTGGCATCGACTACTCTCCCATCATCAGCACTATTCATGAAAGGAACACGTTGTCACCTGGCGACCGGAGTACAAATTGACGGAGCGGACTCCGTTGGTGACTTAACAGCCGTGTGCGGCAATGATGCAAACCTGGCTGCGGGCCATCCTCAGGGCAATGTGACACACGTGCCTTTTATGGCTCACGTGTTGATCCGAATTCTCCAGCAATTTTTAAAACACCATCACGGCCTACATGGCCTTGTGCAGCGGGCACGCTCGCTATGTGCTCACTTCCATCGTGCGCACACAGCAGCTCAACAACTTTCATCACTCCGGAAGTCTTAGGGTCTGGCAGTTAAACGCCGGAAATGCGATGTTCCGACACGCAGGAATTGGAATCTGCACATGTTGCAGCGTGTGTGGCAGCACCGCAGAGCCCTGCTGAAATACGGTAAGACATATAGCCTGGGATAAGTTGATCCAGAGGTGGTGCAGATCACGCTGCTGGAGTGGTGTCAGATCAAGGACCTATGCACCCTGCTACACAGTTTTGAAATGTCGACGAAGATGTTTAGCACTGGCAATGTCATTCTCAGCGTGACAATTCTGGTCATCTACATGATGGAGCACACTGTAATTATTATTCGGAGTCAGGTGTTGGGACAAGAGGAAGGGGAGGAAGTACAGGAGGAGTCATATGCGGAAGGGATAACAAGATCTACGAGGTCCAGATGGTCAGCGGCACCTATGCGGCAGTCATGGTGAGGGAGAGGGATTAACAAGGGCGCATAGTATCAGCAAAAAGTGTTGATGAAAGTGCAGGAGCCCATGAAGAAATGGAGGACGAACTGGCGATGGGCATGGAAGACTCAGCAGATGAGTGAGAGCTTGCTCACATTTCGGTTGTGCGAGGTTGTGGGTAGAGGGCAGAGGAAGGATGCACGATTCTCACCTCTCTGCCACCAACACACCAAGGACTTGGTCCTCCTGGATGCACAAGACACATGAGCGCCTTCTTGCTGCACTACCTACATGACCCTCGGATTGTATGAATTTGAAGTAATCCTGAATACTGGGTTGCCACACTGTTAGATCCCCGGTACAAGACAAAATTTGGCAAACTAATTCCTGCCATAGAAATAGACGCACGTATACAGGAGTATCTGCAGAATGTGGTACGCAATCTTAGATCTACTTTTCCACTAAACACCAGTGCTGCACAGAGTGAATCTCAACACTTTGTCATGGATAGGAGGAAATGGTCTTTTACTTGTCCACATCGGAGGGACCGAGGGATGGCTGCTGTGCTGAGATGGCGTTGAGTACGGTGTCCCTGCACAGTTGCACTTTTGGTCATATCCCAAAATGAGTTGAAAAAGGACAGATGCTGTTGGAAAGGGGAACAGGTGTGTTGGAAAGGGGAAAAAAATTTTGGTCCGTGGATTTGGTGGTTAAACAACTGTAACATTTGCTGAAGAAACAACATCTGTTACAGTGGGACTGGCAGATTTGGATAAAGTGGTATATAATCTGTGACCGCTATATAACAAAAATTAATAAGAAAAGAAAGAGAAAGGTATATATCACCTTCAGCAGTCAGTGTCCACCGTGCTCCCAGTTGGAAAAGGAGAGGTTGGCAACTTGAAGGTTTGGTGGAGGATACAGAGCTGTGTGGCTATGAAACTAATAGTAGCCTGAACCGAGTTAGACGCCATTCGGATCTGGAGACTGTGAGCCCTGTTAGCGTCACAGGGTCCACATGCCCACCCAGCCCAGGAACTCCCTGTTAACAACACAGGGGCCATTGAGTACGCTGACCGTGTGCGTAGGGGCCACACCTGTGGACAGCAGGCGCATCAGCAGCAGCAGGCCTGTTAATGCCACTGGGCTGCACAAGCAGGACTGTTAGGACAGGAGCTGGTCTTAACCGTTCTGCGTTACCAACTGTGGTGGTGGCCTGCATCCATCACCCTATCCCTGCCTACCTCTGGCCTAAAGCCGCAATGGGTTCAACACATGGAGGTGTGCTCTTTCGGAGCATAATAGAAGACTGCGCACCTCCTTGTTGGCTCCAGCCCCTTTTATAACCTGGGTCCGCCCCAAACCAGGGTGAACCACAATGCACCTCCTGGAGACAAAAGCAGAGTGACACGTCATGAGTGGCATAACTAGCGTCCTATTTGGAAACGCAACTTCAATGATGACCTCATGGCTGCCATGACCCAAACACCTCACCAGTCATCGTCTGACCATCAATAATGCGGTGACAAGTCATAGGTGTGGGCCTCTGCAAGCCATTTGGGAGGACACCTGATGCCCTGTGGTCTATATGGGACCCCCACATCAGGGCCAGGGCCAAAGAGTTCATTACCGGACCTAGTCTCTGATGCAGGAAGTGCCTGAGCATGCTCAGTAGCATGAAATACAGTCTCTGAAAAAAGACTATCAGCTTTAGCATGGTGTCTAGGCACAAAACAGGACTTAGACCCGGCACAGAATGCAAGCACCTGTGCAAAGAGGCTTTTCACACTTAGTGTGGGAGCATGCGCTGTATCCCGAAATGAAGACTTAGCGTCAGGAATGGCACAGTCAGGCTGAGCATACTCACTAGGCGAAACACTGTAATTATGCTGCAGCTGGGGTACATCGGCACACGCATGCGCACTAGCTGCCTCTCCACACTTAGACGTGGAGGGGAAATTTGTCTTGGAGATGCTGTCTATGAACAGAAGGAAAAGCTAAAGGAAGCCTGACTTTCTATCCCTCCGAATTATGAAATGCAGCAATGAATTCCATGAGTTTGCTATAACATTAGCGTAGCTAAATGTGCATGAGGGTGTGATGTAGAGGTGCTAGAAATAGCTTGTCACCAGTGGGGCACTAATGGAATACAACAGCCAGTTCTATGATGCCACAAAATGGCAGTATTTTGTGCTATCATTATAGCTTATTAAAAACAGAGCACGAGGTTGTCATGCAGAGGTGCTGCACATAGATTTGCAGTAGTGTGAATAGACAAAAGTACAATAGCCACGTTTAGGATACAACTAGGTACAGTGAGTGTTTGCTAGTATAATGGCTGAGTTTAAAAAAGTTTGAGTGTGCAATGCAGGCAGACGTGCTGCAAATAACGTTCCAATACTGTGAATTGACAAAAGTACAATAGCCACGTTTAGGATACAACTAGGTACACTGAGTGTTTGCTACTATAAATGGCTGAGTTTAAAAAAGTTTGAGTGTGCAATGCAGGCAGACGTGCTGCAAATAACGTTCCAATACTGTGAATTGACAAAAGTACAATAGCCACGTTTAGGATACAACTAGGTACAGTGAGTGTTTGCTAGTATAATGGCTGAGTTTAAAAAAGTTTGAGTGTGCAATGCAGGCAGACGTGCTGCAAATAACGTTCCAATACTGTGAATTGACAAAAGTACAATAGCCACGTTTAGGATACAACTAGGTACAGTGAGTGTTTGCTAGTATAATGGCTGAGTTTAAAAAAGTTTGAGTGTGCAATGCAGGCAGACGTGCTGCAAATAACGTTCCAATACTGTGAATTGACAAAAGTACAATAGCCACGTTTAGGATACAACTAGGTACACTGAGTGTTTGCTACTATAAATGGCTGAGTTTAAAAAAGTTTGAGTGTGCAATGCAGGCAGACGTGCTGCAAATAACGTTCCAATACTGTGAATTGACAAAAGTACAATAGCCACGTTTAGGATACAACTAGGTACACTGAGTGTTTGCTAGTATAATGGCTGAGTTTAAAAAAGTTAGAGTGTGCAATGCAGGCAGACGTGCTGCAAATAACGTTCCAATACTGTGAATTGACAAAAGTACAATAGCCACGTTTAGGATACAACTAGGTACACTGAGTGTTTGCTAGTATAATGGCTGAGTTTAAAAAAGTTAGAGTGTGCAATGCAGGCAGACGTGCTGCAAATATCGTTCCAATACTGTGAATAGACAAAAGTACAATAGCCACGTTTAGGATACAACTAGGTACAGTGAGTGTTTGCTAGTATAATGGCTGAGTTTAAAAAAGTTAGAGTGTGCAATGCAGGCAGACGTGCTGCAAATAACGTTCCAATACTGTGAATAGACAAAAGTACAATAGCCACGTTTAGGATACAACTAGGTACACTGAGTGTTTGCTACTATAAATGGCTGAGTTTAAAAAAGTTTGAGTGTGCAATGCAGGCAGACGTGCTGCAAATAACGTTCCAATACTGTGAATTGACAAAAGTACAATAGCCACGTTTAGGATACAACTAGGTACACTGAGTGTTTGCTACTATAAATGGCTGAGTTTAAAAAAGTTTGAGTGTGCAATGCAGGCAGACGTGCTGCAAATAACGTTCCAATACTGTGAATTGACAAAAGTACAATAGCCACGTTTAGGATACAACTAGGTACAGTGAGTGTTTGCTAGTATAATGGCTGAGTTTAAAAAAGTTAGAGTGTGCAATGCAGGCAGACGTGCTGCAAATATCGTTCCAATACTGTGAATAGACAAAAGTAAAATAGCCACGTTTAGGATACAACTAGGTACACTGAGTGTTTGCTAGTATAATGGCTGAGTTTAAAAAAGTTAGAGTGTGCAATGCAGGCAGACGTGCTGCAAATAACGTTCCAATACTGTGAATAGACAAAAGTACAATAGCCACGTTTAGGATACAACTAGGTACACTGAGTGTTTGCTACTATAAATGGCTGAGTTTAAAAAAGTTTGAGTGTGCAATGCAGGCAGACGTGCTGCAAATAACGTTCCAATACTGTGAATTGACAAAAGTACAATAGCCACGTTTAGGATACAACTAGGTACACTGAGTGTTTGCTACTATAAATGGCTGAGTTTAAAAAAGTTTGAGTGTGCAATGCAGGCAGACGTGCTGCAAATAACGTTCCAATACTGTGAATTGACAAAAGTACAATAGCCACGTTTAGGATACAACTAGGTACAGTGAGTGTTTGCTAGTATAATGGCTGAGTTTAAAAAAGTTAGAGTGTGCAATGCAGGCAGACGTGCTGCAAATATCGTTCCAATACTGTGAATAGACAAAAGTAAAATAGCCACGTTTAGGATACAACTAGGTACACTGAGTGTTTGCTAGTATAATGGCTGAGTTTAAAAAAGTTAGAGTGTGCAATGCAGGCAGACGTGCTGCAAATAACGTTCCAATACTGTGAATAGACAAAAGTACAATAGCCACGTTTAGGATACAACTAGGTACACTGAGTGTTTGCTACTATAAATGGCTGAGTTTAAAAAAGTTTGAGTGTGCAATGCAGGCAGACGTGCTGCAAATAACGTTCCAATACTGTGAATTGACAAAAGTACAATAGCCACGTTTAGGATACAACTAGGTACAGTGAGTGTTTGCTAGTATAATGGCTGAGTTTAAAAAAGTTAGAGTGTGCAATGCAGGCAGACGTGCTGCAAATAACGTTCCAATACTGTGAATAGACAAAAGTACAATAGCCACGTTTAGGATACAACTAGGTACAGTGAGTGTTTGCTAGTATAATGGCTGAGTTTAAAAAAGTTAGAGTGTGCAATGCAGGCAGACGTGCTGCAAATATCGTTCCAATACTGTGAATAGACAAAAGTAAAATAGCCACGTTTAGGATACAACTAGGTACACTGAGTGTTTGCTAGTATAATGGCTGAGTTTAAAAAAGTTAGAGTGTGCAATGCAGGCAGACGTGCTGCAAATAACGTTCCAATACTGTGAATAGACAAAAGTACAATAGCCACGTTTAGGATACAACTAGGTACACTGAGTGTTTGCTACTATAAATGGCTGAGTTTAAAAAAGTTTGAGTGTGCAATGCAGGCAGACGTGCTGCAAATAACGTTCCAATACTGTGAATTGACAAAAGTACAATAGCCACGTTTAGGATACAACTAGGTACACTGAGTGTTTGCTACTATAAATGGCTGAGTTTAAAAAAGTTTGAGTGTGCAATGCAGGCAGACGTGCTGCAAATAACGTTCCAATACTGTGAATTGACAAAAGTACAATAGCCACGTTTAGGATACAACTAGGTACACTGAGTGTTTGCTAGTATAATGGCTGAGTTTAAAAAAGTTAGAGTGTGCAATGCAGGCAGACGTGCTGCAAATAACGTTCCAATACTGTGAATTGACAAAAGTACAATAGCCACGTTTAGGATACAACTAGGTACACTGAGTGTTTGCTAGTATAATGGCTGAGTTTAAAAAAGTTAGAGTGTGCAATGCAGGCAGACGTGCTGCAAATATCGTTCCAATACTGTGAATAGACAAAAGTACAATAGCCACGTTTAGGATACAACTAGGTACACTGAGTGTTTGCTACTATAAATGGCTGAGTTTAAAAAAGTTTGAGTGTGCAATGCAGGCAGACGTGCTGCAAATAACGTTCCAATACTGTGAATTGACAAAAGTACAATAGCCACGTTTAGGATACAACTAGGTACACTGAGTGTTTGCTACTATAAATGGCTGAGTTTAAAAAAGTTAGAGTGTGCAATGCAGGCAGACGTGCTGCAAATATCGTTCCAATACTGTGAATAGACAAAAGTACAATAGCCACGTTTAGGATACAACTAGGTACACTGAGTGTTTGCTAGTATAATGGCTTAGTAACAATGAGTTGTAGTGTGCAATGCAGGCAGACGTGCTCTGCAAATGTCTTTGCACTAGTGGGACTATAGCAAAGTCCAATAGCCACGTTTAGGATGCCACTAGGTACACTGAGTGTTTGCTAGTAAAATTGCTTAGTTTAAAAAAGTTGGAGTGTGCAATGCAGGCAGATGTGCTCTGCTAATATCTTTGCACTAGTGGGACTATAGCAAAGTCCAATAGCCACGTATAGGATGCCACTAGGTACACTGAGTGTTTGCTAGTATAATGGCTTAGTTAAAATGAGTTTGAGTGTGCAATGCAGGCAGACGCGCTATGCAAATGTCTTTGCACTAGTGGGACTATAGCAAAGTCCAATAGCCACGTATAGGATGCCACTAGGTACACTGAGTGTTTGCTAGTATAATGGCTTGGTTAGAATGAGTTGTAGTGTGCAATGCAGGCAGATGTGCTCTGCTAATGTCTTTGCACTAGTGGGACTATAGCAAAGTCCAATAGCCACGTATAGGATGCCACTAGGTACACTGAGTGTTTGCTAGTATAATGGCTTAGTTAAAATGAGTTTGAGTGTGCAATGCCGGCAGACGCGCTATGCAAATGTCTTTGCACTAGTGGGACTATAGCAAAGTCCAATAGCCACGTATAGGATGCCACTAGGTACACTGAGTGTTTGCTAGTATAATGGCTTGGTTTTAATGAGTTGGAGTGTGCAATGCAGGCAGACGCGCTCTGCAAATGTCTTTGCACTAGTGGGACTATAGCAAAGTCCAATAGCCACGTATAGGATGCCACTAGGTACACTGAGTGTTTGCTAGTATAATGGCTTGGTTAGAATGAGTTGTAGTGTGCAAAGCAGGCAGACGCGCTCTGCAAATGTCTTTGCACTAGTGGGACTATAGCAAAGTCCAATAGCCACGTATAGGATGCCACTAGGTACACTGAGTGTTTGCTAGTATAATGGCTTGGTTAGAATGAGTTGTAGTGTGCAATGCAGGCAGACGCGCTCTGCAAATGTCTTTGCACTAGTGGGACTATAGCAAAGTCCAATAGCCACGTATAGGATGCCACTAGGTACACTGAGTGTTTGCTAGTATAATGGCTTAGTTATCAGTTGGAGTGTGCAGAGGACAAGAGGGTACAGTGGCAGGATTGTGGTGCTCTGGGTAGAGGAATGGAAGCCTGCCTTTCTATTCCCTCCTAATGGTGAAATGCAGGTAGGAAATCCCTGACCTGGGCTACACAGACGCTGTTGCTGTTTGCAGGACCTGTCACCTATGGCTCTCTGACCCTGCCGGTTGGAGCCCTTAAAAGGACTGCTATAAAGTGCTCTCCCTAAGCTGTCTAACGCTGTGTATGCAGCGCATACAGCTGTATCGGCTATAGGACTCAGGAAGACGGAGCTGCGACAGTGATGTCTGACACCAAAGACGCAGAAGGCAGATAATGGCGTCCGTGAAGAAAATGTCCGGTTTTATAATGCAGGGACATGTGACATGCAGATCCTATCACACATGCCGTTGCTTCTCTGGCTCAAAGTCCACTTAGCTGTGTGTGTGTCTGGGATTGGCTGACATGCTGGCCCGCCCCACAAGACGCGCGCACTTAGGGAAGGAAGACAAGAAAAAAAAAAAAAAAAAATGGCGATCGCCATTATAGAAACAGCAGTGATCTGAAGGCGCTGTTCCTGCACACTATACACTGAAATGTCATAATAGTGTGATTCACAGAGTGACTTACACTATTACAGCAGAAACCAAGCTATGATTTAGCTGTTTTTTGGCTGCTAGAACCGTTCTCGAACGTTTCTAGAACTACCGAGCTTTTGCAAAAAGCTCGAGTTCTAGTTCGATCTAGAACATGCCCCAAAATCACTCGAGCCGCGAACTGGAGAACCACGAACCACGAACCGCGCTCAACTCTATTGCACACTACTGATGTCCGACTTACTAGATGGTAGTTGCATGGATCCACCTTCTTATCTTTCTTAAATATGGGTAATATGTCATTTTCCAATCTTGAGGCACCAACCCTGTTACAAGAGAGTCTAAGGGGTACTTTGCACGCTGCGACATCGCTAGCCGATGATAGAGATGCTGAGCGCGATAGTCCCCACCCCCGTCGCAGATGCGATCTCTTGTGATAGTTGCCATAGCGAACATTATCGCTACGGCAGCTTCACACGCACTTACCAGCCCTGCGACGTCGCTCTGGCCGGTGACCCGCCTCCTTCTTAAGGGGGTGGGTCGTGCGGCGTCACAGCGACGTCACACGGCAGGCGGCCAATAGAAGCGGAGGGGCGGAGATGAGCGGGATGTAAACATCCCGCCCACCTTTTCCCTTCCGCATTACCGGTGTATGGCGGGCGCAGGTAAGGAGATGTTTGTCGGTCCTGCGGCTTCACACACAGCGATGTGTGGAGCTGCAGGAGCGACAAACAACATCGTACCTGCGGACGCACCGACATTATGAAAATGAACGACGTGACACAGATCAGCGATTTTTGACTGTTTCACGCTCGTTCATCTTCTCTCCTAAGCTTTACACGTTGCGACGTCGTTACCGGCGCCGGATGTGCTTCACTTTCGATTTGACCTCGACGATATCGCAGTAGCGATGTCGCAACGTGCAAAGTACCCCTAAGAATGTGAGATAATATAGTCTGTCATTTTCTGAGCGCAATTCTCTCACTATCCGTGTATAAAGTTCCAAGTTTTTGCATTTCCTCTTTGAAATATTCTATTGAATATATAGTTAGGTCCAGAAATATTTGGACAGTGACACAAGTTTTGTTATTTTAGCTGTTTACAAAAACATGTTCAGAAATACAATTATATATATAATATGGGCTGAAAGTGCACACTCCCAGCTGCAATATGAGAGTTTTCACTTCCAAATCGGAGAAAGGGTTTAGGAATCATAGCTCTGTAATGCATAGCCTCCTCTTTTTCAAGGGACCAAAAGTAATTGGACAAGGGACTCTAAGGGCTACAATTAACTCTGAAGGCGTCTCCCTCGTTAACCTGTAATCAATGAAGTAGTTAAAAGGTCTGGGGTTGATTACAGGTGTGTGGTTTTGCATTTGGAAGTTGTTGCTGTGATCAGACAACATGCGGTCTAAGGAACTCTCAATTGAGGTGAAGCAGAACATCCTGAAGCTGAAAAAAAAAGAAAAAATCCATCAGAGAGATAGCAGACATGCTTGGAGTAGCAAAATCAACAGTCGGGTACATTCTGAGAAAAAAGGAATTGACTGGTGAGCTTGGGAACTCAAAAAGGCCTGATCGTCCACAGATGACAACAGTGGTGGATGATCGCCGCATACTTTCTTTGGTGAAGAAGAACCCGTTCACAACATCAACTGAAGTCCAGAACACTCTCAGTGAAGTAGGTGTATCTGTCTCTAAGTCAACAGTAAAGAGAAGACTCCATGAAAGTAAATACAAAGGGTTCACATCTAGATGCAAACCATTCATCAATTCCAAAAATAGACAGGCCAGAGTTAAATTTGCTGAAAAACACCTCATGAAGCCAGCTCAGTTCTGGAAAAGTATTCTATGGACAGATGAGACAAAGATCAACCTGTACCAGAATGATGGGAAGAAAAAAGTTTGGAGAAGAAAGGGAACGGCACATGATCCAAGGCACACCACATCCTCTGTAAAACATGGTGGAGGCAACGTGATGGCATGGGCATGCATGGCTTTCAATGGCACTGGGTCACTTGTGTTTATTGATGACATAACAGCAGACAAGAGTAGCCGGATGAATTCTGAAGTGTACCGGGATATACTTTCAGCCCAGATTCAGCCAAATGCCGCAAAGTTGATCGGACGGCGCTTCATAGTACAGATGGACAATGACCCCAAGCATACAACCAAAGCTACCCAGGAGTTCATGAGTGCAAAAAAGTGGAACATTCTGCAATGGCCAAGTCAATCACCAGATCTTAACCCAATTGAGCATGCATTTCACTTGCTCAAATCCAGACTTAAGACAGAAAGACCCACAAACAAGCAAGACCTGAAGGCTGCGGCTGTAAAGGCCTGGCAAAGCATTAAGAAGGAGGAAACCCAGCGTTTGGTGATGTCCATGGGTTCCAGACTTAAGGCAGTGATTGCCTCTAAAGGATTCGCAACAAAATATTGAAAATAAAAATATTTTGTCTGGGTTTGGTTTATTTGTCCAATTACTTTTGGCCTCCTAAAATGTGGAGTGTTTGTAAAGAAATGTGTACAATTCCTACAATTTCTATCAGATATTTTTGTTCAAACCTTCAAATTAAACGTTACAATCTGCACTTGAATTCTGTTGTAGAGATTTCATTTCAAATCCAATGTGGTGGCATGCAGAGCCCAACTCGCGAAAACTGTGTCACTGTCCAAATATTTCTGGACCTAACTGTAACATTGAAAATATTATAGTCACTTCATCCCCAATGCTCCTGGATTTGTAGATCTGAAATTGTATCTGGTTTATTTGACAGGACAGATCCAACAAATTATCTCCCCTGGTCAGTTCCTCTACCATCTGAGAGGTAATTGTCTTGAATGCAGATAAGGGCTTGCAGCTTTTAGCACAACCTTAAGATTTTATGTTCCATTGAATGTCTGGATAGTTGAAATCCCCCATAATAAAGACTCAATTATTATATGCTGTCTTTCTAATTTATTGTTGCATTTCATCCTCTATGTCTTCAGCTACAGTTGAAACCAGAAGTTTACATACACTATCTAAAAAGACATATTTAGATGTTTTTCTCACTATCTGACATGAAATCAGAGTAAACCTTTCCCGTTTCAGATCAATTTGGATTACCAAAATTGTTTGTTTTTGCCAAATGCCAGAATAATGAATAGAGATGAAAATCCTGATCGGTAAAGTTTGGAAAATGTTAAAATCGTAGATCGTTATGATCGGACATCCGAGCATTTACCGCAAAAGTCGACGATCTTGCCAAGAATCACTAAATGATCGAATGTCAAAAACCATCCTCTCCCAGTGTCAGTTTTTATGTCCTTCAGCTCATGGACTTGGGGTTGACTACCCAATGGTGGTCCAAGGTGTAGAGCTGTGATGTGTTCAGAGGTGTCACATTCAGCACATTTTGCACTACCTTCACAGTCCCTGGTGAAGTGCGATATTGCAGAGCAGCATTTGTAGCAGATGTGGTTCACTTTAAGGAAGGCTTTGTATTCTTCTAGTGACTTTTCCCTGAAAGCTCTGCATTTAAATAAAGAGTGTGGCTTCTTGTGTAAGGGATACTGTCTGTTTGGATTCTGAGATTTGTCTCTTCTTTCTCGGAAGCTGGACTCTTTATGGACTGCACCTGAGGAAGAGACACATGACAGCGTAAAATCAAAGCTGGGATCATAGCTAGTTCTCACTTACTCAGAGAAAAATTGTAGAAATACATTAAATGGAGGAAATGGTATATTGTAAGTCTGTTTATATTTAGAACCATGTGTGACCAACTTCTTTTGCAGGTTGTATAGCAGCTTTTGAACTATGGGATTCACACCTCTCACGGTATCCAGAAATGTCAAACCAACTAGATCTCCCTCTGATTTGCCACACAAAATTCCAGTAACAAGTCCGTTAATTCTCTACACTTTGGATAGTCCTTGTTTTCTATTTTAGGAAAGTCCTCTATTCTCATAAACAAAGCACTTTCTATGACTTTTACCAAGCCATAACATTCATGTAGTCTATCCCATATTATTTTGAGACCAACATGTGGATAAGTCACATTAACGTCTCTGAGGCTATACACACATACACTGCATCTTTTACTGTGTTTTTGGTGCATTTTTTGTGAAGTTTGTGGTCACAAAAGATGCACCCAAATGTGTGGCGCACCTGAGGCTTCAGTCACCACAGAGGTACTGCACCTCATACAGAGCTGTGCTATCCCATCCCAAGGTAAGGAGTGGGTCATCCACCAGTTAACATGACACACTCACACAGACAGACTCATCACAACACTACAGTAAACCGTGATTAGGGCCTAGTGCAGCTGGACTTGTATAGTTGTTAGCACTGTCAATGAAACCAGCCTGGGGGTGGAGCTTAGTGGGTGGGGTTTCTGAGGTGAGCGGACGGAGTTAAGTTGGAAAGTTGACAGTTGACAGGGTCAGGCAGTTAGTTGGTGGTGAGGAGGCGACAAGAGCGTAGAGACCCAGGGGTCCTGCTCGCCCCGGGTGACGCAGAAGAAGGGATCCTAGAGACACAGTAGTGCGGGAAGCACTCGTGGGCTTGCTTCACAGAACACCAGGTGGAAGGATCTGGTCGCAAATGGGGTCCCAGTCTCTAGACTAGGAAAAGACTTCAGGACTTTCTAGTAACACCGGAAGCCAGGGTGGCTGTACACACCTTTGGGCCACAAACAGCACACAAATCCACAGGAAGGGGGCCACAGAAGATCAGGGAGCCAAGCAGGCAGAAAACCCTTTGAAGATCCACAGCCCCTGGCTCAGGACCCTGTGTGTGGAGGTGTGGGACAGGAGGGCGAGAGTCAGCGCAATATAAATGACCAGGAAAGGCACATTGGAGGGGTGCACCGGTTTTAACCTCTGACTTGCCCGGGATTGGCAGAAGCCCATCACCAGGAATCCCAGCATACCGTGGGAGGGCTAAGCTTGCTGTCAACTTGGAACTATTGCAGTGAGTAAAGGACTGTTGTTGCAAAGCCCCTGGTGTCGTCTCCATTCCTCCCACTTCTCCCCCTATCGTCATAGACTTTTGATAATTCAACGGTTGCCCCGGGGTCCCACTCTATTTGTGCGGAGCAAGATCACCTTAGCTGCATAATCAACATCTGCCCCGAGTTACACACAGCGCAGCGGTGACCCACATAGCCGCAAAACCACAGGTGGCGTCACGAACTTTATTCCATTGTAAATATAATCATAATCCCCTTTATTCAAAGATACCGTCAGGGTCACGGAGTCAGGCCCCGCCACCGCTGTTATCCCCAGACTAGTCTGGCCCAGTTCCGGGTATCAGCTAAGGCCCTGGGGATGGGCATGACAAATGCATGCATTTCCTTCCCTCAGCTGAGTCTATGAGATTTCTATTTTGCTGGCCACAGAGTGCACCTTTTTGTGGCTGCGTTTTTGAAGATGCAGTCAAAATGTAGCATGTCAGTTCTTTTTGCCTTTTTCCAGCGTTTTTGAACTCTTCAAGTCAATAGATTTGACTTAAAAAATGCATTGGGCAAAAACGTGGGAAAAACGCGTCAAAAACACATGCGATTTTTGGATGCGTTTTTGATGCAAGTCTTTTGTTGGGCCAAAAATGCTGCATCTTTGTGGTCAAAAAAAGATGCAGTGTGCGCATATAGCCTAAATCTCTTAGCATTCTCAGCAGACTCATTTCTAAGCTACTTCACTAGTAGATCTAGTTCTTCACTACATAACAGACCTACTTCTCTGAAGGCATTTTGGAAGGAGGCTCGCCAAGGTCTTTTGGTATTGCTCCATCAGCATGCAAATCCTAGTCACACCTCACACCACACCCTGTCAGGCACACCAGTGTGTGGTCTAGCTGGAAAAGGGACACTCGCCTAGGGGTCAAGCAGACTGGTGGGAGGGAGGAAGTCAGAGAGAGGAAGTGGAGAGAAAAGCTAAGACAGAAGAGTAGCAGCTCCAACAGAGTGAGGAGCTGGGATTAGCAGCTCCCTAGAGAGCAGTGGTAGCCCTTAGAGAGTGAGGAGCTGGAGGGAGTTGGAGTTCCCTAGGAGACGTTGGCTAGGTCGCAGACGGTGGTCTGGGACCGAAGGAGTCAGAGACCTGGTCGCAGGGCATTGGAAAAAGGTTCCAGGCTTAGTTTTGGGGAACGGTTGGCACCGGAGTACCTAGTAACCGAACCGGGACCAAGCACGGCGGGGTACTGGACCCTAAATCAGGGAGTAACCTTACGCAACCTGATAATTAACCTGTGGAGGATAGTATCTTTATGAACTTTCCCCAAGAGCTCAGAGATCGAAGGCATCAACACAACGAGGGGGATAGGGCTTTCCAGCTTATGCGGCCCACTGAAATCCCAAGTGTCAGCCATCGAGAGCACAGCTTCCCTACTTAACAGTGGGGAGCGAGGCCCCGACAGCTTCAGCATAGGGGTCACTCAGAACATCTAAAATACAGTTCATGACGGCAAGGCACAGACCATCAGCAATACCAAAGGGAGCGGACTCCCGGACGAGCTCCCCTGAAGTGTCATTCGTACGCAGAGACTTGGTTTACCTTTGTGTCAGAGTCTGCTTTGCGGTCGCATCACTACCAACACTGCCTGAGTAAGTACGCTGTCCTCCCCTGCTTCCAATCTGCATCACGCTCCCCTACACCTCGTTCATCCAGAGTCCCGGGGCCTCCCCTACCCGTGGAGGGAACATCATCTGGCTGCCCCACTCCATCTCCCCCGGGTATTCCCATCGGCAGTGGCGGTACTCCCCTTACCACGAACCACGGATTGCGTCACAAACTCTTATCCCCTGTAAATACCCCTTTTGCATTTGAAGTGGCCGTGAGCCCCCGGGTCTGGAGACCCTCGAGCCATAGACCGCTGCAGGGGCGCCACACTTCATATCTCTAGATTTAGTCCAACCCACATAGTACCTTTCTGAAGGGAAAGACTTCCCTTGAATCTGGGACATATTATGCATGTTTTGTTCTATAGAAAGATGATTGTAGCCAGGGTTACCCTGATTAGTATTCATTTTTTGCAGCAAGTAGACTGGTAGGTCCCTTTCTGGTGGTACAAATAATGAGATAGACTTGGCTTGTTAACAAGTTGCCTTGTATCTGGCTGTAGATCTGAGTCATCATCGAATGTTGATGACTCTGAAGTGTGCTGCAATGAATCGTGGGGAACTTGCTCTAGACCAAGAATGTTACTGCGTCTGCTGTAATCACTGTCAGGAGATATGGCTGTCTCTAAGGTTTCTGCTTCCGCTAATGCACCTGCTGTTTCCTTTTCAATAGGGAACTTCTCTAATGTTTCTAGGTCTGCTTTTTCTTCCTTTGGGCATGCCTTTTCAACTGCTTTTTCTGTTTTTAGGCACACATTTTCACTGGGTCTTTCTGCTTCTAAGCTTGCATTTTCACTGTCTCTTTCTGCTTCTAGGCATGCATTTTAAGCTTCTAGGCATGCCTTTTCTGAATCTAGGTATGCTTGCTGTAGTTTCAGTTGGACCTCCTACTCAGCAAAGCCAACTTGTACTCTAGCTGCTTCAGCTTTTGCATTGATGATGACATTGCAGATGGATGATTCCCTGAAGGAAGCAACCTGCGATCTTTTCTTGAAAGAAGATGCTCAACTTTGAGACTTGATGCGACCATTAGTAGACTGCTGCGATATCCTTATGCAGCCTTTGCGCGGATAATGGCAGGCCTCATATGGTCCCATAATTTGGTGCGTCCGTTAGGCTGCTTTGATATCTGTATGCAGGTTCCTAGGGGATAATGGTCTAATCTTCTAAGTTTTATCAAAGCAGACATTTTACTATACTGTCCTCACACACGTTACCACGATGTGTAGAGAGACATGTAGCTTAGCCCCTGTCTTCTACTTAAGAATGAGGATGTTCAACTGAAACTTCTTTACTCATGGTAGATGTGACAGGAAAGGGTAAAACTATAGGATGATACACCCACAGTGACTGAACAATACACAAAACACATATATTCTGAGGACATACATAAAGTTCTCTTACATTCTAGGCTAGCAAACAGACTTAAAGGGGTATTCCCAGCTCCAAGAACCTATCTTAATATGTAGTAGGTGTAATAATAAGAATATTAGCAAATACCTCCAATTAGAAATGTAGTCTTAGTTTTCCTGATAAGCGATGTGACTTACCTCATGTGCAGGTATGGTAATAACTTAGGTATCCGTGGTTAAGACCACTAGCAACTAACTGTTCGTAAATTTGTGGCCATAACTTTGGATACCTAAGCTACTGTAGTGCTCTGCACATGAGGTAAATGACATAGATTTTCATAAGAACTATACTACATTTCTAATTGGAATTATTTTCTAATATTCCTATTATTAAACTTACTACATATTGGGATAGGATCTTGGAGGTGGGAAAACCCCTTTAATGTGCAACAAGATACAGATGAGCATTTAACATGTTTTCTCATCAAAGGGAAAGTTTACAATGACTGCTGAGCCCTCTGGCAAATGTACCACAATGCATCCTGGGACTTCCCATAATACCTTGCAAATTGAACCACAATAATACACAAAATCGCCAGCAGGTGGTGCTGTGACTAAGCAATATTAATGTAATGCTTTAATTACTATGAACACAACGAAAAGCCACAGCAATGTTAACGACTTCTTTAGAGTAAATGGCTAACTCTCTGAGTAGTTGCCTTCTCTGGTGGGACAGAACACAGCCTTAGCATTGCTGCTTCATCACAGGATAAATATATAGTCTATAAACTGTTTCTCCTTATAGATTGGAAATTTGCATGCAGGGCCCTCAATCCACCTGTAAATTATTTGTATGTACATGTAACTCTTTCAAAAATAAGTCCAGCAATACTTTTACATGGCCAGTCCTTTCCTCCATTACTGAGAATTCAGCATTTCCATTGGTATGCAAATAAGACTGAAGAGACATTGTAAATCTGAAGCCTCTGTCACTCCAGCTCTATTCTCCATCCAGTGCTGTTTCCTCCTGCTTGAGTGACGGTCTCAGTGCTGTGTGACTTCAGGAAAAGGAGACATCAATAATGGAGGAGGAGGCAGTGTTACAAGAAAACAACTGAGCTGGAGTGACAGAGGCTTCAGAGCTACAAATAACTCTTCAGTCTCATTTGCATATGAATTAAAACTCTGATTTCTCAGTTATGGAGGAACATACTGGTTATTTAAAGGTATTTTTGGACTTATTTTTGAAACAGTGAGATGCACACATACAGTAAATAGTGTTATGGAGTGAAATTCTGCGGACAGGTTCCCTTTACGCAACTTAAAAACACCTGTAAAATGAGTGACATAACTGGGAAAGTCCAAGAAAAGTATAAATTCTGGTACACCTTTTAAAATCCGATTTATTGTAGATTTTTGAAAACATCATTAAGGCCATGTGCGCACGTTGCGTTGAGTAACTTGCAGAAATGAACGCATCCTCTGGCAGAATTTGTCATTGTCAAATTTGGTTTTGACCACATAAACGCAGGAAATAAGCAAGCATTTTTATAGTGTTTTTGCCGCGTTTTGATCACGTTTTACATGCATTTTCAGTGCTTAAATGTAAATGCGTTTTCACTACAAATACACAACTAAATAAGGTTTGAACATTCAAACAGTAGGAAAAAAATGAAAAAAAAAAGTAAAATAAAATGAATAACCTTTAAATCATACACTATAATGATAATTTACCGAAAATGATTAATGAGATTTAATAATTATGTTGTAAATAAAGTAAAAGTATTGTTTGACTAATTTTTTAAAGTCGGAATGGATGTGAGGGCAAATGGAAACCTCTTGACATTACTATAATGGTAAAAACGCCTGCTTTCATTTTGACAAAAAAGCATGCGTTTAGCATCAAAAAAGCATGTAAAATGCTAGAATTTTCTTTTAGGATGCGTTTTGATAATTCTCATTGACTTCAATGTTACCAAAACACTGCCAAAATGGCAAAAACAATTGACATGTTGCTTCTTCAAACGCAAAGATTTTGACAAATCTTTGTCACAAAAAACACAGCGCTTTTGGACGCAGAGTGCACACACAATATGCCTATTTCCCATAGATTTTGCTTGGAAATCAAAGCGCATGCATTTTTGCATTAAAACGCTGCAGTTCAAAATGCTGCCGAAACGCATGAAAAAACGCAACGTGCGCACATAGCCTAAAGGTCAGGGAAAGCACTGCATGTTGACGCATTTTGACCTGTCGGTCTTAATCGTAACATGTTACGATTAAGACCAACAGGTCGAAACGCATCAACATGGACTGCTTTCCCTGACCTTTAATGACATTTTTATGAATCGGATTTTAAAAAGAGTAATGGAAAATGTACATTACTTTTCTTGGATTTATACTATTACCCACCTGTGGCCGATGGGTTTTCCGGTTTCCCTAACAAGATTCCGAGAGCGGTAGTGAAGCAACGACGTGGTGAGTTTTTCTCCATACTTTGCTACAACTGGGAAAGACTGTGTCCCCCTCATGGACCCAACATCATGCCATGTGTGCATACATTGTGGGAAAATATAAATTCCAAATATTTAATTAAAATAACTGCCTTGGACTAGATAGCTATCACATTAGGACCTTTTTTAGTGTTTAAATATTTTAATTGATAACATGAATGATGCATGCAGAGTTTTTCATCATTTTCAAATATTGGAAAACTGGTACCTTAAGTAAATTGTACATTATGTATTATTGTGGTTACTATGCAGTGTTATATAAATATTATATTCCAGTAAAAAATAAATAAATAAATAAAAAAATAAGCATCTCATTCACACAAACTCACACACATAAATAAATAGTAAAATACTTTAATTGTCGTCTTCTGATTTTATTTAAAATGATTCACTCTTTTCCAAAGTTTCTAATTTTTTTCATTCTTTTGCAGAATTAATAATAACAAAAGTAATACAATAATAATTACAATAGGTACATTGTAAAAAATAAAATTAAGCACAATTTAATTAATATTTCACAAATTAAATTTATTAATTTAACACAAAAATTGAATAAAGAAGAAAAAACTGTACATATCTGTGGGTAAAACATGCTATTTTTATACACAACAGCTCAATTATTTACTGTTACTTAAATTGTAAAAAAAAAAAAAAATAATAATAATCCCTGTGTATTTTTATTAAGAAAAAGGTAGAAAGTAATTGTAAGATCCAAAGTTACTAATTCTAGCAGCAGTGTGAGTTTGTAGTTTTGGAGGATTTGTCTTGTCTTTCCATGTAGAGAATCAATTCGTATCCAGCAAATTCAGTTGGATCTCAAGAAGGTAAATTGAATTCAGGAAAAATATATAAAAAGAAAATGTAACCTGACGCAATTATATTTAATATATTTATTTAGTCTTCCAGCGATCAATGGATCAAAGACACGTGTGCCCGAATTTTAGTAGATGGATCCTTGCTTTTTTCATTTAGAGTCACCAAAATAGAGCTGTTTAAATTGGGTTCCCAGATGCCCTAATAATGCTTAGTGGGTCCAAATTGATTCTTTTTTGGTAAAAGCGAAAACCATCATATGTAAAACAACACATTTCTTTCACTGATCAGTCAAATTAAGGATTACCTAACCGACACCTTTTTACTGCACTCTACAAAAAGAGTACTATCCAGACGGAAAATGGGGCCACTGTGATAGTGCTGTATTATACGCAGTATCTGCTAAATTCAATGTAAGAACCAATAGTGCCCCGAGAAACATGGAACAGTAGTGATCATGTGGGACCACTACTTGTATAGACAGTGAGTGGAGTGGTCACACATGCTCCTTACCTTTCCCATTCACATAGATGATGTAGTTATCTCCATATAGCTATCACATAGCCTGTCTGTATATGTCATTGGCCAACCTCTTTAGTGCAATCCTCCAGCCTGATCCTTAAAGAGAATCTGTCACTAGGATCATCCCTTCAAAATCGTCTATATGCATATGCAGGTCATGGGGAACTGAATAAAATGATACCTTGATAGCTGCGATCCAATGTCTTATTCCAGAGAAATGCACTCTTTTCTTATATGTAAATGAGCTGTCCCATGCTTTTTGCCAGATACTGATTTGAATGAGATAAGACATCGGATTGCAGATTTGAAGGTATCATTTTATTCGACTTTCTATGACCTGTATGGCCATAGAATTGATCAAATTAGATTTCTTTTAAAAATTACTATACGTTTTTCATATATAGTCACAGATACCGGATGCATTGTGTTTGTTTTCTGCTGCCTCCTTCACTCAGATCAGATGTCCATTACGTCTGCTTCCAAGATGACTATGGTCAGTGGCATAGAGAGCTTAGTGATATGTCTAAACCATGCCTACCTGGCTTGTTCTATCCCACAATACAGAGAAGGCTAGGGAAGAAGGCCTAGTTTAGACTTAGCACCACACCCTTCATACCGCTGTTGCAGTCATCTCATATGCAGGGAGAATGGGACCCCAATCTGTTCAGAGGAAACAGAGGTAATCAGAGAGTGTAAGTATCGTAACAAGCTATAGATGAGAAATGCATTATTACCTTTCGATCCCAGAGCTTGCCCTGTTGTCTAACTAGATAAGTGATTAATCTGTCTGTATACTTTTTTATTACTTTATTTAATTTTACAATTGGGCAGTGAAAAATAACTGTAAGAAATAGAGTTGGGTTTGAAGATTTAAACTATTTTATATATCTTGCAAAAACCAAAGATTTGTAAGATGTTATTGACACTTGACATCCATGTGTTTGGTCTTAACAAATTGAACTAAAAAAAAAACACCTTTATCTACATATTTATAGCTAACACTTACATAAGGCACTGCACAACAGTTTGTACACACGCCGTTCTGCGCAAATGATCTACCGAGGCTTTGCTAGCTCAATAATATTTACCTAAACAATATGTAAAATAATCCGTTATTACAAATTTACACACAAAAATCTCTCTGTACATGATTGAAGCAGTGATGTACATATTTCTATTTTAAATTACAGTATACATACTTTAAGTCAGGGGTAGGCAACCTATCGATTACCTGATTGGGCAAAACTAATCCCAGAAACCTCAGCTGGGATTCCTAGTGTTCCGACAGAACGACATCATAGATTGCCTACCTCTACATTAGACTATTTTGTCCAAAGTCATTTCCGAGTCACAAAGATGGGTCTTTATTATTATCTTTGTTCTACTATATTCTCTGTACGTCAATCTGAAGTGTCCATCCATAAATAAGATGTATAAACTTTCTAGGGCACTATACTAAGAGACTTTAGCATAGCTGTTTAATGTGCAGTAAAACCTGCCATTCCACAGTCAACTTTCCTTATGTGGAAATCATGAAGCCTATAAAGATGTTTGTAATGTCTTATTCTCCATTTTCTTCACAGGTATGAACCCATTATTTTGCCTGTGGAGCTATAATGAAAGCTAGTGTTCTTTCATTTATTAGGTTTTTTTTTTTCATTTAAAGTCATATTGCTTAAATTATCAGCAGTGTATCAAACAGAAGATAAGCGCTTCCGGTTGAAATTCCAATTCAGCAATGTTGCACAGGGACACCGGAACATCTGTTTCATGTAACCCATCAGCGGGGTTTGTTTGTGTTCGGAAACAAAGTGCTGTTTTCCTGCTACAAATATTCAAGTTCCAATGCGTGATGCAGTGCCATTAAATCTGAGTGGCTTGTTATTCTCCAGAATGGCATCGAATGCTGAAAAAAAAACAAACGCAGAATTAAAAAATGTCATCATGGAACCCACATTTTTTTATTTTGGATAAAGATATTCTCCCCTTTTGCTGAAAATGACAAATGTCAGGCTAATTTATGATAGAGTCAATATACAAACTATTAGTTACCTAGGCCTGCATGTGAAATTAAAACTAATTCCCTTTTAAAATGTGTAGGAATTGGATTAATATTAATATTGGCTAAATCACTATCCTTTGAGAATCTCACCTTGCTTCAATGACAGCACAAAGCTAATTTAAGGCCTTGTTCACATCACGTTTTAGTCATACATCAGTGGCACCATCTGGACTTCTCTCTAAATTCCTGAACAGGATTCAGATGGATCCACAGATGGATTCATTGAGTTTAATGAAGCAGAAGAGGTCACTTAGTCCTCTGTCTAATTTCACTTTTGGAAGAATTGGATTTTTCTGGTGAGCATAAAATGTTTTTGACTGCCTCAAAAACAATGACACTACTGAAAATGGAGGCTACATACAGCACAAAGTTACTCAGTCTACTTGATTAAACTCAAGGACTCATTGGCAGATCTATCTTAATCCCATTTTTCAGGACTTAAGATGGAACACCTGATGGAGCTACTGACTTATGGCTAAAAAGTGATGTGAACATAGCCAAAGATTGAGAAGTGCCCTGTGGAGGTTTGTATTTGGATGGGGAGATTAGTACAAATAAAAAGAAATACTAGAAAAACATATGCCTATACTTTCCTGCAAGTTAGACAAGTTAAAACTCTTTGGGAATGGTATATGGAAGAATTGAAAATCTGTCACAGGAAATATTGTCTTACTAATGGAGTAGTTTTCTCAAAGAGGTGGTCTTTTGAAAATGTTTCAATGAGTTTTGCAATATTAGCACTTTATAGCAGTGTGCACAGAGTAGAGATGAGCGCACCTTTGGAGGGGGCACATTCGAACCTTAGATAAAGTTTGGCTTGTGACCCTGACTTGATTCGAACCTCAATGGAAGGCAGTCTCCACCCACATGCAGCCAGCCATAAGCAGAACACTTCCGGTGAAGGGTGGGTGAGGTTTATCAAAATTAAATTTAGTTTGTTTTGCGTGTACATATTACATTTCATCACTCTGTTTTCAACCCAAGTGCAAGCTGATCAAACATTGCACATGGCTCGCACAGGGCTGAGGATCATTCATACCCAAGCAGAGCGCTGCTCGCTTGAGTGGTTTGCACTCGTAACTCACTCGAACTTGTAACCAAAACTTTGCTTTTTTTGGAAGTCAGTTTACGAACCCAAAATCAAACGTCGAACCTCAGGTTTGCTCATCTCTAATACAGTGCAACAGAGTATAGTATTCTTCTATCTCCTCTATATAAATTCTTTGGTCTTGTGTGTTGTATAAAAGAATATAAGGCTGACAGATTTTCTACGCTTATTAGGTTGTTCATCAAGTTTCCATTGTAGATGTGGTATTTCTTAGTAAATATACCAGTCAAAGCTCTTGAATTAAAGGAGATTAAAGTAGCTTGAGCAGGTTTTTGAGTTTGAATAAAAAAATTACACTGGTAAACCATAAGTACAAAAGAAAATATACTCACCCTGTGAATCTACTTCCCACTCCCATTGCTACCGTTCAATGACTTTCACCAGATTGGAAGTGCTGATGTTACAACCACCAGTCTTCAGATACTGTAAACAATCAATGGCTAAAGAAGTCAAGTGACTGGTGATCATGACATCTTAGTTAACGGTCTGGTGAATACTGGTGAAACGTTAAAATGGGGTACATAAGTTTAGTTCTCAGATTAGATGTATAGTTTTTGAAATGCAGGCAAGTAAAGTATGTGGGTCGGGTTTTGCTATCTATTCCCAACCCTGTCTGCTGCCTGGCCTGCTGCCACTCAAAAAGCTGTACATTTCTGTAAATTTACTTGCCTGTATTTCAAAAACTATACATCCAATCTGACAACTAAAGGTATGTATAGAATCAGCATGATGGGGCCAGTATAGCACTGGCTTTAGTTTAAATAGAAAAATCCTGGTAATTGGTTCACTTTAAAACCCTTTAACCCCTTCACGACCGCGGGCCGTAAAATTACGTCCTATTTTAACGTGACTTAACGACCAGGGACGTAATTTTACGGCCTAAACTTCATTTGATTGCCGTGGCCATAGCAACGGCTTTCAAATGATGTCCCCTGCTGTTTCTTACAGCAGGGGACCTTTGCTTGACCCCAGGGGGGGTGGCATCGCCACCCCCCATAGGCGATCGATGTGATTGGCTGTTCAAATCGGAACCGCCAATCACATTGATCACGCTGTTTTCGACAAAAAAAAATGCCAAAAATAGCATGATCTTGTAAAATCCAGCTAGGACCGGGGCTGCAGCAGCTCCGATCATTGGCTGGAAGCAAGCAGACACCGTGGCCCCCCCCCTGCAGCACTGATTGGAGCGATCGTGCAATGACGCGCAATCGCTCCAATCAGTGTGCAGTGGGGCGGTCTGAGCTGCCGGTGGCCGCCCTCCCCAGGCCTGTGCTGGTCTGGGGACCCTCCCCCAACATGTCTGCAGCGTGCAGCACTGGCTGGTACTAGTGGTACCACGCCACTGCTGCTGCTGCCGCTGCTGTCACGTCACGTCGCAGGAGCAGGAGCGGTGAGTATTGTGCTCACCTTGCAGCCCCTGCGCATGCCCCCCTGCGATCTGCCCCCCCCCGACATCCCGATCTGCCCCCCTGACATCCCGATCTGCCCCCCTGACATCCCGATCTGCCCCCCCGACATCCCGATCTGCCCCCCACCATCTCTATTCTGCAGCTCCTCCGGTATCCCTCCTCCCCTGCTCTCTTGCAGCCCCTGCGCGCTCTTGTGATTTGCTCCTGCGCGCTCCCGTAATGGTCCCTGCCCGTGCCCCCCTGCGATCTGCCCCCCGCCATCCCGATCTGCCCCCCCACATCCCGATCTGTCCTCCGACATCCCGATCTGCCCCCCCAGACATCCCGGTCTGCCCCCAGACATCCCGGTCTGCCCCCAGACATCCCGATCTGCCCCCAGACATCCCGATCTGCCCCCAGCATTCCCGATCTGCCCCCAGCATTCCCGATCTGCCCCCCGACATCCTGGTCTGCCCCCAGATATCCCAGTCTGCCGGCCTCCCCCGTGATCTCTATTCTGCAGCTCCTCCGGTATCCCCCTCCTCTGCTCTCCCCCTCCCCCTCTGCTGTCCCCCTCTGCTGTCCCTCTCCCCCTCTGCTCTCCCCCTCCCCCTCTGCTGTCCCCCCGACGTCCTCTTACCTGTCTTCACCGGCCGATCACATCTGCCTCCATCGCTGGGTCCTTCTTCCTGGGTCTTCTGCTGAGCTGTCCAACTTCCTGCCTGCTGGCTGCTGCAAAGCTGTTCCTCCTGCAAATCCTCTGGGTAATGTGAGTATAACTTTTTTTTTTTTTCTTTTTTTCCTCTATCCCCTGTCAATTCTTACACCTCATGCGTCCGTGCGTCCCGCCGAGCGCTGATCAGGGATGCAGATAACGTATCTGCATCCGTGGTCAGTTTTCGGCGGGACTTTTTTTCCCGTATTCCCGACGCTTTTTGTATTGCATCTGTCCGTGCGTCCCGCCGAGCGCTGATCAGGGATGCACATAACGGATCGGCATCCCTGCTCAATTTTTGGCGTGACAAAAAGCATCGGGGATACGGAAAAAAAAGTCACGCCAAAAATTGAGCAGGGATGCCGATCCGTTATGTGCATCCCTGATCAGCGCTCGGCGGGACGCACGGACTGATGCAATACAAAAAGCGTCGGGGATACGGAAAAAAAAGTATCGCATCTGTCCGTGCGTCCCGCTGAGCGCGGATCAACATCCCTGCTCAATTTTTGGCGTGACTTTTTTTTTTTTCGTATCCCCAGCGCTTTTTGTATCTCATCCGACCGTGCCTCCTGCAGCGGCCGATCAGTGCACTGCGTCTGTGCGTTTGAAAAGTCAAATGGCGTTCCTTGTCTTCTGAGCCCCGCCATGCGCCCAAACAATTGATTTCCACCACATGTGAGGTATCTGCGTACTCGGGAAAAATTGCACCATACGTTTTATGGTGCATTTTTTCCTGATACCGTTGTAAAAAGAGAAAAAAAAAAACTACTTTGTTGCTGCAAAAATTTAAAAAATTTTTTTTAAAAAAAAATGAATAATTTTCACGGTTCAACGTTATCAACTTTCAGTGGAGCCCCTGGGGGTACAAGGGGCTCACTAAACATCTAGATAAATTCCTTGAGGGGTCTAGTTCCAAAATGGGGTAATTTGTGGGGGAGCTCCACTGTTTAGGCACCATGGGGGGGGGTCTAAAAACGTGATATGGCGTCCGCTAATGATTCCAATCAATTTTGCTGTCAAATGGTGCCCTTCTCTTCTGAGCCCCGCCATGCGCCCAACAATTACTTTCCACCACATATGAGGTATCTGCGTACTCAGGAGAAAATGGACAATACATTTTATGTTGCATTTTTTCCCGATACCCTTGTGAAAAAAAGCTACCTAGTTGAAGCAACAGTTTTGTGGTAAAAAAATGTTTTTTTCTTTTCACGGCTCAACGTTATAAACTTCTGTGAAGCCCCCAGGTGTTCAAAGTGCTCACCAAACATCTAGAAAAAATATTTGAGGGCTCTAATTTCCAAAATGGGGTCACTTGTGGGGGAGCTCCATTGTTTAGGCCCCTCAGGGGGTCTTCAAACCTGACATGGCGTCCGCTAATGAGTGCAGCTAATTTTGCATTCAAATGGCGCTCCTTGCCTTCCGAGCACTGCCGTGTGTCCAAACATTTGATTTCCACCACATATGAGGTATCTGCGTACTCAGGAGAAAATGGACAATACATTTTATGTTGCATTTTTTCCCGATACCCTTGTGAAAAAAAAAGCTACCTAATTGAAGCAACAGTTTTGTGGTAAAAAAATTTTTTTTTCTTTTCACGGCTCAACGTTATAAACTTCTGTGAAGCCCCCAGGTGTTCAAAGTGCTCATCAAACATCTAGAAAAAATATTTGAGGGCTCTAGTTTCCAAAATGGGGTCACTTGTGGGGGAGCTCCATTGTTTAGGCACCTCAGGGGGTCTTCAAACCCGACATGGCGTCCGCTAATTAGTGCAGCTAATTTTGCGTTCAAAAATTCAAATGGCGCTCCTTGCCTTCCGAGCACTGCCGTGTGTCCAAACATTTGATTTCCACCACATATGAGGTATCTGCGTACTCAGGAGAAAATGGACAATACATTTTATGTTGCATTTTTTACCGATACCCTTGTGAAAAAAAAGCTACCTAGTTGAAGCAACAGTTTTGTGGTAAAAAAAATTTTTTTTCTTTTCACGGCTCAACGTTATAAACTTCTGTGAAGCCCCCAGGTGTTCAAAGTGCTCATCAAACATCTAGAAAAAATATTTGAGGGCTCTAGTTTCCAAAATGGGGTCACTTGTGGGGGAGCTCCATTGTTTAGGCACCTCAGGGGGTCTTCAAACCCGACATGGCGTCCGCTAATGAGTGCAGCTAATTTTGTGTTCAAAAATTCAAATGGCGCTCCTTGCCTTTCGACCTCTGCCGTGCACCCAAACAATTGATTTTTACCCCATATGGGGTATCAGCGTACTCAGGAGAAAATGCATAATAAATTGTAGGGTGCACTTTCTCTTTTCTCCCTTGTAAAAATGAAAATTTTATGGCTAAAGTTACATTTTTGTGTTAAAAAGTAAAATTTTCATTTTTTCCTTCCACATTGCTTTGGTTCCTGTGACGCACCTAAAGGGTAAATAAACTTCTTGGATGTGGTTTTGAGCAGTATGAGGGGTGCAGTTTTTAGAATGGGGTCACTTTTGGGTATTTTCTGTCACCTCGGCCTCTCAAAGGCACTTCAAATGTGATGTGGTCCCTAAAAAAAATATTTTGTAAATTTTGTTGGAAAAATTAGAAATTGCTGATGAACTTTGACCCCTTCTAACTTCCTAACGAAAAAAAAATTTCTTTCGAAAATTGCGCTGGTGTAAAGTTGACAAGTGGGAAATGTTATTTAGTAACTATTTTGTGTGACATAGCTCTCAGATTTATGGCCATAAATTTTCAAAGTTTGAAAATTGCGAAATTTTCCAAATTTTCTGACAATTTCCTAAATTTTCACAAATAAACGCAAAAAATATCGGCCTAAATTTACCACTGACATGAAGTACAATATGTCACGAAAAAACAATCTCAGAATCGCCAGGATCCGTTGAAGCGTTCCAGAGTTATAACCTGTCAAAGTGACACTGGTCAGAATTGCAAAAAATGGCCCGGTCATTAGGGTGTTTTAGTGGCCGGGGGTGAAGGGGTTAAAGAGTAACTAAGGTTTAATGTTTTACTAATTGTGTCCCATATCTAAATTTAATAATGTTTCAGATTGACTTCACCAGTAGATTTGGCTTTTTCTTTTCCTGGTAAAAGTAGCCCTAAAGTGCCATTTAAATTCCTGCCTCTCCTCAGTCTACTTGCCATGATTCAGTGTACTTGTTCTCTAGCAAGGAAATATGGACACTTGATGATCTGCATTGTGACATCTGCAGCAGAGTGCTTCACCCAAGACTTCAGCATTCATCTTTGCTGTGTCAGCATTTCTCACTGCTCCTATGATGCCACAAGAGAGGATTAACTCAGGAAATGCCACAGAACAAATAGAATGAAACCCTTAGGCCTAAGACACACGGCATGAAAATCGGAGCGAGTGGAATGCAATAAAACATCACATTCCACTTGGACCAATATTAGCCTGTGTGTCAGCACCCATGAGCGATTATTTTCTCAGCCCTAATCGGACCGAGAAATTCGTTCTTGGTTTCTCTCACACCCATTCAAGTGTATGTGGTGAGAGAAAAATTGCACTGCACTTGCAGTACATCGGTGTACCGCGAGTGCAGGGCAAGAATGGCAATAGTCGGCAACAGAGGAGAGAGGAAGATAAATCCCTCCCCTCTACAGCACTGGCCCTCCTCTTCTCAGTGCCGGCCCGCCCCCCGCAGTTGAGTTCTGATCACGTGATCGGACTTCAGTTGCAGTGACACTCACATGACACTCGGCTCCCGCTGTGCTGCCAGCGAGAGCCGAGTGTCATGCAAGGATCGCATTAGTCCCCCGTGTGGCCCCGGCCTTAACGACTTTGTGGAAGCGAGATTGCAACGGTTGTAACAATGCATAATGCCAGGTGCTCGAAAACAAATACACTCCGGTAGTGCTGCCCCATCAAAGAGAGAATCTGCACTCCAAGTACAAAGAGACACAGAATGGTTTATGAATAAGAACAACTGATATAAGGATATTAGCCTGGGAAAAAAAGGTGCTTAGAGACCACCTTAGAGCTGCTTTTGACGAAGAAAAAATTCACACATATTACTAATAATTATAATATATTAAAATGTAATATGAAATATAATATGATAATATTATATAATATAAATTGAACATCTTTGTAAAGGAGACAAAAGGGCATATCTGAGAATTAAATAAATGTATTAGATTGTTTATAACATTGGGTCACATGCAAACATGTAATACTCGGAAATGTAAAAAGAAAACCATATTAATATCTCAGTTACCTTTTTGGCTCCTTGTTCTTCCTCTACACCATCACCAACTACGACATAGACTACTTTCCTTCCAAACCTCTGAACTATCCTTTCAAAGCAGCTTTCTTTACCTGTGCAAAAAAAGGAAATATTAAAAAAAAAATCACATTGAATTATATGTTTATTATCTAATTTATTAAACTAAACTATATATATATATATATATATATATATATATATATATATATATTTACTGTATAAGCAAGTGTGTATATGATTCAGATGAGAACCAGCAATCTTCAAAATAAGAAAATACAAACATAGGTAGCACCAGCGCCCTGAATAGAGACAATTGATATCTCTAAATAGGGAGACAACAACAAAAAAAGCAAAAAGCATCCCTGTTAATAGTGCATAAACAATAAATGAACAAGTATATAAAACAGAGTTTTTTTGCACTTATTCCCTATTGTGTTTGTAAGATAAAAAACTTCAATGATTACTAAATATATAGCCAGAGAGACGGAAGACAAAATATGCTAATGTATAGTAGATATGGAGTTAATATTCAAATATACAAGCGTCTTTAGTTGTATTACAGATGAAAATAAAATCAACATTGGAAAGATTATTAATAGACCCAATGAGGGGGTCTAAAATAAAATGCTTGCACCTATAAGTGATGCTGCTACAAAAACACAAAGCAGAACAGAACGTTAAAAAATGGAGGCTACAATACCTGTATAAATTGCACTATATATAAAGTGATACTGCAATATATGCCCCACGGGCCTGTGCAGTCAATATTGCCAAACTGTAGGAAGTAAGATAAAATACATATAATAATGTTTGTAGATTACTTTAATACATAGATTCCTTAGTTCCACCAGAAATGGAAAAGGTGAATAGCATGCCTGTTCCTATGGTCGCGAGCTCAAAGCCAGTAGTCCAGGGTACCCGGTGGAGAGTTGGACCACAGATGTAAGGGTTAAGCCAAACAGGTCTATCCAGCATGTTAGGCCCCAGGGTATGTGCTCCCCATGATGCCGAAACTGTGACACTTGAGAATCGGTGTCCTCAGATATACCAACAAGATGATGAGTCAGTACTAGGGGTGATGTATGGTGGCTGCTAGGGATCACAAATCCTCACACGAGATTTGAAGTATTGCGAGCTTCTGCAGCAGGGAAAAGCAGACGAAGAAGTCCGCAGTGCTTCAAAACATGTAGGGAACCCTGAACTACTCGCTTTGAGCAAGCACCCGTAGCAACAGGCATGCCGACTTATCCACCTGTTCATCTATTTTTTTTTATGGAACGAAGGGATCTATGATTTAAAGTAAGATGGAATTCTTCTTCTTCTTATTATTATTATTATTGATATTACTTGCTACACTTTGACCAATACTGACTACACATGCTCGAAGGGCATATAGGCACTAGCACTTTATACTGTATATAGTGCAGTTTATACAGGTATTTTAACCTCCATTTGTTAATGTTATTTTGTCTTTGGTGTTTTTGCAGCAGCATTACTTATAGCTCCTAGAGGATAAGCGCAAAAATCCTCTTCTTTTATACAAATCTTCAGAATAAAATTTCAATTCAATATCTAGGTATACTATTAATGAACAAAAACTGTGCAAAAATACGAGGCCAAAACAACTATAATAAAAAATGATAATTTACTTTTGTTTTTATAGTTCTTTTGACTTCAGATTTTTGCATATAAATTCAATACAAAGTAAGTTGTGAACAATTATTCATTTTTTTGTGTCAGAAGAAATATCTATAAAAATTAGGCTATTACACATAAGTAACAAATTGCTGTGGAAACTTTTTACTGCAGAATTCCACAGAGGTAAATTAGCACCAAAGTTCCCTGTGTAAAACAGCTGCAAGAAAAACGTGACGTCATGCCGTGTGTCGTGACATTATGCTGATGCCTTGTGTTGCCCTGAGGGTTCATTTTTTCTATAAATCATATATACAGCAATAAGAAATGTAGTGCATTATGTGATATGAGCTAAGTTATTAGGGTTAATTTGTTTCTATCATTCTATAGCAAACAGGAAATTTTTCAATCTAACTCCGTAATATAAAACATTTAAAAAGTAAGGACAGGTATTGATAAGTAATATGATATATTAAAAAAAGCATTTCACTTTTAATATAATAATAATAATAATAAAAAACACAATTAATTTTTAATATAATAATATAATGTACTACTGTATAATATATTACATATAATACTAAAAATTTGAATACCTTTAAATATAATAATAATAATAATAATAATAATAATAATAATAATAATATTAATAAAAAGAACCAAGAGTCCTCAGTGGTTGATACCTTTTAATGGCTAACTGAAAAGATGGTAGTAATAGCAAGATTTCGGGACTACGCAGGTCTCTTCATCAAGCTCAAGAGACCTGAGTAGTCTCGAAAGCTTGCTATTATTACCATCTTTTCAGTTAGCCATTAAAAGGTATCAACTACTGAGGACTTCAGTTCTTTTAAACAAACTTTTTTTTATCTCTACTGGCTAACACGATACAAATATATATTTTTTACATGTATAAATAATACTAATAGTAATACTACTGCCACTATTATTATTATTATTATTATTATTATTGTTATTAATAATAATAATAATCATCATAATATATGATTAAATATTATATTGTTAATTTATTATATTAAAAAAAACAATTAACTTTTAATATAATACAATATAATATATGATTATTATTATATATTATGGTATTATGTTAAAAAAATTATTAACTGTAGTAATAACTTTTAATATTGATTATATCTATATATAACTGTGTTCAAGTGAGCTTGTACAGAATAAATATTTGCATCATACGTCATACTGTACTCACCGATTTTAGTTGCACTATAAATATTTTCAATTGGAAACACAACTCCTAACCCATATAACAAGACTTTTGCTAGTGCTGGTATAAGTTGAGTAGTTGTGACTAGTATATTAACACAGTTTGTCCTGTAGACAGCAAACAAAGGAAATAAATCATTATATTTAATAAAAATACATTTTTATATTTGTCACAGACATTTCTCCATTGGTTGTGTGTATTTAGAAAAATGACGTTACCTGGAGTGAATTAATGTAAGGGCTTTCAGTGCAAGAGTTAACCATGAATCTGTCAGGGATTCAATCTCAGCCCTTAGCTGTAACCAGGCTTCCCTCTTTGCTGGGCCAAGCAAACCTGCAAATAGGCAAAGAATTCTGTTTATGCAGAACAACTGTTCCTATGAATTTAACATATAATAAAAAGGAATAGAGGAAAATTCTATAAAAAAAAAAAGTGCTTAAAGAAGTTGTCCCATGCTTTTATTGATGGCTTATCCTTAAGCGGGCTTTACACATGGCGACATCGATGTCGCTGGTGAAAGCACCCACCCCCGTCGTTTGCACATCACGGGAAAATCGCTGCCCGTGGCGAACAACATTGCTAGGACCCATCACACACACTTACCTGCCTAGTGACGTCGCTGTGGCCGGCGAACCGCCTCCTTTCTAAGGGGGCGGTACGTGTGGTGTCACAGCGGCATCACTAAGTGACCACCCAATAGAAGCGGAGATGAGCAGCTGTAACATCCCGCCCTCCTCCTTCCTTCCTCATCACGGGCGGCCGCAGGTATGGTGATGTTCCTCGTTCCTGCGGTGTCACACATAGTGATGTGTGCTGCTGCAGGAATGACGAACAACCTGCGTCCTGCAACAGCAACGATAGATGGGAAAGGAACGACATGTCCGCGATCAACGATTAGGTGAGTAATTTTGATCGTTAACAGTCGTTCCTGTGTATCACACGCAACGACATCGCTAACAAGGCCGGATGTCCGTCACGAATTCCATGACCCCAACGACATCTCATTACCGATGTCGTTGCGTGTAAAGCCACTTTAGAATAGGTCAACAATGTCTGATCGGACGGGGTCCAACACCCGACACACCGCTGATCAGCCGTTCTTGGTCCCTGCAGCGCCAGGCAGCCAGAAATGCTCAGTTCCGGAGCTGCTTTGTCTCCTGATAGTGGCCGTGGCAGAGTACTACACCTCTGCTTCCTATTCAGATCATTAAGAAGCGGATGTGCTGTTCCCAGCCGCAGCCATTAATAGAAGGTGTAGCAGCTCTGGAACTGAGCATTTCTGGCTGCCTGCTGCTGCCGTCGGGACTGACAACAGCTGATCGGCATGGTTGCCGGGTGTCAGACCTGGCCGATCAGATATTGAGGACTTATCTTAAGGATAAGCCATCACTGTAAAAGTACTGAACAACCCGTTTAACTTTTACATAAAGAGGTAGTCCCATTTTAAAAAAATGTATTCATATGTAACATTATAGCCTATGGACATTCAAACGACCACTCTATGCGTCAGATTAGGGAGCCACTGTCAAGCAATGTCTCCTGCACTGACATTTCAGCTGTCCATCTATCACATGGACAGCCATTCAAGAAAATGGCTATCAATGTTTTGTTATTAGTGCCCACTAAAATCAGCTTAGTGTCAATGATCTTGGGATCCATACCCACGGGGATCAATCAAACTGTTGAGTAAATCTCAGATTGAAGTATTAAGGGGGCTTTACACGCTGCGATCTCGCTTGCAAGATCTCAAGCGATCGTACCCACCCCCGTTGGTTGTGCGACATGGGCAAATTGCTGCCCGTCGCACAGAACCTCGCTTACCCCCGTCACAAGGACTTACATGTCGTGCGGCGTCACAGCGACGTCACACGGCAGCTGTCCAATAGAAGCGGAAGGGCAGAGATGAGTGGGATGTAAATATTCCGCCCACCTCCTTCCTTCCGCATTGCCGGTGGAGGGAGGTAAGGAGATGTTTGTCGCTCGTGCGGTGTCACACACACAGTGATGTGTGCTGCAGCAGGAATGAGGAACAACATCGCTAATTAGAAGAAAACGATTTTTTGTTTTAGGACGACCTCTCCACGGCAAACGATTTTTGCCGCTTTTGCGATCGTTTTAGGTCGCACATAAGTGTCACACACTGTAATATCGTTAATGATGCCGGATGTGCGTCACAAACAACGTGACCCCGACGATAATTCATTAACGATATCGTAACATGTAAAGCCCACTTTAGTGTCTTATTAGGCAAACTCTTCAATCAATTTTCATTCATTGTAAAGTTGTACATATGATAATAATTTTAGAAACATTTGTTCAGTAGCTGTAGTGTTGTGGAACAAAGCCATTGTCTAAATCAGACAGTAAAGCACAAGTCTAATTGTGGCCAAACATATTAAATAGAAATGGGTTCACGGTTCATCAGCCTCTGAACAAATAATCATCTGGTTAAAAATCATTATGATAAAATAGCCAGAAACCTTTAACGATAGCAGCCTTTACTGTTAGTTCACTGACAAGGATAAATGATCTATCTTAGAACATCAGAAAAAAATGTCATGTCTTCCTTAAGATGACAATCTATGTACTTACCTCCAACATTATTTTTATAGGTGTTGTAGATTTCTTTTACTCTTCTATAACGAAAAGCTAATTTTCTCATCCAGTCTACACCACCGCGGACCCCCGTTGCAAGGCAGAGATTTGCACTAGTTGCTGCTGCTGGAAAGCCATCTGTCCCGAAATTATATGTGCTAAATTAGTGGAAGAATAAACTTGTTAAACATGAAGAAAATCTTTGATCAATATTTTGTATATTAATACAGTATATCACAGGATTTTTGCACAACACAAAGTTGTGTGAAAATGCTGCCACTTTTGTGCAGAAATGTTGCAATTTTTACACATTTTCTGCCAGCTCTGCCAATTTAGGTGGAACCATTGTGGAACTAGGCATGGCAAAGACTGGAATAGCATTTCTGTTGGAGGTGCACGTCAGTTGTAAGATACGAGTAGGGTTCTTTTACCAATAAAGTCATACCCAAATTAGTTTTGTGGACACTTTTTGCTCCCCTTCTTCCGAGAGCCTTAACTTTTTTATTTTTCCTTCAATCTTGCCACATGGGGGCTTGTTTTTTGCAGGATAAGTTGTACTTTAAAAGAAACCATAATTTTTACCATATAGTGTACTGGAAAATTGCAAGAAAAATCCAAGTGCGAAAAAATAGCAAAAAAAGTGTGATTGCATGATTGTTTTTGGGATATTTTATTCACTGTGTTAACTATATGGTAACACTAATGTGTCAGTGTGATGCCCAGGTTTGTACAAATTCGTAGACACCAAACATGTATAGGTTTACTTTTATCTAAGGGGTTAAAAAAAATCTGAAATTTGTCCAAAAAAAGTGACACACTTTTTGCTCCATTTTTCACGACCCGTAGCGTTCTAATTTTTTTTTGCATCTTGAGCTGACGTTTTTAATGGTACCATTTTTTCTCTTATCACTGGGGTGATTTAAACTTTTGTTTTTTAATTTTTTTATTTTTAAAACCTTTTCTTTACTTATTTTATTTTACTAGTCCCACTAGGGGACTATAAGGATCAGCAGTCTAATTGCTCATTCATTCTGTTGATCACAGCTATACAGCTCTGATCAGCTGAAATGCTCATGTCTTGTAACAGGCAGCACTCGGCTGGCTAAAAGAGGAAGCAAGTCATATGAGCTACAGGAGTGATCAAATGACCCTGTGCTACCATGGCAACCATCGGCTCACAGTGATCACGTCACGGTGCTACCAAAGGAGCCGTTTGAGTAAACATTTACCACGACGGTCATTTAAATTAATCTGTCACATTTTGACAGTGTGATTTAAGGGCTTAACAGGCACGGGAGGCTTATGGTTCTACCCGTGCCTGCAATGCACACATGTCAGCTGTGCAAGTCAGCTGACATGTGCAGGAATCACCATTACTCTCCCATAGGTGATTAGTCTATTTGGCTTAAGACGAACCAGTATGGCCCATAGTCATTAACGGGTTAAGTATCAGATAACAGACAGGCTGGATACAATTTGTATGTACAGAATATTAAACAATGGAATATGCAGACAATGGTCAGACATTGACTTCTCTGTTTGTAACTATGTTAATTTTTTGTAGTAGGAAATAGTGGTGACTTTAATCAGTCTTGATTAGAGATGAGCGAACCGGTCGTGGTTCGGCTCGAGTTCAGTTCGCCGAACGGAGGTCTCGTTCGAGTTCGGTTCGGCGAACCGGTTCGGCTAACCACCTAGAAAAAACCCTCAAAGGTGTCCAAAAGGTGACAAACAACTCACAACACAACACAAACACATGGGAAAGTGACAAGGACATATACTCATGCGAAAACAAAAGAGCTGGACAAGGAAAAAGAGGAGGAGACACAGATATAGACATGGCATGCCCTTCTAAAATCATGTAAAACCCCGCAAGGTAACTCCAAGTGGAGTCTCCCTTTGTTCCAAAAATTGGGCCACACAGACACCCACCCCTTCAGTGGCAGCACTTGTGCCCCAGTCGTACACTTCACAGATAGATTTGCATCAAGCACATTCAAAAATACGCCATCCTTAACCGTCCCCAGGATGACCCCGGGGTAGGTAGCTAAGTCTTTCCTGATCCCAGCTCTGTTCATCTTGGATCATTTTTAAAAACAATGTAAGAAAGGGTTACTCCAAGTGGAGTCTCCCTTTTTTACAAAAATTGGGCCCCACACACACCCACCCCTTCAGTGGCAGCACTTGTGCCCCAGTTGTACACTTCACAGGTAGATTTACATCAAGCACATTCAAAAATATGCCATACTTAACCGTCCCCAGGATGACCCCGGGGTAGGTAGCAAAGTCTTTGCTGAACCATGACTTGTTCATCTTGGCTCCTTTTTAAAAACACAGCAAGCAAGGGTTACTCTAAGTGGAGTCTCCCTTTTTTCCAAAAATTGGGCCACACACACACCCACCCCTTCAGTGGCAGCACTTGTGCCCCAGTTGTACACTTCACAGGTAGATTTGCATCAAGCACATTCAAAAATACGCCATCCTTAACCGTCCCCAGGATGGCACAGGGGTAGGTAGCAAAGTCTTTGCTGAAACATGACTTGTTCATCTTGGCTCCTTTTTAAAAACACAGCAAGCAAGGGTTACTCTAAGCGGAGTCTCCCTTTTTTCCAAAAATTGGGCCACACAGACACCCACGCCTTCAGAGGCAGCACTTGTGCCCCAGTTGTACACTTCACAGATAGATTTGCATCAAGCACATTCAAAAATACGCCATCCTTAACCGTCCCCAGGATGACACCGGGGTAGGTAGCTAAGTCTTTCCTGATCCCAGCTCTGTTCATCTTGGATTATTTTTAAAAACAATGTAAGCAAGGGTTACTCCAAGCGGAGTCTCCCTTTTTTCCAAAAATTGGGCCCCACACACACCCACCCCTTCAGTGGCAGCACTTGTGCCCCAGTTGTACACTTCACAGGTAGATTTGCATCAAGCACATTCAAAAATACGCCATCCTTAACCGTCCCCCAGGATGGCACTGGGGTAGGTAGCAAAGTCTTTGCTGAAACATGACTTGTTCATCTTGGCTCCTTTTTAAAAACACAGCAAGCAAGGGTTACTCTAAGCGGAGTCTCCCTTTTTTCCAAAAATTGGGCCACACAGACACCCACGCCTTCAGAGGCAGCACTTGTGCCCCAGTTGTACACTTCACAGATAGATTTGCATCAAGCACATTCAAAAATATGCCATACTTAACCGTCCCCAGGATGACCCCGGGGTAGGTAGCAAAGTCTTTGCTGAACCATGACTTGTTCATCTTGGCTCCTTTTTAAAAACACAGCAAGCAAGGGTTACTCTAAGTGGAGTCTCCCTTTTTTCCAAAAATTGGGCCACACACACACCCACCCCTTCAGTGGCAGCACTTGTGCCCCAGTTGTACACTTCACAGGTAGATTTGCATCAAGCACATTCAAAAATACGCCATCCTTAACCGTCCCCAGGATGGCACTGGGGTAGGTAGCAAAGTCTTTGCTGAAACATGACTTGTTCATCTTGGCTCCTTTTTAAAAACACAGCAAGCAAGGGTTACTCTAAGCGGAGTCTCCCTTTTTTCCAAAAATTGGGCCACACAGACACCCACGCCTTCAGAGGCAGCACTTGTGCCCCAGTTTTACACTTCACAGATAGATTTGCATCAAGCACATTCAAAAATACGCCATCCTTAACCGTCCCCAGGATAACCCCGGGGTAGGTAGCAAAGTCTTTCCTGAACCATGACTTGTTCATCTTGGCTCCTTTTTAAAAACACAGCAAGCAAGGGTTACTCTAAGCGGAGTCTCCCTTTTTTCCAAAAATTGGGCCACACACACACACCCACCCCTTCAGTGGCAGCACTTGTGCCCCAGTTGTACACTTCACAGGTAGATTTGCATCAAGCACATTCAAAAATACGCCATCCTTAACCGTCCCCAGGATGACCCCGGGGTAGGTAGCTAAGTCTTTTCTGATCCCAGCTCTGTTCATCTTGGATCATTTTTAAAAACAATGTAAGCAAGGGTTACTCCAAGCGGAGTCTCCCTTTTTTCCAAAAATTGGGCCCCACACACACCCACCCCTTCAGTGGCAGCACTTGTGCCCCAGTTGTACACTTTACAGGTAGATTTGCATCAAGCACATTCAAAATCCCCAAGCATTTACTCTCCCCAGGATGACACAGGGGTAGTAAATTCCTTGTGGATCCATGATTTGTTCATTTTGATGAACGTTAGTCTGTCAACATTGTCACTGGACAGACACATGTGCTTATCTGTCAGCACACACCCAGGAGCACTGAAGACACGTTCAGAGACAACGCTGGCAGCTGAACACGACAACATCTCCAAGGCGTAAGTGGAGAGCTCTGGCCATTTTACAAGATTTGAAGCCCAAAATGAGCAAGGCTCCATTTGCAAAGTCATGGCATCGATGTTCATTTGGAGATACTCCTGTATCATCCTCTCCAGCCATTGACTATGTGTCAGACTTGTTGTCTCTGGTGGCCTTGCAAAGGATGGTCTAAAAAAATTATGAAAAGATTCAATAAAATTGCTGCTACCAGCACCAGATACGGTGCTACTGGTACGGGTAGACTGTTGAAGATGACGAGACCGTCCCATGTTTGTCAAGTTACAACTGGGAGATTCACTCCCTGCACCACTGTTGTTTGGTGGAAAAGCCGAGCTAAGATCGAGTAACAGCTTCTGCTGATACTCCTGCATACGTGCGTCCTTTTCTATTGCTGGAATTATGTCACAAAATTTGGACTTGTACCGGGGATCTAATAGTGTGGCAAGCCAGTACTCATCATCACTTCTAATTTTGACAATACGAGGGTCATGTTGGAGGTAGTGCAGCAAGAAGGCGCTCATGTGTCTTGCGTAGCCATGCGGACCAAGTCCACGCTGTGTTTGTGGCATAGAGGTGCTAACCGTTCTTTCTTCCTCTGACATCTCCCCCCAACCTATTTCAACAGAAATTTGACCAAGGTCTCCCTCATCCGTTGAGTCTTCCATGTCCATGGACAGTTTGTCCTCCATTTCTTCATGTTCCCCTGCACTTTCCTCAACATTTCGCCTGCTACTATGCCCCCTTGTTGATCCCTGTCCCCCATGGTCCCATGCCTGCTGCGTTGGTGACGATGAACGTCTGGGCCTTGGTGATGTTGTTGTGTCTTGTGCATATGAATCCTTCTGTAGTTCCTCCCCTTCCTGTTGTCCCACCCCCTGACTCCGAATAGTGTTTAGCGTGTGTTCCAGCATGTAAATGACTGGAATTGTCATGCTGATAATGGCATTGTCAGTGCTAAACATATTCGTCACCATGTCGAAACTGTGCAGAAGGGTGCATAGGTCCTTGATCTGAGACCACTCCATCAGGGTGATCTGCCCCACCTCTGCATCTCTTTGGCCCAGGCTATACGTCATGACGTATTGCACCAGGGCTCGACGGTGCTGCCACAGTCGCTGTAACATGTGGAGAGTCGAATTCCAACGTGTCGGCACATCGCATTTCAGGTGATGAACCGGCAGGCCGAAAGATTTCTGGAGCGATGCAAGTCACTCAGCAGCGGTGGTTGAACGGCGAAAGTGAGCAGACAGTTTTCGTGCCCTGTTCAGAAGGCCATCTAGGCCGGGATAGTGTGTTAAAAATTGCTGGACAACAAGGTTCAACATGTTAGCCATACAAGGCACACGTGTCACCTTGCCCAGGCGAAGGGCCGCACCCAGGTTTGCAGCATTGTCGCACACGGCCTTACCAGGCTGCAGGTTGAGTGGAGACAACCATTTATTAAACTCAGACCGCAGAGCTGACCACAACTCTTCAGCTGTGTGACTCTTATTCCCAAGACATGTCAAGCTAAAGACCACCTGATGCCGTTGCGCTCTGCTGCCAGCATAGTAATGAGGGGTGCGTGATTGCTTCTGCGCAGTTAGAACGCTGGTGGCCTGACCAGGCAGGCTTGGAGCGGAGGTGGAGGACCCAGACGAGGTGGAGGAAGCAGAAGCAGTGGCGGAACTTGGACAGACAGAGGATTGACACACAAGTTGTGGGGACGGCAAGACTTGTGCAGCAGACCCTTCACCATCTATCAGCATAGATACCCAGTGCCCAGTCAGCGACATGTAACGTCCCTGTCCGTCCATGCTTACTGGTCCAAGTATCGGTGGTAAAATGCACCCATTCGCACACAGAGTTTCTTAAGGAAGCGGTGATGTTGTGTGCGACATGCTGGTGTAGCGCTGGCACACCTTTCTTAGAGAAGTAGTGGCGACTGGGCATCTGGTACTGGGGCACAGTGACAGACATAAGGTCTCTAAAATCCTGTGTGTCCACCAGGCAGAAAGGCAGCATTTCGGTAGCCAAGAGCTTACAGAGGGATAAAGTCAAACTCTTAGCTTTGTCATGGGTCGTGGGAAATGGCCTTTTATTTTTCCACATCTGAGGGACAGAGATTTGGCTGCTGTGTGTAGACGGTGGTGAGTAGGGTGTCCGTGAAAAAAATGCAGGTTTGTGAGGAAAGTGCAGGCGTAGACATGATGTTGCCTTCATCCAACGTTGATGTCATCGATGTCTGAGAGAGCTGTACACACGCCCTTGTTTCCCCTTCCAAACCAAATGACGACCTACCAAGCAAACTGCCTGTTGCGGTTACACTGGTGGAAGTTGTGAGTGGAAAACCAGATGTGACAGCTGTCCCCATAGTCCTAGAAGATGAAGAGCGTGCGGATGCACTTGAAGGTGCAGGCGGTGGATGGTTCTCTCCGCTAGACTGCATTGCAGCACGGTGAGCTTCCCACTGGGACATATGATATTTATTCATGTGACGATTCATGGAAGAAGTTGTCAAACTCCTGAGGTTTTGCCCTCTACTAACAGAATCATGACAAATTTTACGTATTACATGATTTGGGCAATCTTTTTCTATGTCAAAAAAGGTCCAGGCTAAGCAAGGCTTAGAGGACATGCGACCTGCTGAGCCCCCCCGACTAGTGCTCAGAGGCAAAGTGGTGGCTGAAGATGCAGTTGTAGACGTGCTACCAGTACTACTCCTCTGTCCAGGAAGGCACAAGGTAACTTCGTCGTCAGTAGCATCCTCCTCCACCGCCTCTGTTGACCTCCTCGAGTGCCTGACTGTGGGTTGACAGTAGGTGGGATCTAGAACTTCCTCATCAAGCGTTGTTTTTGCACTCCCCTCACCCTCAGACCGAGCCTTTTCCTGACGTGAACCAATATTTAAGTTGTCATCCCAATCTGGTATCTGCATCTCATCGCCATCAGTATGTTCCTCATTGTCTATAACAACAGGTGTTACAGTTTGTGAATAAGGGTCAACATTATGCTCAGAAACTTGGTCCTCACGGCCTGAATCAGAGTCACAAAGGTTCTGGGCATCACTGCAGACCATTTCCTGATCTGTACTCACTGTAGCTTGGGAGCAGACCTCTGATTCCCAGGCTATAGTGTGACTGAACAGCTCTGCAGACTCAGCCATCTTAGTTCCACCATACTGTGCAGGGCAGATGGAGACTTCAGAGCTGGGAGAAAGCAAGTGGGATTGGGATGACAACTCAGAGGACTGGTGTTTTTTGGATGCGGTAGTTGAGGTGGCGGAGGGGGCACTTGTTGGACAACTTGAGATCCATTCAAGCATTTTCTTTTTTTGGCCATCATCTACCTTTGTTCCTGTTGTTCGTGTCCGTAAAAAAGGGAGCACATCGGGTTGTCCACGGTAAGTAGTAGACATCTTTTTTTTGCTGGAAGATGGTCTATCTTCAGCAGATGTTAATGGAGCTTTGCCACCTTCCAGACGGACAAACCTTTTTTTTCCTTTTCCAACACGCCTCTTCCCCTTTCCACCAGCATCTGTCATTTTTCCACTCATTTTGATTGCGACAAGATTGTGCACTTAAAATGTGGTAGTAAAAATTGAGAGGTGGTGTAGATTGCAGTGGTGGTCTATCTTTATTAACAGCAGAATAAACAACAATAACTATCCCTGACAATGCAACTACGGCCCTTAAACTGGCAGCATAGTTTGCTAGTATAATGGCTTAGTAACAATGAGTTTGAGTGTGCAATGCAGTGGTGCTGCAAATAGCTTTGCACCAGTTGGACAATAATGGAAGTTCAACAGCCACTTTTAGGATGCCACTAAGTTTACTCAGTGTTTGCTGGTATAATGGCTTAGCAACAATGAGTTTGAGTGTGCAATGCAGTGGTGCTGCAAATAGCTTTGCACCAGTGGGACACTAATGGAAGTCCAACAGCCACTTTTAGGATGCCACTAAGTTTACTCAGTGTTTGCTAGTATAATGGCTTAGTAACAATGAGCTTGAGTGTGCAAAGCGCAGGAGGGTACAGTGGCAGGGTTGTGGGTCAGTGTACAGGAAAGGAAGCCGAACTTTCTATCCCTCCTAATCGGGAAATGCAGCGAGGAAGTCCCTGACCTTAGCTACACAGATGCTGTTATCTGTAGCTGTTAAAATCTGTTTCCACGGACCTGGCTGTCACCTATGGCTCTGAGCCTGCTGTTATTAGCCCTTACAAGGGCTAATAGAAACTTCTATCCCTATTCTGTATAGCGCTGTGTGTAGAGCGTACACAGCAGTATTGGAGACAGGAGCTATGCCAGCAGTGACTGACACCCAGCCATTATCCCAGCAGCAGTGATTTGAATGCGCTGTTCCCACACACTATACGCTGAAATTTCATAATAGTGTCAGTCACAGAGTGACTGACACTATTACAGCGGAAAGCCAGCTAGTAATTAGCTTGGCTTTTTGCTGCTAGAACCGTTCTCGAACGTAACTAGAACTATCGAGCTTTAGCAAAAAGCTCGAGTTCTAGTTCGATCTAGAACAGCCCCCAAAATCACTCGAACCGCGAACTGGAGAACCACGAACCGCGAACCGCGCTCAATTCTAGTCTTGATAAGTTAGGCCATGATGCTATGGAGAACATACCCATTAACTTTAATGCCTATTAGATGTGGGATCCAAATACAAAACACAAACAATTTTTAGACAATGTCTCATAGCTAGTTTTATTTTCTAATAATAATGATCACAGGGGGACCTAAATGTATTCCAAAAATCATAAACGTACCTCAGATCTTGTCCATTGTCATCTGACGATACATCGTCTATATGAACTTGGTCGCATTCCTGCATAAAGACAGACATAATGAACATTAATTGTGTCTGCCACTTAACACAAATAAGTTGACAATTAATATCTCCATTTTGAAATGTTATTTCATGTCTTTTAAAGCTGTAGGTGGTGGCCTTGTAAAATAACCACTTTATGCTTTAAGTGCCTTCCAAAACGTTAGCTGTCATTACTTTTTACTGACCTCCAACTCATTCTCAATATTTTCTAAGCTGCTAAGAACAATTAGTAAATGCACTTCATAACGGTCTCCTTACTTTTTAAGGTACTTTAAATATCGTACTGTTTAAAGCTGACACAGCCAGTACTTAGCTTAACTGAAACCAGACATTTTCAGTAATGTAACATGCTACAAAAATTAAACCCGATGGAAACCGCCAATGAAATTATGACCTCTGATTGCTGTTGAGCCACACACTAACACAGCCTGGGGCCAATGTTTCTGAACAGTGTACACCAAAAAAATCTGTTACTAGTTTTCCATTTATTTGAGACTTGTGAGTTTTATTTATTTTGCCTTGGTTAAAAAAAAAAAATAAGAGTGTTCAGATTCTGAAAATATGAAATCTGAAAGAAGCAGATCAGACAAACTCTTTTTTTTAGGCTTAAAGGTATTTGCTACTTGTGCTGCCTACACAAAAGAGCCTTGTTACTAATCTTTTTTAAAAAAAGTACGTGAATTATAATTAGAGCAATTTACTGGAAGAAATTCTCATTAATTTGTACTAAGGTTCACATGATTGTATAGAAGCTCACAGGCGCGATCATTAAGGTGTTTATTTACAAATCCTCGGCCAAATGCTTGTGTTACAGAGCTCCTTACAGTGCTCGATGAATGTGAATTTGGGGTTTTGCGATCGAATGCTATTGTGGAATAACTGACAATAAAACCTTCTGTTGACATTCCACATACAGGAAACCAAGGAATGCCTAGCATCCAGGCATGCCGAGAGAGCCAACAATTGCAAATGACACACTCAATTCTCAGATATCACAACAGCTTAGACAACAAAAATCTCATATTCAACGGAGTTTGATATCAGTTATCAAGCCTGTTAAATATTTTTTGTTTATTAAAAATGTGGAACAAACAAGCAAAGAAATTAGGTCATAAAATGTTAAAAGTTTGCCCCTCACCTGTATATTACTAAATAATGCATAACAGCAAAAATGCTAAGAACCTTCATTAATACCAGGGTAAATGAGTCAACTTTCTAGCAAGACTCAGGTCCAAAGTTCTGGTATAACCAAAATGAAAAAGAAAAGCATCAGCTCATCATAAAAGGATTGGGATATCTCGAACGGCGCAATGCACATACAAAAACAGGCCGGTTCCAGTGCAGCAGTAATTATAGTTTCATAGTTTCATAGTTTTTTAAGGTTGAAGGGAGACTCTAAGTCCATCTAGTTCAACCCGTAGCCTAACATGTTAATCCAGAAGAAGGCAAAAAAACCCCAATGTGTCAAATAAGCTCCAATGGGGAAAAAAATTCCTTCCTGACTCCACATACGGCAATCAGACTAGTTCCCTGGATCAATACCCTGTCATAAAATCTAATATACATAACTGATAATATAAAATTTTTCAAGAAAGGCATCCAGGCTCTGCTTAAATGTTAGTAGTGAATCACTCATTACAACATCATGCGGCAGAGAGTTCCATAGTCTCACTGCTCGTACAGTAAAGAATCCTCGTCTGTGATTATGATTAAACCTTCTTTCCTCAAGACGTAGCGGATACTCCCGTGTTCCAGTCGCAGGCCTAGGTGTAAGAAGATCTTTGGAAAGGTCTCTGTACTGTCCCCTCATATGTTTATACATTGTGATTAGATCCCCCCTAAGCCTTTGTTTTTCCAAACTAAATAACCCCAAGTTTAATAACCTGTCTTGGTATTGCAGCCCACCCATTCCTCTAATAACCTTGGTCGCTCTTCTATCTACCTGTAAGATTATGCTATTTATAACCTTCTATACTTTTGCTATCAAGAAAAGCATCCATTCCTCTCTTAAATTCAAGGAAGAAAACCAACATCAGCAAATCTTCTTAATAAAAACTTGTTGCAGAACAATTAAAAGCATTTTACCTCGAAATGCGTAGACCGGCCTGAGTATTTTTTAAATTCTATTGATTAAATATGGATGCTGGTTTTCTTCCTTGAATTACAAACTATTTTCACGCAGAGCAAAATCCTAAAATCCTTTACAGCCCCCTCACTGTTAGGGCTGCGCTGACATCACTATATATATATATATATATATATATATATATATATATATATATATATATATATATACATATATAGGACACGTGAAGTACAACATTTTATTGGATAGCACCCCGACCAATAATATATTATGTGGCAGTGCCGATCAGTGGTTATTTTTCTTCTTAGATTGATTGGGCAAAAGAAAAAAAAAATCACAGTGAGCTGCGATTTCGTCTGCAATCGGATACTCACCCACTCAAGTTAATGGGTGCGTGGAAAACATCAAACCGCACCCGGATGCCATTCTGTGGGCTTATACAATGGAGAAATTGTGGGCTCCTATTCTATCATCTGAGAGGATCAGATCACACTAAGCTGACACTGATCAAACTCTTACCAGAGCGGAGTGTCACTAGTATAATGGACCCAATTCTCTCGAATAAGAGAATCTATGGTTATATGGCCCTAGCCTTAATAGAAGATCTCACATTTTGAAATAAAGTAGCTCCTTTGCATCATTTACAAAGCAGTTACCTATTGGTAAAAGCTCTAGTGATGTTACCAGTGGTGTACCTTGAAGCTCGTTGGCCCCAATGCAAAATCTCCAACAGGGCTCCCAACTATCCCAGACATTTAATAGTATTAGTATTTTAATTTTGGCCAATGGGATCTTTTGGGCCCTCTGGGCTCCACAGAGAGGGTGTAATTGCAACCGTTGCACCTATCGCTCAATAAGTGCTTAATAAATTTTGTGCCTGCACTCTGAGGGGAGCTGTGAAGTTTTGGTATCTCATTCTTCAAGACGGAATCCCATAACTCTGAAGTTTAGACGTGACCTTTGATGAAACTTGTTCACTTAGCTTGGCATTAGGACATTTGAGTTAATAAGTTATATTTAGTAAAATCATCTGTCTGTGACTGCCCACTGTTTTCATGAATAAGACGGGCAGCCACAGACAGGAGGTATTCTTTAAGTAAACTATTTCCAAAATGTTTAATGTACATTTTACTATATAATATTTTCCCATCACCCAATTTTGTGAAACTAAGCTCCCATTACAATAACTATTATGGAAATCCAAGAAAATTCAAATGCTTTAGGCCTGATTTGGATCCTTAATGCACTCATGTCTCTCCCAAAACTTTGTTTGAAGGTTGTTTAATTAGACAAAACAAATTAAACAACTTATCTATCTACATTTTACATAAATTGGAAAAAAAAGCTAACAAACCATTACTTTAAATCCAGCCTTGCAAAATACTTTATTCATGAGTTTAATCTTTAGAGCCAAATTTGGATTAGCCTAAACCTTCTTTTCTATGGTCTTTATAAACCTGCTCAGGACCCCATTGTGGTCATGTTCAGTCTCTAGTTGGAAGATAATGGTAATAGTACAACAGCTCTTCTCTTTTACTACCATGTTTCCCCGAAAATAATATTCTGTCACATATTTTTTTCCCCGACAAAAGCTCTAGGACTTATTTTCGGGGTAGAGCTTATTCTTGAGGAAACATGGTTGGGGGAAAGTTTACACCCCCCAAATAATGCAGATCCCCTTCCCAGGATCGTGATATGTACCAGAACCCGGGCGTCTGCGTAGCTCACAGGTCCTTCTGCGATCGTTGGCGGGTGCTGCCAGCAGGTATGCTACAGGCTGTCCTCCCCTCCTTCTGGCCGATACTCACATATCAAATCACACACACACTCATACACACACTCATGAGATTGAACATAAATCATGCGTGCACACTCTCACCACATCCGGTGATACCACTTGCTTCCAGTCAGCAGGGAACTCTCTGCTCTCTTGTCTCTTTGATGTGTTCCACCGCTGGGTCCTCCATGTGTTCTACCTGCAGGTCCTGGGACTCCACTGCACAGCATCCCAAGTCCTTATGCTGGCCAGAAGCAATTGATATCGCTGGATGTGGTGAGTGTGTCTGTGCAATCTGATGTGTGATTGTGTGTGCGATTTCATATGCGTGCATGTGTGCGATCTCATGTGTGTGTGTGATCTGATGTGTGGGTGTGCGTTGTGCCGCAGGTCCTTTATGCATTCCACTGCTCCCAGTCATTGTCTGGTGAGTATGATTGCGGGGTCTTCTCTCTTCTTTCTTTTGGGGGATGTCTGCTTTCTACAATGAAGTGTCCTGCAGTATTCTTTAACTTTTTTAGCTGCATGGACACTTCATTATTGAACCACGACTAGGACTTATTTTCAAAGTAGTTCTTATATTTAAGCCTTGCTGAAAACTCCTGCTAGAGCTTATTTTCAGGGTAGGGCTAATTTTTGATGAAACACGGTAAGTATAGAAAGGAACAGCAACAAGGACTGGGTTATCCTTTTATGGTATGATGGGATATAAAATTATGGACTAACATCAGAAGAAGTGGGAAATTTTATTATTTTCTAGGGCATATTCTTTGTTTTCCTGGAGAAATGAATCATGCAATATACTGTATACAGCAATCCCATTCATTGATATTAACACTAAGCCCAAAACAAAGGGCCACCACTGTCTGATGTCTTTCAATTGGAGATTACAACCATGACATTAACACTAAATTCATTCTTAATACACTTGTATTCTCGTATCCATTAATGCAGAATATATATTTATTGTACATTTTATTTCGCTTCTATGTAAAATCACTATCACTATCTGTAATGTAGGATTTGACTTCTTTACAAAAACAGTGAGTTCAGATTTTAGTGTTTCCTAAAAGTAGCATGAAATGTCTACAAATATTGAATCAAAATGTGCACAGAAAACACAAAATTTAAATATTGCTTCAAAGATTTTACAAGCAGATATTTTGCATTACCAACGCCTTCTGAATATTTGGCTTTTTTTCAGTAGATTTTTAGATAGGGGGAGGGAGGTTGGAGTTGAAGAAAAACTCAAACCAGCTGTTCTGTAACCGAATTAAACAGTGACCCTCAACCTCACTTTTAAAACATCTATTTTCCAGCCACCCTTCTCTCAGCGAGCAGCAAGACCCAAGGAGGAAAAGACTTTGACCCTATAACCTTTAACTCCTTTCTTGAGGTCAACTGTTCTAGATAAGGGAGAAAAGGCCTGGATGAGAACTGAAAAGAAGACAGTAAATAAGTTACTGGTGGTCATGTACGATGAGCTTTGAAATATAGTTAACATACATTTTTCTAAACAGTTTAGTTCTGTTTTACTGACTCACATTCTGGTTCATGTTTTTATCAATCTGTATATGCAGTGTCCCATCTGTGACAACATGCAGTGGAATCAGAAATGGTACACGTCTATGGTGGTATAAATTTAAAATGGGTTACTTCAGCTTTTTGCCTGGTAGCATCTCTCATTAGCTTATAGACTACTGCATTCTGGACCTATATTGGAGGACCCCTGCTAGGTGCATCTGTACGCACCCAATTACTGTAATTAAAGATTCTTAAGGAATCAGCAGTCTCCTAAAGTGGTCTTCCCAAGTGAAAGAATCTCTATAAAGAGAAAATAATGCATTTAGACTAGCAAATAATTCACAAATGAGCAATCATAGGGATGCTTGTTTCATATCTACCCACGAAAGCCAACGCTAACATGATGAACTAATAAAGTGCCAGGTTGATCAGATTCTTTATGACAGCAAAAAACTCGGTGTCATTGGCAGCACATTGTGCTATGTAAACTGGGTATGTGCTGCCCATTACATGAAACTATAGATGGATAGTACAATCGTTCAAAGGCCCCACTACACATTAATTATAGCAAAACATGGCACTTCTGTTGATAGTGCCCAAGTAGGATCCAATCCCATAACCAATATAACAGAAAAGTGGGCACTCAGGAGTCGATGTGAAAGAATGGTGATTTTTATTCCAATACACTACCAACCACAAACATTTCAGTTCATAATGTTCCTTACTCAGTGTGCAGTGGTGGTAGAGTGTGTATGTTTTCTAGGAAAGGCAAGCGTTACAGTGTTTTCTGCAGTATCCACCGCTATACTGAGAAAGCGCTTTCTTAGGAAACTGAGACACTCTACCACCACTGCACACTGAGGAAGGTCCATCACGGACCAAAATATTTGTGCTTGGTAGGGTCTTGGAATAAAAATCGCTGTTTTTTCACAACCACTTCTGAGTGCCAGGTTTTCTGTTATGCTAATACACATTAATGTCGGTTGAACCTACCAATATCAATGGTTTAGGCTAATGGTCTAATGTGCATGGAGGTACCAGCTGACTAAGGTTGGGACCGATTAGACATGCACCATTTTCGACTGCCAATTGCATTCTTCTCCTTAAGATATGCTACCGGCTCACTTCTCAGTCAACAACTTTCTTACAGAGAACACAGCAGTGCTTCGCATAGTGAGTGTTTCTCTGTATGAGAGTTTTGGTTGTAGGTCAAGCGATCGGCTGAAGCATAGCGCAACTGACAGCAATATTATGTGTATGGCCAGCCTACAGGGCCATTTACACTCTGCAACATCGCTAACGATATATCCTCGGGGTCACGGTGTTTGTGACGCACATCCGGCATTGTTAGCGACATTTCAGCGTGTGACAGGCTGGAGCGACCTTAAACGATCTCAAAAGAGGCAAAAATTGTTTGTCTGACAGAGGACGTTTATTTATGAAAAATCGTTGTCTGGTCAGTAGCGATGTTGTTCCTCGTTCCTGCGGCATCACACATCGCTATGTGTGACACTGCAGGAGCGACGAACATCTCCTTACCTCCGTCCACCGGCAATGAGGAAGGAAAGAGGTGGGCGGCATGTTCCGGCCACTCATCTCCGCCCCTCCTCTGCTATTGGACGGCTGCCGTGTGACGTCGCTGTGACGCCGCACGAACCACCTTCTTAGAAAGGAGGTGGTTCGCCGGCAACAGCGACGTCGCAGGGAAGGTAAGTCCGTGTGACAGGTGTTAGCGATGTTGTGTGCCACAGGCAGCGATTTGCCCGTGACGCATAACTGACGGCGGCGGGTACGCTCGCTAGCAATATCGATATTAATAGACTGGTAAATAAATCATTTTTACAAATTTTATTCATGGGTAAATTGACAGACCAAAATATACAGTAAATGCTTAAATGCAACAGAAGGGCAAAACTGAGTTAGTTTTACCTAGTGTCAAAAGGAATGTCTAATGACTATGTTCCAAGTCTACATGTGCCCAATAGGCAGCAAAGACAACATAAGGCTAGGTTCACACACTGCGTTTTTTTGACGCTGCGTTTTTGTGCGTTTTTTGCGGCAAAAAACGCACAAAAACGCACCCACGTCAAACGCGGCAAAAAACGCACGCGTTTTGCCGCAATTTGGTGCGTTTTTTTCTGCGTTTTGCTGCGTTTTTGCTCACTGCGTCTTTATGCGTTTTTTATCAGTGAACAAAAAAAAAGGTCTGATGTCATTTCCTTCTTCAATATGTTCTTCATTCTCCACTAGTGTATGCAGGAGAGCAGACAGCTGCAGAACTACAAGGCTCAGCATACTCCATCCAATAGTGTATGCAGGAAAGCAGACAGCAGCTGCAGAACTACAAGGCTCAGCATGCTCCATCCAGGACTGTATGCTGGAGAGTCAGGGGGAGCAGACCTACAAGGCTTAGCATCCTCCATCCAATAGTGTATGCAGGAGAGCAGACAGCAGCTGTCGAACTACAAGGCTCAGCATCCTCCTTCCAGGACTGTATGCAGGATTTCTTTGCCCTCCAAACAAAAAAAAATGACGTGGGCTTCGCCATATTTTTGTATGCTAGCCGAGTACAGCCCCCAACCCCCAGCTGCCTATTTGTACCCGGCTGGGAACCAAAAATATAGAGAAGCCCTTTTTTTAATTATTTCATGAATTTCATGAAATAATTTAAAAAAAAAATGACGTGAACTTCGCCTAATTTTTGTGTCCAGCCGGGTACAACTAGGCAGCTGGGGATTGGAATCCACAGTGCAGGGTGCCCAAGCTTTCTGGGCACCCCCACTGCGAATTGCAGTCCGCAGCCACCCCAGAAAATGGCGCTTTCATAGAAGCGCCATCTTCTGGCGCTGTATCCAACTTTTCCAGCTGCCCTGATTCCGGGTGGCTCACTGGGTAATAACGGGGTTAGGGCTAGCTGTATATTATCAGCTGGCCCTAAGCCCAAAATTCATGGTGTCACGCCAATATTAGACATGGCCACCATGAATTTCTAGTAAAGATAAAAAAAACACAACACACAGAAGAAGGGAATTTTGTTTACTTACCGTAAATTCCTTTTCTTCTAGCTCCAATTGGGAGACCCAGACAATTGGGTGTATAGGCTATTTCTCCGGAGGCCGCACAAAGTATTACACTAAAAGTGTAAAGCCCCTCCCCTTCTGCCTATACACCCCCCGTGCTCCCACGGGCTCCTCAGTTTTGGTGCAAAAGCAAGAAGGAGGAAAAAAAATTATAAACTGGTTTAAAGTAAATTCAATCCGAAGGAATATCGGAGAACTGAAACCATTCAACATGAACAACATGTGTACACAAAAAAACAGGGGCGGGTGCTGGGTCTCCCAATTGGAGCTAGAAGAAAAGGAATTTACGGTAAGTAAACAAAATTCCCTTCTTCTTTGTCGCTCCATTGGGAGACCCAGACAATTGGGACGTCCAAAAGCAGTCCCTGGGTGGGTAAATAATACCTCAAGATAGAGCCGTAACGGCTCCGTCCTACAGGTGGGCAACCGCCGCCTGAAGGACTCGCCTACCTAGGCTGGCATCCGCCGAAGCATAGGTATGCACCTGATAGTGTTTCGTGAAAGTGTGTAGGCTCGACCAGGTAGCCGCCTGACACACCTGTTGAGCCGTAGCCTGGTGCCTCAAAGCCCAGGACGCACCCACGGCTCTGGTAGAATGGGCCTTCAGCCCTGAGGGAACCGGAAGCCCAGCAGAACGGTAAGCTTCGAGAATTGGTTCCTTGATCCACCGAGCCAGGGTTGATTTGGAAGCCTGTGACCCTTTACGCTGGCCAGCGACAAGGACAAAGAGTGCATCCGAGCGGCGCAGGGGCGCCGTACGAGAAATGTAGAGTCTGAGTGCTCTCACCAGATCTAACAAGTGCAAATCCTTTTCACATTGGTGAACTGGATGAGGACAAAAAGAGGGTAAGGAGATATCCTGATTGAGATGAAAGGGGGATACCACCTTAGGGAGAAATTCCGGAACCGGACGCAGAACCACCTTGTCCTGGTGAAACACCAGGAAGGGGGCTTTGCATGACAGAGCTGCCAGCTCAGACACTCTCCTAAGTGAAGTGACTGCTACTAGGAAAACCACTTTCTGCGAAAGGCGTGCGAGAGAAATATCCCTCATTGGCTCGAACGGTGGTTTCTGAAGAACCATCAGCACCCTGTTCAGATCCCAGGGTTCCAACGGACGTTTGTAAGGAGGAACGATGTGACAAACCCCCTGCAGAAACGTGCGTACCTGTGGAAGTCTGGCCAGGCGCTTCTGAAAAAACACAAAGAGCGCAGAGACTTGTCCCTTAAGGGAGCCGAGTGACAAACCCTTTTCCAATCCGGACTGAAGAAAGGACAGGAAAGTGGGCAAGGCAAATGGCCAGGGAGAAAAACCCCGAGCAGAGCACCACGACAGGAATATTTTCCACGTCCTGTGGTAAATCTTGGCGGACGTTGGTTTCCTAGCCTGTCTCATAGTGGCAATGACCTCCTGGGATAATCCTGAGGACGCTAAGATCCAGGACTCAATGGCCACACAGTCAGGTTGAGGGCCGCAGAATTCAGATGGAAAAACGGCCCTTGAGACAGCAAGTCTGGTCGGTCTGGTAGTGCCCACGGTTGGCCGACCGTGAGATGCCACAGATCCGGGTACCACGACCTCCTCGGCCAGTCTGGGGCGACGAGGATGGCGAGGCGGCAGTCGGCCCTGGTCTTGCGTAACACTCTGGGCAACAGTGCCAGCGGAGGAAACACATAAGGGAGTTGAAACTGCGACCAATCTTGAACTAAGGCGTCTGCCGCTAGAGCTCTGTGATCGTGAGAACGTGCCATGAATGCCGTGACCTTGTTGTTGTGTCGGGACGCCATTAGGTCGACGTCCGGCATCCCCCAGCGGCAACAGATCTCCTGAAACACGTCCTGGTGAAGGGACCATTCCCCTGCGTCCATGCCCTGGCGACTGAGAAAATCTGCTTCCCAGTTTTCCACGCCTGGGATGTGAACTGCGGAGATGGTGGAGGCCGTGGCTTCCACCCACATCAAAATCCGCCGGACTTCCTGGAAGGCTTGCCGACTGCGTGTTCCTCCTTGGTGGTTGATGTAAGCCACCGCTGTGGAGTTGTCCGACTGAATTCGGATCTGCTTTCCTTCCAGCCACTGCTGGAACGCTTTCAGGGCAAGATACACTGCCCTGATCTCCAGAACATTGATCTGAAGTGAGGACTCTTGCTGGGTCCACGTACCCTGAGCCCTGTGGTGGAGAAAGACTGCTCCCCACCCTGACAGACTCGCGTCCGTCGTGACCACCGCCCAGGATGGGGGTAGGAAGGATTTCCCCTTCGATAATGAAGTGGGAAGAAGCCACCACCGAAGGGAAGCTTTGGTTGCCTGAGAGACGGAGACGTTCCTGTCGAGGGACGTCGGCTTCCTGTCCCATTTGCGTAGGATGTCCCATTGAAGAGGGCGCAGGTGAAACTGCGTGAAAGGGACTGCCTCCATTGCTGCCACCATCTTCCCCCGGAAGTGCATGAGGCGCCTCAAGGGGTGTGACTGACCTTGAAGGAGAGATTGCACCCCCGTCTGTAGTGAACGCTGCTTGTTCAGCGGAAGCTTCACTATCGCTGAGAGGGTATGAAACTCCATGCCAAGGTATGTCAGCGATTGGGCCGGTGTCAGATTTGACTTTGGAAAATTGATGATCCACCCGAAACTCTGGAGAGTCTCCAGAGTAGCGGTGAGGCTTTGCTGGCATGCCTCTTGAGAGGGAGCCTTGACCAGCAGATCGTCTAAGTAAGGGATCACTGAGTGTCCCTGAGAGTGGAGGACCGCGACTACTGTAGCCATGACCTTGGTGAAAACCCGTGGGGCTGTCGCCAGGCCGAACGGCAGTGCCACGAACTGAAGGTGTTCGTCTCCTATGGCGAAGCGCAGAAAGCGCTGATGCTCTGGAGCAATCGGAACGTGGAGATAGGCATCTTTGATATCGATCGATGCAAGGAAATCTCCTTGAGACATTGAGGCGATGACGGAGCGGAGGGATTCCATCCGGAACCGACTGGTCTTTACGTGTTTGTTGAGCAGTTTTAGGTCCAGGACAGGACGGAAAGACCCGTCCTTCTTTGGAACCACGAACAAGTTGGAGTAAAAACCGTGACCCTGTTGCTGAAGAGGAACAGGGACCATCACTCCTTCTGCCTTCAGAGTGCCCAGCGCCTGCAGAAGAGCATCGGCTCGCTCGGGAGGCGGAGATGTCCTGAAGAATCGAGTCGGAGGATGAGAGCTGAACTCTATCCTGTAACCGTGAGACAGAATGTCTCTCACCCAACGGTCTTTTACCTGTGGCAGCCAGGTGTCGCAAAAGTGGGAGAGCCTGCCACCGACCGAGGATGCGGTGTGAAGCGGCCGTAAGTCATGAGGAAGCCGCCTTGGTAGCGGCACCTCCGGCGGTCTTTTTAGAGCGTGACTTAGACCACCATGAATCGGAGTTCCTCTGATCCTTCTGAGGCCTTTTGGACGAGGAGAATTGGGACCTGCCCGCACCCCGAAAGGACCGAAACCTCGACTGTCCCCTCCTCTGTTGGGGTAAGTTTGGTTTGGCCTGGGGTAAGGATGTTTCCTTTCCCTTGGATTGCTTGATGATTTCATCCAATCTCTCACCAAACAGACGGTCGCCAGAAAAAGGCAAACCGGTTAAGCACTTTTTGGAAGCCGAATCTGCCTTCCATTCCCGCAGCCACAAGGCCCTGCGTATTGCAACCGAATTGTCGGCTGCAACCGCCGTACGGCTCGCAGAGTCCAGGACAGCATTAATAGCGTAAGACGCAAATGCCGACGTTTGAGATGTTATGGAAGCCACTTGCGGCGCAGACGTACGTGTGAGTGCGTCAATTTGCGCTTGACCCGCTGAGATAGCTTGGAGTGCCCATGCTGGAGCAAAAGACGCGCCGATAGCTTCATAGATGGATTTCAACCAGAGCTCCATCTGTCTGTCAGTGGCATCCTTGAGTGAAGCCCCATCTTCAACTGCCACTATGGATCTAGCCGCCAGTCTGGAGATTGGAGGATCCACCTTGGGACACTGAGTCCAGCCCTTGACCACGTCAGGGGGGAAGGGATAACGTGTATCCTTAAGGCGCTTAGAAAAACGCTTATCTGGACAAGCCCGGTGTTTCTGGACTGCCTCTCTGAAGTCAGAGTGGTCCAGAAACATACTCGTTGTACGCTTGGGGAACCTGAAACGTAATTTCTCCTGCTGAGAAGCTGACTCCTCTACTGGAGGAGCTGAGGGAGAAATATCCAACATTTGATTTATGGACGCGATAAGATCATTCACTATGGCGTCCCCATCAGGAGTATCAAGGTTGAGAGCGGCCTCAGGATCAGAATCCTGATCAGCTACCTCCGCTTCATCATACAGAGAGTCCTCCCGCTGAGACCCTGAACAATGTGATGATGTCGAGGGAATTTCCCAGCGAGCTCCCTTAGGCGGTCTGGGACTGCGGTCCGTGTCAGAGACCTCACCCTGGGATCTATGAGACACCCCGGGAGGACATGGTTGTTCCAACTGAGGGGAACCAGGGGGCAATGATTCCACAGTGCCCATGGTCTGAGATACCGGTCTGGACTGCAAAGCTTCTAGTATCTTAGCCATAGTCTCAGACAGCCTTTCAGTAAAAACTGTAAACTCCGTCCCTGTCACCTGGACAGTGTTAGCAGGTGGTTCCCCCTGGGCCCCCCTTAGCAGAGGCTCCGGCTGAGTAAGTGCCACAGGGGCCGAGCAGTGCACACAATGAGGGTCAGTGGAACCTGCCGGTAGTGGAGCCGTACATGCGGCGCAGGCAGCATAGTAAGCCTGTGTTTTGGCACCCCTGCTTCTTGTGGGCGCCATGCTGTTGTCTCCCCTGAGCAACCCAGGAGGGTATATAGCCAAAAATCAACCGTGCACTATACAGTGTAAAGTATAGCCTATAATCATATAATCTATAAGTACACTTCTGCACAAGTGGGGCCAGCACCAGAGGTGCTGCTTACCGGCCGCTCAAAGCGGTTGTGTGGCCACCAGAATCCCTGCCTGGGTCTCCCAGAGCTTGTCTCCCCTCTCCAGCGTCAGAAGAGCTGACAGGAATGGCTGCCGGCGTCCTGAGGAGAGGAGGGGGCCGTGGGCGTGCCCTAGAAAGTGCGGGAAACTGGTGCCCCACTGTGCACAGTGAGGGGGGTGGAGTATGCAAAGCATGCTCCAGCCCTCAGTGCTGACATTCTGTACAGCGTCCCGCCCTTCCCCTGACTGGCAGGCCTGGGGGCGGGAAGAGAATGAGACTAGGCCGCAAAAGCCGGGGACTGGAGTTATAAGCGCGGCCGCCGTATAAGCGCGGTCGGCGCGGATGTCCCCGGCGCACTAACAGTCCCAGCCGCGCCGCATGTATAACAATGGCAGCGGCGGTCAGCGCGGTAGTCCCCAATACACTACACACCCAGCACGCTGCAGCGTGTGATGGCACAATTGCGGTCAGCGCCGCGGTCCCCGGCGCACTAACACACCCAGCAATGCTGGAGTGTTTCTGTGCGCGGTCCCCACGGGGACACAGAGTACCTCAAAGTTGCAGGGCCATGTCCCTGACGATACTCGGCTCCATTATCCAGCAGAGTCCCCAGGGGCTGTGGATGGAGCATGGTCTCAGTGCCTGGAGACCGATTAGGATCCCACTTCACCCAGAGCCCTAAATGGGATGGGGAAGGAAAACAGCATGTGGGCTCCAGCCTCCGTACCCGCAATGGATACCTCAACCTTAACAACACCGCCGACAAGAGTGGGGTGAGAAGGGAGCATGCTGGGGGCCCTGTTATGGGCCCTCTTTTCTTCCATCCGACATAGTCAGCAGCTGCTGCTGACTAATCTGTGGAGCTATGCGTGCATGTCTGCCTCCTTCGCACAAAGCAAAAAACTGGGGAGCCCGTGGGAGCACGGGGGGGTGTATAGGCAGAAGGGGAGGGGCTTTACACTTTTAGTGTAATACTTTGTGCGGCCTCCGGAGGCATAGCCTATACACCCAATTGTCTGGGTCTCCCAATGGAGCGACAAAGAAAAATATTTTTATTAGAAATAAAACACAAAACAATTAGTGACTCCATCTTTATTGAAATAAAGAACCCCCCTCCGCAGTAATCCTGGGTCAAGGGTCCTGCACCGTCCAATCCGGATCCAATATCATCTGATCGGCTTGCTGGAAGGCAAAGCGATCTGATGATGTGTCAGGATCAAGGGGCTGAAGCACATCACACATCAGCTGATTGTATAAAAGCCATTTATACAATCAGTTGATGCATCGGTGCAAAAAAAAAAAAAAATACTCACTTATGTGCTGATTACCAGCAGCTCCTAGAGCGATTGGAGGAGTCTGATCCCGTCCGATCGCTGCAGCAGCTGCCAGTAATCAGGGATGAAGTCTCCTGATGCATCCGCTGATAACCGGCCGGGCGCCGGCGTCACCCCGAGACTTACGATCAGCTGACGCGTCAGGTGACTGCATCAGGTGATCCATCGCCAGGTCCTGCATCCTGCAGGCATACGTACCCGGGGAGACTGCACACCCCCGGAGCGGCGGTACCGGTAGGAGGATCTGGGAGTGGGCACGGCACCGGGAGTCTTCAGACAGGTGAGTATGACTTTTTTTTTTCTACTGTTAACTTTTGATTTCGCAGTCGCTTCCACCTCCCGCCCGAACATGGCACCGCACGGCAGCATACATGCACAGGACGGGAGGTGGAAGCGGCGGTTACGGTACCAGGAGGATTCACGCTTCTGTGTTTACTGACAGAAGGAATTCTCTTCCTGTACACGTCACTTTACTACCCACCTCCTGCGTTTATAGCTGCGTTTTTGGTCTTAGAAACGCACTAAAATGCACCAAAACGCACCTATTTGCGTTTCTCATTGCGTCTTTCAACATCCCATTGCACTCAATGGATGAAAAGCGCAGTGAAAAACGCGGGAATAATTGACATGCTGCGTTTTTGTGGCACCACAAAAACGCAGCTGAAAAAAAACGCTGTGTGCAGACAGCAAAAATGAAAACTCATAGACTTTGCTGGGGAAGCAAAGTCATGCAGTTTTCTGAGCAAAAACGCACCCGAAAACTGCGCAAAAACGCCGCGAAAAACGCACTGTGTGAACTTACCCTAAAGAGGGATATTCTCAAAAATTCCCTCTATAAGCTGTAATAGAGGTCCAATCTGTAAGAGTAGCTCTGTTTTTGATGGGCTTCAGCTCTACATAAATTACATAGATGATTACATAAATGGCTGCTATATAGCATTACATTCCCCCCGATTTGGCCACTGCAGAGAAAATACTTGAATAGTACTTTCTGCAGCAAGAGTAGCCATGTACAGGTGATGACATTGCATGGTATGATCAATGGGTTGTCTAGATGTCACATTTTGAAAGTTACTGTGTTAATATTGTTACTGGAAAAAGACTAGAAGAAGGATTGCATTGGTGGTCATGGGTGTCAGACAAGATCAATTATGGCTACGTTCAAAAATACCTTTTTTGAAATAGCTGCTTTTATTTCCAATAATATTACTAAACAATGAATCTTTCCATCTGATCCATCATTGTCATAAAAAGTGATCATGTGCTGATTTACAGGAAAGGTATCGTCACACTAAGCGATGCTCCAGTGATCCCACCAGCGATCTGACCTGGCAGGGATCGCTGGAGCGTCGCTACATGGTTGCAGGTGAGCTGTCACACAGGCAGATCTCCACAGCAATCAGAGATCAGCCACCAGCGACCCGTGTAACGACCCTATGCTTGGTAACCATAGTACACATTGGGTTACTAAGCAAAGCGCTTTACTTATAGTTACTCGATGTGTACCTTGGTTACTTGTGCAGGGAGCAGGGAGCCGGCTTCTAGAAGCTGCGGACATTGGTAACCAAGGTTAATATTGGGTAACCAAGCAAATCCTTTGCTTGGTTACCCGATGTGTACCTTGGTTACCAGCGTCCGCAGAAGCCGGCTCCCTGCTTCCTGCACATTCAGATTGTTGCTCTCTCGCTGTCAAACACAGCGATGTGTGCTTCACAGCGGGAGAGCAACAACCAAAAAATGGTCCAGGACATTCAGCAACGACCAGCGACCTCACAGCAGGGGTCAGGTCGTTGCTGGATGTCATACACAGCAACATCGCTAGCAACATCGCTGTTGCGTCATAAAAAACGTGACTCAGCAGCGATGTCGCTTAGTGAGACATGGCCTTAAGGAAATATCCAGTGTAGAGCAGGAAAAATTAGATTGCCTGATTTCAATATAACTTGCCGTTACACTACAATTAGGTGGCGAAGTTTGTTTCATGGAGTTCTCCTGACATATCATTAACACTGTGACTGCTACTGAGATGGTAAGAAAGATGTCACCAGATATCAGTCAGCCATTGCCATTGAAGATAGCTCTGCACATATTTACCTTTAACTACTGCATGACCTCCTTATCTTTTATCTGATAATGGGGCTATTATGCAAATTTCCTTATTTGCTTGGTATTGAGAAGGGACTGCCACTTGTGTTTGCTCATAGCAAGATAGTGAAGAATCTTAAGGAGCTCTGATTGTCAACAGCTTGCAATCTTCAATTAATGGACACAGCACAATGAGATTTGATTAAATGTATAGGGAAATAACTGAAAACAATCTTCAGCTGATGATAGCAATTTGTTACATATCAATGGTGCATTGCCAAGGTATATTTCTGGAAAAATCTTCCTATGTATATATTCATGAAATTGATGAGCATATAGACTTTTAATTGTCAAATATCAAAAGCGTGACCGTTTTGCATATGATTTGCTAGGATCCTGCAATCACAACAGTGTTGGAAGAAAACACTCTCCTAAAATACAACTATTTAAAAAAAAACAGAAACAAAAAAAAAAACTAAGAGTCAATAGTAAATGTATTGTTAATGTATATCTAAAGTGGTCATTTTTATAGATGCATAGTTAAGCTTGATTTCACTTTTTCGCATTAATAAATAAAAAATAAAATAAATTATTGAGGACATTTCTTAAAGCTGGCAGTGTATACAAAAACAAAAAAGCAATGGCCCAAAACCAAAAATACATTTATCCCAATGCACATATATGCATAGATGACAAACCAAGAATAAACTGGGTAGTATTCAGATTGTCACAGTAAAACATATCAGTTTTTAGTAAATGCCATTAAAAAATATACATAGAAAAATGCTGGAACCCCAGATGAAGCAGCAGCGAAACGTGCATCAGCTGAATTGGGGGTAACCAACTGCTGTAATACTCAATACTCTCTTAGGCAATCATGGAAACTGCACTGTACTAGGTTAATTATTTGTCAACAGTGACCTCTATTACTTGTACTTTCAAACTGTGATTCATTATTATTCTGTTGACATCGGCATCTTTATATATTCTCTTCTGACTCCTTAGCCTCATATTTCTATATATATATTACTTATGTCCATGTCTGCATGACATTTTATATACACTACAAAAGTTTGGACACACCTTCTCATTCAAAGAGTTTTCTTTATTTTCAGGACTCTGAAAATTGTAGATTCACATTGAAGGCATCAAAACTATGAATTAAGACATGGGGAATGAAATACTTAAAAAAAGTGTAAAACAACTGAAAATATGCCTTATATTCTAGGTTCTTCAAAGTAGCCACCTTTTGCTTTGATTACTGCTTTGCACACTCTTGGCATTCTCTTGATGAGCTTCAAGAGGTAGTCACCGGAAATGGTTTTCCAACAGTCTTGAAGGAGTTCCCAGAGATGCTTAGCACTTGTTGGCCCTTTTGCCTTCACTCTGCGGTCCATCTCACCCCAAACCATTTCGATTGGGTTCAGGTCTGGTGACAGTGGTGGCCAGGTCATCTGGCGTAGCACCCCATCACTCTCCTTAGTCAAATAGCCCTTACACAGCCCGGAGGTGTATTTTGGGACATTGTCCTGTTGAAAAATAAATGATGGTCCAACTAAACGCAAACCGAATGGAATAGCACACCGCTGCAAGATGCTGTGGTAGGCATGCTGGTTCAGTATGCCTTCAATTTTTAATAAATCCCCAACAGTGTCACCAGCAAAGCACCCCCACACCATCACACCTCCTCTTCCATACTTCACAGTTGGCACCAGGCATGTAGAGTCCATCCGTTCACCATTTCTACAAAGACACGGTGGTTGGATCCAAGGATCTCAAATTTGGACTCATCAGACGAAAGCACAGATTTCCACTGGTCTAATGTCCATTCCTTGTGCTCTTTAGCCCGAACAAGTCTCTTCTGCTTGTTGACTGTCCTTAGCAATGGTTTCCTAGCAGCTATTTTACCATGAAGGCCTGCTGCACAAAGTCTCCTGTTAACAGTTTTTCTAGAGATGCGAAGGTGTGTCCAAACTTTTGGTCTGTACTGTATATATATATATATATATATATATATATATATATATATATATATACACATGCATAATATATATACTGATATATACAGACACACACATTATCATGTTTCTAGATAATTCACAAGTTTTTGTCTTCTGTGAATTTCAGCATTCTTCAGTACAGATTTTTTTATGGCATTTAATAAAATGTTGTTTGTTTTTAATGTGCTTATCTGTATCCTATACAATTTCATCTTGGTTTATTATGGTATTTTATAGTCTCACAGGGGTTATTCGGTCTCAGTGTGTTGACTATGCAGCTACAATCAATGTGTAGTGGCTGCTGCTGAGTGCTGCAGAGCTGGAGTCCAGAAGAATTAGTAGTGATGTGATGTAAATAGAATTGAAAAAGCATAGGTGCTATTCTAGAATACCTAGCAATTGTCATTACATATTTTATACTGCTGTGCAATGCATCTCTGCTTAGTGATTTTATATCATGCTGAAACTAGAGGTGGGAGGTAATATTGTAGACTGTGAGCCCTCGTGGGCAGGGACCTCTCTCCTCCTGTACCTGTCTGTGTCTTGTATTGTTTATACTTATTGTACTTGTCCCTATTATGTACACCCCTTTCACATGTAAAGCGCCATGGAATTGATGGCGCTATAATAATAAATAATAATAATAATAATAATATTATGATGGGTGGGGTTGGCGGGTGTCAGACTCCCACCTAATATTGATGACCTTTCGTAAACATAGGTTAGTGATTTATTCGGATCGGACAACCCATTTAATCTAAAGTGCACTTGAGGAAGATGCACATAGTTTATTAAACAAGCACTGAAGAATAAAATCTGCTCTTAAGTTTATAAATAATATAGAATGGTCAGGCAGAAAAAGATCTACATCTTTCTGTTAAGCTCTACCCACTGAAATGTCAAGGCCAAATGAGACGTGCACCACAATGTTCAACTTTGTTCTTCCGCTATTCATGACCTTTAAAAATTGACCCCACCCCATCCTCTGCCCATTGTCATTGAGTGACAATTACATTTTTTTACCATTAAAAATCCAAAGAAATGGGGCGATTCTCCCCAAAGATTACAAAGTCATTTAGTTACATCTGTTTGGGAATGTGAGGAGTTGACCAATCACATATTGTAATTTCTGTAAGGAAATGATTTCTTTCCATCAGCTGCAAAAGGAAAAAAAAATGTCCTATGGTTTTTGATAAATAACTTCAAGCTTAGATAAATCTGTCCTATAGTTGGAGCTCCTTTGTTAAATGGTTACAGATGAAGGATTTTATGTTATGTTTTTATGTCTTTATTTTACTATGGGTTTAGGGAGTGATTATGAATGTTGACCTAGAGAGGCACAAATTCCAACAATGATTGTGTGTTAAGGTGAAAATATAACACCATTTATGATGTAAAAACAAGTTCTATGAAAGGGCTTAACAGCGTTACGATCCTCTAAGTATGATTATTATGGCAAAAATAACACACTTCCACATTTGCTCAGTATTCCCAGTTTATCGTGAGAAAACTAACACCGTCCTGAAGCTTAATTGTTTCAATGCCGTATTCTGAAGGGTAAAGCAAAAAGAAAATTCCCTCTAGAAGCTGCAATTTTCGTTTTCTTTTTACATCAGCGAGCCCATTGAGACTTGCTGGAAGCAGGCCAGCATACAGGAAATGATCAGTGCATTCTCTGTTTTCTTCATATCTGTCATTAGGCAATTACTTCAACTCCTTCCTCGTCCGTGTTGAATAAGAAAGATCCCTGGCTGTATCTGTGAGAACCTGCATTACATTAAAATATTCAGACTTCTGTTTTTAGAATATTTGTTTGCCATAGAAAAGTATAAAAGGAAATATATATTTTGCTCCTTCCCTTTTGAAAATTAGTAGACAGTGCAATAAAAATTACTATACAGTATATCGATTATAAATTAGACCCATTTCACAATGCATTTTTTTTATGGGCAATACAATCTGAGAAAAGTTCTCAATGTATATGTTTACTGTTGGACACCATACAGTGAGATGATACACACAGCACTTCTGGGGTGGTGCTCAAGTAGGGTCAAAAACCGCCTCAAGTAGATGTAGAAACTTGGCACTCAAGATAAATGTGAACAGTGGTCTTTTATTGAGAAGAACTTGTAAGACCAGCACAAGCACAGACGTTTCGGTCAAAGACCTTCATCAGTGTGCATGCAGGGGGTCCTCAGAAGGTATAGCAACTTAGCAACTGGCATAGTCAGGTATGACACGGTGTTCACCGCCACATAGACAGTGGTAGACACCGAGTTATACCTGACTATGCCAGTTACCAAGTTGCTAAACCTTCTGAGGACTCCCAGCATGCACTGATCAAGGTCTTTGATCGAAACGTCTGTGCTTGTGCTGGTCCTACATGTTCTTCTCAATAAAAGACCACTTTTCACATTTATCTTGAGTGCCAAGTTCCTACATCTATTTGGGACACCATACAGTAACATCCATCACCGATATGACTCAAATGAAGTAGATCAAACTGTTGTTCATGTCTGAAAAAACCCAAGAAAACATATAATCCTGATTTAATTCCACTAAACAGATGTCAAGCTTATTTAAGGTAAATGGGATCTATAGATTCATTTAACATATATATTATTGCATACAGTAAGTCCCCATGCGCATGCTGCAGTTTTTGATGGGTTTTTGGTGCAGTTTGTGGTAACCTTTAAGTCACCAGAAACTGCATGCTTTTCCTTCCCCAGCCAAGTCTATGAGATTTCAGATTTTCTGTGCGCACTTTGCTTTTTTGGTGGTTGCAGTTTTGTGGTGAAGAGAGACAAAACCGCAGCATGTCAATTCTTTTTGTGTTTTTCACCCATTGGTGATTAAAGGGAACCTGTCACCAGATTTGGTAACCATAAGCTGCGGCCACCACTAGTGGGTTCTTATATGCAGCATTCTAACATGCTTTATATAACAGCTCGTAAAAATCACTTTATAATACTCACCTAAGGGGCATTGCAGTGCAGACTGGTCAGATGGGTGTCTCCATTCTCTGGTATCGGTGCCTCCTCTTTCGGCCATCTTTGTCCTGCTTCTGAAGCCTGGGTGCATGAAGCATCCTATGTCATCCACACACGCCGGCATTGAGGTCCTGCGTGGGACTCTTATATATAGCCTGTTAGAATGTTGTATATAAGAGCCTACTGGTGGTGGCCGCAGCTTATAGACAACAAATCTAGTGACAGGTTCCATTTAAAAACGCAAAGAAAAATGCATGGTCAAAAACACATCAAACACACACGCATTTTTTGATTCCTTTTTTTGGCTACAGGATGCATTTTTTTTGGCCACAGGGTGTATTTTTGTGGTTACGACAAAACTGCAGTGTGGACATAGACATAAGGCCCCTTTACACACTGAGACTTTCTAGCGATCCCACCAGCGATCCCAACCTGGCCGGGATCGCTACAAAGTCTCTGGTGAGTCGCTGGTGAGCTGTCAAACAGGCATACCTGGCCAACGACGCAACAGCGATCCGGACCTGCAGAACGACCTAGCTAGTCATTGGGGATGTTGTAAAGCAGCTTTTTGAAAGGGAAGTCGCTAACGAAGTCGCTCTAAAGTCCCCTTTACACACTGAGACTTTCTAGCGCTCATGCTGCACAGCGGGAAACAAAGGACCAAAGAATGGTCCTGAATGATTTGTAGCGATCAGCAACTTCACAGCAGGGGCCAGGTCGCTGATGTGTTTCACACACTGCAATGTCGCTGGTGAGGTCGCTATTACGTCACAAAACCGGTGACGTTACAGCGATGTCGTTTGTGATGTTGCAGTGTGTAAAGCCACCTATAGAAAGGTTAAGACACTTTTTATGACTTTCCTGACTAAAGAACATGATCTCATCGAAAAGTTGCTGTTTATTAGAGAAGGGGCATAATTTAACATGCACACATTGTGCAGACTTGTGCCGTTCTTTCTGCACACAAAGGAAGACAATTAATATATGATGTCAATTTATACTGGACATTCTGAAAATTAGACAGATTTGTAAAACAGCAGGAACCACTGTGACAACTATGCTGCATTCTAAGATTGTCTATGCTACGGTTCTACTGTCTAAAGGTACCGTTACACTAAGCGACGCTCCAGCGATCCCACCAGCAACCTGACCTGGCAGGGATCGCTGGAGCGTCGCTACACGGGTTGCTGGTGAGCTGTCAAACAGGCAGATCTCACCAGCAACCAGTGACCAGCCCCTAGCCAGCAGCACGCGTGGAAGCGATGCTGCGCTTGGTAACTAAGGTAAATATCGGGTAACCAACCCGATATTTACCTTGGTTACAAGCGCACACCGCTTAGCGCTAGCTCCCTGCATTCCTAGCCAGAGTACACATAGGGTTAATTACCCGATGTGTAGTCTGACTATGTGTGCAGGGAGCTGACACTGGTAACGAAGGTAAATATTGGGTAACCAAGGAAAGGGCTTCTTGGTTATCCGATATTTACATTGGTTACCAGCGTTCGCAGAAGCCGGCTCCCTGCTCACTGCACATTCAGTTGTTGCTCTGTTGCTGTCACACACAGCGATCTGTGCTTCACAGCAGGAGAGCAACAACTAAAAAATGGTCCAGGACATTCAGCAACAACCAGCGTCACAAAGTCGTGCCTCAGCAGCGATGTTGCTAGCGATGTTGCTTAGTGAGATGTGGCCTTAAGAATTATATACATGGCCAATGTTTAGCAGCAGCAAGTTGAATGAGATTTCTAAAGTCACATTCACATGTATTTTTTTTTCTTGTGTTTTTAGACATATAGTGTTTTTTTTCTTCTTTTAAATGCAGCTCATGGAGATCAATGATGCAGAATTGCAAAGAAAGTTTATTAAAAATACAAAACACTTTTTTCTGTCTATTGTCTGCATTTTTTATGTAAAAACATAACCAGCAAAAATGCTGCATGTGAACAAAAAAATGACCTATTGTTAAACCTGCTTTTGTGTTAAATGTATTATTTTATTTGGATTGATTATTTCCGTATCATAATCTTGCAATTTTCACACTGGCAACTGTATGCGATCCATGTACGGAGTAGCCTGACTCAATTTAGGGGGTTGATCATTTCTCAGCTGTATTGGCAAGCCGAGAAGTGACATGTGTGGTTCAAACTGACACGCATGTCAATGGCCGGGCAGGAAGTGATGCAGGTGACATTTGCTGATGCGCACACTAATAACAGACCAGGAAGTGACGCATGCAGTTCAAACCAGTTCACTAGTTGGCACCTCCACCCTGATCACATCTGGAATGCATATGTATTATAAGGTACTGGCAGCAAATCATTTCAGGTATCCCCGGACATGGAGCGCTGGATGCAACCATTGTCCTGAAACACTTTAATCCCTGTTCCCCTGATGAGTGATTAACAAAACACATCAGGAGCGTAAAGGCCCCGTCACACTAAGCAACATCGCTAGCAACATCGCTGCTAACGAACAACTTTTGTGACGTTGCTAGCGATGTTGCTGTGTGTGACATCCAGCAACAACCTGGCCCCTGCTGTGAGGTCGCTGGTTGTTGCTGAATGTCCTGGGCCATTTTTTAGTTGTTGCTGTCCTGCTGTGAAGCACAGATCGCTGTGTGTGACAGCGAGACAGCAACAACTAATGTGCAGGCAGCAGGAGCCGGCTTCTGCAGAGGCTGGTAACCAATGTAAACATCGGGTAACCAAGAAGCCCTGTCCTTGGTTACCCGATATTTACCTTTGATACCAGACTCAGCCGCTCTCACTGTCAGTGCCGGCTCCTGCTCTGTACACATGTAGCTGCAGGACACATCGGGTTAATTAACCCGATGTGTGCTGTAGCTAGGAGAGCAAGGAGCCAGCGCTAAGCAGTGTGCGCTGCTCCCTGCTCTGTGCACATTAGCTGCAGCACACATCAGGTAATTAACCCGATGTGTGCTGTAACTAGGAGAGCAAGGAGCCAGCGCTCAGTGTGCGCTGCTCCCTGCTCTCTGCACGTGTGGCTGGACACTGGTTGCTGGTGAGCTCACCAGCAACTCGTGTAGCCACGCTCCAGCGATCCCTGCCAGGTCAGGTTGCTGGTGGGATCGCTGGAGCGTCGCAGTGTGACATCTCACCAGCAACCTCCTAGCAACTTACCAGCGATCCCTATCGTTGTTGGGATCGCTGGTAAGTTGCTTAGTGTGACTGGACCTTTACTGTGAGCCTTAATCCCTGGCTTATTTTTTGGCAGGGTATTGTGTGCCCTGAATTAGGAGCCCCCCTCTCACCTGCTAGGATAGAAGAATTGCACTGAGAACACTCTGGGAAATCGCAACACCGGATGAGATTTTTCCCTCTCTTAGCGTATTTGGGCACCTATTGTGTCTGTTGGGAGGGTATTGTGTGGCTTGGTAAAGTAAAGCCTGCTTTACGCATTACAATTACACATGCGATCTCATATGCGATCGCACCCGCCCCCATCGTACGTGCGGCACGATCAATTTGTTGCCCATGTCGCACAAACGATTAAATCCCGTCACACGTACTTACCTTCCATACGACTTTGCTGTGGGCGGCGAATATCCTCTTCCTGTAGTGGGAGGGACTTTCGGCGTCACAGCAATGTCACACGGCAGTCAGCCAATAGAAGCGGAGGGGCAGAGATGAGCGAGACGTAAACATTCCGCCCACCTTCTTCCTTCCGCATTGCAGGCGGGACGCAGGTAAGATGTGTTCATCGTTCCCGGGGTGTCACACACAGCGATGTGTGCTGCCTCGGGAACATTGAACAACCGGACGTTCAATTTTTAGAATTTGAACAACGTGTATGCGATCGTGTTTTCGTACAATCGCAATCGCACGTAGATTTCACACACTACAACAACACTAACGATGCCAAATGTGCATCACTTGCGATGTGACCCTGCCGGCACATTATTAGATTTATTGTAGCGTGTAAAACTCGCTTTACCCTCCCCTTACTCCATATTAAGACATAAGGGATTAGTGGGAACTTTTTGGGATATTGTTACATCGGGTGATATTGTTCCCATGTGGCCCAATTTGGTGTATTGGTTCCACTACTTCTAGTGCCTACAGAGCAGTATTTACAAACTCTGTATAGTGTGAACCTTTTTATGTACCTGATTACTCTAAATTAACTAATTGTTTGATTTATATGTCATGTGTGTGTTTTTATGGCTTTTTAACTATAGTAATTAAAAGCTAAGTTTTAATTTCTACTTACCTTGCTGAGAAATAAAACTTACTGGTGGTAACACATACTCTTTTGAGTAACCAAATAGATATATGGCTATTTTAGACTCTAATTTTCTCTTGTTCCAGGAAATTAGTGTGTGCAAAGGTAATAGAGAGGAGAGAGGGAATGGGTCACCTGTTACATCATCTATGGTGACTGGTGGATCTGGGAATTTCAGCTGTATATAAAGATATTTTGTCAATATTAGGCTATGTGCGCACGTTGCATAATTTCATGCGTTTACTCTGCATATTGCACTGCAACGTAAACGCATGCATCCTGCGTCCCCAGCACTATCTATGAAGATTGTGCATAATCCATCCGCATGTTGCGTTTGAGATCACAGCGATTTGTATGCTGAAATTTTGATCCAAATTGCTGCACTCAAAAAATCAACATGTCCCTTATTACTTATATTTGGATGCTGCTCCCACTCTGTCTATGGGAGAGGCAGCATCCAGAGCGCATGAAATCGGCATCTAATCTGCAGACACACTGCATCCATTACGCAATGTTTCTGCAGCGATTTAAAGCACACATGCACTGTCAAATCGTTGCAGATTTTTCAGCATGGACACTACGCAATGTGCGCACATAGCCTAAGGGATATTTTGCACGCTGCGACATCGCAGGCCGATGCTGCGATGCCGAGCGCGATAGTACCTGCCCCGTCGCAGCAGCGATATCCTTGTGATAGCTGCAGTAGTGAACATTATCGCTACGGCAGCTTCACATGGACTCACCTGTCCTGCGACCGTCGCTCTGGCCGGCGACCCACCTCCTTGTTAAGGGGGCGGGTCGTGCGGCGTCATAGCGACGTCACACGCCAGGCGGCCAATCGGAGCGGAGGGGCGGAGATGAGTGGGATGTAAACATCCTGCCCATCTCCTTCCTTCCGCATATCCTACGGAAGCCGCAGTGACGCCGGTAGGAGATGTTCTTCGCTCCTGCGGCTTCATACACAGCGATGTGTGCTGCCACAGGAGCGAGGAACAACATCGGACTGTCGCGTCAGCGTAATTATGGATTACGCCGACGCTGCAGCGATGATACGATTACGACGCTTTTGCGCTCGTTAATCGTATCATCGAGCCTTTACACACTACGATGTCGCATGCGATGCCGGAAGTGCGTCACTTTTAATTTGACCCCACCGACATCGCACCTGCGATGTCGTAGTGTGCAAAGCCCGCCTAAGGCTATGTGCCCACACTGCATCTTTGTGGTGACCACAAAGATGCACATTTTTGGTCCAAAAAATTGTACCCTCGGCATGCATTTCTTGCCGCATTTTACTGAGGTTTTTTTTACAGCGTTTTTCCCCAGTACATTTTTTAAGTCAAATTTATTGACTGGAAGGGCTCAAAAACACTGGCAAAAATGCAAAAAGAATTGACATGCTTCATCTTTGTGGTCATCACAAAGACCCAGCCAAAAAAAGCTGCAACGTGCAGACAGCAAAAATGAAATCTCGTAGACTTTGCTGGGGAAGGAAATGCATGCTGTTTTGGGACCAACACTGCACCCAAAAAATGTGCAAAAGCATGGCAAAAACCGCAGCGTGCGCACAAGGCCTAAACCTGCCTGTGATAGAAAAAAGACTACTGAAAACTCTTTCTGAATATACAGAAAGTGAGTCTAAAATAGCCCCAGTAGCCATTGTGAAAATTACAATATTGCTATTCTTTATTTGTTAATACAGATCGAGATATGAAAAAAATATATTTTCAACATTATTTTAAAAATATATATATGTAACAAAAATGTGACTACACAGTGGGTCCTTTTCTGACAACATGTTAGGCTATGTGCGCACTAGGCCGTTTTACCCGCGGATTTACCCGCGGATTTGCTGCGGAAATTTCTTGAGAAAGATTTGAAATCTTTCTGCAGACATTTCCCAGCAAAACCTATGTGAAAAAAAATAGCTGTGCGCACGCTGCGGATTTTTCTCAAGAAAATTTTCTCGAGAAACTTTCTTGAGAAAATGAGCATGTCCATTATTTTCCGCAGTTACCTGCGGAATACCTGCAGAATTTCACTCCTTTCACTGTAATGTAATCGCGAAATTCCGGGGGTATACCGCAGGTAGCAAATGATGTGTGGTATACCCCCGGTATAGCCGCGATTTACCTGTTGTAAAGCTCATCGGTGCCTGCGGTTTTGCAGGAAGCGATGTCATTATGCCAGGAAGAGGAAGCGGAGCAGAGTAAACACACACGTCACACTCCCTGGACGCCGCACAGAAGCACTTCCGTGCGACCTCCAGGTGCCCGTGCAGTCTGTGTCCCGCTCCAGCCTCACGGCTGCCTGCACTGCTGTGTGTCAGTGTTTGCCCGCAGCATCGGCAGCTTGTCACCCTGCAGCGTGTCAGTGTCTGCCCGCAGTATCTTGCAGCTTGTCACCCTGCAGTGTGTCAGTGTCTGCCCGCAGTATCGGCAGCTTGTCACCCTGCAGCGTGTCAGTGTGTGCCCGCAGTATCAGCAGCTTGTCACGCTGCAGCGTAGGCAGACACTGACACAGGCAGACACTGACACTGCACTGCAGGGTATCAGTGTCTGCCCGCAGTATCAGCAGCGTGTCACGCGGTAGCGCAGGCAGACACTGACACAGCAGTGCTGGCAGCCGCGGGGATGACGATCGCTGCTGTCAGGAGGTGAGATCATTACCTGCTGTCACTATCTCCTGCCTCCTGACGTCACTGCGGTCACTGCTGTCTATGCCCGTCTCGCGGGCGGCCCGAGACTGTCACTAGCGGTGACGTCACGGGCTCTCGCGATACTTCTGACAACGCGGCGGGCATAGAAGTCAGTGACAGCGCTGACGTCAGCAGTACAGGAGATGATCACAGCAGGTAATGATCTCATCTATGCTCCTGATGGCAGCGCTCGTCATCCCCTGCAGTAACCTGGGCTATTGATGTTAGCTCAGGTCACTGCATTGCTCTCCCAGCCAATGGGGAACATTCTGTTCTTCATTGACTGGGACAGCGACTATGGTATGGATTGCCGTGGGACCACCCCCCCTTATTGGATTACGCCAGACGTGGAATTGATTTTTCTGTTCAATAAATTGGTGAAAGAGGGAATGTGGGGAGTGTTTTTTCAAATAAAACTTTTTTTGTTGTCTATTTTTTATTTCTTACTGACTGGGTTGGTGATGTCGGGTATCTGATAGACGCCTGACCTCACCAACCACAGGGCTTGATGCCAGGTGACATTACACATCTGGCATAAACCCCATATATTACCTCGTTTGCCAACGCATCAGGGCAACGGGATGAGTTGGGGCGACGTCTAATGGATGCGCCACTTCTGGGGCGGCTGCAGCCTGCTATTTTTAGGCTGGGGAGTGTCAAATAACAGTGGACCACCCTAGTCTGAGAATACCTGACCACAGCTGTCCGCTTTACCTTGGCTGGTGATCCAATTTGGGGGGGACCCCACGTTTTTTGTTTTAAATTATTTATTTAATGTAAAATAACAGCGTGGGGTGCGCTCTGTTTTGGATTACCAGCCAAGGTGAAGTTGCCAGCTGTGGTTTGCAGGCTGCAGCCGTCTGCTTTACCCTAGCTGGCTACAAAAGATGGGGGGACCTCACGTCGTTTTTTTTTTTAATTATTTATTTATTTTATGGCTAAATACAAGGCTAAGCACCCTTTAGTGCCACATGAAAGTCACTAAAGTGTGCCAGCTTAGAATATGCAGGGGGGGTGGGACATTATATAGGTCTTTCTCATCTATCTATCTATCTATTCATCTATCCATCTTTCCCTCTATCCATTATCTGTCTATCGATTATCTATATTATTTATTGCAAAACCGCAGGGACCAACCTGCGGTAAATCCGCGGCAAATCCGCGGCAAATCCGCATGCGTTTTTCACGCGGATTTTTCCGCAGGTGCGGAAATCTTCAACTCCCAGAAGTTTCTCAAGAAATTTTCTTGAGAAAAATCACTTTTCTAGTGCGCACATAGCCTTAGAGGTTGCTCTAGAGATCAGGATGTCCAATTGAGCTCTAGTTAAAAGATGTGCTCCTCTGACCATCCGAGCGTGTCACAGCCCGGACCAGACCCTTATCAAAGGACAATAAAACTTTCACACTGAACTGCAGCAGTATTTATGGCCCCACAACAGTTTGCCCTCCTGCCATAGTGAGAGTTCTGTTTCATATAACTTTTTTTTTTTTTACTGCACTATTCTAAGTCCTGTTGTGTATAAATATGTGACTCTTCAGATTTTGTGTTATACCATGCCTGATGAAGAGACCTGCGTAGTCATGAAAGCTTGCTATTATTACCATCTTTTCAGTTAGCCATTAAAAGGTATCAACCACTGAGGACTCTCTGTTCTTTTAAACAATTTTTTTTATCAATTGAGCTCTAACATTTTTCTTCTATATTTTTCCAAACAATCTAAGGAGAGGGTTATTTAGTAACTTTGCACTATGGCTCATTAACCCTAGAACGCGCAACCATAGAAATCTACCATAGAAAACAAGTGACCTAGCAGGCCTGCGAGGCCCCAGGTATGCGTTCTTGGGTTAAATGAATGTGAATCCCATTTATGATGTCAGTATGGCTTACTTGAGCAAATGTACTGGGGATGTCTTCAACAACCCTTTGAATTGGTAACTCCAATAAGGACAGAGACAGGTAAATCCATGCCACAATGCACTAAAATATATTTGTGCAATTTAGAAAATAAAATGTTTATAGTAGCAAATAAAGTTTCATGATAAGAACAGGAAAAAAATGAAAAAATAATGTATTGTGTATGATAAATAGAAGTGAAAAATCAAATTGGAAATTGCTAAACACGAGCCAGGACACTAATCAGTGTTTAGATGAAATTTAAAATTGGACAGCTAAACTGGATTATAGTTTTCAGTTCAAGTCAATTAAATCCTTTGATCAGGAATGAGTGTCTTAGCCCATCATTATTTGCCTACCATTCAGAATGAATGCATGTGAATACGAGGTGTCCTTAGTTCACAGGATTTCAGCACTAACAGTTGGCAGAGCCTGTCACACCTTGCCTTGAGTGTACTCTGTGACCCCTTCATTTTCTCTACTTTCCCACCACAATTACTGAGGAAAGAAAGGTACAGATTACCTGTGGATCCAACACAGGATATAGAGAACAAAGAACTCTTCAAATAGCCAGCATTTTGTTTGACAATCGAAGAAGGAACAAGTCTACATTCAGTTTAAGTCACAGAAAGACTTAAAATTTTTCAAAAATGTTCTGCTTTACAAATTACAACCATGTCTCATAAGTCTTAATGTTAATAAACTCTTGCAGACTTATTATATAGATTCCTGTGTCCGTTACCTCCAAAAATATAGTAACTGCAATCTACTGAGAAAACTCTTCCATCAAGTCAACAATATAAATACCAAAAAGGTAAAACCATGGTAATATCAGAATTAGCTATATAAAATGCTAAGCACTGTTTTATAAATTCTGCAGTAAGTTTCATTTTGAAAAAAAAATAATTTCTCAGTTGTTGATTAAGCCTATAATTATGTAAAATGCACACAATGGACAATCAGCATGTTATGTCCTACACATAATGCCATTTCATAGAAATGTAAACCACGATATCATCTAAAGTATGTGTTGTGAATAATGAATAATAAAGATGATCGAAATGCATTCATTTTTAGAAATATTTCACAGTGCTTCCATGGTACCAAAAATATTATTGGATGCAGAGCAAAACAAACACGTGAGATCCTACAACTTTAATTACATCATGATTAAAATACTTTACCAAAGCTTCATGTTTTAACAGGTAAGATAAAAGGGTGAGATACAGTCATAAGAAAAACTTTGAATTTTATGCTTTACATTGGGACATAAAAAAAAGCCAAAGAGAGTAAAGGTACCGTCACACTAAAGCTGGGTTTACACACTGCAACATCGCAAAGGACATCGCTGTAACGTCACCGGTTTGGTGACGCAATAGCGACCTCCCTAAGTCTCTGCTAAGTCTCTGGTGAGCTGTCAAACAGGCAAACCTGGCCAACAACTCAACAGCGATCCGGACCTGCAGAGCGACCTTGCTGGTTGTTGGGGACGTTGATAAGCAGCCTTTTGAAAGGGAAGTTGCTTACAAAGTCGCTGCAAAGTCTTCACACACTGAAACTTCATGCTGCACAGCGGGAAACAAAGGACCTAGGAATGGTCCTGAACAATTTGTAACGATTACAACTTCACAGCAGGGGCCGGGTCGCTGATAGGTTTCACACACTGCAACATCGCAAACAACATCGCTATTGCGTCACAAAACCGGTGACGTTACAGCGATGTCGTTTGAGATGTTGCAGTGTGTAAACCCAGCTTTAGCGATGCTCCATCGATCCCACCAGCAACCTGACCTGGCAGGGATCGCTGGAGCATCGCTACACGGGTTGCTGGTGAGCTGTCAAACAGGCAGATCTCACCAGCAACCAGTGACCAGCCCCCAGCCAGCAGCGATGCGTGGAAGCGATGCTGCGCTTGGTAACTAAGGTAAATATCGGGTAACCAACCCGATATTTACCTTGGTTACCAGCGCACATCGCTTAGCGCTGGCTCCCTGCACTCCTAGCCAGAGTACACATCGGTTTAATTACCCGATGTGTAGTCTGGCTATGTGTGCAGGGAGCAGGGAGCCGGCACTGACAGTGTGAGAGCGGCAGACGCTGGTAAAGAAGGTAAATATCGGGTAACCAAGGAAAGGGCTTCTTGGTTACCCGATATTTACATTGGTTACCGGCGTCCTCAGAAGCCGGCTCCCTGCTCACTGCACATTCAGTTGTTGCTCTGTCACTGTCACACACAGCAATGTGTGCTTCACAGCGGGAGAGCAACAACTAAAAAATAGTCCAGGACATTCAGCAACAACCGGCGACCTCACAGCAGGGGCCAGGTTGTTGCTGGATGTCACACACAGCAACATCGCTAGCAACATCGCTGTTGCGTCACAAAAGTCGTGTCTCAGCAGCGATCTTGCTAGCGATGTTGCTTAGTGAGATGTGGCCTTTAGTAGCAGCCTGGTGTTCCGTAACAAATGCTCTTGATTTTTTGTTGATCAGCAAGTTTGACCATCTCTGTAAAAGCAGACGTTTTGGCAATTTTCTGGTCTAGAGTATTAAAACATGTTTTAACATAAAGCTAAAAAGAAAACAAATCAACAATAATCGATTATAGTCAATAAATCTTTTTTAAAAATTATTTATTGAAGTTCACAAAATCCACATACATCACGTTTCGGCTAGCAAGCCGCCTTCAGGTATAATATAAGCAATATATGGTTATTGCTTATATTATACCTGAAGAAGGCTTGCTAGCCGAAACGCATTGTATGTGGATTATGTGAACATCAATAAATAATTTTTAAAAAGGATCACCCCGCTCTGGCCTCCTATGGAAGTGCAATCACACACAGCCTGGATTTTATTATGGTTCTGATTTGTGGTGCCTATGTGAATCCAAGGGAGGATTGTCTCATAGTCTCCAGGGATTGCTGCAAGCCAAGAGGGGCCAGTTGCCATGGCTCAATACAGCTACTTTCATGGTGAATTATACCTTTAAAAATGTGAGCATTGAATGAATTTATATCCAAGTCTTAACATCATTTATTGCGCTTAGGTAATCGCCGCACTTGTCTTCCCTTTTGTACCAATCCAGGTAAACTATTCAATTTATCAGACAATAAATCTTGGAAGGATTATAACTAAGGCCATTTCAAAACAATTTGAAAGTCATCTACAATGAGGAAGATCATTCATGAGTTTAAAAGATTCAAGAAAGTTGACAATCTTCCCAGGAGAAAACAACCTAGCAAATTCACCCCAAGGTCAAACCATGCAATACTCTGAAAAATGGCAAAAACCCCCCAAGAGATTTACTACAGGGTCCAAAGGCCTCAGTTACCATGTTAAAGGGGTTGTCCATTGCTTGGGCAAACCCATTTCTCAATTACTATGTTCCCCCAAGTAAAATGACAGTTATACCTACATCCTGTGCTGGAACCATTCAAGCAGAGATGGCACTGGCTCTTACAGAGCTCACTTGACATTTTAATAGGCCACGTGAGCCCTGCAGCCAATCAGTGGTCACTTCATTCTCCCCTCATTTGGACAAGGAGGGAAAAGGAAGAGAGGTGAAAGTACTTCTTGGACAAGAAGTGAGAGCTGTGGCTGCTATTTCTGATCTCCCATGGATATCAGATTTGTGTGAAGGAGGGGTGAATAAAGTCTCCATTGTTTGGCTGCAGAGCTCACGTGGCATAACAAGGTCACATGAGCCCAGTAAGGGTACCTTCACACTTTAGTGATGCAGCAGCGATCCGACCAGCGATCTGACCTGGTCAGGATCGCTGCTGCATCGCTACATGGTCGCTGGTGAGCTGTCAAACAGGCAGATCTCACCAGCGACCAGTGACCAGCCCCCAGCCAGCAGCGACGTGCAAGCGACGCTGCGCTTGCACGGAGCCGGCGTCTGGAAGCTGTGGACACTGGTAACTAAGGTAAACATCGGGTATGGTTACCCAATGTTTACCTTAGTTACCAGCTCACACCGCTTAACTTAGCGTGTGCAGGGAGCAGGAGCCGGCACTGGCAGCGTGAGAGCTGCGGAGGCTGGTAACGAAGGTAAATATCGGGTAACCACCTTGGTTACCCGATGTTTACCTTGGTTACAGCTTACCGCAGGCTGTCAGACGCCGGCTCCTGGCCCCTGCACATTCAGGATTGTTGCTCTCTCGCTGTCACACACAGCGATGTGTGCTTATCAGCAGGAGAGCAACAATAAAAAAACGAACCAGCACTGTGTGTAACGAGCAGCGATCTCACAGCAGGGGGCAGATCGCTGCTCAGTGTCACACACAGCGAGATCGCTAATGAGGTCACAAAAAACGTGACTCAGCAGCGATTTCAGCAGCGATCTCGCTGTGTGTGAAGTACCCCTAAGAGCCAGCGCTGATACCACTAGAATGGCAATGGCATCGGAGGTGTGTATAGCTGTTATTTTTTTACTCAGGGGCAACATAATGATTGAGAAGTAATTGTCCAAGTTGTGGACAGGCCCTAAAAGTGTTCAAATAAATGACAGTACAATTATAACAGCTTTGTACAAATATGGCTAGTCTGGAAGGGTTGCCACTATAAAGCCTTTTCTTTTGAGAAAGAATATGACAACGTGACTAAAGAATTCTGGTGCATTGTTCTTTGGACATACAAGACCAACGTAGCGATATTCAGACATAATGTCCTACACCACATTTGGTGAAAAAAACCCACGATAAATAAGCACAGAAATCTAATGTAAGGTGTTAAATGGAACCAATCATCAGGATTTTAGTATATAAGCTAAAGGCAGTGCTATACTGGTGCTATCAGGCTGATTCTCTACATACCATTAGTTGTTAGCTCGGATGTTTAGGCTTTCAAATCCAACAAAGTAAAGTTTAAAAAATTGGCAGCTTCTTGAGTGGCAGCTGCAATGGAGCAGATAATATCTGGGTGGGTATTCATATGGATTCCTGCCCCCCTGCCTGTTGTTCCTCCCTCTCTCTGTTCTATATGCTAATTTTACTATTGACTAATTTCTTCACTAAGATGGCTTCGGAGTTGGCGTCTGCACATAACGCTTTTCTCCAGCGCCATCTTTTTGAAGATCGTGTTACCCCCTGCTATTCTATTCTTGCGGCTGAGACGGTGGCGCATGCGTCCTCGCTAATTTTACTCTTGTGACCGCGGGAGCATGTGCAGTCACCACAAAAGTGGAGACCGCCCCCTGAAACAGCATCACACCAGAGGAACAAGCCGGCAATAGCGTGCCAGCGACATCGGAACTAGATCGCAATGCACGAGGTCAGGTGAGGTAAATTCACAATGGACTCACCTAACCCCGTGACGTCAGTGCCGCTGTGCTGACATGGTGTACTGGCAGGCTGCTGTGCTGGCACGGTGTCCTCTTCTGCAGCTAATCGCATCCTCTGATCAGCTGTTCTCCACTTCTGTTGTGACTGCGCGCGCTCCCGCGGTCAGAACGAGAGCAGAAGATGCGAGGGCTCTCTCAGCCACAAGAATAGAATGAAGAAAGAATAGTGAAGAAATTAGTGAATAGTAATATTAGCACAGAGAATAGAGAGAGGGAGGCACAACAGGCAAGGGGGGTGAGAATCCATATGAATATCCACCCAGATATTATCTGCTCCATTGCAGCTTCCACTCAAGCAGCTGCTGATTTTTTAAGCTTTATTTTGTTGGATTTGAAAGTCTAAACATCCGAGCTGACCACTACAGGAATGGAGAGAATCAGCCTGATAGCGCTAGTATAACACTGGCTTTAGGTTATAGACGAAAATCCTGCTGATTGATTCCCTTTAGGCTTCTGCCACACTCACGTGAAATTCACGCACGTGCCGAGAGACACGTATTTTCCCTGCGTGTTGCGTGCAGGTAAGTACGTGTCTCTGGTACGTGCGTGACACATGTGTTCTACGTGTGCTATCCGCGATAGCACACGTAGAACCGGTAATTATTATACTCACCTGGTCCTTCCTGATGTCCGCGCTGCTGTCCGTGGTGCTGATCCTCGGTCTCCAGCCCTCCCGTCTCCCCGCTGCTGCTGCTGCCAGGCAGTGAAGGGACTATTCAATGAGAATAATGAGCGGCGGTCGGCAGCAAGAGGCAGCAGCGGCAGAGACAGGAGGGCTGGAGAAGGTGAGTTAATGTTTTGGGTTTTTTTTCACTGACATGTTTGTTTTCTCCGGCGCGTGTCACACGGGACCGCATCCACACTACACCCGTGTGGTACGGGTGCGGGCCGTGTGACACCCGTGCTGCCGGAGAAAACACTGACATGTCAGCGCTTTGAAAATCGCACACACGTACAAACGCACACGGACACACGTTCCGTGTGGTTTTACGTGTGTGTGCCTGCTACCATAGGGTAGCATTGCTGTACATGTCTCCGTGCCGCCGGTACGTGTAAAAAATGCCAAACACGTACCGGAGGCACGGATGTGTGGCGCTAGCCTTAAGCACAGTGCTGGAGGGGCATGTTTGGGCTTGCTTTGTCCACTGGAAATGGGAAATGCAATTATTAAGTCAACCATTGAGTCAATCATTTACTTCTCTGTATAGCAAAGAATTATATATTCAAATGAGAGCCTATCTAGTTGAAAGCTAAAGTTTAGCCAAAACTGGATCATGCAAAAAGGACACTGACCCCAAGCACATAAGCAAATCTACATCAGAATGGCTAGAAAAAAATCAAAATGAAAAAAAAAATTGTGCAGTCAAGTCCATGCCTCAACCTAATTGAAATCTGTGACGGGACCTTAAGGCTAAGGGTATGTGTGCACGTTGCGTACTAGCCCAGCACCGTAAAAGGTGCGCTTCAGAACGCAGCTGAAAAGCTCCATTCTGAAGCGCATGGTGCCGGCGAGAACGTGCGCTCTGCCTGCAGCTCCTGCCATAGACAGAGCAGGAGCTGCCGGCAAAGCGCACGGAAGAAGTGACATGTCACTTCTTTTTGCGCAGCGCTTCGGCAGTAGCCGAAGCGCTGTGCTCTAAAACGCCACGTGCGCACGGCCCCTGCACAATCTCCATAGACTGTGCAGGGGACGCAGGACGCATGCAGTTACGCTGCACTACAAAGCGCAGCGTAACTGCATGAATTTACGCAACGTGCGCACATAGCCTAGGACTGCACTTTGCGTTTCCACCTGCGTTTCAGCTGCTTTTTAGGTCCGTTTTAAACTGCACCTTTTTCATGCCAAAAGGCATGCGTTTTGATTTTACAGCAAAATCAATGGTAAATGTAGATTTCCTGTCCGCACTTTGCGTTTCTAACGCTGCGTTTAATTTGCATATTTTGTGGCAAAAACCATGCGTTCAAAGAAGCAGCATGTCAATTGTTTTTGCCATTTCTGCAGCGTTTTGCTACCATTGAAGTCAATGAGAAGTAACAAAAAGCAACAAACATCAAAATTCCAGCGTTTACCATGCTTTTTAGGTGCAGAAACACTGCGTTTTTAACTTCAAAAACGCATGCTTTTCACACATTGAAATAATGGAATATTATGTCCCTTTACACACACACATAGTCCGACAATTAAATTAGTGAATATTTTGTTTTTATTGCTATTTTTGCAATAAATTTTATTAATACGTAATATTTTCAAGAAATTTAACAAATTTCATTGTTAATTTTTAAATTATATCTGTTTCTTATTTTTTTCTCTTTTTTCAGTCTGACTATTTTATCTTTATTTAGCAGTGTCTTGATGTTCAAAACGCATCTGTCAAAACGCAGATGAAAAAGCATGTAAAAAGCGCTGAAAACACAACTTAAACGTGGTAAATACACATGCATTTTCAGCCCTAAAGTTCTGAGAAAGGTAACTTTGGTCAAATCAATTAAGCCCAAAACGTGCATTTAGAACTGCAAGTAGGAGAACGCAAAGTGAGGTCTTAGCCTAAGAGAAATGGGCATAAATGAATACCCACAAACCTTAATGAACTTAAGCAACATTGTAAAGCAGAATGGGACAAAACTGTTCCAGAATATCATGAGAAGTCCTTGGTTCCACTTGCGCATAGCTTTAGATTCGAGAGCATCAGAAGCGATATGCTAATGACACTCTGCTGTGAGTGTAAGCTGAGGGCCATGCAACTGTGATCCGATCACAGCAGCAGAGAACAGAGAGGGAGCACTTTCTCCCTTCCTCCGCTGCCTGTCTCTGCATACATCGCACTGCAGTCAGATGACATCCGAGTGCAGTGAAATGTTTCACACGCTCCCATAGACTTGAATGCTGAGACTCGCTGACAAACGCAGCATGCTGCGATTCATTTCATATGCAAATATGGCATAAGAAATCAATCGCAGATGGACACTGCCCCATAGTTTTATACTGGTAGAAGTGCAATGTTATCGGATTGCACTCGTTCCTGCAAAATATAAGTTAAACTGAGGCCAAAGGCTGATAAAGTTACACAGACAAAAATTCTTCTAGCTATTGCTGCTTTTACAGATTCATGGGGCGTATTTAATAGTTCATACATTGATTTCACATTTTGGCCTAGTTTTTATTAAATAAATAAAGACACGGTGCAATTTGTCAATTTCTGTTGTTAATCTGATTTTGTATTTACTTAATTATAAGGCCTTCTAAGGACCACATTTTTTTTTATTATGTACAGAAACATAACACTATAGAATTCAAAGAGGGTGTACTTAGTTTTTCCCATGACTGTATATACATAATACCAAACATACAATGAACACTAGTGAATGCTTCACTGATAAGTGAATAGTGAAACAAGTTTTAAAATGAACAAAATTGCTTATAAACTATAGTAAAATTTGTTGATTTCTCTGAACAATAAAGATCTATAAGACAATTATTCTTATTTTAGCAAAATTCATTTTGCATTGAGGTTTCTGGTCACATTTGTGTCACTTGTTCATGCGGCACAAACAGCAATGTAAACCCAACAATCGTCAATAAATGTGGCACACTACTGGTTTGGCTCGTGAGTAGGTTCAGTTGATTGTAGCTTTTTGCAATTTTCTGCTAATGGTAAAAAAAATAATCTCTATTTTGAGAATATTAGTATTATGTTAGGATGTTTGTTTTAAACTCCAAATAGTATACAAAATGTTGAAATATGAATATCAAATATTAGTTGCAGTGTAAAATAGAATTAGGATAAAATGTACGGTTTAAGGCACATTAATATATATGACAAATTTCTGTCAGATCAGACCAAAATTAATGTGTATAAATGAAAATATACATAAAAAAATTGTGTCTTTATTGTGTCATAAAAATTTGTGTCTTTATTGGTTCATATTAAAAAATTTCCAAGTACATATTCCAGACAACTGTCCCTCTGACGCGTTTCGGATTACACCCTTTCAACGTAGTCCAAAACACGTCAGCAGGATGGTTGTCCGGAATATGTACATGAACATTTTTTAATATAAACCGATAAGACACACATTTTTATGAAAGGTGGACCATAGGATTTTTCCTTTCTACTTTTTGTCTCACATGGTGGATGCCAGCCACACAGTCCCTGGTACACGGATCCATAGGAAGATTAGTTAGCTCACTATACCTCCTTTTGATTCAGTATATAAATGAACATTTCATCTAATTGAAATCTGTCTCATCTGCCAGATAATTAATCTGGAATGCTTACAAATCTGCTTTCTAAGCACAATAACTATATGTGGTTAAGAGATATCCAAAAGACAACTCTATTGTAAGCAAAACAATGGTTTTATTTTAGAAAGAATACAACAAATGAGCAAGACAAGAAGATCTTGTGGTGTAAATAGGTAACTCGGACCATTTTTTTCTCTAGATTATACTGATTAGTCACAAATGTGTGTGTGTGTAAATGAAGCTGTAAAGGCCCCTTTACACACTGCAACATCGCTAACGACATCGCTGTAACGTCACCATTTTTTTGACGTAATAGTGACCTCCCCAGCGACATTGCAGTGTGTGAAACGCATGAGCGACCTGGCCCCCGCTGTGAGGTTGCTGATCGCTACAAATCTTTAGGCCCCTTTACACACTGAGACATTCTAGCGATCCCACCAGCGATCCCAACCTCGCCGGGATCACTACAAAGTCTCTGGTGAGTCGCTGGTAAGCTGTCAAACAGGCAGACCTGCCAACAACGCAGCAGCGATACGGACCTGCAGAACGACCTCGCTGGTCATTGGGTACGTGTCAAAGCAGCTATTTGATAGGGAAGTCGCTAACGAAGTCATTGTAACGGTGTCAAACACACCGATACATGCTGCACAGCGGGAAACAAAGGACCAAAAAATGGTCCTGAAAGATTTGTAGCGATCAGCAACCTCACAGCGGGGGCTAGGTCGCTGATGCGTTTCACACACTGCAATGTTGCTGGGGAGGTCGCTATTAAGTCACAAAACCGGTGACGTTACAGCGATGTTGTTAGCGATGTTGCAGTGTGTAAAGGGGCCTTTTCAGGACCATTTTTTGGTCCTTTGTTTCCCGCTGAGCAGCATGCATTGGTGTGTTTGACACCGTTACAACGATTTCGTAATGGCCACTTTACACACAGAGATAAATCTTTGGCAGATCTGTGGTTGCAGTGAAATCATGGACATATTGTTCCATTTGTACACAGCCACAAACCTGGCACTGATTGTCCACAATTTCACTGCAACCACAGATCTGCCACAAATTTATCTCTGTGTATAAAGTGGCCTTTAGCGACTTCCCTTTTAAATAGCTGCTTTAAAACGTCCCCAATGACCAGCTAGGTTGTTCTGCAGGTCCGTATCGCTGCTGCATCGTTGGTAAGGTCTGCCTGTTTGACAGCTCACCAGCGACTCACCAGAGACTATGTAGCGATCCCGGCCAGGTTAGGATCGCAGGTGGGATCGCTAGAAAGTCTCAGTGTGTAAAGGGGCCTTAAGCCCACCAGACATTGAAATGCTCATTTGACTGACAGTTCTACCTTCCCAACTGCCCCATATACATGGATCATTGGCTCTGTTACCCAGTTTTGCAATACAGGGCCCATTGGCTCTATGACTCATTTGGGTGAGTCGAGTGATCCCCATACACATTCGCTGAGATGGCAGTCAGACAAATGATGCTTCAGCCAATCGTTTGGCTGACAGCCATCTCAGCTGATACTCCATACCCAGGAGACCTCACTTCAGTCAGCACTCCTGTGTTCTCTGAGAGAAAATCACTTACTGACACGATGGCCAGTGGCTTATCTCCACAATGTGATAGACAGTCTGAAATCGGACATGCACAATCAACTTTTTCCCGACCATCAGTCTGACCATACACATTGGATCATTGAACAGACCCCTCAATATTAGCAGCTTCAGCCAACAGTATGGGGGCCTTTAGGGTATGTCAGCGCTTTAGTTTTGTCGCAACCAAAAAAATGCACCATGTGGCCAAAGGAATGTATAAAAAAACACCTGTTTTGTGTGTTGGTCTATTTCGATGCATTTTTTATGCTTTTTTTGAGCATGCATTTTGGATGTCTTTTTTTTATCTCCAATGGATGAAAAATGCAGAAAAATGTAAAAAGATTTAACATGCTGCCTTTTTGTGGTCCCCACAAAAATGCAGCCCCAAAAAAAGCCAATCTGAAGTCTCAAAGAATTTGCTGGGGAAGAAAAAGCATGCAGTATGTGGTGACTAAAAGGCCACCACAAACTGCACCAAAAATGCATCAAAAACTTCAGTGTGCGCATGGGGCCTTAGTATAATTCCATAGTGAAAAGTTTAGATTATAGGGCTGGTAGAATGATTAGTTAGGATTTCATGGCCAATCCAACCTAAAAAAACAAACATTTTAAAGGCTCCACAGAACAAGATTTTTGTCAAGTGTAAACCCTCATATCAACAGGTTGCACCCGGGGGTGTGGTGTTTAATTGTTATGTCAGCACCTCATCTTTGCTTTGCAGTTCTTATCTTATCTGTTCACTTAACCTTCTGCCACAGGGTAATTAAAATACTTTGCTAGCTCAAAAAAATCTCTAAAATGTTTAAAATAGAATACAGTCAAACATTTTCTTTTTTTATTCTCTTTCCTGGCATCTCATGAGAAAAGTTAATAAAAAAGCAAGATATAAACAAATGCTGAGAGAAATCATACAAAAGCCACCTGAATGCCAAAACAGCCTTAAGCAAAAACACAATTTATAAAATATACAACATTATAAAAAATAGGAAAGATGGCATGTGAAAAAAGGACACGGCAAGAAAAATGCAGCAGAGAGCTTAAACAAATATTGAAGCTAGTACACTCATATACAAAACATTGGTTTAAGCCTAAACCTTCTACAACAAATGCACATGAATTTCATAAATATATTTATTAGCTAAGGTACACATCTGAATAAGCTCTATAGGCGAAACCAATGGTGTTGCATCAAATGTATTAATGATGTAGTTTCACAATACAAATTGATATCATGTTGCAAGGATATACAATATTGGAATGGTGGAGGTTGGACTGTTATGATTGTGACTGATTAGAGTTGAGCGAGTACCTAACTATTTGTACTCTCTATACTCATAACAAGTACTGTCAAATACTGTCTAATATTTGTGTATTCAATCTGAATAGCGTGTGCAATGCAAGTCAATGAGGAAAATTCGAAAAGTAACAAGTAACCCGAATGCCGCACTATTTGCTACTCGCATGAATAGTACAACATTCGCGTTACTCGTTATTTTGTGAGCTTTTCCCCTTTGACTTGCATTTCAGAAGCTATTCAGAATGAATACGCGAGTATTAGACAGTATTCATTATGAGTATAGCGAGTACGAATTGTTAGGTTCTCGCTCAACTCTATGGCTGATAGATAGAGCTAAGTGGCATTTGCCCTAGAAGAGATATCTTTCACTTTATCCCCTACAAGCTTGTTTTCATTTTTTTCAGAAGTCACAAAGTCAATTATAAACTATAGTAGCTTCAACACTACTTTGCTCATTAAGCTGGCTTTACACGTCTTTAAAAATGTACATCTTTTAAATATTCAGTAAAGAAATAGCTTATTTCAAGATGTATAACTTTTTTAACTGATATTAAAAAAGAAAAAAGTGCAAAAGTGCAAAAAGGTTAGAGAATCCAAATGCATGACTGTGACTTGTTGATGTCACCATAACTTCTCTCGTTCCCACCTTCTCTTCCATTCCTTATACAGTAAGGTCCAGAAATATTTGGACAGTGACACAATTTTCGCGAGTTGGGCTCTGCATGCCACCACATTGGATTTGAAATGAAACCTCTACAACAGAATTCAAGTGCAGATTGTAACGTTTAATTTGAAGGTTTGAACAAAAATATCTGATAGAAATTGTAGGAATTGTACACATTTCTTTACAAACACGCCACATTTTAGGAGGTCAAAAGTAATTGGACAAATAAACCAAACCCAAACAAAATATTTTTATTTTCAATATTTTGTTGCGAATCCTTTGGAGGCAATCACTGCCTTAAGTCTGGAACCCATGGACATCACCAAACGCTGGGTTTCCTCCTTCTTAATGCTTTGCAAGGCCTTTACAGCCGCAGCCTTCAGGTCTTGCTTGTTTGTGGGTCTTTCCGTCTTAAGTCTGGATTTGAGCACGTGAAATGCATGCTCAATTGGGTTAAGATCTGGTGATTGACTTGGCCATTGCAGAATGTTCCACTTTTTTGCACTCATGAACTCCCGGGTAGCTTTGGCTGTATGCTTGGGGTCATTGTCCATCTGTACTATGAAGCGCCGTCCGATCAACTTTGCGGCATTTGGCTGAATCTGGGCTGAAAGTATATCCCTGTACACTTCAGAATTCATCCGGCTACTCTTGTCTGCTGTTATGTCATCAATAAACACAAGTGACCCAGTGCCATTGAAAGCCATGCATGCCCATGCCATCACCTTGCCTCCACCATGTTTTACAGAGGATGTGGTGTGCCTTGGATCATGTGCCGTTCCCTTTCTTCTCCAAACTTTTTTCTTCCCATCATTCTGGTACAGGTTGATCTTTGTCTCATCTGTCCATAGAATACTTTTCCAGAACTGAGCTGGCTTCATGAGGTGTTTTTCAGCAAATTCAACTCTGGCCTGTCTATTTTTGGAATTGATGAATGGTTTGCATCTAGATGTGAACCCTTTGTATTTACTTTTATGGAGTCTTCTCTTTACTGTTGACTTAGAGACAGATACACCTACTTCACTGAGAGTGTTCTGGACTTCAGTTGATGTTGTGAACGGGTTCTTCTTCACCAAAGAAAGTATGCGGCGATCATCCATCACTGTTGTCATCCGTGGACGCCCAGGCCTTTTTGAGTTCCCAAGCTCACCAGTCAATTCCTTTTTTCTCAGAATGTACCCGACTGTTGATTTTGCTACTCCAAGCATGTCTGCTATCTCTCTGATGGATTTTTTCTTTTTTTTCAGCCTCAGGATGTTCTGCTTCACCTCAATTGAGAGTTCCTTAGACCGCATGTTGTCTGGTCACAGCAACAGCTTCCAAATGCAAAACCACACACCTGTAATCAACCCCAGACCTTTTATCTACTTCATTGATTACAGGTTAACGAGGGAGACGCCTTCAGAGTTAATTGCAGCCCTTAGAGTCCCTTGTCCAATTACTTTTGGTCCCTTGAAAAAGAGGAGGCTATGCATTACAGAGCTATGATTCCTAAACCCTTTCTCCGATTTGGATGTGAAAACTCTCATATTGCAGCTGGGAGTGTGCACTTTCAGCCCATATTATATATATAATTGTATTTCTGAACATGTTTTTGTAAACAGCTAAAATAACAAAACTTGTGTCACTGTCCAAATATTTCTGGCCCTGACTGTATGTTAACACTATGGAATATTTGGAGAGAATGTGATGTGCCTCGTTTCACAACATGTATTTGGAAAGGTGATGATGCCAACAAGAGTTTAAGTGCTCAATTGCTCTACAATACTTAAAGGCAACTTCTTTATCTTTTAATAAAATTATTTAAACCCTGTATAAACTTGACAATAAAAATACCTGAACTGTAGAGGGAATCGGTCAGCTGATGCATGCTGCCCAAATTGCAGACAGCATGTATCAGACACTGACTGTATGATCACAGACAGGTATATCTTACTCTGAAACGCTGCAGAATTTCAGGAAAAAAACTTTTAAAGGGAACCTGTCAGGTCCAATATTTACCAAGAACCACGAGCAATTCTGGGTGCATATTGCTAACCCCTGCCTAGCGTTTCCAGCCTATAGTAGCATAGATAAAGGCATCTTTAGAAACAGTATTTCGATTGATCCCATATGATATGCTAATGATGCCAGCAACTGGTCGCGAGGACGTTAATTCCCTTAGCTAGTCGGCCCCCTCAGCATGTAAGCACACATCTGTGGGCGTCCAAACATAGTAATGAATGTGCAGCATCAGAGGATGGTCGCACTCACCTCTCTGCTGCAATCTTGTCCAACTCCTGGATTTTGGCTCAGTGCGCATGATCCCAGACTTTTGGTCATGCATACTTTGAAGCTGGGTGGATGTGTCCTGGCTCAATCTCGTGTAGTGCGCATAACCAAAAGTCCGGGATCATGCGCACTGAGCTGAAATCCAGGAGTTAGACGCGATGGCAGCAGAGAGGTGAGTGCGACCATGGCTCTGATGCTGCGCTTTCATTAGCATGTTAGCACACCCACAGGGGTGTGCTTACATGCTAAAGGGGCTGAATATCCAAGGAAATAACGCCCTTGTGACTAGTCACTGGCCTCATTAGCATATGAGAAAAGATCTTTAGAAATACTTTTCTAAAGATCTCTTTATCTATGCTACTAGATACAGGGACAGTTGGGCAGGGATTAGCAATATGCACCCAGGACTGCTTGTGGCTCTGGGTGAATATTGCACCTGACAGGTTCCCTTTAATAGCCACTGAGCATCGAGTCATGCTGTTAGGATGGTGATCCCCTAGCGGCTTTTCCCCTCCCACTAACAGTAACTGACAGGTCTCTGTATATATGCATAGAGTAGTGTGGTCACCCTCGGTTATTAAAAATATTTTATTTTATGAAACGACACAGCGTTTCAGAGTTAAACATATCTGGCTGGGATAATGCAGCCAGTGCCTGATACACGCTGCCCTTGGTTTGGACAGCATGTATCAGCTGACAGGTTCCCTTTAACAGTGCATAATTTGTGCCAACAATGTTAATTTACATTTGATTTTGAAAATAGTTTTTAAATCTTAGTAATCGTTGCACTTTATAATAATAGTATACCTTTCACTTTGATGGGACTGGAGTTTTTCTTAAACATATCTACTTTGCGCATTGCCATGTTACAAGAAAGCTGTAACAGAACATAAGTAGGAGACAACATGTGTATGAAGAGCCAACAGAACGCGTGAAATGTTGTCCTGTGCACATGTGGTTTCGTGAGAACAGTGATCTTGGTTCCAGTTATTGGGATCCTGGACCAGGTTTATGAGGAAATAAAAGGAACTCAGCTCTAACTTCCATTAAGACACATCTGCATTATTCTACTTTGATGAAAAAAGGCACAAAGAAGCAGCACAGACCATTAACAGCTATAGTTTAGTCCCCTTTCAGCTTGCCGAATAGCAGGTTTACCAGATCCCATGTGGGATTTTCAAGCATTTTATCACAAATATCAGACAGTTTGTGATTTTTACATTCATTATTATTGTCTGCATAATTCAGAAGTACAAGCAGATACATTTTTTTCTAATATGCAGCTGACAATACGCAGTATATAGTTGCCATGCCACAGTCTTCTCTCTCGTCTTCTACCATAGCCATGCACAGTTTGTTGTGCACACTGATTCAGTTGGTTTGACAGTGAATTTATCTTCCGGGGACCAAAGACATGTTGAAATCCAACGTGTCAGATACTTCATTGCCCAGGCATTTTTTAAAGGGGAATTTGTCAGTTCTATTGTAGGTTTAATGGTCTCAATGTTGGCTAATCCTATTTAAATCGATAGTTTTGACCAACTATACAAGTGTATTTGGCCAGGTATGGACATATATACTGTATATATTGTGCAGCTTCCTTTTAGAGCTCAGTTTGAAGATTTATCTGACCTATTCTTTATAGTTCTGAAAAAGACAAGGATAGGCAGTTTGCACGTCCATGGGGAATCCCAACATGATCATACCAAATAAATATATGGAGGCCATACCCAACCATTTTGTTGGCTGACCATCTAGTGCAATTATTCTACTCCAGATGATGTCAGTGGATATAAGGATATAAGGTACTGGATAGCTTTACTTTAAAAGTCTAATTGTATCTCAGCAACTTTCCCTGTTCTCCCAATAAGGGTACGCTTACACAAGTGTATAAATTGGACAAGTGTAATATGAGAAAATCTCACATTGCACTCGGACCAATGTTCTTCAATGAAGGAGAGCAGATGGTCAGCTTTTTTCTCATACAGATTCTGGATGAAAGTAAAGTCATAGCATGCTGCAATTGTCAGCATGAGACGTGTCACTTGCACCCATACAAGTCTATGGGTGCGAGTGAAACATCAGACTGCACTCGAATGAGATCCAAGTGCAGTGCAATAATGCCATTATCTGATAATGGAGGAGATGGGAAAATTAATCCCTCCCTCTCCTCCACAGCACCTGCCCCCACCTCTGCAGCCGTGATCCGATTGCAGGATCGGATTATAGTTGTGTGACACCCGGCTCACACTGGCAGCACAGCGAGAGCAGAGGGTCATTAGCATATCGCATCCGATACTCTCGCATTGGATGCCATACCATCATGTGAAGCCAGCCTAAAGAAAAGATCCATGCTCAATTGAGTTGAGTGAGTATGTACGTAGCAGAATAAGGGGAGATAGCTGTTGGTCAAATAGTCATCTATGTTGTAGTTCACCAAAAGTCCCATGCGTTTTTCTACAGATCTTAAGCGACGTTCAGGATGCAATTTTATTCAGCCTGGACGCTGACTGAGTATTTGTTGCCTATCATGCTGAGGATATTGATGTAGCTGCTTAACACATGATTAAAAATTCAACAAAATGTCTCTTTACATTGCTGGTCGTATCTTACTTAAAATAATTAAAGGGTATCACTCTGGTCCAGTGTCAATATTCTGCTGCCATTCGATGAGTGTCCTGTGAACCTGTCCTATCTGTCAGCATGTCCAACTATTTGACCAGGGTCATGAAAATTGATATGTCCAAAAAATGGAAACTGAAATGTAGAGCTCCACTTAACACTAACTTTAAAAAAAATAATTGTGAAGTTATTAAGAAATGGCTCCAAAATATATTATTACTATAACTACCGCTCAACGTGAAGCTACCTGTAATGTTCACTTAGCAATGGAATATGCCACCACCAGAACAAAACGAGAAGTAAAGACTGTAACTGAGAAACCAGTAACTTTTGCTCTATCACTCTGTGGTTTTCATCACTTTGTGCTTTATTTTCATTTCCCTTTCTATCTTTGTCGAATGTTAAAGAATTCCTTTCGCTGCTGTCATGGTTATGCAAATCATTAATAAGATGGCCTGCTGATGTATTTATTATGTTAGTCATAACTGTGGAAAGGAGATACATCTGCAAGACACTTAAACGGCTAATTGGAAAAATGAAGTGTGAGAACTCAGCACCAAAAAATAATGCCACAATGTTAGCGAAAATAATCCGTCAGTCAAATGAAGCAGAAGAGACATGGTGTTTGTATTGCTGCCTTATGCTATTGGTTAGGTGTAAAGCTCTTATAGTATGTGACTACAGATCTTCTGAAAAATATGTCTGTTATCTCTCAGTTAACCATTAGAGAATATTTATGGGGATTTTTTTAAGCCACCTAAAGCTAAGTTCTGTGTCTACAAACATAGGGCAATATAAACTACCATAAAAATCCAACTCATGCATAAATTATAGCTACTAAGTTTGTACAATATGTAGTACATTTTCATGCTATGACATTTACTATTCACAATGAGGAAAATTTAGAACTCTAAGGCCTAAGCCACACGGCATGAAAATCGGACTGAGTGGAGTGCGATAAAACATTGCATTCCACTCGGACCAATATGTGTCATCACCCATGACCAATTATTTTCTCGGCCCCAATCGGACCGAGAAAACAATCGCAGCATGCTGTAATTGTGATGCAAGACTCTTTCTCTCGCACCCATTGAAGTCTAGGGGGTGAGAGAAAGGTCGCACTGAACTCGCGGTACACCAGTGTACGGCGAGTGCAGGGCGAGAATCGCAATAGCCGGCTACAGAGGAGAGAGGGAGATAAATCCCTCCCTCTCCTCCTCCATACCGGCCCTACCCTTCTGAGCGCTGGCCTGCCCCAACGCAGTTGAGGTCCGATCGCATGATCGGACTTCAGTCGCAGTGACACTCGGATGACACTCGGCTCATGCTGTGCTGCCAGCATGAGCCGAGTGTCATGTGAGGATCACATTAGTCCCTGTCAGGCCCCGGCCTAAAAGTTAACCTGTTGGCATTGCCCACAGCAAGAAAAAAATAAATCACAGCCCAGCTCTAAATCTTTTAAGGAAACAGACGTTTTTGTGTTTGTGCTTTGTTTTTTTTATCAACTGACATTGTCTTTGTGGGTCAAGTCGTAGTTTTGAATTACACCATTTATTATGCCATATAATATAATGAAAAACAAAAAAGTGGGGTAAAATAGTGAAAATAAAAATAATTCTGCCATTGTTTCATGGGTTTTATTTTTACATTGTTCACTGTACGTAAAAAAATGACCTTGTAGTAGGATATTGCAGGTCAGAACAATTACGACAATACCAAAATTATATTTTTCTGTATATTTTTTGAGGTTTCAAAAAAAATCAGAGCCTTGTAAAAAAAATTGTATCTGTCATCATTTCCTGAAAACTATAAGTTATTTATTTTTTTTGTATGGAGCTAGGTAGGGGATTTGTTTTTGCACCCTGCGCTCATAATTTTATTGATGCAGCTTTGGAATATATGTGGAGCTTTTATTTTTCTTGACTGCACTACACTGTGTGCAGAATTATTAGGCAAATGAGTATTTTCATCACATGATACTTTTTATACATGTTGTCCTACTCTAAGCAGTATAGGCTTGAGAGCCAACTACTAATTAAGTAAATCAGGTGATGTGTATCTCTGTAATGAGGAGGGGTGTGGTGTAATGACATCAACACCCTATATAAGGTGTGCTTAATTATTAGGCAACTTCCTTTCCTTTGGCAAAATGGGTCAGAAGAGAGATTTGGAGATTTGACGGGCTCTGAAAAGTCCAAAATTGTGAGATGTCTGGCAGAGGGATGCAGCAGTCTTGAAATTGACAAACATTTAAAGCATGATCACCGAACAATCAAGCGTTTCATGGCAAATAGCCAACAGGGTCGCCAGAAGCGTGTTGGGCAAAAAAGGCGCAAAATAACTGCCCATGAATTGAGGAAAATCAAGCGTGAAGCTACCAAAATGTGATTTGCCACCAGTTTGACCATATTTCAGAGCTGCAACGTTACTGGAGTATCAAAAAGCACAAGATGTGCCATACTCAGGGACATGGCCAAGGTAAGGAAGGCTGAAAAACGACAAGCTTTGAACAAGAAACATAAGATAAAACGTCAAGACTGGGCCAAGAAATATCTTAAGACTGATTTTTCAAAGGTTTTATGGACTGATGAAATGAGAGTGACTCTTAATGGGCCAGATGTATGGGCCAGAGGCTGGATTTGTAAAGGGTAGAGAGCTCCACTCAGACTCAGACGCCAGCAAGGTACAGGTGGGGTACTGGTATTTGCTGGTATCATCAAAGATGAACTTGTGGGACCTTTTTCTGAGTTGAGAATGGAGTGAAGCTCAACTCCCAGACCTACTGCCAGTTTCTGGAAGAAAACTTCTTCAAGCAGTGGTACAGGAAGAAGTCGGTATCGTTCAAGAAAAACATGATTTTCATGCAGGACAATGCTCCATCACTTGCATCCAACTACTCCACAGCGTGGCTGGCCAGTAAAGGTCTAAAAGATGAAAAAATAATGACATGGCCCCCTTGTTCACCTGATTTGAACTCCATAGAGAACCTGTGGTCCCTCATAAAATGGGAGATTGACAGGGAGGGAAAACAATACACCTCTCGGAACAGTTCCTGGGAGGCTGTGGTGGCTGCTGCACGCAGTGTTGATCATAAACAGATCAAGCAACTGACAGAATCTATGGATGGTAGGCTGTTGAATGTCATCATAAAGAAAGGTGGCTATATTGGTCACTAATTTTTTGGGGTTTTGTTTTTGCATGTCAGAAATGTTTATTTGTAAATTTTGTGCAGTTATATTAGTTTACCTGGTGAAAATAAACAAGTGAGATGGAAATATATTTGGTTTTTATTAAGTTGCCTAATAATTCTGCACAGTAATAGTTACATGCAAAAACAGATATCCTCCTAAGAAAGCCAAATCTAAGAAAACCCCACTCCAACTTCCAAAAATATTAAGCTTTGATATTTATGAGTCTTTTGGGTTGATTAAGAACATAGTTGTTGATTAATAATAAAAAATCCTCTAAAATACAACTTGCCTAATAATTCTGCACACGGTGTATTGTAGATGCTTCCTTCCTGTCTTAACCATATGCCCCCCATGCCTTTACCCTTTCCCACTGATCCCCCCCCACTAAACAAAGGACACTTGCTTGGATAAATTGGCCAAATTGGCCCTTTATTACCCAAACAAAACAGTAAATACCTTTCTATAAGCGAGGCGGATTCTTCGAGCTCCAAAAATCTGGCGTTCCCATAATATTGATAAACCATCTGGGGTTACTCACAGCAGCGACTACCAGCTCGGGAACACCACTTACTTGAAAACCATTTCCCTAACACCGACTTCCAGGGGATCCCATCCTGGACAGCCACTAACTCCGCCAAATAATTATCATTCCAAAAGGAAAAAGGTGGGGGTTACCATCCACCTGATGTATAACCCCTCACCACCATTTTACCACCAACTCCAAGAACCCATCTCACTACCGCTTGTCGAAATGACAAGAACAAATGATTAAATGCAACATTATATTCTTAACAATCCACACATCAACTCAACACAGAGCAGGAGGGCGGGACCTTTATTGGTGGCCACACGTGTCACTATAGTAGTCTCCACTCCCCCTCCTGACCCTATAAACCCATTTCAAAACTTAAAGTGCACCGCCCCGGGGCTCGCCCGGGCTGCCGAGCCGCTCGGATCCATGCTCGTCGGTGGGTGGCTCGAGCTCTCCACGGACCCAAGGGTCATGTCGCTCTGACAGGGGGTCTGGCGCTGCACATAGGGACTTTGGTGGGGAGGTCCACGGCCGGAGCCACGGTGGTTTGTAGGGTATTTTAAGTTCGTGACGCCACCCACGGGTTGTGGTGAATGGATGGACACCACCGCTGCCTTTGACTAGGCTCCCGGGGACTGTGTTGCGCAGCTTGGTGTTGACCCCCTCCGTGGGTAGGGGGGATGATGGTCCCGGGGGCCCGAGGGAGGTGCTGAGGCGAGGGGATGGATGCGTGCTGGGGTGTCGGAGAGGTGCAGCGTGGTGCGCGGCCCAAAGGCACTGTTGTACTCACTATGAGAAAACACGCTGAAGTCTCTAGTAAACCAAACAAGATGGTGAATGGTGCCCGCAGCAGGCTGCAGTTTCCCCTTAACAGGTTGGTGGTTTCCGCCTTTCTCCTGCACCTCTCTTGTGTGAAAGTTATGACTCTTATGCATAAGCAACGGTAGTCCGCTCCCCGGCTTGCTGTGTGTCGGGAGAGCCCTGTTTGCCCGCAGCCACTGGCCCCTTGGGTCTCTATGCCTTGGCGGTGGCTTTATCCTAATCGTTGGGCTGTTGTCTTCAGTCAGGTCTTGTGTGGGAAAGGTCCTAAAGTCCAGTCCTCAATCAGTTGATTTGACTTAGCCTAGTTGTTTCTGGGCCTCGTACTGGGTCTGAGTACCCCTCCTCGTGCTCCGGTTTCCAATCGGCTCCCCGGTTCGGTACCGGTGGGCCACCGCCCGTCCCCAATCCCTACGGTTCCATCAGCTGTAATCCCAGCTCCTGCAGGCGGCCACCACTGTCTACCTCTTTGCCAGAGGTGACTGGGCTCCAACCCAGACACCTGGTGTAGACTTTGGCAGGCCTGAGCACAGGTCTGCCCTTGAACTTGACTCCACTTCTCTCCACTGTCAAGACTAATCTAGACTGTTTTCCCGAATCCGGGCCTGTGAACTCCTCGGTGGGTGGAGCCAACTGCCTGGCTCCGCCCCCTGGTGTGAGCATCAAACCCGGTGGGTGGTGACAAAGGTTTGTAGTTTGGCTGCTGTCACCTTTTTAGGGGAGGGGTGTGTGTGCATGGGACTACCTGGGACGACCTGACTAGTCCAGGGCATCACAAAAGCACCCCCCCACTCTTATACCAACCCCCTAAATCTTTCACCCCCCCAGAGCCTGCGCTTTCCTTTCCTCCCAAAGGTTAACCCCTCAATTCCCTCCACAGTGAGTCATGGGTCACTTTGCCCATGGCTCCGCTGTGGGCTCCATTCAATCTTTAGGTGGTAGAAGTGCAACAAACAAAAAATCCAGTCAATTCTGGCTTTTGTGTTTTCAACTTTTAACATACAATTTAAACAATTTTCACAGTTTGATAGATCAGACATTTTCAACAACCACAATACCAGGTGTATTTAATAAAAAAAAATATTTTTTTTGAAGGCAGAAAGAGTGTATTTAAATTTTTTTTTTTTCTTTTTAAGTTTACCAAGGGAACTTGAACCTGTGATCCTTCGATCCCTTATATAATGCATCATAGTTCTCTTGTGCAGCTTAAGCTGGGTTCACACTAAACGACAGCGACAACGACGTCGCTGTTACGTCACCATTTTCGGTGACGTAACAGCGACCTTGTAAGTCGCTGTTATGATCGCTGCTTAGCTGTCAAACACAGCAGAAGCAGCGATCATAAGGTCGCTGTGCTACATGTTCAGAGAGCAGGGAGCCGCGCTTAGCGCTGGCTCCTTGCTCTCCTGCAGCACACATCGGGTTAATTAACCCGATGTGTGCTGCAGCTACATGTCACAGTTCAGAGAGCAGGGAGCCGCGCTTAGCGCTGGCTCCTTGCTCTCCTGCAGCACACATCGGGTTAATTAACCCGATGTGTGCTGCAGCTACATGTCACAGTTCAGAGAGCAGGGAGCCGCGCGCACTGCTTAGCGCTGGCTCCTTGCTCTCCTTGCTACAGTATACATCGGGTTAATTACCCGATGCATACTGCAGCCACATGTCACAGTGCAGGAGCCGGCACTGGCAGCAAGGGCGGCGGAGGCTGGTAACCAGCGTAAACATCGGGTAACTAGGGAAAGGTCTTCCCTTGGTTACCCGATGTTTACGCTGGTTACAGCTTACCGCAGCTGCGAGTGCCGGCTCCTGCTCGCTTCATTTCGTCGCTCTCTCGCTGTCACACACAGCGATGTGTGTGTCACAGCGGGAGAGTGACGACCAAAAAATGAAGCTGGACATTCAGCAACGACCGGCGACCTCACAGCAGGGGCCAGGTCGTTGCTGGATGTCACACACAGCGACAGCGACGGGACGTCGCTGCAACGTCACAGAAAATGGTGACGTAGCAGCGACGTCGTTGTCGTTGTCGCTGTGTGTGACACCAGCTTAAGTCTGCACAGGAGGACTATGATGGTAGTTACGTGCCTTTCAGCAGAACCCTGTCTACCATTGAAACCCATCTTCTCCTTAAGGCCACTTTACACACAGAGATAAATCTTTGACAGATCTGTGGTTGCAGTGAAATCATGGACATATTGGTCTATTTGTACACAGCCACAAACCTGGCACTGATTGTCCACAATTTCACTGCAACCACAGATCTGCCGCAGATTTATCTCTGTGTGTAAAGTGGCCTTTACACTCAATGTAGGGTGCCCATGGGAGCTGGCACACTGATAATGGCGTCATTTAAATGCTGTTGCTGGTGATGGACAGAAGCATTTAAATGGTTGAGCTGCAGCAATTGATGCAAACTCCAGTTGCTGCAGTTACAAGAAGATGCTGACTACATAACACAGCCAGCATCTGCCTCGTATGAAGTATACTAAGCTCCTGAGCTGGTGTTATTCAGTAATCTATGATGAAAATGTGTGACATAGCTTGGTAGAGGGTTATCAAGAGCAGAATACGGTCATGGACCAAAGTATTGGAACCTTAAAATTGTTCCAGAAAATGAAGTACTACTCACAGAAAATTATTGCATTACAGATGTTTTGTCATACAAATGTTTATTTCCTTTGTGTGTATTGGAGCAACACAGAACGTCAGAGGGAAAAAAAGGAAAGTCAGACATTATTTAGCACAAAATGTAAAAATGGGCTGGACAAATTTGTTTGCACATTTGCAAAATTGTGTGTAAACAACTTTTTCAAGCATATGATGCTCATTCAAACTCACATGTAGCAAGTAAGAGGTGTGGGCAATATGAAAATCACACCAGAAGTTCACTCAATCTTTGCATTATGTGTCTGAGTGCCACACTAAGTATGGAGAACAGAGAGAGAAGAGAACTGTCTGAGGACATGAGTGCCAAAATTGTTGAAAAATATCAACAATCTCAAGGTTACAAATTCATCTACAGAGATATTCATGTTCCTTTGTCCATGAAGCACAACATAATCAAGACGTTTACAACCTATGGCACTAGCACTATATCTAATCTCTCTGGATGTGGAGGGCAGACAAAAATTCATGAAAGGTTACATCGCAGGATAGTCCAATTGTGTATAAACCATCTCAATCAAGTTGTAAAGAAATTTCAGCTGTCCTGCAGGCTCAGGGTGCATCAGTGTCAGCGTGAACTATCCATCATCATTGTAATGAAATGAAACACTATGGCAGGAGATCCAGGAGGACCCCACTTCTAACACAAAGACATAAGAAGTTAGACTGCAGTTTGCCAAAATGTATGTGAATAAGCCAAAATCCTTCTGGGAAATCGTCTTTGCTGATAGATGAGACCAAGATAGATTGTTTTTGTAAAGCACATTATTCTACTGTTTTTTGAAAAACAAATGAGGCCTACAATGAAAAGAACACAGTACCTACAGTTAAATATGGTGGAGTTGAAAGATGTTTTGCAATAGTGTTAGTGTAGTCTCCAGTGTCATAAAGCTGGGTTTGAGGCTTAAGTTACAGGTCTTACAGCAGGACAGTGACCCCAAACATACTTGAAGAAGTCCCTAGAAATGGATGGAGAAATGCACTGGAGAGTTCTGAAGTGTCCAGCATTGTGTACTGATCTAAATCTCATTGAAAACCTGTAGAGAGATTTTAAAATTGCTGTTGGGAGTAGGTACCCTTCAAATTGGAGAGACCTGGAGAAGTTTGCAAGCTTGAAAAGCTTGTAGATGGTGAAGTGATTAATTGCAGTTATTTATTCCAAAGGGAGTGCAACCAAAAATTAAGTTGAGATGCCAAAAATTTTGTCCGGCATGATTTGGGGGTTTTATGTGAAATTATGCCCAATTTCCCTTTTTTCCTCATTTTTTTGTGCAGTTTCAATTCACACAAACAAAATAAATGCATATAACAAAACACATATTTGTAATATTTTTCTTTGAGAAATACCTCATTTCCTGGAACAAGATCAAGGGTGCCAACACTTTTGGTTATCACTGTATGTAATGTAAACTGTACTGTGATTGTTTTTTACAGCCAGCAAAAGCCATTTCTCTTATAAATCTCCAAATTAAATTGTGAAAAAAAAGAAATCTGAATAAGGCTGGTTGCTACAATGAGTTTTACATTTGGACTCTGCAAATTTTCGCTGCATGAAAATGTAGCCTCTTACAATCACAGCAAAATGATGGATTTATAGAACTCTCCTGTCCACTGTACTTTCTTTTTTTAAATCAGTGTAAACTGACCTATGGTGCGAGTTTCAAATCCGCAAGATGTCAACTTCACTTGCGGGAACACTGAGCTTTATGCGTAGATTTTCATACAGGGCCAGCCTTGCAATAGATGCAGAAAAAAATGCAGGTAAAAGTGCACATGCGTTTTAAGTACATTTCGGCTGTGTAAATGCCAAAACAAAATCCATAAAATTTAAAAATACATAAAGGTATCAATAAAGTTTTGACATAGCAGCTTTGTTTAAAACATGACACTATGATAAAACTATGAAATAAAAGCACATGTAAAAAAACACATGTAAAAAAAGCACAGAAAAATCTATGTCAAAAAATGCAAGTAAACAACAGCAAAAGTTCACCAAAAGCTCATCGTGGGAATGTAGCCTGACATTATTTGATGAATAATAATTATACCACATAGGCAACTTAAAGGGAATATAGCAGCAGGTTTTTGCCCTGTAAGCTGAGGACAGCATGATGCAGGGGTTAAAAAAACCCCAAAAAGTAACTATGCCTCTGTTATTTGTGTGTGTGCTATTGTTTACTTAAACTAATGACTTTATTACCCTATGATTAATATTGCAAGACTAAAAGCACTTGTGCAGAGAAGTCAGACATGTTCCCTTGCTATGATTGACACCTCACTCTCCATGTACAATCTCCATAGAAAGGCTGGTGTGGGCGAGACAGCTCTCCCAGCTTAGCTACATGCTTAAAACTCAATTCTGTGATTAGTATGGCTGCTCCCAGTAATCTATGTGATACACCATTGGATTCAGTATTTCCTTGCCTAAGTTATATTGTTGTCAGATGAGGTAGCAAAAATCTGATGACAGATTCCCTTTAAGTCCAAAATGTGCAGCATAAAAGAAACTAACATTTCAAATAAAAAAATTAAAAAAATATCTTAAAAGGTGATTTACCCTTCAGTGGAATTTTTTAGCTGTTCCAGAATTAAAGGGGTATTCCCAACATGAACATTTATCGAATACCAAGAAGATATGACATAGTTGCATAGAAAACGTGGGTTCTAGCAATGGGACACAGAGCGTTTTCTAAAACAGAGCCCCACTCCTCACTGATTTCATGAGAGAGTTATTTGGAAATCCTATCCAAATTTTTGAAAGTTCTGATCCCCTCTCAATTGATGGCACGTGCAGGGCCCTATTCCTAAGATACATTCAGGTCTCACAACCTCTGTACGTTAATGGTATATCCTGTGAACATGCCACAAATGTGGCGTTCACACCAAAAGGAGCCTGACACACAGTGAAAAAACAACCAAAACCACACAATAAATTGGGAGGGGACACAATAACAATGGTGGGCCCTGACACTAGTGATAGGGTAGATAGACACCTCCTATCCTCACCTGTAGCTGTCTCTACTCTGTTAGCAAGTCCCCATACAGTCTCTGCAACTGTCGCCGAGCAGCACGCTGAGACTCTGGGAAACCCTATAGATGCCCTGACTAGTGAGAGGCAGGTAAGGTTCACTAAACCCACCACTGCACTAAAAAGACAAGAAGGTATGGGAACAAATAGGGGAAAATCAGCAACATAAAAGGATAAAGTTCGGCTTCTGGAACACCCCAACAAAAGGGGCCAGTATACAAATTGATTTGTATCTTCAGCAAGGATTGCTGGGAAACATCTCTATTTAACTCTGAAGGGTATGACTACAAAGCTACTGCAGCCGAAGCACTCAGCTAGGGACTGGTGGAAAAGCTGCTAGCAGCAAAAGGGACATTAACCAGCCAGATAAAGATGAGAGGCTCCATTCCAAAAGCTGTCACTAGTCTCCAAAAGCAGGGAGATGACCGTAACAGATTCAGGGTATTCTTACTTATATTGCTAACATAAAGCCTGGTAATATGCAGTTTGCAAGATCTTTTTTCAGATAGGAAACGTTCACCAGAAACATGGCTGCCTACTATAGCATTGAAAATGTCTTTATCCTATGTAGGCGTAAATGTGGGTGTAATTTTCATCTGAAATGAATATCCAGATTATTTTAACAGATCAAAGACAAGTTTAAAGCATATCACTTCCACATTATCAGGCCTATGACTGCGATATCAACTGGAGGACATAGAAAAGAATTTGACTTGGCATGGACTGTAGGCAATGCTTATACAGGTACGTAAAAAATGTTTTATGAGGGCTTTTGCATGCTCTGACATGTCAGGCTACTCAATGAATCAAGTAATTTATTGTAATTTTTTTTATAGATTATGACCTCTTGTTATAGCCAGAACAAGAAAGTCTAAGGAGTCTGACGTTGCCCAAAAAAACTACTACAATTTCTACAAATGCCATCTGACGGCTCTAAAGGATCAGCTGCCTCCTTGATGAAATTAGCCCACGTATAAATTCAACATTAATTTGTACCCAATGTTAATTCAAATAAAATTCTATGTAGCTAAAGCATATTCCTGCATATTTGCTGTTCTCCACTTTTACTATTTTTTATCTTACCCACATGAAATAATCCTCCCACTTTATTTAACAGAATACTTCAATATAGATAACTTTGAACACAGTGATACATCTACTAGAGGTGAGGGAATCGATTCTATGCAAATCAAATTCCAGTCAAATTTCTTATAATTCACAGGTATCTGTGAGTTTGAACAATTTGCAATTGTATTCAGCAAACCATCAAAAGAAAATTCCTGCTGAATTTTTCCATATTGCATAAGAATACCTCAGTCACAGACGTTACCTCACGCACAACAGCATGGGCTTTCCCAGAATGCTTTTTAGCTATTGACACACCAGCCCCAGGGCCGGTGGGTACCCGGAACCAGGCCAGACTAGTCCATGGATGTCAGCGGTGGCGGGGTCCGGCTCCGTGACCCTGGCGGTGTCTTTTAAATAATAAAGGGGATGATGATGGGAGTTGTATTTTCAGAAATTTTCAAGTTCGTGATGCCACCTGTGCTTTTGCAGCAATGTGTGCCGCCAATGCGCTGCGTGTTCCCCGAGGCAGGTGATGATGGCCCAGCTGAGGTAATCTTGCTCCCCACAGGTGGAGCGGGACACCGGGGTGACCATTGGAAATATGAAAAGTCTATGAGGGCAGGTTGTGACGCAGGAGGAATGAAGACGACATCGTGGCTTTGCAATAACAGTCTTTTACCCACTGTACCAGTTCCAGGTTGACAGCCAGCTTAGTCCACCACGGTATGTTGGGATCCCCAGTGATGGGCATCCGCCGATCCTGAGGAAGTCTGAGACCAATACCGGTTCGCCTTAGTTTGACTTTCCTGGTTGTCTCGTCTGCGCTGACTCTCTCCCATCTTTCCTGCGCCTCCACGCACAGTGCCCTGAGCCAGCGGCCGCGGACCCCTAAAGGGACTTCTGCTTGTTTGGCTCCCTGATCCTCTGTAACCCTCTTCCAGCTGATTTGTGTGCTGCTTGTGGCCCAAAGGTGCATACAGCCACCCTGGCCTCCGGTGTTACTAGAAAGTCCTAAAGTCTTTTTCTAGCCTAGGGACCAGTACCCTCCACTTTGGGATGATGCCGGTGGAACCAAACTATAGGGGAGTCTGACACCTCTCCCCCAAGTCTCTGGGATTCTCTCCTCAGCAGCACCAGGCTTGATCCTCTAGTCAGTTTCCTCCCCGATCCTGACTGACTCCGTCAATGGTCAACTGACAACTTTTTTAAACTTAGCTCCGCCCATTTTACCTCAGACAGCTCACCCACCAAGCTCCACCTCCAGGCTGGTTCCAGAGACAGTGTACGGGGCTTAAGTGCCCTAACCAGATTACTGGTCGCTAAGCATTAATGGGACCTGCACCGGCCCTGATCTAATCTGTGAGCTAACAATTGAGTGTCTACAGGCTTTTGGTGCATGAACCGGTAGATGGCCTCTTTCTTATCCAGGATGGAGCACCGCACCTCTGGCTGAGGTGCAGTACCTCTGTGGCGATGGTAGCCTCAGGGGTGCCACACTATCACATGACATGGCACAGTGCAAACATTCAGGAGGGACTACTATAGCCTGTAAAAAATCTTAGGCATGAAATGCTGCTGCCATTTTAGTGTAATTTTAGGATAGTGAAAGGATGTCAAAGATCACAACTCAGTAAAAGAGATAGAAAGAGAAAGCCCTATAATATTGGAGAAATTTTCCAAGTATTAATGGGTTGTACAACTTTAACAGAAAAGAAGATTAGCATAGTAGCATAGTAGTCTGGGAATAATTATAAAGATTCAATTCATGGGTATAGTTATAGAGACAGGACAGATGCTGATAACAGTGTCGGTATGATATATCAGTTTTAGGGTTCGGATCCACTTTCGATTAACATAGTCGATTGCAATCCAATAAAACATCGGATTGTACTCGCACCAGTGCAAAAATATGGGGCAGCGTCCATCTGCAATTGATTTCTCATGCTATATCGGCCTGAGAAATGAATCACAGCATGCTGCATTTGGCAGCAAGTTTCGGCTCACGCACCCCCATACATGTCTATGGGAGTTTGTGAAACATCACACTACACTCGCATGTTGTGCCGCCCCCGTGGAAGCAGCCGAGCTGCTCGGATCCGGGTTCTCAGTGGCTCTAGGGTCTCCAGACCCAGGGGTCGTGCGGCCGCTAAAATGAAGGGGGAATTTACAAGGGATTATAGAGTTCGTGACACCACCCATGGTGTGCGGTAACTGGGGTGAATACCGTCACTGCTGTTGGGGAGTAGCCAGGGTGATGACGGGGGGCAGCTTGGTGTTGTGACCCTCCACGGGTAGGGGGAATGCCCCGGGACTCGGTGGGAGGATAAGGCCGTGGGATACAGGGATCACTCTTGTACTCACTCAGTCCATTAAGCAGACACCGACAACTGAGTTAACCAAATCTCTGAACACCACTTCCGCTGAGGGGAGCTAGTTCGGATTCCGTCCCCAATGGTGCTGCCTGGTGATCCGTGACCTGCCTCCTTGCACTAAGTTTACTTCTCTGGTGGTATCGGTAGTGTAAAACTTGCTCTCCACTATGGCTAAGTGTGGTAGTTTGCTCTCAGGGCTTACGCTTGGGATTTTCTGGACCGTTTTGGGTGGAAAGTCCTATCCCCCTCGTTGCGCTAGTGCACCGATTTTGGAGCGGTTGGGAACGAATCTTGAAGACTCCGTTCACCATGGCTAAATTATTGGGTTGCATGCAGCTGCTCCCCGAGCTAGGGTCCACGTACCCTGTCATGCCTTGGTCCCGGACCAGTGATGGTGCAAGGCCGCCAACTGTCCTGTTCGACAGATCTGAGCCCTTTGCCACGATCCCCTGCGACCGAGGGTCCGATTCCTCTAGGCCTAGACCACCGTCTGCAACCTGGACAGTTTCCTTATGGGAGTCACCGCTCCCGACCTCCTCAAAGCTCCTCACAGCTTGAGGGTTACTCTCACCACCACTCACTAACTCCCTCTCTATCCGACTCTCTACACTCCTCACCTCCCCTCCCTGACTCCCCAGGTGGGCGACTCTATTGCACTGAAGCTGTCCACTGGTGTGTCTGGTGTGTAGGGTGCAGGGTGTAATTAGGATTTTATTTGCTGTTGTAGGCAACACCATTTGGTTAGGGACCCATAACCAAGAGGGAGGTGGATACTGCACAGGAGGGTAGATTGTGCAATACCCTGTGACGACCTGATAGTCTAGGGACGTCACACATGTCATCCGACCGCAGAACGATGTATGCAGAGAGAGGCCGAGGAGGAGATGGGGAGAAAGTGCCCCCCCCTTCTCCACAGCTGTGACCCGATTGCAAGATCTCATCAGTCGCATGATCCTCGCATTAGCATATCACTTCCAATGCTCTCGCATCACAGGCTATACGCAAGTGGAACTGAGACTTTATGGTGTAGCTGGCATCTGATCTTCTGTATTTTATTTAAAATTACACATTTTTTTTCTTCATTCTTAATGGAATAAAAAGAAAATCAAGACAACACAGTAGTTAAAAAAAATAATCAAAAATCAATGTCAGTGACAGACTTGTAGCAAGTGATTGAGCTGATTTTTTTCATTTCTTGTTTAATTGCTTTTCTTAAAGGAATATTTATTTTTTAAATGTTCAAAAAGTTCTCCAAAATCCTCATATTTAATTGCAATTTTTTACAGCACAAAGTGTGCGTGTAGCAAAGGATTATGTTTATTTTTGTACGTTTTATATAAATATTACATAGCTACACAACACAAAATACAGCACTCTGCTGTAGAGGCAGGCTTTTTTTGGATGTGTAACTACCTAGCCTTCCTTAATACCTAATTTTAGGGAAGAGCTTCCATATTCTTAATAAAAAATAGAAAGATTAAAACAAAAAATAAAAAATATACACAGATATTTAATGGTGTATGGCTGTTTTTGCACACTCTGATTAGTAATACAATTTGACAGTAAGGTGTAAGACACACGGCATGAAAATCGGACCAAGTGGAATACGATAAACACCGCATTCCACTTGGACCAATATTAACCTGTGTCAGCAGCACCCTTGAGTGATTATTTTCTCGGCCCCAATCAATCCAAGAAAACAATCGCAGCATGCTGCGATTGTAATGCGAGACTCTTTCTCTCAAACCCATTCAAGTCTATGAGGCGAGAGAAAGATCGCACTGCACTCGCAGTACACCGATGTACCGCGAGTGCAGGGTGAAAATGGCAATAGCCGGCTAAGGAGGAGAGAGGGAAATAAATCCCTCCCTCCCCTCCGCACTGCCTGCCCGCCCCTCCTTAGCACCGGCCCTTCCCTCCTCAGCGGCAACCCGTCCCCCGCAGCTGAGATCACATTGCATGATCGGACATCTGTCGCAGTGACACTCGCATGACACTCGGCTCAGGCTGTGTCATGCGAGGATCGCGTTAGTCCCCGTGCAGCCCCGGCTTAATACTCACCACACCTATACTGTGGCCTGCTTGCACATTTTGTTTTCTGTACGCATGCCTACCTGCCCAGCATTTCTTGCTACACTCTTTTTGGCAAGGATTGAAAAGATTGTCAAAAGTAAATTGTAGTTATGGTAATTGAAAAGGTGGCAATGGATGAGAAAGTGTGAATAAAAACTCAAACCAGGTCTAAAACTGTAGGAGCCACTAACAACGCAACCTAGATCAGAATTGGCCTCCTTTGCCTTCAGGATGTGTATAAGGGGGAAGGAAGTAGATCATATTGCACATCAGGATTGTAGTGTCAGTCACAACGGGGACATCGTCAGTTTGAGTCAATGTTCTGCAAAGTACAGTCTGCTTGAGTCCAAATTACTAAAAGGGATAATTTTTGGATTTTTTTCTATTAAAAAACATGAAAAATCTGTCAGTCCACCATTCTTTTAAAGGGACTTGTGAATAGTACTGGGTGAGTTCACATTGACATGATTAAGGCTGTTTTAGACCTTCAAAATTGTTGTAAACCATTGAAAAAGACCTTTAAGGGGTACTTTGCACACTGCGACATCGCAGGCCGATGCTGCGATGCCAAGCGCGATAGTCCCCGCCCCCATCGCAGCAGCGATTTCCTTGTGATAGTTGCCGTAGCGAACATTATCGCTACGGCAGCTTCACATGGACTCACCTGTCCTGCGACCGTCGCTCTGGCCGGCGACCCGCCTCCTTGTTAAGGGGGCGGGTCGTGCGGCGTCATAGCGACGTCACACGCCAGGCGGCCAATCAGAGCGGAGGGGCGGAGATGAGTGGGATGTAAACATCCCGCCCACCTCCTTCCTTTCGCATATCCTACGGAAGCCGCAGGGACGCCGGTAGGAGATGTTCCTCGCTCCTGCGGCTTCACACACAGCGATGTGTGCTGCCGCAGGAGCAAGGAACAACATCGGACCGTCGCGTCAGCGTAATTATGGATTACGCCAACGCTACACCGATGATACGATTACGACGATTTTGCGCTCGTTAATTGTATCATCGAACCTTTACACACTACGATGTCGCATGCGATGCCGGAAGTGCGTCATTTTCAATTTGACCCCACCGACATCACACCTGCGATGTCGTAGTGTGCAAAGCCCGCCTAAGTGTTACAATAAAATTTTCAGCACAATTGGAGGCTTTGCAGTATTGATATTCGCAACAAAACAGCAGGAAATTTAAAAAATTAAGATTTTTGTTTGAAACTGGCGAATTTGAAAAGATTTGGTAATTTCAAATATTTAATAGTATAAAGCAAAACTTATTAACTAGCCTTAGGATGGACCTACACAACAATTTTGGCCATGACGTTATCATACTGCTACATCTCTGTATAGTAACATTGCAACACACAAGGAATTGAGATTGAAAAAAGCAAGTAAAAAAACTATGACCGAGTGATTCGGTCGAAATGAGTCGCAAGACGTATTATTTTTTCCCTGCATAGGGTCTGCTGTTATCCACTTTGTAAATGCAGTGTACATATGGAATAAAATCAGATTGAAATCTTAAACCGGAGAGTGCCCTTTTTCTCGTACTGAATACTACTTCTTGATTCTTCAAGGCTGTCCGGTTTTTAGTCCATGACGTGGTGAAGAGGCGAGGAGATCAGAAGTCGGTGGGCTGAATGTTCTGTTTTTGAAAAAAACCAAGGTGGTTCTAAGTTATTGAGATTTGATTGTCGCAATACCTTGTAGATTGCAATGTCACATACAACATTTTTGGCAATCTTTGGCAATCTGTATTGGTGCCTCTCATTGTGTAACCATAGCCTCAGGACTTTTGGTGGTATTGTGGATCCATGTTTTGCGGATTCATTGTGTGACAACAACCATAACATTCTATTGGCTATATGTTTTGATTTAGTAAAGAAGCAATGTTTTTTTCCCATATTCATTTTTGAGAAAAAGATAGTGGCGTGCTCCATGTCTTCCAATAGGTGGCATTAGAGTTAGGCCATGTGCGCACTTTACATTCAATTCCGCAGCATGTAAGTCACTGCCTGTGCGTCTCAGAACGCAGCCGAAAAAGCTGCATTCTGAGACGTATTCGGCAGAACGCAAGGTGCACACATTCCTGGAGAATTCATGCGTTCTGGATGCTTTCTCTGCCATAGACAAAGTGGGAAAAGCATCCAGAATGCACATTTTTGACAGTGCGGTCCCACTCAGCTCTGCAGCATCCCCATAGACTTGCAGCAGAGCCGAGTGGGACTGCACTGTCAAAAAGAGCATGGCTGGCTGCGAGACAGTGCCGCGCGATCAGTATGAACTTGGATGAACTTCACCCGACTTCATTATGATTGCGCGGCTCTGTGCGTGTGCCGCGGCTTGATTTGCGGTCACACGTGAAGGACTCACCTGTGATCGCAAATCCCCTGAGTGACTGCAGTGAGCTGGGTGATCAGCTGTGCTTTCACTCAGGTTACTTGTGGCCACAGCTGCAGTCCTCCACCGGAGAGCGGTGGCCGCGAGTAACCACAGTGACAGCACAGCTGATCGCGCAACTCACTTTAGTTGCTGCATGGAGCTCACAGGAGCGGCGGTGTTCTACTGCTGCTTCTGTCAGCTTCCAATGTAGCAGAGCTGAAAGCGTCATGGGACCTTGCGTGGATTACGTTGGACCTGGAGGTGTTTTTGAGGGGTTATTAAAGTGGTGAAAGAGGGTGTTTTTTTGTTTTTCATTCTAAATAAAGGATTTTTTGGATGTGTGTGTTTGTTTTCTTTAACTTACAGGTTAATCATGGAAGATATCTTGGGGAGACACCTGGCAGGATTAACCTAGGACTTAGTGGCAGCTATGGGCTGCTGCCATTAATTTCTTATTACCCCGTTTGCCACCGCATCAGGGCAATTCGGGATGAGCCGGGTAAAGTCCGAGACTGTAGCATCTAATGGACGCGGCAATTCCGTGCAGCTGCTGGCTGATATTATTAGGCTGGGGGCTCCCCATAACGTGGAGCTCCCCATCCTGAGAATACCAGCCTTCAGCCGTGTGGCTTTACCCTGGCTGGTATCCAAATTGGGGGGACCGCACGTCTTTTTTTTTCAATTGTGCTTTTTTTTTTACTGCTCGATAAAGAGACGCCCACCGGCGGTTGTGATTGGTTGCAGTGAGACAGCTGCCAAGCTGTCACTCAGCGTGGGGGCGTGTCTGACTGCATCCAATCATAGGCGCCGGAGGGCGGAGGAAGCAGGGAATATGTAATGGATTAATGAGCAGCCGGCATTTTCAAAAGAGAAGAAGCCGCCACAGTGTGAACGCTGTGCAGTGCCGCACTGCTGATCGTGGATCGGTGAGTATGAGAGAGGGGGTGGGAGGGAGAGACCAACATGGATAGAGAGAGATAGAGACAGAGAGAGAGAGAGAACGACCGACAGACCGACCGACAGAGAGAAAAAGACGAAAGACCTGCCTTTGTTATGTTAAAAAAACATGCGGATTGCAACAATAATGCAATGCAAACACACTGCTTAACATTTTGGCAGCAATTTTCTACAACCCATTGATTTCAATGGGTGTAGAACGCAGCCAAAATGGCAAAATCAATTGACTTGTTGCTTCTTCAAACGCATGGGTTTTTGACAAATGTTTCACAATCAAAACGCTGCGTTTCAAAAAGCATAGTGCGCACAGATTTTGCATGATTCTCATAGACTTTGCTGTGAAAGAAGCACAACGCATGCATTTTGTCAATGACACAGTGCAGTTGTAAACGCAGCCAAAATGCAGAAAAATACACAAAGTGCGCACATAGCCTTAAAGTATACTTCCTCTCTGAAGAGGCAATTCACATATGCATATTTAATTTCCCAGAAGAGCATGGCAAGGCGCCTAAGTCTCCTCTTACTGGCATGACTGCCAGACCTGGCATGTCACTCTTCACAAATTTGCATATTCCATGCATTGCAATAATATGGAGGTATTGTACTACAGATTTATCACAGTGGCACAGATTTGGCTGCCCAACCTTCATAATATGATACTCTTAGGATGGCATGATAGTGATTATGTATACACAGCTTTGATATGTGCTTGCGGCATTTAATTAACTGTATCTTGTAGTTGTTTTTTCATATCATACATTATTCAAAGTAAAGTTGTGTATGGAGGATTTGAAAAGTCATGAACAATCTAAGAACCACTTTATGATACCTCTGTATGGTTCCATAATATAATTTTCCCCAATAAATTTTCAACTAACCCCTTCACGACACTTGATGTACCAATACATCATGGTCAGATAGGGTTTCCCTACCAATGACATACAGGTGCATCATGGCAATCGCATGGGACACAGGAGCTGTGCCCACTTGAACACCACTGGAAGCTTGGCTGAAATGACAGCCAAACCCTGGCTCTCACAGCCAGGAGTGGTGCCTGCACCACCCATGGCAATTTAAGCACCTAAATGCTGCGATCGATATCTATCGCAACAATTAGGAGGCTGGGAGAGGGCGTGCGCTCCCTTTCCCATCAATCAACACCCCTGTAATGTCATTGATGCCATGGCAACTGGAGGTTGTCATGGCGACCTCCAGGTAAGCTAGCTATGACAAGCCTGTTAGACCATGCCTGTAGCATATTTTAAGAGTCTTAAGTCAGTGTCAAACTTACACAAATAAGAGTAAAAGAACCTAATGTTCCATATAGGGTCTAAGCAAAAAAGTTTAAAAGAATTGTAATAATATTTTTTTAAAAAATCATAAAATAAAGAGCAAAAAATGGGAAAAAAATATTAGACCAATAAATACATATATTTATTAAAAAACAAAAATAAACAAGAGAGTACACATATTTGGTATCAACACTTCCTGAACAACCCAATCTATAAAACTGTCAAACAATTTACCACTTCAATGAACACCATAAAAAAACCCTTGGCAAACACTATGCTTTTTCATAAAACTACCAAACAAAAAGTGTAATAAAATGCGCTCAAAAACAAAATGTAAATAAAAATCGTATCACTAAAAACATCATCTTGTCCCACAAAAAACAAGCTGCTGAACAGCTCCATCAGCAGAAAATTTAAACAGACGCAGCTCACAGAATATAGCGATGCAAAAACAAGTCTTTTTTTATTGTGCAAAATCAGCAATGCATAAAAAATTATAAAGATGATTTCGCTGCAATCGTACTGACTGGAAAATTAAATCTGTCTTATCACTTTTACCACATGGTAAGTCAAAAACCATCACAAAAAAACCACAATTCATGAATTGCTTTTCTATGTTCACTTTCTGTCTACTAAAAATCAGAATAGAAAGTGATCAAAAAAATTTGGTGCCAGAAAATGGAACTAGTAAAAATGTCAACTTAATCTGCAAAAACGAGCCCGTAAGTGGCTCTTTTAGCAGAAATACAGAAAAAATATAGCTCTCAAAATATAGCAATGCAAAAACATTTTCTTGTTAAAAAAAAGTGCTTCTCAGTGTATGATGGTTGCCTAACATAAAAAAATTATATAAATCTGGTATCGCTTTATTAGCACCAATCCAAAGAGTAACGTCGTCTAATCATTTATACCACACAAGGAATGGCATCAAAAAGAAATAAAACCAATTATTGTTCGGCTGTTGATTTGTTTATTCTGCCTCCCAAAAATTGCAATAAGGCTCGGCTTACATTTATCCTGCGCTCTGCAATGAGCGCTTACATTTAGTCTTCCATGTAAATCTCTGAAACAAGTGAATCAGACAAAACTGCCAGTGAAGATTCCCCATAATAAGGCAGAGGGAGTCACTGTGAATGTTGCAAATTATTCTAAAAAAATCGGTGGTACAAAAGTTAAATTGCAGTGCTTTCCTCCAGAGCCCTGACATGTGCCTTAAGGGTATTGCATAGCCACATATAGGGTATTGCCACGTTCAGTAGAAATTGTCTAACAAACTATGCACCTTTTTTTATCCATTTCACTTTGTAAAAATAAAAATTCTGGGGCTAAAACAATATTTTAGTCCTGAGTATGCAGCTGAGGCGCTCCTGTCCGGATAGCATCAGGCTGTGTTGAGTGATGCGATGCGACACTCACGGGAGTTACACGTGAGGCACTCGCAAGTGTGACTCTGGCCTTAGTTTTCAAGAAGAAATTTTGACTTCAATCAGATTATCTCACCATCAAAAAAATCTGCAAAAAACATGGCTGATGACTAATTTGGAACAAAAAGGCCCAATATGAACAGACAAAAAAACCCCTAACATCTAAATTATTATTTAATGTACATTAGTTAACAAGGACACTATCGTTGTCGTAAATTGTGCATTTCGTAAATTGTTTGTGGCAGGATAACTTTTTTAAGAATTACTAAATTTCAAGTTAACTCTTTAATTGGACCTTTTACTTTTTCTGTAACTCATACTGGCAGCTGTACTATAGATTTAAGTACAACAATTAAAAATTAAACAGACGTTTAAGAAATCCACCAATATAGTAATACCAGACCTAAGGAACTGGAGTTTATCTTTCCCTAGATAAATATAGAAAAAATAATGAATGTGAGTCGACATAAAATAATTCCTAATAATTCTGAATCTGGAGGGGAAGGAATACTTTGCTCTGGAATGTAAGAAAAACAAAGTACATGTAAATTATTTGATTGCGATATAATTTGCCAGTTCATCCACGAGGAGGTTCTCTTCAGATGAAAAGGAGTCAAAATACAGGACAGATGTTGGAGAAACCACACTAGGAGCCTGTCACATACTGGCATTTTTAAATGATTTTGGCTCATCCATTAAATAAGGTGCATTTCGTCTGATTTTGAAAAAGGAAACATGAGGGAATATTTAAAGGCCAATTGCTGCCAATTAACTTTGATCAGGAGAAGATGTATTCAAAACCTTTCAGATTCCTTCTTCTGTCTGAAATAACATACATTTCCAAAATCCAGTGAAACAGCATCTTGATGATTAATGCCTGTTGGCAGCCGTGCCACAAGCTTGCTTAACAGTCGGGCTTTAAATAAACAGCTGTCTATATCCCGGTGAAACTGAATGTGGCTTGTATAATGCGCTCCAGTTAAAGTATGGGAGAAAGCAGTTTCCTTAATTAAATAAGCTTGTTGGGGTAATATGCCCATCATTCTGTACCTACAGGCAAGTATGAAATCCCTGAATGGGCAGATCTAATTCTAAAAAATTTAGTTCACTTTTTACAACTCAATTACCAATGTCTAAGCTCAAATTTTGAGAGGTTGCTAAGACAGCCATATAGTTTTGCAAATAAAGAAATGTGCCTATTTGCTAAGGAAAAATTGATGAAAAATACTGTGTTGCTTTGATACAGATGAAAAAGTTTAAAGGCACTTTTTCAAAGTAGAGCAATGGATATAATGGGTTGTCCATGACTTTTTCACTATATGACTAAAAGCTAACAGGCACACATGTTGTTAACACAGTATCATGTCACCACCAGAGTCCACTCCTGCGATTTATGCTTTGGTCATCAGAAGCGCTGTATTTCCACTGTGGATAGTGCTGGTGATGGGGAGGAGTTGCTCTGGTGGATACAGGTTCCGCCCATGCACTTAGCTGGGTTTTTCTGGAACCTGCAGTACCACTTGCTGACTGTGGTGGTGTGTGTCTTGCAGCTGAAGTTACCACCTTTTAGCTATGGCCAATGGGAAGACACCACACCCTTCTAATTCCCCCTCCTGTCTGCTGGTCTCTGCCAGATATAGTTTTGTAGTATTGCTAGTCTCTGGTTCTCCCTGCTCTGTATATTGATTCATGTATTTTGACTCCTGCCTGTTCTCTCTCTACTCTCCTGCCTGCCATTTTTGTACCTCACTGTCATCTCTAGTTTTATTAGCCTGATTGTCTGACTACGCTCTTGTCTTCCAATTTTGTCCCTTTTTTATATCTCCTGGTTTGACTCTTCCTGATGACTACTCTCCTCTCTCTGAACTGCCGCCTTCCACAGGTAGCGATCTCTGGGTCCCTGAAGTAATTCCAGATCTCTGTATAGCTGTTAAAGGGTTTGGGGGTTCTCGGGATCCTGCTCAGTGAGCGGCTTGCCTCTAATCTGTCTGTGATAGCCATTTTGAGACTGTAGTTCCAGGCGAGCATTACACACAGGCAACTACCTGCCTGTTGTACTCAACGCTAACACAGAGCGGTCGTTGACCACTCCAGCTGGCAATTCAGCAGCTCCATGTCAACAGAGAAGCACTCCTTCTTCCGGGCTGTTTTGCGTGAATGCCTGCATCATGCTGAGTAACCTGATAGATAGCCAACTTCTCACATGACCTCAGCAGTCACACCCTATCAACAGAGGAAAGCGGAAAAAAAACATTGCTCTGCCATGACATCAGCAGAAGCCACTGAATATCTGACAGGAGTGGTCTGTAACCGATCTTTACCAGCGGAGAATGAAGCCCCAGCATAACAAGAAGGTAGTTCGCAACTACCTGCCTTTTAGCCCTTAGGCACATTGTAAAAAAATCTACCAACTATCCCCTTTAACAGAAACCAGGATGGGCATCTCTTCATCACATCTGTGTGATTCTACTCAAGAAGCACAAAAAGAATAAAACCAGTCATACCATCTCCTAAAGAGTTATTTGCATCTTCTCAAGTTATCACCCATTCACAACAATAGCCTTTCAAGTAATAGGACTCATTTTTCTCTTACCAGTCAAAGCTATAAGGAAATGTGACATTATCCCACTTTATCTCTGTTAAATAACAACTATGAGGGCCAAATGTGCGAAGCATCATACTGTATATTGTCAACTGTTTTCTTTCAGGCCAATAGTAGTATATGTGGGGATCGGTTTATCTGTACAATCACTTTGCAATGTAGCTTACTTACTTGCTCACTTGCATACAGCATTAGGTATTAGACATAGACAGTAAGGATGACCTAATTAATTCATAGGGTTCTGGTCCCCGGATTGGAGCCCTTTCAATCGCCTCCTGCCTGGTGGCATCTAAGGCATCTCTTCTGATTAGTAGGCCATGCAGGACATCATGGGTGCATAATGCCAAAATAATCATGCCAAATCAGGTCTACCCTCCAAAAAAAGTCATCAGGGAGTCTAGTAGAAAGAGGTTTTTAACAGGCCTTTCATCCAAATACTGAAATGGCTGTTGGGCCAGGGTCTGGCAATTCGATTTACTCATTTTTAAGAGACAGAGGGTGCCCTTAAGGAGAACCTCTACCTCCTCTAGCTCTAGCTTTTTACTGTTGTCTAACTTTAGTACTCATTTTAACATCACCTGAACATTCACTGTAAATAACATTATACATTATTTAAAGAGTAACTACATTTTTAAAAATGTAATTATTAATCAGCATTTTCAAAAGTTATAGTTTTCTCATATTCTTCTTTTTTCCTTTTTGGGCCCCCTTTTTTAGAAAACGCTATTCTGCAGTGCTGTTTCTATGCCAAGTATAAACTTATGGCTGGGGCCACATGGGGATTACTGCAATCCCCTCACATGACACTCAGCTCACGCTGGTAGTACAGCAGAGCCGAGTGTCATGCCAGTGTCCCTGCAACTGAGGTCCGACCGTGCGAGCGGACCTCAGCTGTGGGGGGTGGGCCGGCTCTGATGAGGGGCAGGCCAGCGCTGAGGAGGAGAGGGATGGATTTATCTCCCTCTCTCCTCCGTAGCCAGCTATTGCCATTCTCGCACTGCACTCAATTACAATTGTAGCATGCTGTGATTGTTTTCTCGGTCCGATTAGGGCTGAGAAAATAATCGCTCATGTGTGCTGACACACAGGCTAATATTGGTCCGAGTTGAATGTGATTTTTTATCGCACTCCACTCGTACCGATTTTCATACCGTGTGGCTTAGGCCTAAGAAGATCCTTCCAATTGAATCTCAATAAGATCCATTAGACTGTATATTTAAACACTCAGCTTAATTACTCTTTAAAACACAAAAAATTGTGGTTTAAAATTTGTTGGATTAAAAAGTTACTTAAAAAAAAATTACACAGCAGTCTAATCAAGTCTAATCCATTTTTTTTTCCAGTGCATTTCATATATTATCAGCATTGTAATCATATTGTGACATTAATGTTTGGTTACATTTGTTGTTTTTATGAAATTTTTCAAATCCTATAAAGAACTATTTGGGAAATTGGTAGAAAAATAGCAATACACCCAGAGCATGTTCCAACCAATTAAAAAAAAAATCCAAAAATATCACCGAAAAAAAGAAAAACACTGTGCAACTAGACATTTCTATAATTTTATTTATACTTTGAAGTAACAACTAGTAACAATATAAGACTCTATTAAAACATGTCCCTAAAAACTGTAAAAAGCTGCTTGTAAATCCAGCCTAATTTCATTTTTTAAATTCAACAATTTAAACAATTTTTCTAGTGTCGCATTGATATGAATAAACTAAATTAACTTCATCACAACCATATCTGAAAGTTCACAAGAACATAAAAAATAACACAAAAAATAATTAAAAAAAGACCCTTATAACATCATTCTTGTTCTCGCTTGAAAAGGATCTAAATGCAATCTGACACAATAACGACAAGAAATTTTGTCAAGAAATCAATGTTGAATTTATTTGGTATCAAAGTGCGTTAAGTTTCCCTATAGCCATTTTATCAGGACTGTAAACAATTAGTGCTTCACTGTGAAAGGAATTGAGTGATAGGAAGGAACTTTTAACGATGATGGACAATCTAAAACCCCTTGCTTGGGTAACAAGGGGGCTTGTCAACACCAATTAAGTATATAATATAACACAAAATTACAATAACTTGACACAAATGTTAAAATCAAATGAAGTACTTACTTCTAAATCATTGAAGAACAAATGTGTATCCGCCAAGTTGAAAATCATTTCCTCCATACGAAGTCCAAGTGACACAGAGGATGGTGGATCCTTATGGGATAAAAATAAACAATAATTCTGAGTTAATTAATTAATTAAATATTCCTCAATTTTTCACATACAGTACATATTTTTTTATTAGTTACCGACTTTCCTAAAAATTGATGACTTATCAATATCCATTCGTTTCAATAGGCCACAAATACTAGAATTGGTATTGGTCCAATTTTCAACACATCCAAAGATCAGCTGCTTGAATGTGCTAGGTGGCCCATTTGTTGTTTTGTAGGCACAGCTACATGCATTTGATAGTGGCTGTGACTGATAATAAATCTTAGATCTATTTACTTCAATGGGATGAAGTTGCAATAAATTGCAATATTAGGTAAGGGTAAATGAACTACTGGTAAACAATCAAATGCCTTGGACCCTGTTTACAGGTGATCAACAAATGGGAAGTTAATATCAATGTTTCAACATGAGTACAGTACAAATACATGGGAAAACACCATATAGACACCGTGAAATAACACTAAATTATCCTGCATCTATTACATGTAAATAAATGTTATCCTGTGGAATTGAGTGTACTTCTGCTCCTCTTCTTAGTGATGTTACCGCTCTGTAGACTGGTTGGGTCACACTGTGCTGTGTGTGACCTGGAAATGGCTCATACAAGTCTATGGAGCATGAGAAAGAGGCAACCTAGGCTTACATTGTAAGACCCTCCTTCACACGTCCATGATTCCGGTACATATGACATCCATTTTCATACATACCGGAGACACGGACATACGCAGACCCATTAAAATCAATGGGTCTGCGCACACAACCATGTTTTTTCAAGGATGTGTGTCCTTATTGCACACACGCGTGTCCATGTGCGCAGCACGGAGACAAGTCCGTTTTTCTCCAGCAGCACTGATGTCACATGGACCACACACTGATATGATCCATGTGACATCAGTGTGACTTGTACTGGAGAAAACACGTGTCATTGAAGAACAACTATTTTTTTCACTCACCTGTCTCCAGTGCTGCTGTCTTCGGCACTGCTGTCACTTGCTTTCAGGCCCGCTCATTATGCTCAAAAATTTTCACTGCACCGCTGACCCAGAAGCAGCAGCATCAGAGACATCAGCGCTGGAGACAGCAGCGCTGGGGACTGGTGAGTAAAAAGTTCCTGATCTCCATATTCTTTTCACTGATAGCACATGGACAACACACATGTGACAAAATCACGGCACACGGATGGGCCATACACACCTTCAACATTTTTATCATGGACATGTGAAGGGGGCCTAAAAGATAAAACCACCTCACACATAGAACATAAAGTGAACCATAGAGTCTGAAGAGCAGTGACAATCAGCTGTTGTTGGTGGCTGGATGGGCTTAATTACAGAAAAGTGCATAGCTCCATCAACTGTATAGTGCTTACTGCTAATCTGCCTCTAGTCTTTTTCATAAATAACCAATTATGGCTGGTGGTGGCATGGGGAACAGGTGATCAGCGGGGTAATGTATTGAAAGCCTATCCTAAGGACATTCATATCAAATCACCGGAAGACGCCTTTAATGTAAAAAGTGCTGAGTTCACCAAAGTGAGCTAGTTGACTCTTTTCAATCTAATAGATGAAGGTTATGATAGTTGACCCTAGTAACTAGAACTTTTTATAAAATATTTGAAAATAGATTATTTTTTAACATTTTTTTCTCACTTTTTCAGCATTTTCAGCATGCATTTTAAAGGAACTTTTGAAGTCTGAAAAAAACAAGCCTATTAGAAAAAAATCAAGAAAAACCTCATACCCCAAAGTATGATTTTTTGTGGATGAAAACATCACAAGCTCCAAAAATGGCACAAACCAAAATACCAAATACTTAAACACAGTGACGGATATTTATCCAGATAACGATCCAGAATTCTGGTACAATTGGTGCCAAAGAACTGTCTTTCATAACTTACACCATATTTATTGTTTTTACACTTTCTCCAACCCGTCCAATAAGAGGTGTAGCTTCACTAAAAGGGACGTATGTTACTGAGAAATGCAAGGGGCCTGAAGGGCAACACAGTACACACAAAAATATTACACATTTTTGGCGCATATTTATGGCACATAATAAACTGACACTGCCAACTATTAACCCCTTCACGACCTTGAATGTAGTGGTACATCCAATGTTATATATATTTGTCCCTTTAATGCAGCCTCATGAGGTGAGCCTGCATATTTTTCCACACATGTCAGCTGCTCTGCTAACATGTGCAGCCAACAGGTACAGGCGGATTGGAGATCCACCTGTGCCTGTTAACTAGTTAAATTCTGCTGTCAATCTCTGAAAGCAGGATTTAATGTGGGCCAGGGGGAACCCCTCATTTGCCATCATCGTCGGCCCCATGATTTTATCATGGGGTGCTAATGCGTTGCCATGACAGCTGGTGGTCATCTGATAACTCCTGTCACTGTTATGATATAGTTTCTGTGAACATTCACAGTACATTAGCATTTTTGCTGTTCAGAGCGGTGCTGAAGCATTGCTCTGAACAGCAGAAGCAATTGGGCTGCATCAGCTTCAAGTCCCCTAAGGGAACTAGATGAATAAATAAATAAATAAAAAGTGTAAAAAAAAGTTTTAAAAAGTAAAAAACACAAAGCTTTAAATCACCCTCCTTTTGCCTCACTGACAATAAAACAATAATAAACAAATAAATAAATACACATATTTGGTATCGCCGAGTTCAGAAATTCCCGATCTATCAATTTTGAAATTAAATTACAGTAATCTGATCGGTAAAAGGCTTAATGAAAAAAAATCAAAACACCAGAATTATGTTTTTTGGATGACCACAACATTGCAATAAAATGCATCAAAATATTGCATCCACCCAAAAATTATATAACTAAAAATGTCAGCTCAAGACACACAATAAATAAGCCATGACACAGCCCCAGATACCAAAAAAATGAGAATTCTACAGGTTTCGAAAAATGTCGTCAAAAGCTCAATTCAATTTTTGATTTTTTTTCCCCCACTTATATAAAAATAGAACTATACATGTTGGGTGTCTACGAACTCATACTGACCTGGGGAATCATACTGGCAGGTTATATTTTATATTTACCAAATAGTGAACATAGTAAATAAGAAACCAAAAAAAACAATTGTGGAATTGCACTTTTTTTTCCAATTTCAACGCACTTGGAATTTGTTTCCAGTTTTCCAGTACAATATGGGGCAGAATGAATGGTGTGATTCAATGGCACAACTTGTCCCACAAAAAAAGAAACCCTCATATGGCTACATTGATGGAAAAATAATAAAGTTATGGTTTTTGAAAGAAAGGTAGGAGAAAACGAAAAACAAAAATGGACAATCGCTCGAGGGTATAGTCTAAATACACACCAGTGTTATCACACAGCATAAAACACTAATAAATCTGGAGCATTTTAAGACTATCTAATGTAAGTTTGCACAGTTTAAGCATTAACCATTATTGTCATTATAATAATACTTGGATGCAAAAAAAGCACCACAAAATGCTGTGTGTGAATCCAGCCTAGAGTTTATACAAGGACTGCTGAAATGTTTTATTACCATGGAATATATTTATATTTAGTAGACTGATACCATCAAAATCAAATTCCCTTCATACTGCAGGTTACTGATATTCCAAGTAAATCAATGATCTACAAAATATCTGTAGAGAATCACTGATATTATGTGAGTCAGGCCACCCACAAAGACTTAAGGCCTTTTATTTGCGATTAACGTATAACACACTTTATGTTCTCTGAAGAAATTACCGTATCAACTGGCTTCTTGCTGAGCTAATAAAATAAAACACAGTGTCCAAAGCCGCGGTTTCTAAATATAATGCAGATGTCTGCCTTGTTTTCATTTGTAGAACATTTTCATGATTCTATACATGGAACATGTGCATTGATCGTTACATATATTTGTTACATTATGTATTTGGCAAAAAGCTTCCAGTTTGTTTAAAAGACATAAATTTTATGATGGGAAAAAAATTAGCTCATGTGAATGTGTTTTTTTATTACATGCTAAAGATAGCATCGGATTTTTAAAGAATTTATGCTAAAGTCTTATATTTATTTATATATGTAGTTAGAGGACTTCTAAAGCTGGGGTCACACTAAACGACAGCGACAACGACGTCACTGTTACGTCACCATCTTCTGTGACGTAGCAGCGACCTTGTAAGTCGCTGTTATGATCGCTGCTTAGCTGTCAAACACAGCAGCCGAAGCAGCGATCATAACGACACGCGTCGCTGTGCTGCAACATGTGCAGAGAGCAGGGAGCCGCGCACACTGAGCGCTGGCTCCCTGCTCTCCTAGCTACAGTACACATCGGGTTAATTACACGATATGTACTGCAGCTACATGTGCAGAATGCAGGGAGCCGCGCACACTGCTTAGCGCTAGCTCCTTGCTCTCCTAGCTACAGTACACATCGGGTTAATTACACGATGTGTACTGCAGCTACATGTGCAGAATGCAGGGAGCCGCGCACACTGCTTAGCGCTGGCTCCTTGCTCTCCTAGCTACAGTACACATCGGGTTAATTACACGATGTGTACTGCAGCTACATGTGCAGAGAGCAGGAGCCGGCGCTGGCAGCGTGAGAGCGGCGGAGGCTGGTAACGAAGGTAAATATCGGGTAACCACCTTGGTTACCCGATGTTTACCTTGGTTACAGCTTACCGCAGCTGCCAGATGCCGGCTCCTGCTCCCTGCTCGCTTCATTTCGTCGCTCTCTCGCTGTCACACACAGCGATCTGTGCGTCACAGCGGGAGATCGACGACCAAAAAATGAAGCTGGACATTCAGCAACGAGCGGCGACCTCACAGCAGGGGCCAGCTCGTTGCTGGATGTCACACACAGCGACAGCGATGGGACGTCGCTGCAACGTCACAGAAAATGGTGACGTAGCAGCGACGTCGTTGTCGTTGTCGCTGTGTGTGACACCACCTTAAGACTAAAAGTAGGATAGACATTTTGTTTCTTTTTTATTTTGTAATGTTACATTATGTTGATTTTATTGTTTCCATTCACATAAATCTCTACCTCCGCCATGAATATTTATCAACTATAGATGATGAATGGTATACAGGAAAGGTGGTGTGCCTACAATGAGTTTTTTGTGAATTGTTGACACTGTGTGTTTTTGCTGCATCAAAAAATGCAGTTCCATAAATGTAAATGGGATTTAAGTACCATACTTTTTGTTTTATAAGATGCACTGGATTATAAGACGCACCCCATATTTTGAGAAGGAAAATAAGAAAAAATAATTCTTAATGTTAAAATGAGGGTCCATCTTATAATCCTAGTGCGTCTTAATCTTAATGCGCACCAGGGGGAAGCGGCGGTGGTGGAGCTGCTCAGGAAGGTCATAGGAGGCAGGGTAATGCTGCGTGCTCAGAGGAAGGGGTGTTGCGGTTCAGGACGGCTGGCAATAACGCGGACTTGGGGGTGCCACAGCGGCAGCGGGCATCATTGATCTGCCGGTGGGCTGTGGGGGTGTCGCAATGGGTGCCATTGATCTGCTGGCAATCTGAAGGTGTGACACTGACACTGCAGTGGAGCGACTCAGGAGGGTTACAGGAAGGAAGGTCATAGGGTGGGGTGTCTCAGTGGCGGGTCCATTGAGCTGACTGTGGGCTCCATTGAATTGCTTCGGTTGACAAGATGGACTTCAAGAAAATGGCCATGGAGATAAGACTCTATGGCCATTTTCTTGAAGTTCGTCGCTTCAATCTGCACACGCGGCACCTCCGCGGCCATTCTCTTGAAGTTTATCGCGTCAGTCAACCGTGGAAGATTCAAAGCAGCCCACAGTCAGCTCAATGGATCCACCACGAGACAACCCCGTCCTGTGACACTCCCGCCCGCAGATCAATGGTGTCTGTCGCAACACCCCCAAGCACATCCTGTGACTCTGTCTCCTATGATCCCACTCCACCACCACTACCCTGGTAAGTCATATCCATTTTGTAAGACACACCAACATTTTACCCCCAGTTTTGAGGGAGAAAATTGTGTCTTACAATCTGAAAAATATGGTGTATCTACTGTCCACTGTGCATTTTTTTTTACTCAACATAAACTGACATGTGATGTGTGTTACAAATCCGCAACATGGCAATTATTCCTGCAAGTACACTAAGTTTTATGGGCAGATTTTTCTCATAGACTTAAGGCCACTTTACACGCTGCGATGCCGGTACCGATATCGCTAGCGTGGGTACCCACCCCCATCGGTTGTGCGATATTTGCAAATCGCTGCCCGTGGCGCACAACATTGCCCAGACTCGTCACACTACTTACCTACCCTGCGACGTCGCTGTGATCGGCGAAACGCCTCCTTTCTAAAGGGGTGGTTCGTTCAGCATCACAGCGACGTCACAGCTGCATCACTGAACCGCAGCCCAATAAAAGCGGAGGGGCGGAGATGAGCGGGACGAACATCCCGCCCACCTCCTTCCTTCCGCATTGTGGGTGGGAGGCAGGTAAGGAGAGGTTCCTTGTTCCTGCGGTGTCACACACAGCGATGTGTGTTGCCGCAGGAACGAGGAACAACTTCATTACTGCTGCAGCAACGATATTAGAGAATGGACCCCCATGTCACCGATGAGCGATTTTGCACGTTTTTGCAACGATGCAAAATCGCTCATAGGTGTCACACGCAACAACATCGCTAAAGCCACCGGATGTGCATCACAAATTCCGTGACCCCAACGAGATCGCTTGAGCAGCGTGTAAAGCGGCCTTTAGATGCATTAAAAATACAGTTAAAAAAACACATGTTTTAATGCGCTTGAACTATGGAATTGTATAAGAAAATGGCATGTACTCCTCAAGTATATCAATACTGTTTTGCCAAAGCCAAATACCAGAAAGTATCAAAAGTAAAACACCTTTGTTGAAAAAATGACATACCAAAAAGAGACACAAGCCATAGCATCAAAAATATAATTAAAGCACATGTAAAAAAGCACACAAAAACACAATAAAAAAAATGCAAATAACCTAATTTACATAATAGGTGCAGAAATTCTGCAACATCAAAGACTCATCAAAAGTTCATCTTGGGAATGCAGCCTAAGGGTATGTGCGCACGTTGCTTTTTACCTGCTTTTTACCTGCTTTTTTGCTGCTTTTTCTTCTGCGCTGTTTAATGCCAAAATGGATGTGTTCTTCTATTCAAGCAAAGTCTATGGGAATTTGGGTTTCTTGTTCACACTATGTTGTTCAAAATGCTGCCTTTTTGTGGCAGAACTTTGGTCAAAAACTCAGCTTTGCAGTGCAAAACCCAAATGGCAAAAACAATTGACATGTTGCTTCTTTGAAAAGCTGAGTTTTTGACCAAAGTTCTGCCACAAAAAGGCAGCATTTTGAACAACATAGTGTGAACAAGAAAGCCAAATTCCCATAGACTTTGCTTGAATAGAAGAACACATCCATTTTGGCATTAAACAGCGCAGAAGAAAAAGCAGCAAAAAAGCAGGTAAAAAGCAACGTGCGCACATACCCTAAGGGTCTGATTCCTGGGACATTGATCAGTCAGTGGCGTTAGCGACATCCTACCTATCAGTATTGGTAAGGAGCAGTTGTATGCTCTTGTGGGTGGTGGCTGATCGTATGTGATATCCACCTATTCAACTTATGAGTGGTATAAAAACTACCTACAGTGGAACCTCGGTTAATGAGTAACCCGGTTTGTGTGTATTTCGCTATACGAGCAAAGCTTGCTGTAAATTTGTAACTCCGTTTATAAGCAAGCTTTGCCGTACCAGCAAATACTCCCTGGACACACTTACAGTTCCGTGCTTCCACCGCACTCTGACCCGCTCTTGCAGTCTGCAAAAACACACACAAACACACACAAACACGCACGCATGCACAGACAGACATATTATGCTCAGTTTACCTTACGTTCCATCGCCGGCCTCCCGGTTCTTGTAGTCCACTGGTACAGGATGTGTATCAGGTAACCATCGCGACGAGGGAGGAACTTTCGCTGTCAGCCGCTACTCAAAGGCAGTGCACTGACTAATCAAAGGCAAGCGGCTCATGCCTTCGATGTCAGCGCGCTGGCAGCAGAAGTTCCTCCATCGTTGCGATGGTTACCTGATATACATCCTGTAGCGGTGAACTACAAGAAACGGGAGGCCGGCGATGTAATGGAAGGTAAGGTGAGCATAATATGTGTGTGCACATGCGTGTTTGTGTGTGTTTGTGCGTGTTTGTATGTGTTTGAGTGTGTTTGTGTGTGTTTGTGCGTTTGTGGAATGGCACAATAGGGGACCAACATAAGACATTGAACAAGTTGTGGAACGAATTGTCTGCATTGCCATGATTTCCTATGGGAAATTTTGCTTTGGTAGATGAGTAACTTGGTTTTCAAGCACACTCCCAGAACGGATTGTTCTCGTAAACCAAGGTTCCACTGTATTAGCAGGGGTCCAAGCAATCGGTTTCCCCTGGACAGATGATAAATGTTCAAGATTGATGTATGCTGTAGCACTGACATTTCTAATATTGAAATATGTGCTCACAACAGTTCTTAAAGGAGGTTTAGTAGCAGAAATAGAGAGGAAACTCAAAGGAAACTCTTCAAATGCTTCTCAAAAATGCAAGATTCAGCCAAACTTTGAAGTGCTGCTGAAAAATACTCCATGTGTACATAGCCACTGAGCAGAAGCTGAGCAAAATTTCTACATATCCTTCCTACTACAAATATCATTAGGCTATATCCGCACTTTGCGTTTCCACCTGCGTTTCAGTTGCTTTGTTAGGTCCGTTTTGAACTGCAGCGTTTTCATGCCAAAATGCATGCGTTTTGATTTTCCAGCAAAGTCAATGGGAAATGGGGATTTCTTTTCATTTCCAAACGCAGCATTTAATTTGCATAATTTTGGGCAAAAACTCAGCGCTCAAAGAAGCAACATGTCAATTGTTTTTGCTATTTGGGCTGCGTTTTGCTAACATTGAATTCAATGGGAATTTGTAAAAAACAAAAAACATCAAAAATCCACCATCTTACATGCTTTTAAGCTGGAGAAAGAATGCGTTTTGGACAACATAAACGCATGCTTTTCTGACATCAAAATAATGAAATGATATGTCCCTTTACACACACACATGGTCCGACAATTAAATTAATAAAAAATATAATTTTTTTGCTATTTTAGCAATAAATAGTATAAAACCGCTATAATTATATGAAATATAACTAATTTCATTATGATTTCAATAATTATATGTGTTCCTTTTTTTCCCCTTTTTTTCAGTGTGTTTGACTGTTTAAACTTTATTTAGCAGTGTCATAATGTTCAAAACGCATCTGTGTAAACGCAATGAAAAAGCATGTAAAAAGCAATAAAAACGCGGCTAAAACGCAGTAAAAAACGCATGCGTATTTACCGCGATTTAGTGGTCAAAAGCAACTTTGGCAAAAGCAATTTCTGCCAAAGGATGCATTTAGAACTGCAAGTAGGACGACGCAAAGTGCAGAGATAGCCTTACTCCTCAAAAACTTTGGTTCTGATCAGTGGCAATGTGCACACAAAGTTTTTGAAGAGGATTTGAAGCAGAAACTGATCAGAAATAAATTCTGAGAGTTTTCTTTCAATTCCTGACCAGTTTGTACTCCAAAAAAACTCCATATGCAAATACTCAGCTTCTGCTTCAAAAACTTCCAAAAAACCTCTATATGTAAATAGCTAGTTTTGCTCAAAAACTCTGCAAAAAGACAATGAGCGCACATATCCTCAAAAAATGCCCAAAAAAACATGCGTGACAGACTGTTCTCATTCATTTCTATTCTAAAACCACTTTCCTGTTCATATGTCCAGGGTTCTGGGTGTTTTTTTTTCTGTTACAGGCTTCTAAAATTGTCCAGTGGTAAAAAAAGAAAATGCATCTCATTTCTTTGAAGGGGTTGTCCACTACTTAGATGAGCCCTTCTCATTCTCCTTGTTTCTCCCAGTTATAAAAAACCTATACTCATCTCTGGTGCGGTCCTGGCTCCAGCAATGTCTAAAGCCGCATTCCTGGGGACATTGTTACGACACACGAGCCCCGCAACCAATCAGTGCCCGGTGTCTGTCTCCCCGAAGATATTTTGGAGCAGAAACTGACTAGAGCTTCCAGGTTTTTGAGGTGCTTTAAGTTTTTGAGTAGTATTTGGAGAGTTTCCACTTAAATATTACTCCAAAAACCCCACAAACTCCATGTGCTCATACCCTAAATCGACTCTTGAAGAATACAATGCTAAACCAGGCCCTATTAAATATGAAGGCTGCAAAAAAGGCTTCTGAAAAAAAATGTTATATATTGCTTTAAAACAGCTTCAGAAAAAGAAAAATCCTTCTAAAAACTTCATAAAGAAGGAGAGTCTCCTAAAGCCAGTTTCCACTCTTAAAACTAAGTATGCACATAGCTTAAAAACCTCATAAATAATTTGCAAATAACTGAGCTGCTGAAGGATCACTAGTAATAACAAATTAATGGTCTTATCTGCAAACTAATATTTCTACATTTTAAATAATTCTTAGAAAATTCATTAAGTAAAATTATTTTTTAATCTAAGTTTCAAAAACAATCAACAACTGAGAAAAAGAAAAGTATCCCTCAATCTATGCTTATTAGGAGAATAAACATTTGTCCACCTGTCTCTAGATATCTAAATTCTAAATTAATTGTTGACATAATTCATCTTCCAAAACTAGTCTACAAGCAACAGCTGGAGAATGACATCAGAATGAGCAGTATGAAATGAGAAAATCTCAGATTTCATTAAGGCCTAAAACACACGTCCATGAAAACCACGCACGTGTAAAACGGGCCATTTTTTGGGTCCGTTTTCCGTTTTTTAGGTCCGTTTTTATGGTATGTGTGGCCTGCGTGTGTATCCCGTATGCTAGCCGTATGTGCGTGTGGAATGTCCGTGTGTGCGTGAGTGAAATAACTGACATGTGTGTGCTGTCCGTGTGAAATGTACGTGTGTGATGCAAAATGCTGTTACTACATGTCGGAAGAAAGAGTAGCGGGATGAGAATGAACTCGGGTGAACTTCACCCGACTTCATTGTCATTCTGCGGCTCTGTCTGTGTGCCATGTACAGATTAGCGGTCACCTGTGAAGGACTCGCCAGTGACCGCTAATACCCCGAGTGACTGAAGTGTCCCCACCTCTCTAATACTCACCGATCCCCGATCACCGGCGCTGCACAGCGTTCACACTGCTCCGGCGGCTTTTTCTAATTTGAAAAAGCCGGCCGATCATTAAACAATCTCGTATTCCCTGCTTTCTCCCCCCACCGGCGCCTATGATTGGTTGCAGTGAGACACGCCCCCACGCTGAGTGACAGGTGTCTCACTGCACCCAATCACAGCAGCCGGTGGGTGTGTCACTATGGAGTATAGAAATAAATAAATAAATAATTAAAAAAAAACGGCTTGCGGTCCCCCGATTTTAATACCAGCCAGATAAAGCCATACAGCTGAAGGCTGGTATTCTCAGGATGGGGAGCCCCACGTTATGGGGAGCCCCCCAGCCTAACAATATCAGTCAGCAGCCGCCCAGAATTGCCGCATACATTATATGCGACAGTTCTGGGACTCTACCCGGCTCTTTTTGATTTGCCCTTGTGCGTTGGCAAATCGGGGTAATAAGGAGTTATTGGCAGCCCATAGCTGCCAATAACTCCTAGATTAATCATGTCAAGCGTCTCCCCGAGATACCTTCCATGATTAATCTGTAAGTGACAGTTAAAAAACACACACACACCCGAAAAAATAATTTATTAGAAATAAAAAACACTAACAAAGTCCCTCATCACCAATTTATTAACCCCGACAAAGCCCTCCATGTCCGGCGTAATCCACGGACCTCCAGCGTCGCTTCCAGCTCTGCTGCATGCAGGTGACAGGAGCAGCAGAATACACCGCCACTCCTGTCAGCTCCACACAGCAACTGAGGTGAGTATCGCGATCAGCTGAGCTGTCACTGAGGTTACCCGCTGTCACTGGATACAGCAGTGGCCGCGAGTTACCTGACTGACAGCAGCTGATCGCGCTACTCACCTCATTTGCTGCGTGGAGCTGACAGGAGCGGCGGTGTATTCTGCTGCTCCTGTCACCTGCATGCAGCAGAGCTGGAAGCGACGCTGGAGGTCCGTGGATTATGCTGGACATGGAGGGCTTTGTCGGGGTTAATAAATTGGTGATGATGGACTTTGTTAGTGTTTTTTATTTCTAATAAATTATTTTTTCGGGTGTGTGCGTGTTTTTTAACTGTCACTTACAGATTAATCATGGAAGGTATCTCGGGGAGACGCCTGACATGATTAATCTAGGAGTTATTGGCAGCTATGGGCTGCCAATAACTCCTTATTACCCCGATTTGCCAACACACCAGGGCAAATCGGGAAGAGCCGGGTAGAGTCCCAGAACTGTCGCATATAATGTATGCGGCAATTCTGGGCGGCTGCTGACTGATATTGTTAGGCTGGGGGGCTCCCCATAACGTGGAGCTCCCCATCCTGAGAATACCAGCCTTCAGCCATATGGCTTTATCTGGCTGGTATTAAAATGGGGGGGACCGCACGCCGTTTTTTTAAATTATTTATTTATTTATTTTACTGCATAGTATAGACACGCCCACCGGCTGCTGTGATTGGGTGCAGTGACACAGCTGTCACTCAGCGTGGTGGGCGTGTGTGACTGCAACTAATCACAGGCGCCGGTGGGCGGGTAAAGCAAGGAATACGAGATTGATTAATGGGCGGCCGGCTTTTTCAAAATAGTAAAAGCCGCCGGAGTTTTTATAACAGCAGTGCAGCGCCGCGCCGGAGATCGGGGAACGGTAAGTATGAGAGACGGCTGCTCAATTCAGTCAGGGGATTAGCGGTCACCGGTGAGTCCTTCACGGGTGACCGCTAATCAGTACGCGGCACACAGACAGAGCCGCAGCATGACAATGAAGTCGGGTGAAGTTCACCTGAGTTCATTCTCATCGCGCAACTCTGTCTGCTGTCAGCCGACATGTATCAACGACATTGTGCATCACACACACACACGGAACATTTTACACGGACAACACACACACATGTCAGTTATTTCACTCACGCACACACGGACATTCCACACGCACATACGGTTAGCATACGGGATACACATGCTGTCCACACATACCATAAAAACGGACCTAAAAAACGGAAAACGGACCCGAAAAACGCCTGTATCACACATGCGTGTTTTTCACGGATGTGTGTTTTAGGCCTCATGCTGTGCGAATCATGGGCAGCATGAATCATACACTGGCTGTGCAATTGTGGCATTTCAGAGTAAGCAAACTGTGTCTCAGCTGATAAGTCTAGTGCTGTCCTCAGCCAGCTTCTCCTATGGAGCATAGGAGAAGCTGGCTGAGGACTCCAGTTGACTGGCAGGTCTCTGCCGATTTATGTACTACTATAATATACAGTGGGGAAAATAGGTATTTGATACACTGCTGATTTTTCAACCTAAAAAAATGGAGAGGTCTGTAATTTTTATCATAAATACGTTTCAACTGTGACGGACAGAATAAAAAAAAATCCAGAAATTCACATTGTGTGATTTTAAGTAATCAATTTACATTTTATTGCATGAAATAAGTATTTGATCACCTACCAACCAGCAAGAATTTTGGCTCTCACAGATCTGTTATTTTTTCTTTAAGAAGCCCTCCTGCTCTGCACTAACTGTATTTATTGCAACTATTTGAACTCATTACAAAAGACACCTGTTCACACACTCAATCATACTCCACCATGGTCAACACCAAAAAGCTGTCTAGCAACACCAGGGACATAGTTGTAGACCTGCACAAGGATGGAATGGGTTACAGGGAATTAAGCAAGCAGCTTGGTGCAAAGGTAACAACTGTTGGTGGAATTATTAGAAAATGGAAGAAACACAAGATGACTGTCTTTCTTACTTGGTCTAGGGCTCAATGCAAGATCTCGCCTCGTGAAATAAGGGTGATTCTTAGAACAGTCCCGAATCAGCCCAGAACCTGGACAATGACCTGAAAAGAGCTTGGATCACTGTTTCAAAGAGTGCCATTAGTAATACACTACACCGTCATGGATTAAAATCCTGCAGGGCACGCAAAGTCCCCCTGCTCATGCCAACACATATCTAGGCCCATTTGAAGCTTGTCAATGACCAGACCATAATCCAGTGGAAGCATGGGAGAAGGTCAGTGTCATCAAATGAGACCAAATAGAACTTTTTGGTATCAACTCCATACTCGGAAGAAGAAAATGAATTATTACAACCGCAAGAACACCGTGCCAACTGTGAAGCATGGGGGTGGAAACATCATACTTTGGGGATGCTTTTCTGCAAAGGGGACATGACAACTGCACTGTATTATAGGGAGGATGGATGGGATCATGCATAGTGAGTTTTTGTTTTGGCCAACAACTTCCTTCCCTCAGTAAGAGCACTGAAGATGGGTCACGGCTCGATTTTCCAGCATGATACTGACCTGAAACATACAGACAGGGCAACTAAGGAGTGGCTCCATAAGAGGTATTCCAAGATCCTGGAGTGGCCTAGCCAGTCTCCAGACCTGAACCCAATAAAAAATCTTTGGAGGGAGTTGAAACTCAATGTTTTCCAGTAACAGCCCCAAAACCTGAAAGATCTGGAGAAGATCTGTATGGAGGAGTGGGTCAAAATCCCTGCTGTAGTGTGTGCAAACTTCATCAAGAACTACTGGAAACATCTGACCTCTGTAATTGCAAACAAAGGTTTCTGTACCACATGTAAAGTTCTGTTTTTCTATTGAATCAAATTCTAATTTCATGCAATAAAATGCAAATTCATTATTTAACAATCATACAATGTGATCTTCTGGATTTGTTCTATTTTGTCTGTCACAGTTGAAGTGTACCTACGATAAAAATTACAGACTTCTACATTCTTTATAGGTGGGAAAACCTGCAAAATCGGCAGTGTATCAAATGCTTACTTTCCTCACTGTAGATGTGGCACTGCTACTTTTACATAGTTCATCACCAATTGGTTAATTCATCTAAGTGATGAACTCATCTGTAGGAAGTCAGGTGGGAAGTTAAAACTAAATCTGTACACTGTAATAAGGTGATGTATGGAGAATGCGCAATAGATATACAGCAGGTGAAATAAGTATTGAACATATCACCAGTTTTCTAAGTAAATATATTTCTACAGGTGCTATAAACATGGATTTCTCACCAGATATCAATAAAAATCCATTCAATACACACACACACACACACACACACACACACAATTAAATAAAACCATAGATGTTCATAAATTTGGTCATGTGTAATAATGGGAAATAACACATGAAGAAAGAGAGTTGCAAAAAGACATGGAAAGTCATGACACTAACTGAAATCTATCAGTTAATTAGAAAGCAATCCTGCCACTTAGTGAAAATTAATATCAGTTGGTTCAACTGATGGTCTATAAAAAGGGGTCTCATTATCATGGTGCCACACAAGAAACATCTTATGAGGAATAAAACCAGTGTGCTGTATTAAGACCTTATTTTTGCAAAACATACTGATGGCATTGGTTACAGAGGAATTTCTAAATTACTGAAGGTTCCAGGAGGAACTGTTGGGGCCATAGTCCGAAAGTGTAATGAACACCATTTTATCATAAACTGGCCACGACCAGGTTCAAACCACAATATTTCAGACAGATGGAGTGAAAAAAGTTATCAGAACAGTTGTCTAAAGGCCCAGTCACACTAAACAACTTACCAGCGATCCCAACAACGATACAACCTGATAGAGATTGCTGGTAAGTTGCTAGGAGGTCGCTGGTGAGATGTCACACTAAGCGACGCTCCAGCGATCCCACCAGCAACCTGACCTGGCAGGGATCGCTGGAGCGTCACTACACGTGGAAGTGTGGTGCCCTGGACAAGCCAGGACGTCACAGGTACCGCAACAACCCACCCTACACCCCGGTTAGGAACACCGAAGTCAAACACAAATCCTTGTTGCCTTCCTCCAGGGACTGATGTCCACACCAGGTGGGGTGGAGCCAGGCGGTTGGCTCTACCCACCGAGGAGTTCACAGTCCTGGAGGCAGGAAAAGGAAGGGAGAACAGTTTGAGGAGTTGTAGAGTGAGGAAGTAGTAGTGGAGGAACTGACTGACCGTGTCCAGGTACACGGCCCGGGCACCTGACAGCAAGGTTGGCAGACGGTGGTGACCGTCTGCAGGAGAGGCCGATTGACACACAACCGTGAGGACCGGGGACGGGCGGTGGCCCGCCGGTACAGAACCGGGGAGCGAAGAGAAGCCAGTACCATCCGGCAGGGCCTATGGACCCCGACCAGGCTAGGAGTCGCCGTAAAACCGGTCAAATTCGTCAGCGATGGGAACCTCCTGGGTTTCCTAGCAGTAAAGACCCGACTGAAGGCAACCGTCCCAACCATGAGGGAGATAGAGCTACCGCCAGAGCTAGAGCTCCCAGGGCCAGAGCCTGCGGGCAAAGAAAGGGCTCCCTTAGCCAACAAACCGCTGGGGAGCGGGCTATCAGTGGGAAGCTATTGGGGCCGAGAACAAAACACCGGTGCAGGGAGAGATAGTTACCGCCAACTTACCGGGAGTGACCGCCGCAACGGTCTGTGGGACTTGTCCAGCCAGCCATTTGTTTTACCAGAGACTCCGTGTGCATTACTGGCTGAGTAAGTATCACCGTGCCATCTGGCACTGCGCTGCCCCGCGACCCTGCACCCGGCCAGGCCCTGCATCCCATCTTCCGACCTCCACCACCAGGCCCCGGGACCACCAAAAACCCCCTACTTACGGAGGGGAGAAAACATCTCAGCTGCTCCCTGTCAACGCTCCCGGGATCCCCGTACAGAGCAGCGGTGGTGTCCCAACCTCACCACCAACCGTGGGTGGCGTCACAGACAATACCCCTACACCAAACCACCCCTTTCACTCACGGGCGAGGAGCGCCGCTCGAGTCCCTGGGATCCGGCCCACCGCTCGAACCACTGACCGAGCGAGCAGCAGCAGCAGCAGGACCCGAGCAGTGGGTGAGCGCAGCGTCCCCTCCTCCGCCCGCGACAGAAGCATGCTGCGCTTGGTAACTAAGGTAAATATTGGGTAACCAACCCGATATTTACCTTGGTTACCAGCGCACACCACTTTAGCGCTGGCTCCCTGCACACCTAGCCACAGTACACATCGGGTTAATTACCCGATGTGTACTCTGCAGCGTGTGCAGGCAGCAGGGAGCCGGCTTCTGCGGATGCTGATAACCACGGTAAACATTGGGTAACCAAGAAGCCCTTCCCTTGGTTACCCAATATTTACCTTCGTTACCAGCGTCCGCCGCTCTCACACTGCCAGTGCCGGCTCCCTGTTCCCTGCACTCCTAGCCACAGTACACATCGGGTTAATTACCCGATGTGTACTCCAGCTAAGTGTGCAGGGAGCCGGCGCTGACAGCTGAGAGCGGCGGACGCTGGTAACGAAGGTAAATATCGGGTAACCAAGGAAAGGGCTTCTTGGTTACGCGATATTTACATTGGTTACCAGCGTCCGCAGAAGCCGGCTCCCTGCTCACTGCACATTCAGTTGTTGTTCTCTCGCTGTCACACACAGCGATGTGTGCTTCACAGCGGGAGAGCAACAACTAAAAAATGGTCCAGGACATTCAGCAACAACCAACGACCACACAGCAGGGACCAGGTTGTTGCTGGATGTCACACACAGCAACATCGCTAGCAAGTTGTGCCTCAGCAGCAATGTTGCTAGCGATGTTCCTTAGGGGTACTTCACACACAGCGAAATCGCTACTGAGATCGCTGCTGAGTCACGTTTTTTGTGACCTCATTAGCGATCTTGCTGTGTGTGACACTGAGCAGCGATCTGGCCCCTGCTGTGAGATCACTGCTCGTTACACAGCCCTGGTTCATTTTTTTATTGTTGCTCTCCCGCTGATAAGCACACATCGCTGTGTGTGACAGCGAGAGAGCAACAATCCTGAATGTGCAGGGAGCAGGAGCCGGCGTCTGACTGCCTGCGGTAAGCTGTAACCAAGGTAAACATCGGGTAACCAAGGTGGTTACCCGATATTTACTTTCGTTACCAGCCTCCGCAGCTCTCAGGCTGCCAGTGCCGGCTCCTGCTCCCTGCACACGCTAAGCTAAGCGGTGTGCGCTGGTAACTAAGGTAAACATCGGGTAACCATACCCGATGTTTACCTTAGTTACCAGTGTCCACAGCTTCCAGACGCCGGCTCCGTGCAAGCGCAGCGTCGCTTGCACATCGCTGCTGGCTGGGGGCTGGTCACTGGTCGCTGGTGAGATCTGCCTGTTTGACAGCTCACCAGCGACCATGTAGCGATGCAGCAGCGATCCTGACCAGGTCAGATCGCTGGTGGGATCGCTGCTGCATCGCTAACGTGTGACGGTACCCTTAGTGTGACGGTACCTTTAGAGCCAAGAACAATGTAAGAGGTGCTACAGAAAGACCTGGAATTAGCTAGTACAATTGTTTCAAAGAAAACAATAAGTAATGCACTCAACCTCTATGGCCTGCATGCACACTCACCATGCAAGAAGCAGGTTTAAGTGTGTATAAAGTTTTTTAAACATTTAGATAAGCCTGTGAAATACTGGGAGTATATATCTTGGTCAGATGAGACCAAAATTGAACTCTTTGAATACCAAAATCGCACCATATTTGGAGGACAAAAGGCCCTGCGTATCACCTCAAAACATCATAATAACAGCGAAGTTTGTAGGTGGGAATGTGGGTGTGTGAGGTTGTTTTTCAGTATACGGCACTGGCAAACTTCATATGATTGAAGTTAGGATCAATGGATAAATGAACCGAGACATTCTTGAGAAACATTTGCTGCCATGTTTCAGGATCATGACAATGAAATGAGGGTGGATGTTCCAGCAAGTTAATTATTCCAAACACACAGCTAAGGAAACTCTCAAATTGGATTCATAAAAAGAAAATAAAGCGGAAAATTTAGAAAAGGAACTAAAGCTTAAAGTTCACAGAAGGAGGCCACCGAATCTTTAAGATTTCAAAAGTGTTTGTGTGGAAGAATGGGCTAAAACTACACCTAAGCAATGCATGTGACTAGTTTCTCCTAACAGGAGGCTTCTTGAGCTGTCATCACCAACAAAGGCTTTTGTACAAAATATTAAATAAATTTCAGTAAGAGTATCTTTTTCCCTGTGCCATTTCTCACTATTACACATCAGTAAATTCATGTACATCTATGGTTTGATTTCTTTGCCTGCATGGATTGGATGGTTTGTTACTGGCATATGGTGAAAAATACATTTCAATAGCACCTTTAGAAATGTATTGACTTAAAAAATTGTTGACTTGTTCAATTATACACACACACAGACACAGACACACACACACATACACACACACACACACACACACACACACACAAAATGCCAGATACTCCTGTATCCTAGATTATCTTTCCTAACTATCCTGTCCAATGGAAATTGGCATGGTTGCCCTTTTCTCATGTGTATGGGAGTTATAAGATAGTTATAAGCCGAATGCTCATTTTGATAGGAGTAATTTACAGTGCCCACTGATAAACATGCATGCACATTTTGGCAAAGTGTTCATCTTTATTCAATAAGAGAAATACAAGACAGTGCCAATTGATGCCTTAAGGACCGGGCCATGTTGAGCTTTAATTTTTTCCTCCCCTTATTCCAAGAGCCATAACTTTTTTTATATATTTTACTATGATATAGCCATGTGAAGATTTGTTTTGTGTGGGATGAATGACATAATTCGTTTTATAATATGGTGTAATGGCAAGTGGGAAAAAACTTCCAAGTGTGGTGAAATATCAGAAAAAGGAAAATTCTGCAAATGTTTTATTTCTTTTTACAGCGTTCATTTTACCATAAAACCTACCTGGTACTAAGATTCTCCAGGTCAGTATGATTCTGTAGATACCAAATATTTATAGTTTTTGTTTTACTTCAATGCTAAAAAAGATTGACATTTTTTGAAAAACAAAAAAAAAATCCTTCTTATGAAACGAATTTCCAAGAGCCATAATGGGTTACATTTTTGGGATCTAGAACTGTGTGAGAGCTTTTCTTTGCGCCCTAATCTGATGTTTTTATTGATATTATTTTGGGGTATATACAATGTTTTGATCGCCTGTTATGACACTTTTTTCTGTTGTTGTGGAGGACAAAAATGTGCAATTCTGTCATTTTGATTTTTTTCTGGTTACGCTGTTTGCAAGTCGGATTAATTGATTGTATATTTTGATAGATCGGACTTCTATGAACACAGTGACACCAAATATGTGTATTATTCTTAATAATATTTATAATAACAATATATTATTATTATTATTATTATTATTATTATTGTTATTATTTAATTTTAATGTGGTAAAAGGGAGATGATTTTAACTTTTATATTTTTTATGTTTTTCATATTTTTTAAAACTTTTTTTTACTCTTCATTGCATTTAATAATCCCCTTAGGGGACTTGAATTTCCAATATTCTGATCACTTGTTCTATATACAGCAATGCCATAGAATTGCTATATATAGAAAATATCAGTCTCCTATGATCGCCGGCCATGGGCTGGTTTTCACAGAATTAATGTGATAACAGACACAGAGGTCATTAGCAGACCTCTGGCTGTCATGACAACTCCTCAGTATTCTGCGATTGCATCATGGGAGCACTAATGAGGGCTCAGAAGAGCATGACGCTCTGCCAGCGTGAGTTAAGCGCCACTGTCAGAAATTTACAGTGGCATTAAACAGACTAACAGCTGCAAGTGGAGTGCAGCTCCTCCCGCGACTGTTAGAGGCGGATGAAAGCTGAATGATTCAGCCTTGAACTGGAGGAAAAGATGCGGGCTCGGCATGTGAGCCTGCATTAAAGGCAAGGAAATGACTCATGATATATATTGCACATCATGTTAATAGGGATGAGCCAACCCGAATGGTAAAGTTTGTGGTTCATACTGTACATCGGGTGTCCACGACTGGAACTCGAACAATAAAAGTCTATGTCCGAGTTCGGGTGCTGTTTGGTGATAACAAAGTTTGTTGAGTGGCTGTAGTACAGAGAAAGAGAGAAAGTTGTTACTATGACCATTTTAAAGCACAGAAGTTCGGGTCGCAATTGACTTATATGTGGTTCAAGTGTCAAGTTGAGGTCAAGTCCGGTTCCCCATCCAAATTTATTTTAAAGTCCGGTCGAACCCGGCAAACGCAAACTTCCACGGGTCTGCTCATCTCTAGTCGCTTAGGGCTTATTTTACACTGTTTAATGATGGGATCTATTGGGATTTGGCCACTTATGTAGACCTCGGCAAAGTAGATTTTTCATAGTAAGATCAGTTTCACAGCTACAATTTCCATTATACTCATTTTACCGAAGCTTTTGCCAAGGCAACTACATTTAAACAATAAAGTTTTCATTCAGTTTCATGAGAAATGTACTGTCTCCTGGAAATCATGTAAAGAACCCGTGATTACTTGGTCATGGCAACGACACATATATCTGAAGACTAAAAATTGCTATCTTTCATCTACTCTGGCTGTAGAACAGTAGCAATTACCTCTAATGTGAAGATTGCTGATGCATTAGGTAAAATAAGTACTGTCTAATGAGATAAGAAGAGAATCACCTTCCCATCTCCACCCTCCTTTCACTAAAAGCACACATTATTATTGGTAGGCTAATTGACCTTTTGTGCCATTCATTCCACAGCCCCAGGCTATTGTTCTTCACAGACAAGTATAGAGTCCTGTCCTGTCTGAAATGTGTAGGCATTGCCTAAGGGTACCTTCACACTTAGCGATGCAGCAGCGATCCGACCAGCGATCTGACCTGGTCAGGATCGCTGCTGCATCGCTACATGGTCGCTGGTGAGCTGTCAAACAGGCAGATCTCACCAGCGACCAGTGAACAGCCCCCAGCCAGCAGCGACGTGCAAGCGACGCTGCGCTTGCACGGAGCCGCCGTCTGGAAGCTGCGGAGACTGGTAACTAAGGTAAACATCGGGTATGGTTACCCGATGTTTACATTAGTTACCAGTGTGAGCAGGGAGCAGGGAGCCGCGCACACTGAGCGCTGGCTCCTTGCTCTCCTAGCTACAGTACACATCGGGTTAATTAACCCGATGTGTAATGCAGCTACATGTGCAGAGAGCAGGGAGCCGCGCACACTGCTTAGCGCTGGCTCCTTGCTCTCCTAGCTGCTGTACACATCGGGTTAATTAACCCGATGTGTACAGCAGCTACATGTGCAGAGAGCCGGAGCCAGCAGCACAGGCAGCGTGAGAGCTGCAGAGGCTGGTAACTAAGGTAAATATCGGGTAACCACCTTGGTTACCCGATGTTTATCTTGGATACAGCTTACCTCAGCTGTCAGACGCCGGCTCCTGCTCCCTGCTCGCTTCATTTGTCGCTCTCTTGCTGTCACACACAGCGATCTGTGTGTCACAGCAGGAGAGCGGCTTTGAAGAAAACGAACCAGGGCTGTGTGTAACGAGCAGCGATCTCGCAGCAGGGGCCAGATCGCTGCTCATTGTCACACACAGCGAGATCGCTAATGAGGTCACTGCTGCGTCACAAAAAGCGTGACTCAGCAGCGATCTCGGCAGCGAGCTCGCTGTGTGTGAAGCACCCCTAACACAAATGAACTCCAGCATCTAAATTACTAGCTTTTATTAAACAAACCATGCCTTTAATACGTGATCCCTGTCTTTATTATAGGAAAATTGCAGAACTAAAAACCCTAGATCATTTCAAGCTTTTCCACTGCAATTACTGTTTAGATGCTACTTCACAACAGAGAATGCAAACATTAATGAACAGCAGCCTACCAAGGGTATAGTACTCGCGTATAATCTACAATGTATCAACCTGAATTTATAATTGTAGTACAAATAGATGAATTAGTTTGTTGTGATCAAATTAAAGTGAATATCATATTTTAAAATCAGCAGAGAACTTTTGAAGATTGGTAAGTCTCTACTTATAATTTGTGATTACCACCAGTAGTAAAATAGCATCGATAGGACAATATTTATAGTAGGAGTATATGTGCTTATAATCTAAAATTCGGAGGACTGATTTAAGTCAATTGCAAGAGTTGCAAAAACCTTCATTTACACACTTAATACTTGCATATCAGAGGTTAAGTTGTGCTATTAAAGGCAACAAATGCCCTCTACTCTTTTACAGGAGATGCATAGCTGATTCAGATGACAGATCTTTCTCCCAAGTCCATCATAAGCATGCACATTTAGCCCAGCATTAGTCTTGAGCGAGTATCGAAATATTTGTGTTCGCGATACTCGTAACGAGTACTGTGTACTACTCGCGTATCTGGTCCGAATAGCATATGCAATGCAAGTCAATGGGAAATGCGAGTAATTTTCTGCTGGATTCCACCAGGAAATTACTCGCATTTCCAAATCTGCGGAAAATACTCACATTTCCCATTGACTTGGATTGTACTTGCTATTCGGAATGAATACGCAAGTAGTACACAGTACTTGTTACGAGTATCGCAAACGCAAATATTTTGATAGTCGCTCAACTATGGACAACTAACTCAACAATTCTGGGCTAAATGTGCATGCTTATGATGGACTTAGGAGAAAGAGCTGTCATCTGAATCAGCTTTGCTCAACTCTACCCAGCATACATATTTACTTTACTAGAAAATGGGAAAAAAAACATGCCACTTTCCTCTGGAAGTAGCTTAAAGACTGATACAGAATGACTGTTCAAACCTAGGACAAGGGGGAAGTGGTGGAGTTAGATGGAAGACAAGTAGGTGCAAAGCTGCACTTAAATGTTTGGCAGTGCCAGGATGAACCGAGAGCCTTTACTTAGTTTGATCAGCCATTTTGTGCTGAGAGACTCTCTTTAACCCATACAGAAACATATTATTGGTATGATAAAAGTCTTTTAACACTAAATCATCAGCCAATAGAAATGAAATTGGTAAGTATAGCCTATTTTGACCTATGGACAACTTAAAGAGGTTGTCCAACTCTGGACATTTATGGTATAGTCATAGGATATGTAGAATACATTCGCTGCTGATACCACTTTTGTGACCCTGAATCTGTCTCGAGAACTGTGCCTGGGAATCAAAAAGTGGCAATGCAAATATGGCTCTCTCTGTTCCAAAAATAATTATACATACTTGTTTGAATATTTTTGGAACTTTCTTAGAAGTCAGTGAAGAGTAGAATATGAGCACGTATGCTCTGACAAACACAAGACAGGACCTATTCTCGAGATCAATTTATATTCCAGAGTTAGGACCGCATCTATCAGACATTTATGGTAGATCCCGTAAATACGCCATAAATCTCCTGGAAAGCTTCATGTTACACATGTACTTTTGTAGTTCTACAGATAGTAAAATTTGTAATGCTAACTTCTTTGGACCGAATTGCAAGAAAAATCTCATAAATGGATTGAATTATAAAAGCAAGTCAATGACCTGCAAGTTTCATGCTATACAAAGTATGTGGGCAGCCTCAACCTTTTAGGTTATGTGCACACAATCCGGATATACTGTGCCCTGGATTCAGTGTATATTCTCCTGCGACACATGAGTGTTGTCTGCAGGAGCCCGCAGCGGTTTGTGTCCACAATAAGGGTTCGGGGCACTGCTGACTTTAGCAGTGTTTTCCCCGTGGAGAAAATTTGCATAAAATGACATGCTGCGCCTCAGAAAGAAGCGCTATATGTCAGTTTACGCCTCGGAGAAAAAAAAAAGCACAATCGACATGAGATTTCTTTAAATCCCATCCACTGTGCTTCTACTGTACATCACAGAGTTTTGGACACAGTGAAAACATGCTGCATTCAAAACATTGCTATCCCTGATCATGGGCTTGCACCCTCACAAATTGAACAGGAGGAAAAAATGTTTCTTTTACTTACCCTTCCATATCTATTTGCATAGGATCCTGTCAATAATGAGTGGAAAACAATGATGGTCTCGTCCAAATCCCAAATAAATACTCTCTAGAAAAATTAATAAGGACAAAATAATATTTAAAAATACAAAAAAGATGAAAAAATATAAATTATTATCGCCTACAATTTAGTGGAATTAAATTAATAATTTGTTGTGCAGTATGTTTTTACTTTATTCTATAAGGAAAATAAATAAGTCATTCATTTAAATAAGGCTGTTTGAATAGGAACTACATATTCTACACAATCTTACACATATAGGCTTCAATTAATGAAAATGCTATAAAATTTTCATACGGTAATCATTAATAAAACAAAAAAAATAGAAAAATCTTGATAGCTATGTTATTTTTCTAAGAAACATCCAACATGGCTAATGTTTAATGGATTCTACTGGGAAATAAGTTATTTCTATTGGACTCAGGTTACTGTATTACATACTTCAAGGTCAGAGTCTGGAGGAGGGGATGGGTTATTGTTTCTTCGTCCTCGTCCCCGTGATTTTCCATCTGATGCTCGTCGTAATCGATCAGAATCTGAATCTTTAATAGGTGTTGATGGACTATGGATAATGCTGTATTCTGTAAGAAAAAGAAATAGAAATAAAAGAAACAGTACTCATTTGGATTACTTTCATTAAAACTGATTTTTCATTTGCCCCAAAAATTAAACATCCAATATTCGTTTGTCAAAAAAAGTCCATAAATTGTTTACTTACAGCTCCAAATCAAGAACAATTTAATTTTATTTTGGTATCTATTTAACAATCCTAGAAAGTAATACCCAAAATTATTCACATAGAAGTAGGTTTTTATCAGATTAGTTCTAAAATTAAAATTCTTAAAAATATAAATAAATATTACTAAATATTTCCTATTAACCTCTACAGAGAAATAGTATATTTTGCATGTATATGTAAATGCTCCATACCTATCAGTCAAATGCATGACCCTGATGTATGCAACTGTTTTCCATGCAGATACATTGTCTCCCACTGTGAATCTGAGTTCCCATGATGACCATATGTTTGGTCCAAGTGCTGTTCGAGGAAAAAATGGACCGCACACAGACAGTACTCAGACGAGTGTTATGAAATGGGGCAGTAATAATAATAATAATAATTTCATTCATTTATATAGCGCTATTAATTCTACAGCGCTTTACACACAGTACAGATGAACAATATTTTTCACGACCCAAATCTTCACATGAAAATAAATCACAGCAGTATACACAAGTTTCTTCTGTTGTCAGATAAGATTCCCCATTCAACTCTATAGGTCTGCAAATAATCAAATGCCATGAGGAGCCACTGTGTAGCATCCAGATTTAGATATACTTTCCAATTCTCTAAAGCACCACTGCAGCATTTTTTTTCAAAGCACTGGAGTCGTGCTGTTAATCTAAGGTCCCTGCTCCAGTCTTGTACTCACCCTTCAGCGTCTTCACCTTTTATTAGCCCCATCCAAGTCCCGAGGTGCCATCTTGTGCCTGTAACTTCTGGCTGGCCAGCAGTCAGAAGTTACGTCACAAGTAATGATGAGCTAGCACAAAGTGCTCGGGTGTGCAGTACTCGAACTGAGCATATTGGACGATCTGAAATGCTCGACTTGAGTACTGAGCACTATAGGTGTCAATGATTGACTTGAGGATATTTTTCCCAAGTCCTCATTATGTTACTGGCCCTGACACAGCACCAGCCACCACAATTCCCATTCTTTGCTGGCATCAGGCATTGACCAGCAACCTCTGTTCCATTTTCCTGCACACCTCAGTCCCTATCATCGGGTGCAGCTAGCATCGCCTGGCAACTTTCGTTCCGTGTACGCCTTTCAAATAATTCCCCCTGGCCAAAGTGACTGGGCAGTTAGTCCCGCTCGAGTCCCCATTCCAGGAAAGAGGGAGAATTTTTTGTGAATAATGCCACCTAAATATATGGAACAAAAAGGCTATAAACAGTACAACAAGAGCATTTGTGGCACACAATAAGCATACGCCATTCACATGGTGTAAATAAGGTGGATTGTCACTTTAATGACTAGCAGCTACAAATGGCAATTATGGCTCTACTGCTGACTACAAATCTCTGGTGGTATGGGTTTCTCAAGCTCTTTGAAAATCAATCTGGTCTTAAAAATAGTCTGTCTCCTAAATGCTATGCAACTTTGTCAATATTAATAATATGGAATTTTGCACTGAAGACTGAGAATGCCAGGCTTCCTGTTGTCGTCAGTTGATTGCTTCTGAATATTCATGAGAGGCACAGTAAGCTTTCCCTTCCTTCTGCTAAGTTCAGACTATCACATTACAGGAGTAAAGAACAGACAAATGCCAAAACCCTTTACGAACACAAAGAAAGCCTGACACATGAGAATTATCAGGGAAGTAGAAATCACTAAAAGAAATGGAAGTGCTTCAACGGCAGACTAACTGAATTTGCATATCATGGTAAAATCGATTCCCTAAATTTCACAGCATGTTCCATCCAAAACTACTTATAGTATTTACATTACACATATCATAAGAGAAAATACACTCGGAAGAGTTAAGGCCCCGTCACACTAAGCAACATCGCTAGCAACATCGCTGCTAACGAACAACTTTTGTGACGTTGCTAGCGATGTTGCTGTGTGTGACATCCAGCAACAACCTGGCCCCTGCTGTGTGGTCGTTGGTTGTTGCTGAATGTCCTGGGCCATTTTTTAGTTGTTGCTGTCCCGCTGTGAAGCACAGATCGCTGTGTGTGACAGCGAGACAGCAACAACTAAATGTGCAGGCAGCAGGAGCCGGCTTCTGCGGAGGCTGGTAACCAATGTAAACATCGGGTAACCAAGAAGCCCTGTCCTTGGTTACCCGATATTTACCTTTGATACCAGCCTCAGCCGCTCTCACTGTCAGTGCCGGCTCCTGCTCTGTGCACGTGTAGCTGCAGGACACATCGGGTTAATTAACCCGATGTGTGCTGTAGCCAGGAGAGCAGGGAGCCAGCGCTAAGCATTGTACGCTGCTCCCTGCTCTGTGCACATGTAGCTGCAGCACACATCGGGTAATTAACCCGATGTGTGCTGTAACTAGGAGAGCAGGGAGCCAGCGCTCAGTGTGCGCTGCTCCCTGCTCTCTGCACGTGTGGCTGGTCACTGGTTGCTGGTGAGCTCACCAGCAACTCGTGTAGCGATGCTCCAGCGATCCCTGCCAGGTCAGGTTGCTGGTGGGATTGCTGGAGCATCGCAGTGTGACATCTCACCAGCAACCTCCTAGCAACTTACCAGCGATCCCTATCGTTGTTGGGATCGCTGGTAAGTTGCTTAGTGTGACTGGACCTTTAATCACAGGAATCAGGATGATGAGAGATAATAATGTGTATGCACAATCTCTATTAAGAAAAAATTAGATAAAGAAAAAAAATAGAAATTGTTTAGAGAGCGTTGAATTAATATTTACAAAATTGTTTTCAACAATAAATTTGATTAAAATAAAAAAATAAAAGTTTTGTTCTGACAATGTAATATACATGTCAACCTATGAAGACCCAATAATATTATCATACTCTACTCACAAAAAGTTTGGGATATTTGGCTTTAGGGTGAAATGTATGTAAAACATAAAAAGTTCACATTACAGTGATATTTTATCATGAAAGTAGGACATTTAAGTAGAAGCAGCAATGGGGGTTTCCTCATATTAATCAATTTATTGAAACAAAAGCAAAAACCGTGGTGGGTATAACCTTTCAAAAACTGTCAATGTCTCAATAACTTGTCATGTGGCCTTGAGCATTAATTATAGCTGACAACAATGTCTCCTGCTGTTCACAAGGGGAGTTATTGTCTGCCAAGGCAAAACATTCCACTTTTCTTGAAGGGCGGCCTTCAGGTCATTAAGATTCTGGGGTACAGAGTTATGAGTTTCTACATGGTGATTCAGCTGATTCCAGAGCGTTTCTCTGGCATTCAGGTATGGAGAAAGTGCAGGCCACTCCATTTGAGGTCCCCCAATCTCCAGTAGCCCTTCTCTAATAATGTGACCTCGATGAGCTCCAGCATTGAAGTCCATGAAGATTAAATTAGGTCTTTGTTGTTCATGCAGAGGCACAATGACTGGATTAATGATGTTTTTCCAGTAGTATGGACTTGTCACTGTACGATTCACAAACTGTAGGGCAGTTCTGTGTTGACTAGACACACCTGCCCACACTGTAGCATCACTACTACCAAAGGCTCGACTGGTGACTACAATAGCTGATGCATAGCACTCTCCTTGACATCTCCTACATCATTGGTAGCCATAATTTCTGCTCAGAGTGAATCAGTGAATACCACTGAGTCCCACTGGTCCCTTGTCTAGCAAGATGACAATGGTTGTGCCTGTTGGTGAAGTTAGGTACTCTTGCAGGTTGTGTAGAACAAAGACCACATTGATTTAAATGGTTTTGAGTCATCTGACATGACACTTGGGTGCCCCTCAACTCCCTTAAGTGTGCTTGGAGGTTTGTGGAATTCATCATCCTATTCCACAGGGCATTTTTCACAGTTAAGCGATCATCAGTGTGGGATATGGACGTCCACTTCTATGCCTTTCTGTGACTCTTCCAGTCTCTCAATGGCCAGGTATAGTTGATCAATTGTCAGATGTCATTTTGGTCTCATGATGTCAAAATGTAAGCAGCATGGGAAGACTGTTTAAATACCAATTCTAATTGAACCCTGAAATATATTAGGTGATTCATTAAACAAACATCTGTTGTCAATTTTGCCATTAAGCTCCTTGTTAGAGAACAGCATGTTGTGCAAAAATACTGGAACATTGAACAGTTGGACATGTGCACTCAAACAGATAGAGAAAGAGAAAGACAGGGAAAGATACAGACAAAGAGACAGAGAAACAAACAGACAGACAGACAGAGACAGAAAAGGAAAGAGACAGACAGGGAAAGAGACAGAGATAGAGTCAGACAGACAGCGAGACAGACAGAGAGATAGAGAGGCAGACAGACAGACAGAGACAGACAGAGACAGACAGACAGGCAGAGACAGACATAGAAAGAGACAGAGACAAATAGAGTGACAGACAGAGATAGACAAAGAGAGAGAGACAGACAGAGAGAGACAGACAGATAGAGAGAGACACAGACAGAGAGATAGAGAGAGAGAGAGACAGACAGAGAGGGAGACAGACAGAGACTGGGTGAGAGGGAGAGTGGGAGAGACACAGTTACTATCCCAGGCAATGCCGGGTACTACAGATAGTTATTTATGTTTGCCAAATGCCAGAATACTGAGGGGGAGAGAGAGAGAGAGAGAGAAAGAAAATGTTTTAAGGCATTTTTCTAACTTTCTGCAAAGTCAAATGTTTACATACATTTCATTAGTATTTGGTACCATTGCACTTAAACTGTATGACTTGGATCAGACATTTTGAATATCCTTCCACAAGCTTCTCTCAATAGATGGTAAGAATTTGGACCCATTCCTCCTGACATAACTGGTGTAACTAAGCCATGTTTGTAGGTCGCCTTGCTCGCACCGGCTTTTTCAGCTTTGCCCATACATTTTCAATAGAATTGAGATCAGGACTTTGTGATAACCTCTCCAACACATTGACTTTGTTATCCTTAAGCCACTTTGTAACCAGTTTGGCAGTATGCTTCAGGTCACTGACAATTCGGAAGACCTATTTCCACTCAAGCTTTAAGTTCCTGGCTGATGTCTTGAGATGTTGCACTAGTATTGCCACATAATCTTCTTTTCTCACAATGCCATCTATTTTGAGAAGTGCATCAGTCCCTCCTGCAGCAAAAAAATACCACAACATGTTGCTGCCACCCCTGTTTCACAGTTGGGATGATGTTTTAAGGCTTCCAAGCTTCTCTCTTTATCCTCCAAATGTAACGATGGTCATTATGGCCAAACAGTTCAATTTTAATTTCGTCAAGCCACAGGACATGTCTCCAAAAATTAAGGTCTTCATTCCTGTGTGCATTTGCAAATATTAATATGTTTTTTTATGTTTCTTTTGGAGAAATGGCTTCTGCCTGGCAGAGAGGCCTTTCAGTACATGTTAATATAGTACTCGTTTCACTGCGGATAATGACACGATCTTACCAGCTTCCGCCAGCATCTTCTAAAGATCTTTTGCTTTTGTTTTTGGGTTGAAATGCACATATCTGACCAAAGTCCGTTCATCCCTGGTACACAGAACCCATCTCTTTCCTGAGTGGTATGATGGCTGGACATTCCTATCTTGTTTGTACTTGCATATAATTGTTTATACAGTTGAAAGAGGCACTTTCAGGTATCTGGAAATTGCACCCAAGGATGAACCAGACTTGTTCAAGTCCGCAATTCTCTTCCTGAGATCTTGGCTGATTTCTTTTGGTTTTCCCATGATGCTACACAAAGAAGCAGCGTGTTTCAGGTGTGCATTAAAATACATTCACAAATGTGTCTCTAATTAACTCAGACGTTGCCAATAAAACTATTAGAAGCTTCCAATGACATGACATCGTCATTTGGGCTGTCCCATATTGTTTAAAGGTATAGTACTCCTAGAGTATATAAACGTTTGACTTGGCAGAAAGTAATAAAAATGCCTTAAAACATTCTCTGTCTCATTATTCTGGCATTTGGTAAATATAAATAATTTTAGTTCCTGATTGATCTAAAACTGGAAAGGTTTATTCTGATTTTATGTCAGAATTTGAGAAAAACATGCATCTGTAAAAAACCACTATAACAATTATTGGATATAGCACAATCACATCTGATAACTGTATGACCCATGTTAACATTTCCCAAACAAAATATTAAAAACAATGTAAAGTTTGCAAATTTAATTTCAACCAAATACTGCATCATTAATGGATTGCTCAATCTTGAGACCAGAGCTAAATAAGCCCATCAGATCAGAGCAGAAAAAACCCGATATATATCTTTTACAGTTATTCCAAATCCACCTGTGGCTCAAGTGCTGTGTAAAATAAGCTTTGGGCCGTGTTTTTAACTCTCCTTTTCTTAACATACGTTTTTCTTTAAAATCTTGTAAAACAAAATAAAAAAACTTTCAGCCCACAAGAATCTCGCTCCCAGACTACCTCCTGACTACTTATCAAGGAATGTACGTTTTTCACAGCCAACTGGACCACAAACATGTACCGTCCTGTGCAAAGACTGCTTCAAACATTGCTCACAAGGAATGATAACATTCTACTGGTTTGCTTTAAGCGCAAAAACATTATTGCTGGTCTTTTCAAAAATTCATGACAAAGCCATATCTATAAAACCTTTACAAAAAATTTAAAATTGACAAATAACACCAACTGTTTTTGCACATGGCTTATTAGTCCAATTATAAAACACCCATACTGCGGCCTGATGCCAAACTAATTAGAATTTTTTATTATGTCCTTTTTGGCAAAGGCTGAATAATTGGGGTTGAAAATATTGTCAAAAGATAAATATAGTGTACAAAATATATGATAAACAAAAAAGTGACAATGGCAATGGATAGTGTAGCGTCAATGAAAAATTGATCCATACTTGGGATCCAGTTTTGGGCTTCACATTTTAAAAAGGATATTCAGCAGTTAGAGTCAGTTCAAAGGCGGGCAACTAGATTATTACAAGGAATGGAGGCCGCCCATATAATGAGAGGTTGAAAAAGTTAGATATGTTTAGTTTAGAATAAAGACGTCTCATTTATATGTATAAATACATGTGTGGTCAATATAAAGGACTGGCACATGACATAACTTCCATAGACAATACTAAGGACCAGAGGGCTCTCACTGTGAGTGGAAAAAAAGTTATTCCGGCAGCTAATTAGGAAAGGGTTCTTTACAGTTATAGCAGTCAGACTGTGGAATGCCCTACCACAATCAGGAAATCCACTTGGAAATCCATCTGAAAATCTATATTGGTGGATTTTCTGATAAAGAAGTGGGGAGACACTTCGAAACACGCTGAATAAAACCACCTTCATTCACCTCTCCTGGATTTATATCATATCTTCAGCAGCGCAGTAACAGTTCCACATGTACTTTGTACCTTATCTGCTTTGGCTTTTTTTAGCATGTGGACTCTGCAGCAGCTGATTACATGCTTTGAATCTGGTTGTGTGACACACAACTCCATAAGGTGAGCATATTATCTTATTACTTTTATATGTAAGTTGGGTAAGACACTATTGCTGATGATTTCCTCAGTATACACAACATTGTTGGTTGTAAATGATTTAGTGACAAAATGTATAATTGGTGGAAGAAGGGTAAACTAGATGGCCCCAAGCTATGTAACTATGTAACTTTGGCTAAACATTTGGGAGCTGCTAGCAGCTATATAAGCACTACCACCAGTAATCCAGACCAAAATACTTTCAAATACAGGTCAAAATTGGCCATATTTGCCTTCAACAAGTGAACAAGTGTATTACTGGACAGTTTTATGGAATAAATGGCACTTTGCTCATCACAGTCACCCAAGGAGGATGTTACTTCTAACAGTGACACCATCAGAATATTCTGCATGACATAAATTGGTATGAGAGATTTTTGGATATATAATTCTTATTTCAAACATGAAAAGTCTGTCTCTGCAGTGTGTTATTAAATGGGCTGTTTGTGTTGAAGAGATTAAAAGCAGTTGAATACAGTCCTAAAAGAACACAAAGTATTATACACAATTTTCTTCTGTAAAAGTTGGCATTTGACATTCATGTAAAGGCTACTAAAGGCTACACTGGAATGACTTTTTTAACTAAACATTGATATAGATCCAGTACATCTTATGATGTCAATAGCCATCCCTAATGACAGCGTTGGCTGCCTGCAGCAGGATAATGCGTCCTGCTATACTACAAAAATTGTTCAAGAATAGTTTGAGGAACATAGCGAGATATTAAGATCTTTCATTTGTCCTCCAATCTTCCCATATCTCATGTGGAATGATCTTGAAAAACAAGTCAGATCTATGGAGGCCTAATTTTAAAATTTACAAAACTTCAAGCATTTGCTACCAATATATTGCCAAATAACATGGGACAAACTTGAAAAGTCAACGTCTCAATTAGTTATTGCTATTGCTGATCCAGAAGGGAGACAATCACAATTTAAAGCAAATGGTTTTATTTTTGTAATTGACTGTGTATATCTATTCCAAAAGTTCAATGTTGTGTGTGGTCAACACACAACAAATATATCTTTGTAATATCCCTGATGAAACGTTCCTGCCACAGTGGAGAGAGGGACTAACACCTGAGAGGTGTAGAAACAGTCACTACACTAGGTGACTCTGGAGATACAAGAGGGCAGAGCTAGTCAAGCAGGCCGAGGTCAGAACCGAGAGGATGGGACGAGACACAGGGAGCAAACAGGAGAGAGGTCATAAAACAAGCCAGAGTTCAGGTAACCAGGAGAGACAGAACAAACACAGGGGGCAGACAGAAGAATAGACAGGAGAGAAGTCGAAGTCGGTAACCAGATGGGAAGGAAAAACCAGGGGGAGCAGGTAGAGACAAGTCAGGGATCAGTCTGGGGTCAAGAACCAAGATCAGTAGCAGAAAGCAGAAGCAGGGCGCTTACTCCAACTTACCTAGAGAAGACAAATGGCACTGCTATGGACACAAACACTCCCAGATAAAGCAGAGCTATTACCCGAAAGTGGCATGTGAGAGTAAGCCCATCCCACAGCCGGGGAATGACCAAGTACAGGGAATGGTCCATCACAGGGCAAATAATAGCAAGATGACCACATGCAGGAGAACACAACAGATGTTCCCAGCACAGAAGCCGCACAGCCAGTTAAGGCCATGACATATATGCTCTTAAAGGGTGCCTAAACACTGGCAGGCAGGTAGTTGCTACCTACCTACTGGCCTGTTGTGACCAGCGCTGTTCTTTTACCGGCACATAGCGGTCACAGACCGCTCCTGCTAGTGATCTAGCTGCTTCTACTCTGCTGAGAAGATAGGGCGAGACAGACAGCATCATAAAAATTGACAGCCAGCTCCCCTAGTTAGGCAGCAGGGAACCAGATATCAATCAATATGATGACGGCTGTCCCACCCCGTCTTCAGACCAGAGTGGAAAAGAAGCTGTTCTGTTAACAATGCCACCGTATCACCAGCAGGAGTGGCCTGTGACCTCTCTGTGCTGACTAGAGTTGAGCGCGGTTCGAGGTTCTCCAGTTCTAAGCTCGAGTGATTTTTGGGGCTGTTCGAGTTCGAACTAGAACTCGAGCTTTTTGCAAAAGCTCGATAGTTCTAGATACGTTCGAGAACGGTTCTAGCAGCAAAAAGCAGGGCTTTTTACAGCTACAGTGTGCAGGAGCCATCGCTGGCAGCCTGCCACAAGCTGGTAACCAAGATAAACATCGGGTATCCAACCAAAGCGCTTTGGTTAGTAACCCGATGTTTATCTTAGTTAAGTGCAGGAAGCCCACACTTCCCCGCTCAGCTCACTCCGCCCCCTCCTGCCCGCGGCATGTATACATACATATACACACACACACACACACTCTCACTCACGCACACCCCCCCCCTCCCAGCTACAGTGTGCAGGAGCCATCGCTGGCAGCCTGCCACAAGCTGGTAACCAAGATAAACATCGGGTATCCAAGCAAAGCGCTTTGGTTAGTAACCCGATGTTTATCTTAGTTACGTGCAGGAAGCCCACACTTCCCGCTCAGCTCGCTCCGCCCCCTCCTGCCCGCGGCATGTATACATACATATACACACACGCACCCCCCCCCCCCGCTCGGCTTACCTGCGGTGATGAAGTCCCGCCATCCCGACCTCAGCGCTGTCACTGTCCTCCATGGCCGCCGCTTGTCACATCACCTATCGCTTCCGACCCAAGACTGACACTGGCAGTGACGTCACGGACCTCTCGCGATACTTGATGTGAAGGCGCCGGTCATTGACCTCAGTGACAGGGGCTGTCAGTGTGCTGGAGATCAGCGCAGGTAATGTACCTCGCTGACAGCAGCACTTGTCATGCCCTGCAGTGACCTGGGCTGACCCATTGATGTTAGCTCAGGTCACTGCATTGCTCTCCCAGCCAATGGGGAACATCCTGCTCTTCATTGACTGGGACAGTGTGGATCGTCATGGTAACCCCTTGGATTACACCAGACCTGGATTTGTTTTTCTTTCTAATAAATTGGTTAAAGAGGGAATGTTTTGGGGAGTGTTTTTTCAAATAAAAATGTGTTTGTCGTCTATTTTTTTTTATTACTGACTGGGTTGGTGATGTCGGGTATCTGATAGACGCCTGACCTCACCAACCCCAGGGCTTGATGCCAGGTGACATTATACATCTGGTATTAACCCCATATATTACCCCGTTTGCCACCGCACCAGGGCGCGGGATGAGCTGGGGCGAAGCACCAGGATTGGCGCATCTAATGGATGTGCCACTTCTGGGGCGGCTGCGGCCTGCTATTTTTAGGCTTGGGAGAGTCCAATAACCATGGACCTCCCTAGTCTGAGAATATCAGGCCGCAGATGTCTGCTTTACCTTGGCTGGTGATCCAATTTTGTGGGACCCCTACGTGTTTTTTTTTTTTAAATTATTTATTTAATTTAAAATAACAGCGTGGGGTGCCCTCAGTTTTGGATTACCAGCCAAGGTGAGGTTGCCAGCTGTGGTCTGCAGGCTGCAGCCGTCTGCTTTACCCTAGCTGGCTACAAAACTAGGGGGAACCCTACGTCATTTTTTTTTTTTCATTTTTTTGGCTAAATACAAAGCTAAGCACCCCTTAGTGCCACATGAAAGGCACCAAAGGGTGCTCCACTTTTTCTCCATTTTTTCTTCACTTTTTCTCCACTTTTTCCCCACTTTTTCTCCATTTATTCTTCACTTTTTCTCCACTTTTTCTCCATTTTTTTCTCCACTTTTTCTCCACTTTTTCTCCACTTTTTCTCCACTTTTTCTCCATTTTTTTCTCCATTTGATCTCCAATTTTTCTCCATTTTTTTCTCCACTTTTTCTCCACTTTTTCTCCACTTTTTCTCCACTTTTTCTCCACTTTTTCTCCACTTTTTCTCCATTTATTCTCCACTTTTTCTCCACTTTTTCTCCATTTTTTTCTCCACTTTTTCTCCACTTTTTCTCCACTTTTTCTCCACTTTTTCTCCATTTATTCTCCACTTTTTCTCCACTTATTCTCCACTTATTCTCCACTTTTTCTCCACTTTTTCTCCATTTATTCTCCACTTTTTCTCCACTTTTTCTCCATTTTTTTCTCCATTTATTCTCCACTTTTTCTCCACTTTTTCTCCATTTTTTTCTCCACTTTTTCTCCACTTATTCTCCACTTATTCTCCACTTTTTCTCCATTTATTCTCCACTTTTTCTCCACTTTTTCTCCATTTATTCTCCACTTTTTCTCCACTTTTTCTCCATTTTTTTCTCCATTTATTCTCTACTTTTTCTCCACTTTTTCTCAATTTTTTTCTCCACTTTTTCTCCACTTATTCTCCACTTTTTCTCCACTTTTTCTCCACTTTTTCTCCATTTTTTCTCCACTTTTTCTCCATTTATTCTCCACTTTTTCTCCACTTTTTCTCCATTTTTTTCTCCACTTTTACTCCACTTTTTCTCCACTTATTCTCCACTTCTTCTCCACTTTTTCTCCACTTTTTCTCCACTTTTTCTCCACTTTTTCTCCATTTTTTCTCCACTTTTTCTCCATTTTTTTCTCCACTTTTTCTCCACTTTTTCTCCACTTTTTCTCCACTTATTCTCCACTTTTTCTCCACTTTTTCTCCATTTATTCTCCACTTTTTCTCCACTTTTTCTCCATTTTTTTCTCCATTTATTCTCCACTTTTTCTCCATTTTTTTCTCCACTTTTTCTCCACTTTTTCTCCACTTTTTCTCCACTTTTTCTCCACTTTTTCTCCACTTATTCTCCACTTATTCTCCACTTTTTCTCCACTTTTTCTCCGTTCTTTTTCTATGGTCGGTCTACCCATTAGCTCTGCCATGCATACTGTAGCTCTACACCTACTGCACATGTTACTTTATGATTGACATCTCTTTCGTACCAGAGCTGTCTAAGTCTACTCTGACCCCATATTTGTCATTACTATATTGTCCTTGTACTGTATTATGACATTTGTATCATGTGTTTCATTTCTTGCTGTGTTGCAATTTTTTTGCTGCATGCCAATTGTACCTCTACATTGTTCGAGTTTATGTTATTGTTCTCTCACTCTTATGTGATACTGATTATTGTCATTTTTCATGATTACATGCAGATAAGTCCAATCTGACGAAGGCTCAGGCCGAAACGTCAATTGTAACTTGTTTTGGACAAAAACATATATGCTTATGAAAAAAAAAATGTTCTTAATACGGACCAATAAAGAGTGATTTTGCATTACTATCCATTGGGACTTACTGACTTAGTCTGGGAGATTTAGAGTGCCGAGGTTACTCACTAATTTTATCTATTATTACCTCTGAGCACCTATATACCAGTGAGCAGAGCTTCCTCTACAGTAGTTCTCCTGATTAGGCATGCCCTTACCTCATGAGCAGGGCATTGCAGCTTTGGTAGCAACCATTACGACATGGACTCTGCTGCTGTGGACCCGGGGAGAGTGAGTGCAGATTCATTGCACCCACACTCCTCACATGAAGGGTATATGCAGAATTTTTTTGCCCACCAAAAAAATGACGTGGGCTTCGCCATATTTTTGTATGCTAGCCAGGTACAGCTGGCAGCCACGGGCTGCCTCCAACCCCCAGTTGCCTATTTGTACCCGGCTGGGAACCAAAAATATAGGGAAGCCCATTTTTTTTAATTATTTCACTTATTTCATGAAATAATTAAAAAACAAATGACGTGGGCTTCGCCCTATTTTTGTGTCCAGCCGGGTACAACTAGGCAGCTGGGGATTGGAATCCGCAGCACAGGTTAGCCCGAGGTTTGTGGGCGCCTCTGCTGCGGATTTCAGTCCGCAGCCGTCCCAGAAAATGGCGCTCTCATAGAAGCGCCATCATCTGGCGCTGTATCCAACTCTTCCAACAGCCCTGGAGCCGGGTGGCTTGTTGGGTAATCATGAGTTAATACTGGCTTTGTTTTACCAGCCAGTATTAAGCCAGAGATTCTTAATGTCAGGCACGTTTGACCCGGCCATTAAGAATCTCCAATAAAGGGTAAAAAAAAAGACACCACACAGAGAAAAAATACTTTAATAGAAATAAATACACAGACACATTAGAGACTCCATCTTTATTACCCCCTGTCAGCCCTCCACGATCCTGCTCTTCTGTCTTCTTTCTTTCTAGTGTAGTAGTAGTGACGATTGTAGTGAGGATGAGATTCACCAGCTCATCACTTGGGGCTGGGGAACCTCCATCCTCACTACAATCATCACTAGTGTAGTAGTAGTGACGATTGTAGTGAGGAAGGATGAGATTCACCAGCTCATCACTTGGGGCTGGGGAACCTCCATCCTCACTACAATCATCACTAGTGTAGTAGTAGTGACGATTGTAGTGAGGAAGGATGAGATTCACCAGCTCATCACTTGGGGCTGGGGAACCTCCATCCTCACTACAATCATCACTAGTGTAGTAGTAGTGACGATTGTAGTGAGGATGAGGTTCACCAGCTCATCACTTGGGGCTGGGGAACCTCCATCCTCACTACAATCATCACTACAATCGGGAAGCAGCGTGCAGCCTTCACTCCGTGAGTGATCAGTGCTGGCTGCTAGCGGTAACGCTGACAGACGCGTTACCATAGCAACGGTGCTCCCGGAGCCGCGGTTAGCGGTGACGTCACCGCTAACTGCGTTGCTATGGCAACGGTGATCTCCGTTAATGACCGGCTGTGTCAGCCGGTCCCTAACGGAACGGGGAGTCGACCACATGCTAGAGCATGTCGCCGGTACACGGCGATACACATATGTGCACCGTGTACCGGAGAGATGCACTCGCAGGTCCTACATGACGTGTCATAGTCATGTGACCAGTCTGTAGCCAATGAGATAATAGCCACGTGACTGGTCACATGGCTATTTTGACGTCACGATAGGTCCTGCATCTCTGCTGGCAGTGCAGGTCACCGGGAGGATTCAGCGATCATCGGATGGAATAGCGGCAGGAGACAGAGTGCAGAAGGGATCGCGAGGACCGGTAAGTGTTATGGCAATGTTTATTAACTGTTTGTGTACATTTATAATGCATTTTTATGTGTTTGTGATTGCCTCCCATTCTAGCCTATACGTTCGAGTTCGGTTCGTCGAACGTTCGACGAACCGAACTCGAACGGGACCCCCGTTCGGCGACCCGGCCTCGAGCCGAACCGGGACCGGTTCGCTCATCTCTAGTGCTGACAAAAAACAGTGCCAAACACAACAGGCAGGTAGGTAGCAACTACCTGCATGTTAGTGCTTAGGCACATTTTTATTTTATTTTTTAAAGTCTTGAATATATCCCTTAATGATGCTAAATGGCTTAGATTACTATAATATAAGATCTGAATTTATTATGAAAGGAATCATTTTAATGAACGGCAGACTCTGACTAAGGCATAATTACCGAATCTGATCATTAAGGGAGATCGTATTTTGCACATCTATAAAAATGAAGACAGCCCTATCATCACACACAAAAATGTTATTTGCTTTGTATGAAACACAACATTGCTAGACTAGAACACATTTCTGAGGTTCACCAATCAGTGGAAAATGTAACCGAGCCGCTAGCATTTGATCAAAAATGTTATAAACATAGAACAGGGTACGATTCTATTTGATCACTATAATGTTATATCAGAATGAGTAGAAATTTACAGCAGATGTCACTATTCTCTAAACCAAATTTTACTATCACTATATTATTATTTACTGTACATTAGAAGACTTTATTACAAGAAACAATAGAAAGATATAAAAAAATTGTTTAAAAGAACAGAGAGTCCTCAGTGGTTGATACCTTTTAATGGCTAACTGAAAAGATGGTAATAGTTGCAAGCTTTCGAGACTACTCAGGTCTCTTCATCAGGCATGGTATAACACAAAATCTGAAGAGTCACGTATTTAACTGGCTAACACGGTACAAAGATATATTTTACTTGTATCAAAATGGAGGATACCAGAATGTACCGCATCTTTATGGAACATACCATGCCTGATGAAGAGACCTGAGTAGTCTCGAAAGCTTGCAACTATTACCATCTTTTCAGTTAGCCATTAAAAGGTATCAACCACTGAGGACTCTCTGTTCTTTTAAACAATTTTTTTATCTCTACTGGCTAACACGGTACAAAGATATATTTTACTTGTAGAAAGATATAGTCTTCTTCATCTCACCGAACAAGAAAATAATGCCTGCAAAAGACAAAAATCTTCCTGCCCTACACGTGGTCACTTTTATTAGGAAAGGGAGCCTTCAAACACCTACCATCACCTAAACGAGCGAACAAAGACTTAGTTTCTCCCCTGCTGTGTTTGGAATCACATAGAGTATAATATACTTACCACTAGCTCCTAAGAAAAGAGCTAAGCCAGCTTGTAAGACTCCCTGCTATAAGGGATAGCACAGTTATAAGTGGCAGCCAGCATGGTGTTGGGAACCTAAAACCAGGACCAAGTCAGCTGTTCCCCATGACTTGAAGCCGGGTGTTAACCTCCTTTTACAAGCTCTGTTTCCTGATAAAACGGCCAATCTGGGCACCAAAACCAGCGCACTTGTGTCTTAATAGCAGCTCTGCAGCTGTGTTCACATTTACAAGGAGAAAGAACACAGATCCCTGCTGAGTACCAACACATATTATTCACATAGTATACCTGCGAACCAAACTCAGTATCAGATAGACCCTTTCCTTTTCGCTAAGGACTGGAATTTCAAGCAGTATTTTTGTAAGAGACCAGAAGACTGAGAAGCACGAACCTTCTCTAAGCAATGCCTGAATGTTCTTCTAATAGATGCCAACCCACAGTCCACCACCAGCACTAATAATAGTTTGCATACATGATCACACCGAGATAAGGCATCTAATACAACTTACCACTCATAACATTGCTAGGAAAATGATGTAATGATCCATTTTATAACATTTTAAAATAGTTTGTTACTTTTAGCAGTGGAACAGCACAGTCTATTACTATGGTCTATTACTATTCTTAAATCTGTTATTTTAGATACATCATGTAAAAAAAACAGTTTTATTGGAAAAATAGTGATTTTCAGAAAATGGAAAAGATGAAGCACACAACTAGAAACAACATTACAAAAATAACTAACATAACAAACAGATTGTTGAGACACCTGAGTACATGATCAGAAGATAACATGGTATGAAGAAACATTAAAGGAGTGGTTCACTAGTTAGCATTACTGGCCACATCGATATACTGTTGAGAAACTAGGCTTCTCTCAAATACCTTGTGTTGGCAATAGTACCTGTGAGCGGTTCTATTGCGGTCCACTCATCCCCATCGTGTGACCCCCTGGGCTAAATGACCTCTGATGTCTGGTGATGTCATGTCAACTTCTAGTTGTCCTGACATCACCAAGGTGGACCCAGTCTCCGTGAATGACTGGGCTGTGGGTGGTGTTTCACCACTCATCACAGCCCAGTGTCACAGCCCAGCATCTCCCTGCTCTCTCCTTCACTGCAGAGGGCCGCAAGTAGGAGCGACACTAGGCTGTGATGAGCAGTGAAACTCTGCCCACAGCCCAGTCTGTCATGGAGAATGGGTCCCACCTTGATGATGTCGGGTCAACTGGAAGTTGATGTGACATCGCCGGACATCAGAGGTCACGAAGCCCGAGGGTCACGCAATGGGGATGAGTGGACCGCAATAGCAATAGCACCGCTCACAGGCACTATTGCCAATCAAAATTACATAGATGTGGCTTGGAAAACTAAGTAGTGAACCACCCCTTTAAGCTAATCACACAATTTTCAGCACTGGAACCAACTTAAAGCGTTATTTCATTAAGAAGACGTTATCACCTGTCCACAGGTCTGACCACTGAAACAACAACTGACACCTATAATCTGTCCAATATGGTGAACCTGCACCATTCTAAAAGCTATAGACTATCCTGTGTAATATCCTTTAAAAGTAAGAAAAAAGGGAATAATCTCCCCATTGCAGCAATAGCTCCCCTGAATCCCAGAACTTAGCCAATGCCATGGTCATCAAATGGTTAAGCAGAAAGAAGAGATCAAGCTCAAGATGGAGTGAAACATTCCAGAATAGAATAGAAGTGTATTAAAATTGTGAGTTCACCATGATTAAGGAAGCTATATGCATTAGAAACGTGTAGGTGCCACATGCTGACCGGTACATTCTGAGGTTGTCACTATTTTAACACACGTCAATAAAGTCGGGAATGTTTTTACTCTGTCTTGAGCTGAATTTCCTTTATATACTTAAATGAGCTCAATGACAAATTTGTAACAGAGGCGGCACTCCAAACATTATGCAACAAGCTCGAACTTCTATTCACCTAATGTCCAATATTTCAGTACAAATTGCTAGGACTTTTCTGATTCTGATAACCGCCATCTTTAAACAGTCACTGAACAGTAGTCAAGTTACTTACAGTGAAAAAAAGTATAGAAATCTGCACATCATACATCATATACATATATTAGACAGTTACACTTTTCTCACAAAGTGTAAGCCACGTAATGTAGTAAACATACATAGATTCCTGTTTCAGCATAAATCAGGACATTCTCAACATTTACTGCTCCCAAAGTCGATGCTTAAGTGTATTAGCAAGTTCCTAATTAGGCAGGAGAGCCTCAGTAATGTGTCATCTTTATTTAGTTACAAGACAATTTGCCTAGTCTAACTACTGGAAGCACTTGATGAGTGCGCATAAAAATGCACAAATGCTCGGTCCTCAAATCGAGCAGATCAGATGGTCGGGTTGGCTCAATTTGAGTAATGAGAATAATGTAACTCAACGTTGAACTCGAGAACTTTTGCAGAAGACCTTAAAACATGGCTGGAGGGCAGGATAATTGCTGAAATGGATGTTAACAGCATGGGAAAGATTCCTGGACTCCAAAGTCGCTGCTGGGAGCTAAGTAAATAAATAATTAAAAAAAAAACAATGTGGGGTCCTCCTATTTTTGATAACCAGTAAAGGTAAAGCAAACAACTATGGGCTCATATCAGGTTGGGAAAGTCCATGGTTATCGGGCCCTTCACCATTTAAAAATACCAGCCTGAAGTCACCCCAGAAGTGGCTCATCACTTAAGATACACCAATTCTGCCACTTCACCTCGGCTCTTCCCGATTGTCCTGGTCAAAAACAAGAGACTCTCCCTTGTTCACCAATTTATTATTCAAAAAATAAATCACCTCAGCTTCAATGCAGTCCATGGCGTTCCCACAACGTCCACCGATTCTGTAGTACAACCAATGAAGCCCCGTTCTGAGACTGACGCTTCATAGGTTATTTCCATTCAGGCTGCATTCATCCTAGTTGTCGGGTATTACAGAAGGCAGCTTGACCGGGAGTAACCCATTTAGCATTGAGGCTGCATAGATTGTACTACAAAATCAGTGGATATTGTGGGAATGCCATGGACCACGTCGCAGCTGTAGGTGTTTTTAATAATAAATTGGTGAACTAGGGACAGAATCTTGTTTTTATTTCTTTACCTCTCTCTTTTTAAGTGTTTCAGGTTTCTATTTGTGGACCACTTTGTTTTCGGTGGACTAATATGGATCTTCATAACTTTTTTAAAATAAATTGGTGAACCAAGGCAAGAGTTGAGGAGTTAGTTACTTCTGAGCTAGTAATGGGGGTGTATAATAGATGCTTCTCCATTAATAAAAGCTGTCTCCTATAGCATGGTGGGATTAGGTTCTGACGCACAGCCCTGGTCTGTAATATTATCTTTAATAAGAAGCAGGCGCTGTAGTGCTATAATACTTAATACTATATTGTCCCTTATGATAGAGCAGAGGTCGCTCTTAAGCGGGCTTTACACGCTGCGACATCGCTAATGCGGAGTCGTTGGGGTCACGGATTTTGTGACGCACATCCGGCCGCATTAGCGATGCCGTTGCGTGTGACACCGATAAGCGATTTTGCATCGTTGCAAAACCGTGCAAAATCGCTAATCGGCGACACGGGGTCCATTCTCAATTATCGTGACTGCAGCAGTAACGAAGTTGTTCCTCGTTCCTGCGGCAGCACACAACGCTGCGTGTGACGCCGCAGGAGCGAGGAAGCTCTCCCTACCTGCCTCCCGGCCGCTATGAGGAAGGAAGGAGGTGGGCGGGATGTTACGTCCCGCTCATCTCCGCCCCTCCGCTGCTATTGGGCGGCGGTTCAGTGACGCTTCAGTGACGTCGCTGTCACGCCGCACGGACCGCCCCCTTAGAAAGGAGGCGGTTCGCCCGTCACAGCGACGTCACCGGACAGGTAAGTATGTGTGACGGCTGTTGTGCGGCACGGGCAGCGATTTGCCCGTGTCGCGCAACAGATGGGGGCGGGTACCCACACTAGCGATATCGGGACCGATATCGCAGTGTGTAAAGTAGCCTTTAGGGTCCACCAGATTGCTCTCTTTTTCATGCATTTCTCAATATTCACCCATGTATAGTTGAATAGATAAATATGAGGTTGATAATAGATTCAAACTTAGCAAAGTCTCAAAATGGAATAACAATATATGGCTACAGCTTAGCATACAGACAGATAGGAGATATTCATTAGAACCTCAGATGAAAATGACCACAGCACAGTGATAAATAGTGGATAATTACCTGTGGAGGGATCTGTTACTGCTTGACTGGTGATGCCAGATGGTGGCTCTTGCAGCTGGTATGTTGCAGTAGTCGAGGGAATAGTGGGACTTGTGTTGCTACTTGTCATGTAGTGTGAAGGATATGGAGAATTGTTGTAATACTGTGCATATTGACCTTGGCCAAAGTTGGGATATGATGGATATTCCTAAAACATAAACGAGTAACTAAATCAGGGTTTATCAAACATGCTGCTACTTTAGTGAAAATATAACCTAATATAAGTACAAACATATGTTGATGATACTTCCCACATGGAATTTATTGACTGGCTTGTTTGCACATGGTCACAGATAAGTGCAGAGGATTGAAAGACGTTATGTATCTATATAATATACAAATGCAATACAAATGTGTGTAGGGTGGTCGAACACATGGCACCCCTCCATCGCATTACAAGACCATTACTACAGCACATCTGTCAGCAATGGAATTAAGTCTGGATTTATAACACAGCATGGAGAAACACTTGGAGGTTGGAGGAACATCGTCACAACCTCGGAGTTATTAAGGTAGGAACACAGAAGAAAAGGGAATTGGGAAAAAAAGGCTTGTTGTGTACAAGTGAAATATCCTTTCTTCCCCAACATTTACCTGCTGGGAGCTATTAAATCCTGTTGAATTTGTGAGTGAATTGCTTCCTGCATAGATTACTGATGCTGTGGTGAAACTGCTCCCTGAAATGAAAGGAGAAAATGCTTCAAATTACTGAAATGTGTATACACCCAGACCTCCCAGACTGCGGCATCAATAGGCTCCATGTGTCGCACAGGTTTGCTACATTCATGACGTGCACAAGTAGAGGAGAGATCCTGATGACGATGGGATCATGTGGAAGGAAAACCACCTAATATGATGCCCTTTTACTAAAGAAAAACTGGGTCTGGTTTATGGGCTTAAGGACCATCTGATAGACATATTCCAACACAGGACCTTAATTGCATCCCTTTATTGTATTTATATCCAGTAACTGTAGACAATATTTTACTATTACTACAAGTATAAGCATTTTTACACTTCCATACCAGAAGCGCGCATATATGACATTTGACTCCCTCTCCCTGGCATCATCTTAGTTACAAATAGTGTAGAAGCCACGGACTTTACATTAGAATTCATGGAATGTCAAATGGTCACAAATAGACGGAGCTGTTTGCAGAGCAGCTTCCATGTATCGGCTCGGTTAACGACTCCTAAGGCTGTTCTATCTGAAGAATGATATCAAGTAATCTTTGAATGGTAATTGATAAAAGCTACAGATTGCATCAAAGTTAAGATGGTCATAAACAGGCAATAAGGATATCATATCAAATTTTATCATGTAGCTGTATCTATGAAAGACAGTTTAGGGAAAAAAGTTCCTATCTGTCTATTATCGTGCTTTATGGAAAAACCTTTGTTCACTATTAGACTATAAAAAATACCCATCTGCCAGCCCAGTGCTGCACAGTGCTTCTGTGGCCTGTACCCCATTTCCTCCATGGCTTATACCGGTGCCTCCATGGCCTGTACCCCAGTACCTCCGTAGCCTGTATACAGTGCCTACATCGACTGTACCTCAGTGCCTCTGTAGCCTGTACAGAGTGCCTCCATGGACTTTACCCTAGTGCCTCCATGGCATTAACCCAGTGCTTCTGTGACCTGTACACCAGTACCTACATCCCCTGTATCCCAGTTCCTCCATTGCCTTTACCCCAGTGTATCTGTGGCCTGTACAACAGTGTCTGCATAGCTGGTACCCCAGTGCCTCTGTGGTCTGTACCTCTGTGCCTTTGAGGCCTGTACCCTAATGGCTCTGTGGCCTGTACTTCAGTGCCCAAATGGCCTGTACTCCCAGTGACTCTGTGACCTTTACCTTAGTTCCTCCATTGCCTGTACCCCAGTGCCTCTGTGGCCTGTACCCCAGTGACTTTGTGGTTGGCGCTACATTCTGCTGGCATCATGCAGATATGTCAAGTGACAGCTGCAACACATCAGCAGCGGAGAAGTGGTGCTGGCCTAAGAGTTGAATAACATTTTTGCTCACCTATCTCGGTCAGTTAATAAATAAGATTAGACCTTCCGTGGGTGCCGAGACTTCTCTAACTTTGAAATACCAAATAAAATCCACGGAAAAGAATGACCAGTATATGGGTAATATCTTATAACACCTAATCTCACTTATAGTATCCCTTACCCTGCTCAGTTTAGGTCATGTTCACACAGAGCTTTTTGCCATGTGTTTTTTGCATGGTTTTTGCATTGGTTTTATGCAAATACGGTACATGCTAATAAAATGCTGCTTTTACAATCCCAAAAAAGACTATGAGATTCCAGAAATTGCACACACACAGACAAGCACATTCACACACACACACACACACACAGACACACACACACACACACACACACAGACACACACAAATACATACACACAAATACACACACACATACACATATACACATACACACACACAAATACACACACACACAGAGACACACACAGACACACACAAATACACACACACATACAGTACACACACATATACACATACATACACAGACACACATATACACACACACACAAATACACACACACACACACACATGCACACACATACACACATATACACACACACAGAAATACACACACACACACACACAGACACACACACACGCTCACAAATACACACACACACAGAAATACACACACACACACACGCTCACAAACACACACACACACACACACACAGAAATACACACACACACACAGACACACGCGCTCACAAATACACACACACACACACATACACAAAACACTTGCATTTTTATTCCTGACTGAAATATCAGCCTCCTTGGCTTTTGTTGTGTTTTTGAAAGAAGCAGCATGTCAATTCTTACAGTGGTTTTGCAGCCATACAAACCAATAAGGTAGTGTAAAACCGCAAGAAAAACTGCCAGAAAACCCCCACCAACACTGCAGGCTATTTCCTGCTAAGAGATGAGGTTTGGCTACAGTTTTAATGTAGAAAACAAACGCTGCCAAAATGTTCTGTGTGAACATAGCCTTACTTTGGGTGGAACATTCCTGAGGATCCTGTAAATATTATTAGCTGATTCCATAGGCTTCTGAGCTAACAGCCATTTTCATTTTTCATGTCAGATTTCTGTATGGTGCCTGTTATAAATAGTTAACATTCTACAATAGAGATTTAAGTCAATAGACTTAAAGGGGTGTTCTCAACATGGACATTTATATCTTAGGTGGAAATACCTTTTTAAAGGGAACCAATTACCAGTATTTGCCCATATAACCTAAAGCCAGTGCTATACTGGCACTATATGCTGATTCTAAACATACCTGTAGTGGTCAGCTCGGATGTATAGGTTTTGAAATCCAAGAAAGTAAAGTTTATAAAATCATCAGCTTCTTGAGTGACAGCAGCTGAGGATCAGATAATATCTGGGGGGGAATTCATAGTTATCCCCTCCCCCTGTTAGAATTAGCATAAGTATGGTACAACCAACCTAGCCAGACCTGTGGTGAGGTCATACCTATGTGACCAGAAGGGGTGGGACCTCAGCCAACAAAGCTGGATACCAGGTCACATGGGTATGACATCACACAGGTCCTGCTAGGTCAATTGTATCATACTTATGCTAATTCTAACTATGCATACCCCGCAGCTATTATCTACTCCTCAGCTGTTGTCATCTAATAGAAGTCAATGAGAAACTTGAGCATTTTTCTGGAAGATCTTCGAGCATGCAACTGCTCGTTACAAGTTCGGGTTGAACTAGATGGACTTAGAGTCTCCCTTCAACCTTAAAAAACTATGATACTATGATAAGTACCAACCACCCGAGTATAGCAGTGCTCGCTCCTCACTAGTGAGCAGTGAACTTGCAGAAAACTAGCTTCTGGATATTAGGCAGCCAGCTACACCCTGTCTAACTTTCTCCATAAAGCTCATGCAAATCAAATATACACATTGTAGAGAAAACAGAGAGTGATGAGTGCCAACTAGTGATTGGTGAATAGTAACTATTCATGTTGGGATTATTGGTAAGGAATCCCAAAGTATTATTCCGGTACTCATCAAGAATATCAAACTTAATGCAAGTCAATGGGGAAACGGAGTATTTTTCTTGAAGAGTTCCCAGAAAATGTTCAGGTTCCCCATTGACATACATTAGGTTCATTATTCGTGATGAATACCAGAATAGTACTTTGGGATTACTTATGAATAAACCGAACATGAATAGTTACTAATCGCTCATCGCCAGTTCCAACCTAACAACTTTTGGACCGTAATTATATTATTTTTTATGTCCTTTAAATATTGTAAATTAAATGTAAGATAATATTTTACACTAACAAAGTATGTTAAACCAATGTATTATAGAAAAGAACTACCATGGGACAGTATGTAAAAAAAAACCAAAGCAAGCAATACTTAGATGTAAAATATATAACTATATTTCTAGGCTTTTTCTCTCACTTTTTTCCTCTCTTCTCTTTTCTATCACTTTTCTATTTATACTTTTGTGTTTCTAATAAAACTTTTGGTACTGGGATATAAAAATTCCCCTCAAAACAATGCATTTGAGTCCTAGGAAATCCTGTATTTGTGGGTCTGTTTGGATGGTTACAACATAGGTCTTAAGTTTGAGACTTTGAACAGAAGTTCATTTGCTTCCTATAATCAGCCTTCTTGCCATGGGCTATGTCTATCATCAGTGTACAATATACGAGGCAGAAGTTAGTGCCGTCCTCTGGGGAAAGCTCTATGAAGGCCAGATGGGCTCTTTAATCCCAGATCTTTTCCCTTTTTACATTTGCTGCTGTTCAGACATCATTTGCACTGTTTTTAAAATGTCTCTCTCGGTTCCTGGCCATTAGACACAAACATAAAGTACTTTCCCGAAAATCTGTTTTCATTATAGACCGTACAGAGAACAGTTGGTCTTTACAATGACTGCCTGAATGACACTTTTGTGAGAAAACACTATTTCGACAGATTACTAAATTCCATATAAACTATATGTATCAATATTTATATGAACTTTTTAGTTTTTATGCCTCAAAAAACACATGCAAGCTTCATTTCAAATAATATTTTGTATAAATAGGACTACTTATTATTCATGTGAGCAGCTTTATGAACAATAGTATATATTCAGTATATTCTCGGACGATTTGCAGACATAAAAAAATAGACGTAAACACTCTGATATTTTGATTATTACTTTGGAGTGCTCCCTTCCCTATTTGATTAACTAGTTGTAACTAGATGTGGGTATATATATATATATATATATATATATATATATATACTGATATATATATATATATATATTGCTTAAAAAAATAAAGGGTACGCCTAAACGTCAAAATGGTATTTTAGTACTCCCCTTACTTTTTTGAGCAGTATATAAAGGTATATATATATATATATATATATATATATATATATATATATATATATATATATGTATATACAGTGCAGACCAAAAGTTTGGGCACACCTTCTCATCTCTAGAACAACTGTTAAGAGGAGACTTTGTGCAGCAGGCCTTCATGGTAAAATAGCTACTGGGAAACCACTGCTAAGGACAGGCAACAAGCAGAAGAGACTTGTTGGGGCTAAAGAACACAAGGAATGGACATTAGATCAGTGGAAATCTGTGCTTTGGTCTGATGAGTCCAAATTTGAGATCTTTGGATCCAACCACCGTGTCTTTGTAGAAAAGGTGAACGGATGGACTATACATGGCTGGTTCCCACCGTGAATCATGGAGGAGGAGGTGTGATGGTGTGGGGGGGCTTTGCTGGTGACACTGTTGGGGATTTATTCAAAATTTAAGGCATTCTGAACAAGCATGGCTACCACAGCATCTTGCAGCGGCGTGCTATTCCATCCGGTTTGCGTTTAGTTGGACCATCATTTACTTTTAAACAGGACAATGTCCCCAAACACACCTCCAGGCTGTGTAAGGGCTATTTGATTAAGAAGGAGAGTGATGGGGTGCTACCAGATGACCTGTAGACGAGCCTTGATATGACGCTTTGAAAGTAAAGGTACCTTACGGGCTCGTCTGGAACAGAGACCATTGCGGTGGAGTACGTTACTTATGGTATTGACTGAAACCAATGTCCCCACTGTCATGAGATCTTCCCGGAGCTCCTTCCTTGTTGTCCTTGGGTTAGCCTTGACTCTTCGGACAAGCCTGGCCTCGACACGGGTGGAAACTTTTAAAGGCTGTCCAGGCCGTGGAAGGCTAACAGTAGTTCCATAAGCCTTCCACTTTTGGATGATGCTCCAAACAGTGGAGACAGGTAGGCCCAACTCCTTGGAAAGGGTTTTGTACCCCTTGCCAGCCTTGTGACCCTCCACGATCTTGTCTCTGATGGCCTTGGAATGCTCCTTTGTCTTTCCCATGTTGACCAAGTATGAGTGCTGTTCACAAGTTTGGGGAGGGTCTTAATTAGTCAGAAAAGGCTGGAAAAAGAGATAATTAATCCAAACATGTGAAGCTCATTGTTCTTTGTGCCTGAAATACTTCTTAATACTTTAGGGGAACCAAACAGAATTCTTGTGGTTTGAGGGGTTGAATAATAAATGACCCTCTGAATAAACTTTTCACAATTTAAAAAAAAATAAAAAAAGAAATAAACATTCTTTTTTGCTGCAGTGCATTTCACACTTCCAGGCTGATCTACAGTCCAAATGTCACAATGCCAAGTTAATTTTAATTCCGAATGTGTAAACCTGCTAAATCTGCAGGGGGTTGAATACTACTTGTAGGCACTGTATATATATATATATATATATATATATATATATAAAATAGGTGTGTATATAAGAAGTAGTTTTGAATATATAGTTCTAGGATCTTTTTTTCTTACAAGATGTACTGTCTTTGTTATGCATGCATATATACTTACCCATAAATACATTTTAATATATGTGTATATATATATATACATATATATATATATATATATATATATATATATATATAAAAACATACATGCATAACGAAGACAGTACATTTTGTAAGAACTAAAGATCCTAGAACTATATAATGAAAATTGTCTATTTGCTTGGGAAATGTGGTTTGATAAATTTCTAATTTAGAACTTGCAACCGCTACATATTTTTTTATGGAAATTACTTTTACAAATATTTAGAAAAGTAAAAAGAAAAGCATAATAACATATAGATATTTTAACTTCTGTATATAGTGTACGAACACATACTCAAAAGGATTGATTAAAAGAATAACTATAATATATAGCCTGCTGAATGGCACCTTTACAAATGGCATTAATTGTTTGTATTTCAACCATCTGTAAAGCGGATCAAGCAGAGTGGCCTCACTTAAGGGACTTTGCATCAGATGGTCAGTCCAGCAGCACTGTGGTTACTCAGCCAACAGTTCAAAGGTGCAGAGACCTCACCAGATTCTGACATGTCGGGATCAATATGCATTAAGACTGCGAGACAGAAGTGTTATTTCTAGAACATCAAACACATAAAAAGCTTTAGAGTCTTTACTCCAAATGTTATAAAGCAAAGCCAGGTTCATAGGGAACAGTGATACAAATAATGTAAATATTGCAAAAGACAATATGCCAAATACAACAACCAAACAACAGTAACATTTAAGGAAAATCCCTACCTTGCATTTGGTAACTATATGGAGCTTGACCTGGCTGTGGTGCACTGAAGCTTGAACTGTAGCTTTGAAATCCCCCTTGTCCCGGGGATTGAGACTGCGGTAATCCTCCTTCTGTCTTGATGCCTGCCCATAATGCACCTAAACCAGTTAGTGATATCAGATTTGTATTTCCAAATGCAGAGAAAGAAGACATTTTAGACTAAGTTCACTAGTCCAGTAATCATCCTTTAGAATGGACTCAGCAGCAATCTGTTGGCAAAAAAAGGTTTTTAAAAAAATTGAAATCTATGGTAAACAAGTCTGTTAATTATCCATCCTATTTTCTTTCATTTAAAAAGGACCCTTCTTAAATAGAAAAAATTGGATGGCTATTTAACAGATCCATTTTCCATAGACTTTAATGTAAACAAAAATGGATCTAGCTGAAATCAGTTTTGTTTTTCTTTTTTAAACAACAGATTGTTGCTGAATCCATTCTAACATATGAATTCTCGAAGTTTGAGTTGACAATTAAAACACAAATATAGGCATGAATCCTAGAATGATACTCGCAAAATCCATAGAAGAAAATATGCACCAAACATTTGCATAAATTGAAGCTCAAGGTCCCCAATTGCAAATATCTACAACAGAGTGCCCAAATATCACAGTGATTGTATTGTGTTTTAATTCTCATGTTAGCCTGGGAAACTGTTTGGGACACCCTCGCTTCTAAGGCCCAGGTGTAAATGCAAGACCTTCACCTATTATAGTTATGCCCCTGGTGCCATGGGAATATTTGATGTTATCACTAGCGATGGGAGAGAATGCTATCGGGGTGCTCAAAACACTCGATACTAGATAGAGTATCCTCATAGTCCCCACTCAGAATGTTTTGTAGCTGATTTTCATCCACTAAACATGTGAGATTTGCCTGCCAATCATTGTAATGCCATAGCCAAGGTTAGTAGAAGCCTATGGTGAGGTCCGGCAATTACTATTTAAAAAGATGGCTGATGATGATGAGACCCAGTTCACATGAAGTCATGTTAAGTCAACATGTCAGGAGGAAGACCAGAGAGGGGAAGTGGAAGACGAGGTGGTGGATGATGAAGTAACTGTCCCAATCTGGCAAGGTGGCATGCAGAGCAAGCACAGCAGCGCAGAGGGTGAAGTATCTGTAGCATTGTAACAGGCAGAAAGAGGCAGTAGGGTGGCCAGAGGAAGAAGGCAGGCAACTGTTCCTCAAAGCACCCACACGCAGCCAGATCCCAGGGCAGGGGTTAGGTCTTTCCCAGTTTGGCACTTTTTTACGGAGAGTGCAGAAGAAAAAAAAAATAATCATTTGCATCCTGTGTCATGCTAGGTCCAGTCTGACCAACATCAGCATGCTCAGGAATATGTCTTTCAAGCACTGACTAGGTGGTCAGAATGCCTGTTTCCACAATCATTGTCTGCCGTTGACACTACTAGCTCTTCCATTGTGCTACGTGCTGGGCAATCACCTGTCTAGGATGCAGGCACAGATGCCTCTCTTCCTGCACCTCTTGGTGCACATTTGCAACCATCATCACCAACAACATCAGTTCTATCAGGGTTTCCCCCACATCTGACACCACTGACACTATTTCCTACATAACCTCCTCTTCCTCAATCTCCGAATTGTCACTAATATCAGTCGCAAGCTGGAAGTACTGCAGCACTGCCTCAGTGAAGTGACAACAGGCTCTGCTGAAACTAATTTCTTCAGGGGACAAACAGCACAGCACTGCAGAGTTGTTGAAAAGTCTAAAAGACCAGACAGATCCTTCGCTGAACCTCCAATCACCCCTAGTCATGAGTGATAATGGCTGTAACCTGGTGGCTTCCTCACATACCATGTCTTGCCCACATGCTCAGCATAGTGGTTCAGCACTTTCTGAAAACCTACCCAGATTTGCTTAAGCTACTTGTCAAGCTATGCCACGTGTGCTCCCATTTCCGCAAGTCAGCTACAACTCACCGACAAGTTTGCGACTGGCCCAAGTGCTGGAACTCAACACCACACATGTTGGCAAGGCATTGTGAGCATCAAAAGGCAGTAGTTGAATACCAGATGCAACACTCCTGTCGGTGTTCTGGTCAGCTTCTACACATAAGAACCAATGAGTGACCATGGATTTCTGACATCTGTGTATTTCTCCAAATCGAAGTCTTGCCTGTTAGGAGTCTGACACATATGGCAATGCTGACAGGCTGAATCTTATCAAAATGAACAAGGCCTGGATTGACCCAGACTTCTCAACCCTACCGGGTGAGAGCAGCCAAACATAAAGTTCCATTTTTTGTTGCATTGCCATGCACCCCTTCTCGCCCAAACAAGGGTAGACAGTTCATGTATTCTTCCTTTGTAATGTCCACCTCCTCCATCATATTAAGAGGGTCATAATGTGACCTTCACTCTTACTTTTTACTACATAAGTTATAGAGGCTACCTCTAATAATCTCATATATATATATATATATATATATATATATATATATATATATACACACACATACATATCCCCAGTGGTCAATGTTTTTCAGCCCTTGTAAATGGTGCATAGGATTTGCCAGTCTAAGAATCACAATCATTACTAATGGTAGAAAAAAATGTTTTTGAGGCCCTCCTCTACGGTGTGTAGAAGTGCCTCCTAATTTTTTAGCAGCCCTTCCATATAGTGCATACACTTTACCAGTCTAGGAGTCTCACTCCTTATCAATGGGAAAAAGGAGGTTTTCAAAGGCCCTCCTATTCATCTCTTCATGTGTTGAAGTGTCTCCTTCTAATTTTTGCAGTTGTTACACATTGTACATATGCTTTACCAGTAAAGGATTCCCTCTTCATCTACGATTCCCTGTTCATCCAAATAGGACAAAAAAAAAATGTTTTTTGAGGCCTTCCACTAAGTCACTTCCAGGGTATACTTCAATCCCTCCTTTATATTTTTCCAAAGTGCATAGGCCTTAGCAGTGCAGGAGTCCCACTGGTTTTAAAATTCTCTCTGGACATGAGTCACTAGGAAAATGGGCATGTACAGTGACTCACAACGCACTTCATGTGGGCGTAGGTGTACCTATTTCGGGTTCTCCCTGCCATGCACAGGCCTCTCACTGAATGAATTAGCTTTACAAGTTTGGGAGTCAGAATGTTTTTAAAATTGGACTAGAGTCCTCCTGTACGTCTCTTGCTAACTTTATTGCAATGCCTCCAGATAATTTTAGCTAGGACCCACAGTGAGTGCATAGCCTTTGCCAATTTTGGAATCTGATTCTTTGCAATATTGTACATCTCTTGCTGGCCATATTGCAGTTCCTCCTTATAGTTTTTGGCAGCCTTTGCATTTACTGCATAGGCTTTACCAGTCTAGGAGTCCCACTCCTTACAACTGGTTAAAATAAATGTTATCTGAGGCCATCCTCTACGTCTCTTCCAGGGGGTACTGTAGTCCCTCCTTCTCATTTTTCACAGTCCTTGCAGTTATTGCATAGCCTTTTTAAGTTTAGCAGTCTCACTACCTAACAATTTTAACAGAATGTGTATGAGCCTCTTCTTCTGTAGGGTGCGTCTTCCATCTACTTTTTGGCAGTTCTTACATTCTCCTCATAAGCTTTGTGAGGTTCAGAGACTCTTCTTCATAAATTAAACCGGATGCCTCTGACCATGTTACACACACACTACATGCCCAGATAAGATAGCACAAAGTTAAAATTACATTGACTGTTGACTACTGGCGGGCTTACTTTTATTTCCCCCTCTACTATGTCATCTACTGTAGTTCTAGGTGAATTCGACATACAATGTGAGATGGCCTGGCAATTAAGGGTATGTTGACACGTTGCATTTTTGCAGCTTTTTTTCCAGCGTTTTTAATGAGTTTTATGCAAATTATAGGCTGATTTTTGCAGTAACAGCAAAAGTAATGAGAATTCATAAACCTAATGCACGCAATAGTTTTTTCGTGACTGAAATGGAAAACTGCTGCGTTTTTGAAAGAATCAGCATGTAAACTTTTTCAACGTTCTTGCAGCGTTGTTCAAACATTGAAAGCAATGAGAAAGTGCAAAAGCGCAGCAAAAAAGCTATGTGTGAACATTGCCCTCTTTTTTTAATTTGCTTCATATACAATTCATTATCAAGGAAACAATGTTTCTTAAAAAAAAAATTCCAGTGAAATTCATTTTATCTTCGGTTTTGTATGGTTTTTTTCAGTCCGTAAAAGTGGTGTACTACTCTGACAACATTGTTTTTAGCAGCAACCTGGAGATGTGTCCAGGAGTATTCCCCATGCCGTTTCCATTCAATTTCAGCAGTTTTTCCATGTATTTCAGTATATTTCAGGCCTCCCCAGACCTAACGTAACGGTCTATTAAAAAAATGCTTGCATTTCCCATTGACTTCCATTATGTCATTACTCAAGACGAGCACCAGAATTTTAGAAATTGCTCAACTTTTTTAGCACCTTAGTGCTTGCCCATGGCTAGTTATTACCTGCCACTGCACTATTTCAGCAGACATCTATTACAGGAGGTCTGGGCACTTGCTTTTTCTGTACATCCATTGCATAAGAGAAGGTACAAGTCTCTAGAGATGAGCGAACCTGAGGTTTGGTTTTCGAACCAAAACCACATTTATAAATCGGGGTTCAAATACTGTATGTGCAAACTTCACTTGCGCGAGCATCATTGTGGTCAGGTACGCTTGGTGCTCAGCCCTGTGTAAGCCGCTTGCAGTGTTTGAACGGCTCACACTGGGGTTAACATCAGCATGATTACATATAGTGTGCAACCCCAAAAAAATTGTTTGAAAAAGACCGCCGGCCCTCCCCCAGAAGTATTCTGCTTATGGCTGGCTGTATGTGGGCAGAGACTCAAACTACTAATCAGTTACTTGCTACACGGTTCGGGTCAAGCTCGAACCTGTGGAGGCTCGGCTTGTTTGCCGCCTGCGAACCGAGCCTCAACGGAACCGCTTATCTCTACAAGTCTCCTCCACCCTCACCTGGTTCATGAGAGGTGAGTCATACATAAGTCTAGCAAACTTCAAAAAGAAAGAGAGATACCCAGTCACCATTGACCCTTAGCAGCTACAGGCCACTTCTACGATTTTAATGTCTTTGTATGAAACTTTTTTTAAACTATGAAAAATCAAACTAAGGGCAGGCAGAGGTAAAGTCATGAAAATCATTCCGATCCACAAGCTACATAGTTTCAATACCAGAAATAAACTATTTAAATGACTCTTGAGTCAAGTGACATACATTGCAAACGTCCAAACTACTCAGCCAGTTCTGCAAACCTCAAAGTATCATAAATTTATTTGAGGACCAGGTGTTAGTGATAAGTACTGAAATCCAGAGCATTTCTTGTAAAGCACTTTGGGAAATGTGACTGCAACAGCTGGAACTCTATGGATGACATATCCACAGTGGATTGTCTTGACATCATCCATATATACTTGTTAATATTGCAAATATTTACAGCAAATGTTAAAAACATAGTTTTTGACAATACAAGACAGCCTTTCCATATTTTGAAGAATATATATATATATATATATATATATATATATATATATATATGTATATATACCGTGTATATATACATATATCCATATATATATATATATATATATATATATATATATATATATATATATATATACTGTATGTAGATATATTATATATATATATATATATATATATATATATTTACGTGTGCAAATATATATATATACATATATATATATATACTGCTCAAAACAATAAAGGGAACACTTAAACAACAAAATGGTATATATATGTATATATATATATATATATATATATATATATATATATATATATATATATATATATACATATATATATATTAGAGTTTGCTGAAAGGATCTCTTCATATGTCTATCATGAAGGAAAGTAAGTAAGAATGGAAGGAGTGACAGTTAATTAATGACAGACTGCCTACCGTAAGGAGGAATTCCATAGGGCTGTCCCGGTTGGGGGTATGTAGCATATGCTGTGGCTTGCTGCATTCCTGTGGGGAATGGAGTCTGCCCATATGCAGCCATCGTTTGTGAGGAAGGGGTGGGCAGGATATGTGGGTAGGCTCTGCTATTAAAAAAACAGAAACAAGAAGAAAAATACTTTACTAAAAATAATGACTTGTCAACATCTTCATCAACATGACTTCTCCGCTGAATTAAAAACCCCAAAAAGCATTCCGAGCTGACATGTCTACTACGGATTCCAGGAAATGAGTGGAGCAGCAAATGAAAAAAAGCAAAAAAAAGAATACTGAGCTTAAAAGTGCAGTGCGGGGTTCAGGAAATGAGCGGAATAGTAATGTGAACATACTCAGTCACTGAAAAGGATACATGAAGTGTAGAAAAACTACTGTAATACATTAGGGAACAGTATAAACAGCAATAACAGGGGTACATTTACTTGCAAAGGTTAATGTACAATTTAAAGGAATTTTCTATGATCTCATTTATGCATATGGGTTGTCAGCAACTTTCATTAAAATTGGGACTGGAATGTCCTCATTTTAAGTATTCAAGGTGTCTCATGACTTTCAGACCCCGTCATTGTGCATACATTGTGATATATTATTGCAAGTAGCAATTTTAAAAAAAAAAGGTCAGACGCAAAAAGAACAAGGAAAATGGAATACAATGTTACCTTTACAGAGAAAAATAGACGAAAAGATTAGGAAAGTTCAAGAGACAGCAGGAGACAGGACAGAGTACGTAAGAGCAAGTAAAGGTGGTAACCTAATGCCTTCACTGTCTCTTAGAGCGCAGCGGTACAACATGTCAGAAACCCGCCACAATGAGCTGGCAGGAATACACAAAATACGCGCAATGACAGCTTTATGGATGCCATGTGTTTATTTCATTACTGCATATAGAATGAAATCTTACTTGGATGTGTAGATTTGGGGGGAAAACTGGTGCGTTTGTCTGGGGCTAAATCCACTGCTTCCAATTACTGCATGTAGAAAAGGTGAAAGAAAAAAATCAATTATCCATACTAAGAAAATAGAATAGTAAGCACATAAAGACCATAAAACAACACAATAGCAATGACATTGATTCATTATTTGAAATTGGAAAAAAAGTATAACGAGGTTGTATCATTTCCTAGCGACACTTAATTTGCCAAAATATTGTCATCTAGAGCAATTTTCAGAATTATTTACTTAATACACTGATATGTAGATGAAGTGAAATGAACAGCACATGTTTGCATGCTAAGGATAGAAACGCGTGGAGGGAGGTTAAGGGTAGTCTAGGCATAGCTGCTAAACTCCATGCAAGTCAGCCATAGTTTTCTAACATCATTAACCCTAGAATGCGCAACCATAGAAATCTACAATAGAAAACAAGTAACCTAGCAGGCCTGCGAGGCCCCAGGTATGCGTTCTAGGGTTAAAAATTGATTGTTTTTTCTTTTTTTGTTAATTTGTCTCATCATTTTGCAGGTGAACTTGTTTCAAAGCTTAAGTAACTTGCATGTATCTGTCTGTCCATTGTGTTTGTACCCTATGAGTGGGTTCAATGGCTTAAGAAATTACGGTTTTTAAAGGGAACCTGTCACCAGATTTGGCGACTATAAGCTGCGGCCACCACCAGTGAGTCCTGATATACACTGTTCTAGAATACTGTATATAAGAGCCCAGGCTGCACTGTAGAATGTAAAAAAACACTTTTATTATACTCACCTAAGGGGCTGCTCGCTGGTCCGGCGCCTCCTCTCTGTGGTAGTAGCTGTCGTACTTCTACCTAGCTCACTGTGAAAAACTTGATCTATGTCATCCACAGAGGTCGACATTGCGGTCTTGTGTAGGTGCACATTAGTCTGCCCTGATAAGGGCAGATCAAAGTACTGTAATGCGGAGGCGTGAGGAAGGGTTAAAGACTGCTTGCGCATGCACACTACAATTTTTTGATCTGCCTTGAGCAGGGCAGATCAAAGTGTGCCTGCACAGGACCTCAATGCCAGTGTGGATGACGTTGGACGTGTTATGCACACCGGCCTCAGAAGAAGGAGGATGGAGATTGCCTTCAGAGAGGAGGTGCCAGACCGGAGAGCAGTGACACCCATCAGACCAAACCAGCCCCTAGGTATTATAAAAGTGTTTTTACATTCTACACAGCGGTCCGGACTCTTATATACAGTATTCTGGAATGTGGTATATAGGAGCTCACTGGTGTGGGCCGCAGCTTACAGTCACCAAATCTGGTGACAGATTCCCTTTAACATATTTAAATAGATGATTTCATCTACAGGCCGTACTTTTAGGTAATTTGTGATCATTGTATCTGAGCAAAACTATAAAAAGTAATGTGGAAACGAAATAGTTCCATTCATATCAAAAAGCTGTACATGACATATCCAAGCATATCTTCAGAGGTCTAGCCTATTAGAGGATAAATGAATGTACCAGATCTATGTTAAAGAGCAAACAAACTTAAATCACCTGGCACCAAAGCAGATCAGCAATTCTCAGTGCCAGTGGCGCTTGGATGTGCTCAGTTGTGGAGATGCACAGCACAGCTCCCTTAAATGTAGGATGGTAGAAGCTGGTCACGGCACATCCGCCCCCCCCCATTGATTCAAATAGGGAGGTGGGTAACATCCAACCATGGCCACTATACTGTTGATGGAGCTGTGTGTGCCTCTATAAACTGAACAGATGTGGCTTTGAGAACAGCTGATCGGAAAGGGTACAGGGTGTCGCACCCTGTCTGATCCGATATTGATGACCTATCCTAAGGCTAGACCAACAATGTAAATGTCTTAGACAACCCCTTTTAATATCAGTGTTAGGTCTCCTTCAAATGAGCACAAATGATTAATAGTCAGACAGAACACTGACCAATCTAAATGAATAGGGCTGTTCAGATGACAGATTTTTCAATCAAACCAAGTGAAAAATAAAAAAAACGCAAAATGGACTATTCTCTTTTAAAGTGCAACCATTGTTTTAATTTTTTATTTAATAAATCAATTGTACACATGAAAATAAACAACTCTTTAATTTTTCATATCAGACAAATCTGCTTCTTTCTCTGGCAGAACTGATCAGTCATTATCAAAATTCTCAATTCTTGGGTAAAGTCTGTATTCAGTGAAGACTTTCTCATTACTGAGATAGGAGATGACAACTGTTATTGATGAGGTTCTATGGTTATGGGAGGATGGAAAAGCTAGATGCAGAAGAGGAGCTAGATGAAGAGGGAGGATCTAGAGGCAGAGGAGGAGCTAGAAGAGGAAGGAGTTAAAGGCAGAGGAGCTAGAGGCAGAGGGAGGACCTAGAGGCAGAGGAAGAGGGAGGAGCTAGAGGAAGAGGAGGAACTAGAAGAGGGAGGAGCTAGAGGAAGAGGAGGAACTAGAAGAGGGAGGAGCTAGAGTCCGAGGAGGAGCTAGAGTCAGAGGAGGAGCTAGCAGAAGAGGAGCTAGCAGAAGAGGGAGGAGCTAGAGGCAGAGCTCCACCTACTCCTATTCCTCCCTGTTCTATCTACATAGAGTTACATCAGTAACAACTCCCATCTTCTATCTCAGTAATGGGAAATTCTTCACTGAATACAGACTTTATCTCAGAGCTGAAAATTTTGATAATGACTGATCAATTCTGGCAGAGAAAGAAGTAAATTTGTCTGATAAAATATATTACAAAGTTGCTTATCTTTATGTGCACTATTGATTTAAGAAATAAAAATTAAAATGATGGTTACTCTTTTTATTATCAGATGAGACTCACCCATTCATGTCTATAGATGCACAAAAAATCAGATACTTCACAAAATATCCAAATTGCTTCCAATTTTTACAGATAAGTTGCCGTTATTAACTTAGGAAACTGTTTGGATACTTTACATTTTAAAATGGTGATGTATAAAAACAGGTGGCACACAAACGTAAAATACGGATACACGGATGACAATACAGATGAACATAATCCCAAGAGATCTGGACGAAAATTGGTCCATCTTATCACTTCTAGTTGGTTGAGAAGATATTAGTGTTTCCAGACTTACAAACATACAGCACTTGTGTGCTAAGAGCCCTCTACTTAGAAATAACTAATAATCACTATTAACCAATTCCACACTGATGCCCGGGACATAGGAGGGAATGATATGGGTATGTAATCTAAGAATATATTTGAAATGATATTTATAATATTTGTTCCTCCCATCATGCCACATTGGTCATGGCTTTTACACACAGTTGTGCATGCATCAATAGGGCAAGAAATGCATACAGTGGACATGGAGATTGGGATATGTAATATAGTTTGCACTTAAAATTGTGTGATTTTTAAAAGCATTATATGGTAGAGATCTTTATTTTTTTACATGCATGCATGCTAGGTCCTGTTGAATGTGCATGGATTTCCAACAGTGAAAGACGAGTAACCATTGCCATTAGCTTCAGGTGGTGGCATATCGATAGTCGAAATATAACAAGACCTCTCTTTCTTTCAATTGACATCATCTGTCATGGAAGGGTCTTGGATGCCCCCTTAAACACTAGATGGCCAGTCGATCCCATCAAAATTATTATAAAGATTAATCCAATGTGCACGATGGACTTTGAAAGAGTTGAATATAAACATGTCATCTAAATCTTATCGGGTTTAGTAAATTTAGTTTTCTAATACTCTTTTAGGAAATTCAAATTAACAAATAAAAGTCCTTATTGATTAATTTGATAAAAGAGCAAAAGGCAGCCAACAAAAATTCTTTAGTACCTAGGTAGTCAGGGGTGGACATATTGCCAGTGCTACTGCATCAGGGAGCAGAGATGGAAAAGGGCTTACTGACACAACTGACTATTTCAGATGGATGGGCATCTTCGAATTCACATTCATCTGTATTGTATTGTGGTGCAGGGAGCCAGCTAGCTCCCTGTGCTGCAATACATGCCACCAGCTAATCACAGGCCGGCAGCTGACATCGGCGTGCTCTTGATTATGGCACATGACACTGATGTCATGCGCTGACTTTGCTTGCATGCCGACATCAGCTGCTGGCTCCTGTAGAAGAGGATGCCGCGTGGTGTGGGCTTGGAGGAAGGTGACAAAAATGGGTCACATTATCCAGGGAAAGGTCCAGAATGGGGCACATTGAATCAGGAAGGTGACCACAATGTAGCACATTATAGCAGAATGGGGAACATTATAGGATGGATCCAGGATGGGGCACATCATACCAGGAAGGGGACCAGTATTGGGAACAATTTACAGGAAAGGAACCAGGATGGGGAACATCATACCAGAAATGGGACAAGGAGGAGGCACATTATACCAGGAAAGGGACCATGATGGGGCACATTATACCAGGAAGAGGACAAGGATGAGGCACATTATACCAGGAAGGGAACAAGGGAAGGACACATTATGGCAGCAAGGGGACAAGGATAGGGCACATTATATCAGGGATGGACCCAGAATGGGTCATATTATAGCAGTAAGAGGAGCAGGACTTGGCAAATTATACCAAAAAGGGGACCTGGATGGGGCATAATATATAAGGAAAGATATTAAGTCAGGGAACATTATACTAGGAAATGGACCAGGATGGGGCATGTTTAACCAAGAAATTATAATGAATGGATGTGTTAGGAAATATAAAAGGGAGACTAATGCCGGCGTCACATGGTACAATATATCGGGCGATATGTCGTCGGGGTCACGTCGTTAGTGACGCACATTCGGTATCGTTAGACATATCGTACCATGTGACACCACTGAACGACTGTGAACGAGCAAAAATACTCACCTTATCGTTGCTCGTTGACACGTCATTCATTTTCAAAATGTCGGTCCTCCTTCTGTGCTCCGGTTGTTCATCATTCCCGAGGCAGCACACATCGCTCCGTGTGACACCTCGGGAACGATGAACTGCAGCTTACCTGCATCCCGCCGGCAATGCGGAAGGAAGGAGGTGGGCGAGATGTTTACGTCCCGCTCATCTCCACCCCTCCGCTTCTATTGGCTGGCCTCTGTGTGACGTCGCTGTGACGCCGAACGTCCCTTCCCCTTCAGGAAGAGGATGTTCGCCACCCACAGCGACATCGTCTGGCAGGTAAGTGCGTGTGATGGGGGTTAATGACTTTGTGCGCCACGGGCAACTAATTGCCCGTGACGCACAAACGACGGGGGCGGGTACAATTGCTCGTGCAAGCAATAGATCGTACCGTGTGATGGCGGCATTAGGCTATGTGCACACATTTAGGATTTGCAGCAGAAAATTCTGCTACAAATCTTGATATGTTGGCAGGAAAAACGCTACAATATATGTTGTTAAATATTTTTTCCCACAAACAGAAGCAACGTGTACATGAGATTTCAGGAATCTTATTCCCTTTGCTTGTACTGTAAAACACTGTATATTTTTTGCAACAAATCTATGTGAAAAAAATGCAACAAAAACGCAACGTGCGCCTTCAAATAATTTGAGGGTGGGAGTCACAGGGAGACTGATTAGTTTATATTTATTATAGGATGGCAACAATTATAGTTAATGTTGGCCACAGTGCTGGCTTAGCAATTTATATTTTGAATGGTGCTTAGCCAATAGTATATTAATGGTGTGATGTGGTGCATGTTTGTAATCAGGGGCGCAGTGTGGGGAATTTTGTATTTAGAAGACAAATGTATACATACAATATATGTGACCTTGTAATTTTAAGGGCTGTGGTAATCAATGTGACAAGACAAGTCGTGGCTGGAAGATGTCAGCATGAAAGTCTGGCCAGATGGAGACAACCAAAAACTAATCTGATGAGACGTCAGTGGTAAGTCACTAGATGTAAAAATCATGCAGTACACCCACACTGTACACGGATACAGGAATGTAGCCTTATTATGTATAGCCCAGTCCCTTAGAATATACTGTCTTTTTATATATAGCACGGCCCTTAATTATATAGTTCCCACTTTTATTATAAAATATACTGTATATTACATTGTCGTTTATCACATAGCATTCCCTATAGATATGCATGACACTGTCCCTTATTCTATAGCGTCCATTCTTTTTATGTATAGCACCGTCTTTTTATACATAGCCTATTCTCATTATTTTTATTATTTTCAGTGTCCCCTCTATTATATAATCCTTGTTAGATATAAAATGACTACTGATGGAGCAACTTCTGACCAGAAAATAAGTTCATCAGCTCCTGAATCAGAAAAGAAGCTTTACCATGTTCCATCAGCAGTCATGTCATTTTATATCTAACAAGAGAGGACACTATGAAATAAAAAGAGGATGCAATAAATAGCAAAAATAACAAGAGAATCCAATATGTCAGGAATGGTAATGTACTCAACAAGAGAGGGCATTATGTAATAAAGGACGGTAATATACATAGTGAGAGCTGAGAGGAGACTATGCAATATATGTACACACACATAGTATACAGTATATAATCTGTAGCTTGGTCGAAATAAAAAAAATGGGGGCCCAAACACATTTCTTCCACAAAGGACCCAAGCCATCAGTGTCCGCCCCTGTATATAGCACATCCATGCTATACCCAAACACCCAAATGATTTTCATGGGAGTGCTGTACTGCTTTATTTTCCTCTAGTCTTAACACTTGCAATTTGGTACCCCTTCAAAGCACAGCTGATTGGGGGTACCAGCAATGGGACACTTTTTGAATAGCTTATTGTCAAGAAAGCTAACAAAAGCTATCGGTTGCCTTTAAAGAGGGGTCCAATCTTTAGGGAATGGCTTTTCAAATCATTTATACAATGAATTTACAATTTATTCAGCTATTCATATGCATTATGATACAAGTAAAATATATCTTTGTACCGTGTTAGCCAGTAGAGATAAAAAAATTGTTTAAAAGAACAGAGAGTTCTCAGTGGTTGATACCTTTTAATGGCTAACTGAAAAGATGGTAATAATTGCAAGCTTTCGAGACTACTCAGGTCTCTTCATCAGGCATGGTATAACACAAAATCTGAAGATTTTGTGTTATACCATGCCTGATGAAGAGACCTGAGTAGTCTCGAAAGCTTGCAATTATTACCATCTTTTCAGTTAGCCATTAAAAGGTATCAACCACTGAGAACTCTCTGTTCTTTTAAACAATTTTTTTATCTCTACTGGCTAACACGGTACAAAGATATATTTTACTTGTATCAAAACCTGTTGTGTATAAATACGTGACTCTTCAGATTTTGTGTTATACCATGCCTGATGAAGAGACCTGAGTAGTCTCGAAAGCTTGCAATTATTACCATCTTTTCAGTTAGCCATTAAAAGGTATCAACCACTGAGAACTCTCTGTTCTTTTAAACAATTTTTTCATATGCATTATGAAATATGATGTTTCACAAATAGACTGATCTACATCTGCTTCTAAAGCAGATCCAATTGTAAATTGGTATAATTTTCTATTTTCTATTATTCAGTATATTATATATTATATATTATATACAGTATAAACAATGTACACAGTAATTAAAATTGTTAAAGTGCACTAATTTACTGCAATAATTTACACTTAGCTACACTTAAATTCTCTGTCAAGCATAGGCTGAAATGTGTAGAGAAGCAAAAGTGGTGGATTACTGCACCGCAGTGCTAGTTTTCAATTTTGTAAAAACATTGTATCTAATAGAAAAAAAATGACTATAAATCAACTGACAGTTCTGGAACTCTGTCCCATCATTAGCCCCCATAAAAACTATAATAATATCAAAAGTAATTCTTTAAAGGGGTTACACTAAAATGTAATAAAATGGCCCCCATACTTATAAACCGCTCCTGTCAGTTGAAACACAGGTCTTGGGAGCAGTGCTTCTTCAGACTAAACCATATCCTGACACATGACTAGTCCAGACTGCAGTTTGAATTATGTAATAGGGCATCATTTGTAGGCTCTATGCTTTAGTGACTTCAAAGCAATGCCTTAAAGTTTGCCAGATATCTGGATCTGATCCTCTTCAGTCCTCTATTGATTCTTCCATGCTGTACAGGCAAAGCAGCCTTTGTTAGCAGTATGGGAGAGAGCACAGTTCGCATCAGAGGAGAGACCATGCTGGATATCTGAAGTGTCAAAATTCAGTAGCACACCAACCATGGCAAGGAGAAAGCTGGGAGGGAGGGGAGCAGTACGTTTTTAAAGAACACTCCTTTAATGTAGGCAGAAACACAAGAATCACCGATTATAAGTTATTCGTTTGTATATACAAAAATAGACCACCTAATCACAGAAAAAAATATACTCTAAAAATTACCTTTTATTATTTCTTCTAAAATACATTATTATTTTATTATTCCTTCTAGGTAGGGTTTAACAGGATAATAACAGGGCAATACCCAGCTACCCTACACCCTACTGTTTGTAATTACTTATGCATTTTATACTAGGTAGGGTTTAACAGGGTGAGAACAGAGCAATACCTAGTTACCCTACACCCTACTGTTTGTAGTTTCTTAAGCATTTTATACTAGGTAGGGTTTAACAGGATAAGAACAGTACAATACCCAGTTACCCTACACCCTACTGTTTGTAGTTACTTATGCATTTTATACTAGGTAGGGTTTAACAGGGTGAGAACAGAGCAATACCCAGGTACCCTACACCCTACTGTTTGTAGTTACTTATGCATTTTATACTAGGTAGGGTTTAACAGGGTGAGAACAGAGCAATACCCAGGTACCCTACACCCTACTGTTTGTAGTTACTTATGCATTTTATACTAGGTAGGGGTTAACAGGGTGAGAACAGAGCAATACCCAGTTACCCTACACCCTACTGTTTGTAGTTACTTATGCATTTTATACTAGGTAGGGTTTAACAGGGTGAGAACAGGGCAATACCCAGTTACCTTACCCCCTACTGTTTGTGGGGTTTTGTGTCTATATGTAATTTTGTATTCTGATTCCTAGAATTTTTTTTTAGAATGAGTAATAAAAGGTTATTTTTAGAGTATTTTTTTGGGTGATTAGGAAGAAACACATCAACTACAAAGAAATGGAGCTAAAAAATGACATTTTGTGCACCTCTTTCGAAAATTTAGAAAGTTTACAGAATCTCCAATAGAACAAATAGAAGTAATAGAAGTAATCTCCAAGAGAAGAAAAAGAACACTTAGAACAATATGAATAAATCTTCACCTCCGCATTCATTCCTATAAACTTGGTGACTAGGGATGATCGAATACCTCAAATATTCGGCTTCGCAAATATTTTCCGAATAGGTCGCCTCTATTCGACTATTCGATGTGCAATGTAAGTCTATGAGAAGCCCGAATAGTACCGAATAGTTGTTAATCGGGTTTCCCATAGACTTACATTACGCATCGAATATTCGCGAATAGTGGCGAGGTATTCGGAAAATATTCGCGAAGCTGAATAATCGAAGTATTTGATCATCCCCCCATAATCCTATAGAATGTAAGCCCGCAAGGGTAGGGCCCTCTTCCCTCTGTACTAGTCTGTCTACTGTAACTTGTATACGTATTTTGTATGTAACCCCCTTCTCATGTACAGCACCATGGAATTAATGGTGCTCTATAAATAAATAATAATAATAATCCCTATTGGTGACCCATCTCATTTGCCAACAAGGTAATTTTTGCATCATTCAAAACTAATTTCTAACCAGTAATCTTAATAGATCTTCCAACTCTTATAGTTTAGCAAAATTATAAAAAATAAATCTATTGTGTTTTCACTGCGTAATTGTAACTCCCTGAATATACCTGAACTAATTGTAATACATCCATGTAGAATGTGTAGACCACTCACCTAATCCAATTGACCCTCATACATTTTTCAGCACTTGATGCTTCATATCCTTTTAATATAGCATTCTTTTTATTGCAAATGTCGACAGTAAAGTCACTATGAAACCTCTGGCCGTTTTTGCAGGCTAGCAGGGTGTAATATAATGTATATTCAATAATTTGGTTAGACAGAACTGTATAACTTGTGAACTAACGTGACTACAGAGCAAAATAAATAGCTGTCATTTTGTCACTGTATTGCTATGCAAGCTCTTTAGGAGAAACATCGCCACCCTGTCATAACGCCTTACTTACCTGACCCTGAGTAGTTGTCTAAAGATCCGTCCGCAGTCGTTGCAGTGAGGTCACTGCCGCTCATTGGCTCTGTTTTAACTAGGAATATAACAGCAATTATTACAACCACATCATTAAAAGAATATGGTAAAAATAATGTAAAACTAATTAATGCATAGAAATATAAAAGCTCGAATAAGACCTACAGTATTCACAGGCTAGAAAATAAGATTATATTCAAAAGGACTTTTTGCATAAAGAAGTTCTCCCAGATACATTTTTATTCTTTAAAGGGTTATTCCCATTTTCAAGATCCTATCCCAATATGTAGTAGGTGTAATAATAACAATATTAGCAAATACCTCCAATTAGAAATGTAGTATAGCTCTGATTCACTATGCCCCTTACCTCATGTGCAGGGCATTGCTGGACCTTAGGTTACCATGGTTATAAGCACTTCCAACTAACTAAGTGTCACTATACAGTGCCTACAAGTAGTGTTCAACCCCCTGCAGATTTAGCAGGTTTACACATTCGGAATTAACTTGGCATTGTGACATTTGGACTGTAGATCAGCCTGGAAGTGTGAAATGCACTGCAGCAAAAAAGAATTCTATTTCTTTTTTTATTTTTTTTTAAAATTGTGAAAAGTTTATTCAGAGGGTCATTTATTATTCAACCCCTCAAACCACCAGAATTCTGTTTGGTTCCCCTAAAGTATTAAGAAGTATTTCAGGCACAAAGAACAATGAGCTTCACATGTTTGGATTAATTATCTCTTTTTCCAGCCTTTTCTGACTAATTGAGACCCTCCCCAAACTTGTGAACAGCACTCATACTTGGTCAACATGGGAAAGACAAAGGAGCATTCCAAGGCCATCAGAGACAAGATCGTGGAGGGTCACAAGGCTGGCAAGGGGTACAAAACCCTTTCCAAGGAGTTGGGCCTACCTGTCTCCACTGTTGGGAGCATCATCCGGAAGTGGAAGGCTTATGGAACTACTGTTAGCCTTCCAAGGCCTGGACAGCCTTTGAAAGTTTCCACCCGTGCCGAGGCCAGGCTTGTCCGAAGAGTCAAGGCTAACCCAAGGACAACAAGGAAGGAGCTCCGGGAAGATCTCATGGCAGTGGGGACATTGGTTTCAGTCAATACCATAAGTAACGTACTCCACCGCAATGGTCTCCATTCCAGACGAGCCCGTAAGGTACCTTTACTTTCAAAGTGTCCTGTCAAAGCTCGTATACAGTTTGCTCATGATCACTTGGAGGACTCTGAGACAGACTGGTTCAAGGTTCTCTGGTCTGATGAGACCAAGATCGAGATCTTTGGTGCCAACCACACACGTGAAGTTTGGAGACTGGATGGCACTGCATACGACCCCAAGAATACCATCCCTACTGTCAAGCATGGTGGTGGCAGCATCATGCTGTGGGGCTGTTTCTCAGCCAAGGGGCCTGGCCATCTGGTCCGCATCCATGGGAAGATGGATAGCATGGCCTACCTGGAGATTTTGGCCAAGAACCTCCGCTCCTCCATCAAGGATCTTAAGATGGGTCGTCATTTCATCTTCCAACAAGACAACGACCCAAAGCACACAGCCAAGAAAACCAAGGCCTGGTTCAAGAGGGAAAAAATCAAGGTGTTGCAGTGGCCTAATCAGTCTCCTGACCTTAACCCAATTGAAAACTTGTGGAAGGAGCTCAAGATTAAAGTCCACATGAGACACCCAAAGAACCTAGATAACTTGGAGAAGATCTGCATGGAGGAGTGGGCCAAGATAACTCCAGAGACCTGTGCCGGCCTGATCAGGTCTTATAAAAGACGATTATTAGCTGTAATTGCAAACAAGGGTTATTCCACAAAATATTAAACCTAGGGGTTGAATAATAATTGACCCACACTTTTATGTTGAAAATGTATTAAAATTTAACTGAGCAACATAACTTGTTGGTTTGTAAGATTTATGCATCTGTTAATAAATCCTGCTCTTGTTTGAAGTTTGCAGGCTCTAACGTATTTGCATCTTATCAAACCTGCTAAATCTGCAGGGGGTTGAATACTACTTGTAGGCACTGTATGTGTGGTCAAAACTATGGACACCTAAGGTCCTGCAATGCCCTGCACATGAGGTAAGAGACATAGTGAATTAGAAGAACTATACTATATTTGTAATTGGAGGTATTTGCTAATATTATTAATATTACACCTACTACATATTGGGAGAGGATCTTGGAGATGGGAATAACACCTTTAATCTCTTCTAAATATATAGCGTAGCAGAAATTCTTTAAATTTTTTCTCGATCGCGGTCTACTCAGGGTCCAGCGTTGCACCAGTCCTACTCTGGACTATGTGTTACCAAATCAGACTAGCCGAAACATACTGGGGTTTATGAGTGCCCTGAAAGCTGCTTTCTAAATGTAAGTTTAGGGAGCATCATAGGATTACATTATAATCACTGTAGAGCTTATGTGAGCCAGATGCACTGAAAAGAGGTCACGTGGTCCAGAAGGGACTGTAGAAGATCAGGAAACCAGAGACTACAGTGATCAGTTAGTATTTCAATGCCCTTACACACGTATTTAGAAAGTATTAAGGGAAAAATAGCTGGGGTACTTCATAAGTAAAATTCTGGTTGACTACTAAATGATACCATATTATAGGGATTGAAACAAAAGAAGGAAATAATTCAAAATAGTGGACACCACTTGACTAAGTAATATGTAGCGAAAAAATGGCAAAAAGGAAGGGGAAATAGTATGTGAATTAAAATATAACTTTTATTATTATTATATTAAAATAATTAATTATAAAATAGATTGCTAGTTAGACATAGGGTAGGGTACATAGGGTACGTAGGGTACATAGGGTACATTGAAGTTAGACATAGGGGATCAGCTAATAGTTGAATATATACATATATATATATATATATATATATATATATATATATATATATATATATATATATATGTCAGCTAAGATGAATTAGCAAATAAGAAATTAGTGCTGGCATTAGAATTTATATCTGTGAAAAGCTATTTTCAAAGTCCAGGATTGCTTACATTGGATATTTCAGGCAGTAATATTGTACTTTCCGCCTTACATATATTCAATAATGTTTAATTATACAGAAAATATTATCATATCTTCTGGTTTATTGTACTGAGATTAGTGTTTAATAATTGGGGTATTACCTTACACCCTTTAATTTTACTATATGGCAAGCATATGCAATCTATTTTTATGATTCATTATTTTAATATAATAATAAAAGTTATATTTTAATTCACACACTATCCCCACTTTCGTTTTCCCATCCCTTTACTACATATCATAGGGACTTTTGGTGTGGTGTATGATGCTTTTCCTTAATATGTGTATTGGGAAAGATTTTTCTCTAAAGGTAAAGGAGGGTCTCTAAAACCCTTTATGATATTTCTAGTGTTATTCAGAATGTCCTGAATGATACTCATCACAGTCCAATCAAAAAACCATAAAACATACTGAAACTATCAGAGTGATATCTCTTGTAAATTGTCAGAATGCACACCAGAAGGGCACAAACATGGCAGTCATGATGGCTGCATATTTTGGGATCAAGGTCCAAGAGTAGAATTGACGTTATAAATGTTTAAGTTTGCCCTGCGCCCTCTTGCTGAACTTTCTTGGCACAGTCTTCAATAATCTTTTTAAAACAACTCGACTACCAGGTTTTTGACACGTTATCTTAGAACTGCATGGTGTAGAGATTAGAGATGAGCAAACCTTAGGAAGAGTAATAAAACTTAACTTTTATTCTCATAACAAATAGCACAGATCAATCTAAAAAAAGTGGCAGGTAGAGCAACCTAATGTGTATATTAAATCATGTATCCAACCATGGACCAGAAACTATGAACAAGTGGACCACTGTCCTACAAATTTATCAATATAATGGATTAAATTTCGGTCTGGTTGAGCGCTAGTGAATGAGCTGCCAGTCTATGTAGGTGATTTGCTTTATTAATAATAGTAATAAAAAGGATAACTCCTGTTTTATACAACGCGTTTCAGCAAAGTCTCTGTTGCTTTCCTCTGATATACCTGAGGAAAGCAACAGAGACTTTGCTGAAACGCGTTGTATAAAACAGGAGTTATCCTTTTTATTACTATTATTAATAAAGCAAATCACCTACATAGACTGGCAGCTCATTCACTAGCGCTCAACCAGACCGAAATTGAATCCATTATATCCACACTCCCGACAAGGGAATTCGGCCAGAGCTGCTCTGAGGAATAGGACCTGCCAGGCACAACTTGAACCATTTAGCCTGAAGGACGGAGGATCGCACAGGTGCTCCAGGATCTAAGGTGCCGGAGAATCTCAGGAGCCAGCAGCGATACCTAATCCGGATCCATTCAGTGCATTAACGACAACGACCAGCGGAGACAGCCCCCAATCCGGAGGGATATCTATCTATCTACCACCGGGGTTGTGCGGGGCGCACAACCTCTTCAGGTGAGCAAATCCAATTTTACTAATATTTACTCCAGCCCAGGGGTACTTCTCATATGCGCTACCTCTTTCCTTTTCAGTGACTACAAAATTATCAAGTCAGTATTACCCTACTCTGCCTATAAAAGCTAACTACTAGCATCCCCAACATGTTTCACCATGTCTGGCATCATCTTTATACCCTCAGCCCCCTGATGAAGCCAGACATGGTGTTTTGAGAATTAAAGTTAAGTTTTATTAATCTTTAGTTAGGGTACCTCTCGTTGCCCTTTCGGCAAATTGTGTTAGCCACTCAAAAACTGCACGCAGCTACCACAGGGCTGAACATCAATCATTCCCGAGCACAGCGCTGCTCGCTTGAGTGGTTTGCACTCATAACTCATTCAAACTTCGATCCTGAACTTTGTTTTTTTGGTAGTCAATTTCCGAACCGCGAACATCAAACCTCAAGTTCACTCATCTCTAGTAGAGACACAGACCCTGATTCCAGTGATGTGTTGCTTACTGGGCTGCTTGCTGCAGTTTTGACAAAATGTTTTTTTTCAGTAGAAAACTTTCACTAGAGGATTAATTAACCTGCTGCCATGTAGTGCTTCATATGTATGAATTCTCTTTAACCCATCCCCAATAATTGACAAGCATCTTTCTGAATATGCACAGAATTCTCAGAAAGCTGCCAATCAGTGGTATGGGTGGGATTATACAGAACTTAGGGAAGTGGTGGATCTGCAGCAGATAAACAGTTTTAAATCAAAGCTGCAGCATGCAGCCAAATAATTGATTAATCGTTGAAATCTCTGAACCTACATAATGCTGCTCTTCAAATGGGATAGTAAACACCTTTTGATAGATTTCCTTTAAGGATATTAGATATCAATACACATAAATGTGTACAATTATACATGTATAAAAGTATTTTGGACATGGAGAAGAAAGGAAACCGAAGCCAGACACCTCTGGTGGTGGCTGATCTCCCAAAAGAATTCAAGTTGAAATCCTACATGACACATCTTTATGTTGCCTGGCATCATCTGACGGAGAAAAATCGGGTGTCCTATATACACAGCAAAAGGTTACAGCTGCTCCTGCCAAAATTGTCAGCTTTGGCCAACAATAATGTAATATGTGTGGTCAGCTCTAGATATTTGCTGGCAAATCTAGGCAATTTCTATGGAATTTGTTGACAATTTAATATGTATGATGGGACTGCCAAAGTTATCTGGAACTGCCAACAAATATTTAGTGCTTACAGCAACCATAACTTTTCTAAAGTGATTGCAGAAAATAACATATTTACTGGCCCTTTATTATCCTGGAGACACCAATTATAATAGGCAAAAAATAGTATAGTGAAGTAACAATACATATCTCAAGAGTGCCATTAGCCTTCTATGGGTAATACACATTGTCAGATAATTATCTTATTAATAAAATCTATTTTGATCTCTACTACAACACCACAAAACAATGCCCTTTAACAATTGCATTAAAGGGACATGTTGTAGGGTGATGTCAAAAAGGGTCATGTAGTATTATATAATACAGAGACATGTCGTAGTGTGATGTCAAAAAGGGTCAGGTTGTAGTATAATATAATAAAAGGACATGTTGTAGCATGATGTAGTAAAGGGACACATTATAGTTTGATATAATAAATGGACTTGCTGTAGCATGATGTAGTAAAGTGACATGTCATAGTATGATGTAATAAATTGAGACATTATAGTATGATGTAATAAAGGGACATGTAGTATGTAATAAAGGGACATGTTGTAAGATGTAATAAAGGGACATTTAGTATTATGTAATAAAGGGACATGCTGTATGATGTATTAAAGCGACATATTGTATGATATAGTAAAGAGACACATTGTTCTATAACGTAATAAAGGGACATGTTCTAGAATGATATAGTAAAGGGACAATTAGATTTATGTAATAACAGGACACGTTGTAGTATAATGTAATATAGGGACTTATTATAGTATGATGACGTAAACAGACACGTAGTATGATGTTGTAAAAGGAAATGTAGCATTATATGATAGGACAGGTTATAGTATGATGTAATAAAGGGACACGTTGTATGATGAAATAAATGGACATGTTGTAGTGTGATGTTGTAAAGGGACAGGTTGTAGTATAATATAATAAAAGGGCACATTAGAATATGATGTAATTAAAGGTAGTCTGATATAAAATGGCCACATTGTGGTATGATGTAATAGAGAGACATGTAGTATAATGAAATAAAGGGACATGTTGTAGTATAATGGAATAAAATGGGGAATCCTAGTCTGATGTAATAAAGTGACATGTTGTAGTATAATGTAGTAATGTTTTTGACTGAAGTGTAACAAGGCTCGGGGTAGTAGCTGTGGGTGAGGAACTCACTTTCCATGTCCCGGCATGCTACAGAAATATGGGAGTCCTGGGTGTGTGTGTGTGTGTAGTGATACTGTTGCTTCCTGACATCTGAGCCTGAGCTCTCACCGCCAGAGATGGTCCACACACAGACTCTGGCTGTTTAACCCACTAAATGCAGCAATCGTTATTGATCACAGTACTTAGATGATTGGGAGAGGGATTGTGCTCCCTCTCCTCTCCGATCAATACCCCTACAATGTAATTGCGAGGGCCCGTACTTCGCCATGGTAACCTGAGGTCTGACCTCTGGGTCAACTGACTACGGGAAGCCTCAGGGATCATGTCTTTAGCATTATCCCTGAAGCTCCTGATGACCGAGCATTGCTATACAGTGCAGCTGCGATCAGAGCAGTGAAAGGTAATGTCCCATATATGGACTAAGTAAAAGAATAAAAAAGTTAAAAAAAGTAAAAATATTTAACCCCTTTACGACCATGGACGGATATATCCGTCATGGAGTGTGTCCCGTTAAGCCCCGCCCCCTGTTTTCAACAGCTGACATGTGTGCCTGCATGTTACGAGTGGAATCGCATTCCACCCATAACATTAACCCCTTACATCTCGCTGCCAAAGTCTGGCAGCAGGATGTAAATACGCACGGTGAAGATTTTCACTTACCGCCGCCCCCACCGGAAGTCACATGAGTGATCACGTGACTTTCGGTGGTTGCCATCGTAGCACAGGGTCATGTGATGACGCCTGCAGCTATGATGTTTCAGTTTCGTTTTCACCCGGCCCGGAGGCCAGGGAAGCAGGAAGTGACTGTATCTGCTGTTTACAGCTGTATAGCTGTGATCAGCAGATAGATAAGAGCAATCGGATTGCTGATCGCTAAAGCCCCCTAGGGGGACTAGTAAGATAAAAAAAAAAAAAAGTAAAAAAAAAGTTTTAAAAAATAAAAAAAACAAAAAAACCTAAAAGTTCAAATCTCCCCCCTTTCCCCCCATTGAAAATTAAAGGGTTAAAAAATAAATACATATACACATATTTGGTATTGCCGAGTTCAGAAATCTATCAAAATATAAAATTAATTAACTGATTAGTAAACGGCGTTGTGGCAAAAAAATTCCAAACGCCAAAATTACGTTTTTTGGTCACCGCAAGTTTTACGCAAAATGTAATAACAGCCGATCAAAATGTAGCATCTGCGCAAAAATTGTACCATTGGAAACATCAGCTCAAGACGCAAAAAATAAGCAGTCACTGAGCCATAGATCCCAAAAAATGAGAATGCTACGTGTTTCGGAAAATGGCGCAAAATGTACGCCACTTTTATTGGACAAGCTTGTGAATTTTTTTTAACCCGTTAGATACAAGTAAACCTATACATCTTTGGTGTCTAAAAACTCGCACCGACCTCAGGCATCATACCCATACATCAGTTTTACCATATAGTGAACAACGTGAATAAAACATCCCAAAAACTATTGTGCCATCACACTTTTTTTGCAGTTTTTCCACACTTGGAATTTTTTTGCTGTTTTCCAGTATACCATATGGTAAAACTTATGGTTTCATTTAAAAGTACAACTTGTCCCGCAAAAAACAAGCCCTCATATGGCAAGATTGAAGGAAAAATAAAAAAGATACGGCTCTCGGTAGAAGGGGAGCAAAAAACAAAGACGCAAAAACGGAAAGTGCCCCGGGGCTGAAGGGGCTAAAATATATCATACTAGTTAACCTCCTCAGTGAACACCATAAAGAAGTAGCAAAAAATATGCATTTTCAACATGCAGATGACAAAAAAGTGGAATAAGACGAGATCAAAAAGTCATATATAAATAAAAATAGTACAGCTGAAAATGTCATCCTCTCCCTCAAAAAAACAAGCTACCAGATAGCTCTATCAGTGAAAAAATAAAAAGCTACAGCTCTCAAAATACAAAAATGCCAAAACTATTTTTTATCTATAAAATAGTTTTTAAGATGTAAAAGCGACAAAACATAAAAAAGGAAATGTGGTATCACTGGAATCGTACTGACCAGATTCTGCCTAACAAAAAGCGGAATAGAAAGTGTTCAAAAAATATTATGTGGCCCAAAACAATAAAAACTCCAACTCATCCTGCAAAAAACATATACTCACATGAGTCTTTCAACAGAAAAATAAAAACTTTGACTTTCAAAATTCAGTGATGCAAAAAACCTCTGTAAAAAAGCATTTTTAGTGTAATAGTAGCCATAGTTAAAAAATCTACATAAATCTGGTATCACTGTGATCAAACTAACCTGAGGAATAAAGCCGAATAACCACTTATACTGAAATGTGAGGGCACTCAAAACAGTGAAATCCTAGGTGCATTGCCCCCTGGGAAATATGCAAATCAAAAAGGTCCACTGGCTGCCGGCAGTGTTTTCTCTGGCTGGTCTTCCTGAAATCAGTGATTGTTTTGTGTTGTTGGTCTAATAGGTATTGCTCCCACATGTCCAGAATCCTACTTCACACGGATGAGGGGCAATACGCCGAAACAGCTGTCTGTGGATGGATACCTGGCCTTCGTATTTCCCTTGTCATATGTTTAAACTCATCAAGAGCTGGATATTGACTAAAAGGGCCACTTAATATGGTGGTTATGGTGGTCTCCTAAAAAGAGCCACTGCTTGGCTATGTCCTTCCCGGAGGGATATCTGGCTATTTTCTGTGTCGAGACTCCTAACACAGGCTCCACGGACCTTTTTGATGTGCATAAATATCTGTGAAGCACCTGAGGGTTCAAAGTGCTCAGCAAATATCTAAATAAATTTATTGAGTTTGTCTAGTTTCCAAAATGGGGTCACTTTTGGGAAAGCTCCACTGTTTAGGCATCTCAGGGGTTTTGCCAATGTGACATGACACCAGCAAACTATTTCAACTAAAACTGAACTCAAACATGGCACTTCTTCCCTTCTTCACTTTGCACTGTGCCTCAAAAGTAGTTTTCAACCACATATGGGGTATTGGCTAAGACAGGAGAAATTGCACAACAAATTTAATTGTGCACTATCTCCTGTTATCCATAAGAAAATGAAAGATTTCAGATTAAAGCAACATTTTTGTGGTAAAAATATATTTTCTTATTTTCACGGCTCAACATTATTAAATTCTGTGGAGCATGTAGGGGTTCAAGGTGCTAGATAAATTCCTTAAAGAGTCTAGTTTCTAAAATGGGGTCATTTGGGGGGGAGCTCCACTATTTAGATGCATAAAAGGTTCTCCAAATGCTACATGGCATCCGCTAACTATTCCAGACAATTTTGCTCTCTAAAATTTAAATGGTGCTCCTTCCCTTCTGAGCCCTGCTTTGTGCCCACACAGTAGATTTCCATCACTCTTGAGGTTTTGGCATTTTCAGGTGAAATTGCACAAGAAATTTTCACATGCATTTGCTCTTGCTAACCCTGTGAACATGCAAAATTTGAAGCTAAAGAATAATTTTTGTGAGAAAAAGTAAAATTTAAATTTTTTCCTTCAACGTTGCTTTAGTTCCTGTGAAACACCTAAAGGCTATGTTCACACACTGCGTTTTTTACCTGCGTTTTGGGTCCGTTTTTGCTGCAGAAATTTCTTGAGAAATTCTTGTAACCTTTCTGCAGACATTCCCCAGCAAAACCTATGGCAAAAAAAATTAGCTGTGCACACACTGCGTTTTTTTCTTAAGAAAATTCTTTCAGTAGATTTTCTTAAGAAAAAGAATGAGCATGTCACTTCTTTTCTGCAGCTAACTGCGTTTTTTGCCATAGATAATTGGCACAATAACGCAGGGAGCAACCAGCGGTAAAAACGCACCAAAAACGCACCGAAAACGCACCAAAAACGCACCGAAAACGCGGCAAAAACGCAGGTGCGTTTTTGGTGCGTTTTTTAATGCAGGTGCACTAATCCTTCACTCTTAAGAAATTTCTTAAGAAATTTCTTAAGAAAAATCATTTTTCTAGTGTGAACATAGCCAAAGGGTTAATAAATTTCGTGGATGTCGTTTTGAGCATTTTGAGGGATGCTGGTTTAGAATAGTTTCACTTTGGGGTATTTTCTGTCACCCAGGCCTCCCAAAAAAGTCACTTCAAATGTGATGTGGTCCCTAAAATTTTGTTGGAAAAATTAGAAATTGTTCATAAACCTTAAACCCTTCTAACTTCCACTTTCAAAACTGTTGCTGATGTAAAGTAGACATTTGGGAAATGTTATTCAGTAACTATTTTGTTTGCCATATCTCTCTGGTTTAAGGGCATACATATTCAAAGTTTGAATATTGCAAAAGTTTCAAAATTTTTGCCAAATTTCTGATAATTTCACAAATAAAACACAAAAAATATTGTCCTAAATTTATTATGTCATGAAAAAACAATCTCAGAATCACTGGGATCCACGAGTTAAAACACTAGTCAGAATTTAAAAAATTGGACTGATTATGACTTTGAAAACAGGCTCGGGGTGTAGGAGTAATTATTTCATATAATAGTTCACATTTAGAGCTATACGATTGGCATCTTGAGTAGAGATGAGCGAACCGGTCGCGGTTCGGCTCGAGGTTGGTTCGCCGAACGGACCTCCCGTTCGAGTTCGGTTCGTCGAACGTTCGACGAACCGAACTCGAACTGCATAGGAAACAATGGCAGGCAATCACAAACACAGAAAAACACCTAGAAAACACCCTCAAAGGTGTCCTAAAGGTGACAAACAACTCAAACACATTGGAAAGTGACAAGGACATATACTCATGCGAAAACAAAACAGCTGGACAAGGAAAAAGAGGAGGACACACAGATATAGGCATGGCACGCCCTTCTAAAATCATGTAAAACACCGCAAGGTGACTCCAAGCGGAGTCTCCCTTTTTTCCAAAAATTGGGCCACACACACACCCACCCCTTCAGTGGTAGCACTTGTGCCCCAGTTGCACACTTCACAGCTAGATTTGCATCAAGCACATTCAAAAATACGCCATAATTAACCGTCCCCAGGATGACACCAGGGTAGGTAGCTAAGTCTTTCCTGATCCCAGCTCTGTGCAGCTTGGATCATTTATAAAAAACACAGCAATCAAGGGTTACTCCAAGCGGAGTCTCCCTTTTTTCCAAAAATTGGGCCCCACACACACCCACCCCTTCAGTGGCAGCAGTTGTGCCCTAGTTTTACACTTCACAGCTACATTTGCATCAAGCACATTCAAAAATACGCCATTCTTATCCATCCCCAGGATGACACCGGGGTAGGTAGCAAAGTCTTTGCTGACCCATGACTTGTTCATCTTGGCTTCTTTTAAAAACAATGTAAGCAAGGGTTACTCCAAGTGGAGTCTCCCTTTTTTCCAAAAATTGGGCCCCACACACACCCACCCCTTCAGTGGCAGCAGTTGTGCCCTAGTTGTACACTTCACAGCTACATTTGCATCAAGCACATTCAAAAATACGCCATTCTTATCCGTCCCCAGGATGACACCGGGGTAGGTAGCAAAGTCTTTCCTGATCCCAGCTCTGTTCATCTTGGCTTCTTTTAAAAACAATGTAAGCAAGGGTTACTCCAAGCGGAGTCTCCCTTTTTTCCAAAAATTGGGCCCCACACACACCCACCCCTTCAGTGGCAGCAGTTGTGCCCTAGTTGTACACTTCACAGCTACATTTGCATCAAGCACATTCAAAAATACGCCATTCTTATCCATCCCCAGGATGACACCGGGGTAGGTAGCAAAGTCTTTGCTGACCCATGACTTGTTCATCTTGGCTTCTTTTAAAAACAATGTAAGCAAGGGTTACTCCAAGCGGAGTCTCCCTTTTTTCCAAAAATTGGGCCCCACACACACCCACCCCTTCAGTGGCAGCAGTTGTGCCCTAGTTGTACACTTCACAGCTACATTTGCATCAAGCACATTCAAAAATACGCCATTCTTATCCGTCCCCAGGATGACACCGGGGTAGGTAGCAAAGTCTTTCCTGATCCCAGCTCTGTTCATCTTGGCTTCTTTTAAAAACACAGCAAGCAAGGGTTACTCCAAGCGGAGTCTCCCTTTTTTTCCAAAAATTGGGCCCCACACACCCACCTATTCAGTGGCAGCAGTTGTGCCCCAGTTGTACACTTCACAGCTAGATTTGCATCAAGCACATTCAAAAATACGTCATTCTTATCCGTCCCCAGGATGACACCGGGGTAGGTAGCAAAGTCTTTCCTGATCCCAGCTCTGTTCATCTTGGCTTCTTTTAAAAACACAGCAAGCAAGGGTTACTCCAAGCGGAGTCTCCCTTTTTTTCCAAAAATTGGGCCCCACACACCCACCCATTCAGTGGCAGCAGTTGTGCCCCAGTTGTACACTTCACAGCTAGATTTGCATCAAGCACATTCAAAAATACGCCATAATTAACCGTCCCCAGGATGACACCAGGGTAGGTAGCAAAGTCTTTCCTGATCCCAGCTCTGTTCATCTTGGCTTCTTTTAAAAACAATGTAAGCAAGGGTTACTCCAAGCGGAGTCTCCCTTTTTTTCCAAAAATTGGGCCCCACACACCCACCCATTCAGTGGCAGCACTTGTGCCCTAGTTGCAAACAGGATGTTTTGATTTGCATCAAGCACATTCCAAATCAACAAGCATTTACTCTCCCCAGGATGACACAGGGGTAGTAAATTCCTTCTGGATCCATGACTTGTTCATTTTGATGAACGTCAGTCTGTCCACATTGTCACTGGACAGACGCGTGCGCTTATCTGTCAGCACACACCCAGCAGCACTGAATACACGTTCAGAGACAACGCTGGCAGCTGGACACGACAAAATCTCCAAGGCGTAAGTTGCGAGCTCTGGCCATTTTTCTAGGTTTGAAGCCCAAAAGGAGCAAGGCTCCAGTTGCACAGTCATGGCATCGATGTTCATTTGGAGATACTCCTGTATCATCCTCTCCAGCCGTTGACTATGTGTCAGACTTGTTGTCTCTGGTGGCCTTGCAAAAGAGGGTCTAAAAAAATTATGAAAAGATTCCATAAAATTGCTGTTACCGGCACCAGATACAGTCCTACTGGTACGGGTAGACTGTTGAAGATGACGAGACCGTCCCATGTTTGTCAAGTTACAACTGGGAGATTCACTCCCTGCACCTGCACGGTTGTTTGGTGGAAAAGCCGAGCTAAGATCTAGTAACAGCTTCTGCTGATACTCCTGCATACGTGCGTCCCTTTCTATGGCTGGAATTATGTCACAAAATTTGGACATGTACCGGGGATCTAATAGTGTGGCAATCCAGTAGTCATCATCACTTCTAATTTTGACAATACGACTGTCATGTTGGAGGTAGTGCAACAAAAAGGCACTCATGTGTCTTGCGCAGCCATGCGGACCAAGTCCACGCTGTGTTTGTGGCATAGAGGTGCTACCCGTTCTTTCTTCCTCTGACATCTGACCCCAACCTCTTTCAACTGAAATTTGACCAAGGTCTCCCTCATCCGCTGAGTCTTCCATGTCCATGGACAGTTCGTCCTCCATTTCTTCATGTTCTCCTGCACCTTGCTCAACATTTCGCCTGCTACTATGCGCCCTTGTCGATCCCTGTCCCCCTTGGTCCCATGCCTGCTGCGTTGGTGATGATGAACGTCTGGACCTTGGTGATGTTGTTGTCCCTTGCGCATATGAATCCTCCTGTAGTTCCTCCCCTTCATGTTGTCCCACCCCCTGACTCCGAATAGTGTTTAGCGTGTGCTCCAGCATGTAAATGACTGGAATCGTCATGCTGATAATGGCATTGTCAGCGCTAAACATATTCGTCGCCATGTCGAAACTGTGCAGAAGGGTGCATAGGTCCTTGATCTGAGACCACTCCATCAGGGTGATCTGCCCCACCTCTGCATCTCGTTGGCCCAGGCTATACGTCATGACGTATTGCACCAGGGCTCTGCGGTGCTGCCACAGTCGCTGTAACATGTGGAGAGTTGAATTCCAGCGTGTCGCCACATCGCATTTCAGGCGATGAACCGGCAGGCCGAAAGACTTCTGGAGCGATGCAAGTCGCTCAGCTGCGGCGCTTGAACGGCGGAAGTGAGCAGACAGTTTTCGTGCCCTGTTCAGAAGGCCATCTAGGCCGGGATAGTGTGTTAAAAATTGCTGCACGACAAGGTTCAACACGTGAGCCATACAAGGTACGTGTGTCACCTTGCCCAGGCGAAGGGCCGCACCCAGGTTTGCAGCATTGTCGCACACGGCCTTACCAGGCTGCAGGTTGAGTGGAGACAACCATTTATTAAACTCGGACCGCAGAGCTGACCACAACTCCTCAGCTGTGTGACTCTTATTACCAAGACATGTCAAGCTAAAGACCGCCTGATGCCGTTGCGCTCTGCTGCCAGCATAGTAATGAGGGGTGCGTGATTCCTTCTGCGCAGTGAGAACGCTGGTGGCCTGACCAGGCAGGCTTGGGGCGGAGGTGGAGGACCCAGATGAGGTGGAGGATGCAGAAGCAGTGGCGGAACTTGGACAGACAGAGGATTGACACACAAGTCGTGGGGACGGCAAGACTTGTGCAGCAGACCCTTCACCATCTATCACCATAGTTACCCAGTGCCCAGTCAGCGACATGTAACGTCCCTGTCCATGCTTACTGGTCCAAGTATCGGTGGTGAAATGCACCCGTTCACACACAGAGTTTCTCAAGGAAGCGGTGATGTTGTGTGCGACATGCTGGTGTAGCGCGGGCACACCTTTCTTAGAGAAGTAGTGGCGACTAGGCATCTGGTACTGGGGCACAGCGACAGACATAAGGTCTCTAAAATCCTGTGTGTCCACTAGGCGGAAAGGCAGCATTTCGGTAGCCAACAGCTTACAGAGGGATAGAGTCAACCTCTTAGCTTTGTCATGGGTCGGAGGAAGTGGCCTTTTATTTGACCACATCTGAGGGACAGAGATCTGGCTGCTGTGTGTAGACGGTGTTGAGTAGGGTGTCCCTGGAAAAATGCAGGTTTGTGAGGAAAGTGCAGGCGGAGACATGATGTTGCCTTCATCCAACGTTGGTGCTATCGATGTCTGAGAGAGCTGTACACACTCACTTGTTTCCCCTTCCAAACCAACTGACGACCTTACAAGCAAACTGCCTGTTGCGGTTACAGTGGTGGAAGTTTTGCGTGGAAAAACAGGTGTGACAGCTGTCCCCACAGTCCTAGAAGATGAAGAGCGCGCGGATGCACTGGAAGGGGCGGGCGGTGGATGGTTCGCTCCGCTAGGCCGCATTGCAGCACGGTGAGCTTCCCACCGGGACTTATGATATTTAGTCATGTGACGATTCATGGAAGAAGTTGTCAAACTGCTGAGGTTTTGACCTCTACTAACAGAATCATGACAAATGTTACATATCACATGAGTTGGGCGATCTTTTTCGATGTGAAAAAAGGACCAGGCTAGGCAAGGCTTAGAGGCCATGCGACCTGTTGATCCACCCCGAATAATGCTCATAGGCAGAGTGGTGGCTGAGGATGCAGTTGTAGACGTGCTACCAGTGCTCCGACTCTGTCCAGGAAGGCGCAAGGTAACTTCGTCGTCGGTTGCATCCTCCTCCACCGCCTCTGTTGACCTCCTCGAGTGCCTGACTGGGGGTTGACAGTAGGTGGGATCTAGAACGTCATCATCAATTGTTGTGTTTGCACTCCCCTCCCCCTCAGACCGAGCCTCTTCTTGCCCTGACCGAATATTTAAGTTGTCATCCCAATCGGGTATCTGCGTCTCATCTTCATCAGTATGTTCCTCATTGTCTATAACCACAGGTGTTACAGTTTGTGACAAAGGGTCAACATTATGCTCAGAAACTTGGTCCTCACGGCCTGAATCAGAGTCACAAAGGTTCTGGGCATCACTGCAGACCATTTCCTGTTCTGTACTCACTGTAGCTTGGGAGCAGACCTCTGATTCCCAGGCTATAGTGTGACTGAACAGCTCTGCAGACTCAGCCATCTCAGTTCCACCATACTGTGCAGGGCTGATGGAGACTTCAGAGCTGGGAGAAATCAAGTGTGATTGGGATGACAACTCAGAGGACTGGTGTTTTTTGGATGCGGTACTTGAAGTGGCTGAGAGGGCACTTGTTGGACCACTTGAGATCCATTCAAGCATTTTCCTTTTTTGCCCATCATCTACCTTTGTTCCTCTTGTTCGTGTCCGTAAAAAAGGGAGCACATCGGATTGTCCACAATAAGTAGTAGACATCTTACTTTTGCTAGTAGATGGTCTATCTGCAGCAGATGATAATGGAGCTTTGCCACCTTCCCCACTGACAAAACCTTTTCTGCCTTTTCCACCACGCCTCTTCCCCTTTCCACCAGCATCTGTCATTTTGCCACTCATGTTGATTGCGACAAGATTGTGGACTGAAAATGTGGTAGTAAAAATTGAGAGGTGGTGAAGATTGCAGTGGTGGTCTAGCTTTATTAACAGCAGAATAATAAAGAATAAATATCCCTGACAATGTAACTTAGTTATAATTAGTTGGAGTGTGCAACGCAGGCAGACGTGCTGCAAATGTCTTGGCACTAGTGGGACTAAAGCAAAGTCCAATAGCCACGTATAGGATGCCACTAGGTACACTGAGTGTTTGCTAGTATAATGGCTTAGTTATAATTAGTTGGAGTGTGCAACGCAGGCAGATGCGCTCTGCAAATGTCTTGGCACTAGTGGGACTATAGCAAAGTCCAATAGCCACGTATAGGATGCCACTAGGTAGACTAAGTGTTTGCTAGTATAATGGCTTAGTTATAATTAGTTGGAGTGTGCAACGCAGGCAGATGCGCTCTGCAAATGTCTTGGCACTAGTGGGACTATAGCAAAGTCCAATAGCCACGTATAGGATGCCACTAGGTACACTGAGTGTGTGCTAGTATAATGGCTTAGTTATAATTAGTTGGAGTGTGCAACGCAGGCAGATGCGCTCTGCAAATGTCTTGGCACTAGTGGGACTATAGCAAAGTCCAATAGCCACGTATAGGATGCCACTAGGTACACTAAGTGTTTGCTAGTATAATGGCTTAGTTATAATTAGTTGGAGTGTGCAACGCAGGCAGATGCGCTCTGCAAATGTCTTGGCACTAGTGGGACTATAGCAAAGTCCAATAGCCACGTATAGGATGCCACTAGGTACACTGAGTGTGTGCTAGTATAATGGCTTAGTTATAATTAGTTGGAGTGTGCAACGCAGGCAGATGCGCTCTGCAAATGTCTTGGCACTAGTGGGACTATAGCAAAGTCCAATAGCCACGTATAGGATGCCACTAGGTACACTGAGTGTGTGCTAGTATAATGGCTTAGTTATAATTAGTTGGAGTGTGCAACGCAGGCAGATGCGCTCTGCAAATGTCTTGGCACTAGTGGGACTATAGCAAAGTCCAATAGCCACGTATAGGATGCCACTAGGTACACTAAGTGTTTGCTAGTATAATGGCTTAGTTATAATTAGTTGGAGTGTGCAACGCAGGCAGATGCGCTCTGCAAATGTCTTGGCACTGGTGGGACTATAGCAAAGTCCAATAGCCACGTATAGGATGCCACTAGGTACACTGAGTGTGTGCTAGTATAATGGCTTAGTTATAATTAGTTGGAGTGTGCAACGCAGGCAGATGCGCTCTGCAAATGTCTTGGCACTAGTGGGACTATAGCAAAGTCCAATAGCCACGTATAGGATGCCACTAGGTACACTGAGTGTGTGCTAGTATAATGGCTTAGTTATAATTAGTTGGAGTGTGCAACGCAGGCAGATGCGCTCTGCAAATGTCTTGGCACTAGTGGGACTATAGCAAAGTCCAATAGCCACGTATAGGATGCCACCAGGTACACTGAGTCTGTGCTAGTATAATGGCTTAGTTATAATTAGTTGGAGTGTGCAACGCAGGCAGATGCGCTCTGCAAATGTCTTGGCACTAGTGGGACTATAGCAAAGTCCAATAGCCACGTATAGGATGCCACTAGGTACACTAAGTGTTTGCTAGTATAATGGCTTAGTTATAATTAGTTGGAGTGTGCAACGCAGGCAGATGCGCTCTGCAAATGTCTTGGCACTAGTGGGACTATAGCAAAGTCCAATAGCCACGTATAGGATGCCACTAGGTACACTGAGTGTGTGCTAGTATAATGGCTTAGTTATAATTAGTTGGAGTGTGCAACGCAGGCAGATGCGCTCTGCAAATGTCTTGGCACTAGTGGGACTATAGCAAAGTCCAATAGCCACGTATAGGATGCCACTATGTACACTAAGTGTTTGCTAGTATAATGGCTTAGTTATAATTAGTTGGAGTGTGCAACGCAGGCAGATGCGCTCTGCAAATGTCTTGGCACTAGTGGGACTATAGCAAAGTCCAATAGCCACGTATAGGATGCCACTAGGTACACTGAGTGTGTGCTAGTATAATGGCTTAGTTATAATTAGTTGGAGTGTGCAACGCAGGCAGATGCGCTCTGCAAATGTCTTGGCACTAGTGGGACTATAGCAAAGTCCAATAGCCACGTATAGGATGCCACTAGGTACACTGAGTGTTTGCTAGTATAATGGCTTAGTTATAATTAGTTGTAGTGTGCAATGCAGGCAGACGTGCTCTGCAAATGTCTTTGCACTAGTGGGACTATAGCAAAGTCCAATAGCCACAGATAGGATGCCACTAGGTACACTGAGTGTTTGCTAGTATAATGGCTTAGTTATGAGTTGGAGTGTGCAGAGGACAAGAGGGTACAGTGGCAGGATTGTGGTGCTCTGGGTAGAGGAATGGAAGCCTGCCTTTCTATTCCCTCCTAATGGTGAAATGCAGGGAGGAAATCCCTGACCTTGGCTGCACAGACGCTGGCGCTGTTTTCAGGACCTGTCACCTTAACTCTGACCCTGCCGGTTTGAGCCCTTAAAAGGACTGCTATAAAGTGCTCTCCCTATGCTGTCTAACGATGTATATGCAGCGCATACAGCTGTATCAGCGATAGGACTCAAGACGGAGCTGCGACAGTGATGTCTGACACCAAAGACGCAGAAGGCAGATAATGGCGTCCGTGAAGAAAATGTCCGGTTTTATAATGCAGGGACATGTGACATGCAGATCCTATCACACATGCCGTTGCTTCTCTGGCTCAAAGTCCACTTAGCTGTGTGTGTGTCTGTGATTGGCTGACATGCTGGCCCGCCCCACAAGACGCGCGCGCTTAGGGAAGGAAGACAAGAAAAAAAAAAAAAAAAATGGCGATCGCCATTATAGAAACAGCAGTGATCTGAAGGCGCTGTTCACGCACACTATACACTGAAATGTGATAATAGTTTGATTCACAGAGTGACTTACACTATTACAGCAGAAACCAAGCTAGGATTTAGCTGTTTTTTGGCTGCTAGAACCGTTCTCGAACGTTTCTAGAACTATCGAGCTTTTGCAAAAAGCTCGAGTTCTAGTTCGATCTAGAACATGCCCCAAAATCACTCGAGCCGCGAACTGGAGAACCACGAACCACGAACCGCGCTCAACTCTAATCTTGAGGGGGAACGTGACAACTTGTCCACTTCCTTACAGAAGTTTTTGGATATTTTTAAAGTATATTTGCTGTTTGTAGATGTATCCATATTTTTTTAGATCTTTCTGTTAAATTGACCTCTTAAGATTTCACAAGCAGACGTTCTAGTATAGACAAGTTGGGTCCCAGTGCTAAGTTCTATAAGTATAGCTGATAGGCATTTCTTTCTAGAAGGTAAAGAAGCATCCTCCTATCCGTGTTATGTTTCTACTGCATTAATAATATTGTTGTGGGTCTCATTGTTTCTAGCTCTAACAAGGAATCTGTCCTCCTTGTAAAGCTCATAATGGGGTTAATTAATAATTATCCTTGCAAAACACAGCTTGAAGACTTTAGAAAGGCCTATGTTAAAACAATACAAATTGAAAAACTGTGGAGTTAATTATTTATTTTACATCTCAGCACAAGTCCAAGAGGATGCCACTTCATGGACAGATAGCTGCTTTAGGGGTGCTTCACACACAGCGAGCTCGCTGCCGAGATCGCTGCTGAGTCACGCTTTTTGTGACGCAGCAGTGACCTCATTAGCGATCTCGCTGTGTGTGACACTGAGCAGCGATCTGGCCCCTGCTGTGAGATCGCTGCTCGTTACACACAGCCCTGGATCGTTTTCTTCAAAGGCGCTCTCCCACTGTGACACACAGATCGCTGTGTGTGACAGCGAGAGAGCGACGAATGAAGCGAGCAGGGAACAGGAGCCGGCGTCTGGCAGCTGCAGTAAGCTGTATCCAAGATAAACATCGGGTAACCAAGGTGGTTACCCGATATTTACCTTAGTTACCAGCCTCCGCAGCTCTCACGCTGCCTGTGCTGCCGGCTCCGGCTCTCTGCACATGTAGCTGCATTACACATCGGGTTATTAACCCGATGTGTACTGTAGCTAGGAGAGCAAAGCTAAGCGGTGTGCGCTGGTAACTAATGTAAACATCAGGTAACCATACCCGATGTTTACCTTAGTTACCAGTGTCCGCAGCTTCCAGACGCCGGCTCCGTGCAAGCGCAGCATCGCTTGCACATCGCTGCTGGCTGGGGGCTGGTCACTGGTCGCTGGTGAGATCTGCCTGTTTGACAGCTCACCAGCGACCATGTAGCGATGCAGCAGCGATCCTGACCAGGTCAGATTACTGGTCCGATCGCTGCTGCATCGCTAAAGTGTGAAGGCACCCTTAGCGAGCAGTGAGAATGCTCAATCCACACTATATGCAAACTTCTAATAATGCTATGGCTTTTATATATACAGAGTTGTTTATGAAGGAATGAAAGTCACTTCCATACGAACCCTATTAAGAACTAGGGACATGATCTGGACCCTCATTTCTGAGGGATCACTTTTATCACATTCAGCCATGTTTTTAATGTTCAGCCTAATATCAGTAGAGTCCTAAGATCACTTGCCACATAGGATGACAGTATTACAAATGACATATAGTAGACAAGGGTCCCTGGTACAAATTTAGTGTTCCAGCCTTTGCATGTAATTGTACATTTTATCTGCAGGAGATATTTATGATCAGACATACTTTAGTAATCCCTGGTGATACGGGTTTAATACTTGTCCACTGCAAGGCTAAAGTTTGATAGAGTTAGTTAAAATGTGTTAAAGGTAAGATAATATGATTGTTAAAAGTATATTTATCTTGAAAAATAAATGTTTTTTTTCCTGCTGCCAGTCAATGGACAGAAGTTGGTGAGTTGATACACACAGCACTTCTGGGGTGGTGCACAAGTAGGGTCCAAACCCGTCTCAAGTAGATGTAGAAACTTGGCCCTCAAGATCAATGTGAATGACGCAATGTCCACAGCAGTCTATATGGCAATGCCTATTGTGAAGAACTTGTAGGATCAGCAAAAGCACAGATGTTTTGGTCAAACGACCTTCATCAGTGTGCATGCAGCAGACCCAGATCCAGATCTGAGGACCCTCTGCACGCATGCCGATGAAGGTCTTTTGACTGAAACGTCTGTGCATGTCCTGGTCCTACACGTTCACAATAAAAAAACAGTATTCACATTGATCTTAAGTGCCAAGAATGGACAGAGGTTGACAACAAAGATGAGATGCACTAGTGCAGAGGTTCCCAACTCCAGTCCTCAAGGCACACCAACAGTGCATGTTTTCAGGATTTCTTTAGCATTGCATGGGTGTTGGATTCAGCACCTTTGCAGGTGATTAAATTATCACCTGTGCAATACTAAGGAAATCCTGAAAACATGCACTGTTGGTGTGCCTTGAGGACTGGAGTTGGGAACCTCTGCACTAGTGGCCTGTGATACCAAAAAAAGGTAGCTCAGAACTTTACGTAAAGGTTATCATTAGAAGTATGGTTAATTTTGATCAAGTCAATGGTATAGGTTTTGTTGGATCTAAGATTTGCTCTTATCTGCCGGCATTTTTGTTAGTACTTTATCTACATTTAACCCAAAGTCTGCAATTGTACTATGCTTTTTACAAGTCTTCCCCATTCCTCTTCACGTATGAACATAGCAGGGGCACAGACTATATATAACATTATCTCCTCACAGGAACAATTTTTTAAACACATCCAATTGTAGATCTTATAAGACTAAAATGCATTGATTAAAATTAACTTTAAAATTAATTTTGTTTATGGGAAAATTTCTTTAAGGCTAGGTGCAGATGACTGTGTATTCTCTTTCAATAGAATTAGCTCATTTATGAAAATCATACTCTGATCAGAGGGGGAGCATAGGGTGATTTGATTTTTTTGGATGACAGGATGGGAAAAACATTTCTCCATCTTCTCAATTGTGTCAGTCTTTGACAGTCGAACTGCACTCAGATGTCATCCGAGTGCAGTCCAATGTTTTCATTGATTTTCAATAGTCGTGTATGACCTTTGTTAGTTGGATCATACTCAGAAACGGTGCAAATCGTATATGTGACAGCCCAATGGAATAACATTGGTCTGACTATGATCCTATATTTTGTTGCTGACTACAGACTTAAATACCAGTAATTCATATTGATGTCATAAAATGACAAAAAAAAAGAATACATGATATATATATATTGTCTTTAGATACACTTATATAAGTGATAACAGCATAGCAGATAGCCCTGTTGCCTTTAAGTGTTGGGGTTCTGGGTTCACTCAATATCTACAGTTTTTATGTTTCCTCCATCTTTTCTTGGGTTTCCCCTCAAACTCCAAAAATATACAGATGGGGAATTTAGATTCTCATCCTCAATGGGGCAATGATGATAATATATGTAAACTGCTTTGGAATATGATGACATTTTACAAGTAAAATATATATATATATATATATATATATATATATATATATATATATATATATATATATATATATAAAATAACCCTACTGCTACAGAAAATATTTTATTCTGATAGCTTAACCACAACTTTACTTTCTATAATGAATTTTTGGACACATTTGAGAATACTAGAAAATTCCTCCATGAGATTGGTGCCATGACAATATATGAAACTGCAGAGGTGGCAATATCTGTTAAGGTAACTATAGATATTAGATAGTTGAGGAATTTGTTGCCAACTTAATGTACATTGTAGACCACATTAACATTAGAGATGAGCGATGTTCGAGGTTCGCCAATTTCATGTTCGAGTGATTTTGGGGGGTGTTTGAGTCGTTCGACGAACTCGAACGATTTGTTAAACGTTCGGTAGTTCGAGTTACGTTCGAGAACGGTTCGATCAACAAAAAGCCTAGCTAGTTACTAGCTGGCTTTTCACTGTAATAGTGTGAGTCACTGTGAATCACGCTATTATCAAAATTCAGCGTATAGTGTGCGGGGGGGACGGGGTTTAGATCAGTGCTGTTGCTGAGTGCTGAAAGAATGCCGTTCGCAATTTTTTTTTCTTTTCCCTAACCGCGTGTACAGTGGGGCGGGCCAGGCTGTCAGCAAATCACAGAGACACACACTGCAAAATGGATTATTGCCAGACAAGCAAGGGCATGTGTCATAGGCTGTGCATGTCACATGTCTTTGCTCTATAAGATCCGGCCATTTTCCCCATCGCCGCCATTAGCTCTCTGCTGCGGGTGGGAGACAGTCACTGCTCCTGCTCCTGCTGCTGCTGCTGTGTGCGCCATAGCCATACAATGCAATCTACACAGCGCTTTAGGGATTAGGGACTACTTGTAATTTCAGCCCTTTTCAGGGCTGCATAACAGCCATTCATAGGCATTGTTGCTAGGCAGGTCCGTGCAAACGCTGTGCAGGGCTTTAGATAACAGCGTCTGGCTACATCAGCTCTGGCAAGTCCTTGCTGCATTTTTTCATTGGCAGGGATAGAAACTGAGGCATCCTTTGCTGTCCTGCTACCTACAGCACCTGTGCATTCTACCATCCTGCCCATTTTTGCTACGCTATTTTTATAGCAAACAGTGCAGACACTTAGTGGCATCCAAAAAGTGTCTGCTATACTAACTTAGTGTCCTACTGGTGCCATGCAAGGTACACCACCTCTGCATTCTACCCTCCTGCCCATTTTTGCTATGCTATTTTTATAGCAAACAGTGCTGCCAGTTTTAGGGCCATAGTTGCATTGTAAGGGATAGTCAGTGTTGGTTCTTCAGCTGTCAATAAAGCTAGACCACCTCTGCATTGTACACCACCTGTCCATTTTTGCTACGACATTTTAAATGTCCAATCTGGTCACAAACAAAATGAGTGGGAAAAAGGACAGATGCTGGTGGAAAGGGGAACAGGCATGTTGAAAAGGAAAAAAGGTTTGTGTCCGTGGGGGAGGTGGTAAAGCTATAGTAACATCTGCTGAAGAAAGGCCATCTTCAAGCAAAAGTAAGATGTCTACTACTTTCCGTGGACAATCCGATGTGCTCGCTTTTTTACGGACCAGAACTACTGTAACAAAGGTAGATGATGCACAAAAAAAGAACATGCTTCAATGGATCACAAGTGCTCCAACAAGTGGCCTCTCCTCCACCTCAACTTCAACATCCAAAAAACAACAGTCCTCTGAGTTGTCAACCCAATCATACTTGCTTTCTCCCAGCTCTCAAGTATCCACCCACCCTGCAGAGTATGGTGTAACAGAGATGGGTGAGTCTGCAGAGCTGTTCAGTCAAACTATAGGCTGGGAATCAGAGGTCTGCTCCCAAGCTGCAGTGAGTACAGACCAGGAAATGGTCTGCAGTGATGCCCAGAAGCTTTGTGAGTCTGATTCAGGCCCTGATGACCAAGTTTCTGAGCATAATGTAGACACTCATTCACAAACTGTAACACCTCTTGGTGGAGACAATGAGGAACCTACTGATGACAATGAGACTCAGATACCTAATTGGAATGACAACTTAACTATTCAGTCAGGGCAGGAAGAGGTTAGGTCTGAGGGCGAGGGGAGTGCAAACACAACGGTTGATGATGATGAAGTTCTAGATTCCACTTACTGTCAACCCACGGTCAGGCACTCGAGGAGGTCAGTAGAGGTGGTGGAGGAGGATGAGACTAACGATGAGGTTACCTTGCGCCTTCCTGGACAAAGACGGAGTACTGGCAGCACGTCAACAACTGCATCCTCAGCCACAACTCTGCCTCTGAGCACAAGTCGGGGTGGCTCTGCAGGTTGCATGGGCTCTAATAGTTGCATTGCCTGGTCCTTTTTTGACATTGCAAAGGATCACCCAACTCATTTGATCTGTAGGCTTTGTCAGCAATCTGTAAGTAGAGGCCAAAAACTCACTAGTTTGACCACTTCGTCCATGAACCGTCACATGAATAACAAGCATAAGTCCCAGTGGGAAGCTCACTGTGCTACAATGCAGCCTAGCTGAGCGGGTCAACCACCATCTGCCCCTTCAACTGCATCCACGCGCTCTTCATCCTCTATGACTGTGGCGACAGCTGTCACACATGTTTTTCTATGCAGACCTTCCACCTATTTAACCGCAACAGGCAGTTTGCTTGGCAGGTCATCATCAGTTGTTTTGGGAGGGGAAACAGGTGCTGTTGTAGAGCTCTCTCAGACATCGATTGCACCAACTTTGGATAAAGGCAATATCATGTCTCCACCTGCACTTTCCTCACAGACTAGCAGTTCTCCAGGGACACCCTACTCCACACCGTCTCTGCACAGCAGCCAGATCTCGGTCCCTCAGATGTGGACAATTAAAAGGCCATTTCCTTCGATCTATGACAAAGCTAAGAGGTTTACTTTCACCCTCTGCAAGCTGTTGGCTACAGAAATGCTGCCTTTCCGCATGGTGGACACACAGGATTTTCGAGACCTTATGTCCGTCGCAGTGCCCTAGTACCAAATGCCCAGTCACCACTACTTCTCCAAGAAAGGTGTGCCTGCGCTACACCAGCATGTCGCACACAACATCACCGCTTCCTTGAGAAACTCTGTGTGTGACAGGGTGCATTTCCCCACCGATACTTGAACCAGTAAGCATGGACAGGAGTGTTACATGTCGCTGACTGGGCCCTAAGTAACTATGGTGCGAGATGGAGAATGGTCTGCAGTGCAAGTCTTGTCATCCCCACGTGTTGTGCGTCAATCCTCTGTATGTGGAAGTTCCTCCACTGCTTCTGCCTCCTTAATCTCATCTGGGTCCTCCACCTCTGCCCCAAGCCTGCCTGGTCAGGCCACCTGCGTTTTAACTGCGCACAAGGAATCCCGCACACCTCCTTACTATGCTAGCAGCAGAGCTCAACGGTATCAGGCAGTCTTTACCTTGAAATGTCTGGGAAATAAGAGTCGCACAGCTGAGGAGTTGTGGTCAGCTCTTGCGAGCGAGTTTAGTAAATGGTTGTCTCCATTCAACCTGCAGCTAGGGAAGGCCGTGTGCGACAATGCTGCAAACCTGGGTGCGGCCCCACGCCGTGGCAAGGTGACACACGTGCCTTGTACGGCTCACGTGTTAAACCTTGTTGTCCAGCAATTTTTAACCCACTATCCCGGCCTAGATGGGCTTCTGCACAGGGCACTGTCACTCTCTGCTCACTTCCGCCATTCAACCGGCGCAGCTGACCGACTTGCATCGCTCCAGAAGTCTTTCGGCCTGCCGGTTCATCGCCTGAAATGCGATGTGCCGACACGCTGGAATTCGACTCTCCACATGTTGCAGCAACTGTGGCAGCACCACCGAGCCCTGGTGCAATACGTTATGACATATAGCCTGTGCCAATGAGATGCAGAGGTAGGGCAGATCACGCTGCTCGAGTGGTCTAAGATCAAGGACCTATGCACCCTTCTGCACAGTTTCGACATGGCAACGAATATGTTTAGCGCTGACAATGCCATTATCAGCATTACAATTCCAGTCATTTACATGCTGGAGCACACTCTAAACACTATTCGGAGTCAGGGGGTGAGACAAGAGGAAGGGGAGGAAGTACAGGAGGATTCATATGCGCAAGGGATACTAACATCTACAAGGTCTAGACGTTCAGCATCACCAAGGTGGAAGGCATGGGATGGTGGGGGAGAGGGATTAACAAGGGCGCATGGTAGCAGCCAAAATGTTGAGGAAGGTGCAGGACACCAGGAAAAAATGGAGGACGAACTGTTGATGGCATGGAAGACTCAGCCGATGAGAGAGACGTTGGTCAGATTTCGGTTGAACGAGGTTGGGGGGAGATGTCAGAGGAAGGAAGTAGGGTTATCACCTTGCCACCACAAACACAGCAAGGAATTGGTCCGCATGGATGCGCAAGACACATGAGCGCCTTCTTGCTGCACTACCTACAACGTGACCCTTGGATTGTCCAAATTAGAAGTAATGATGACTACTGGGTTGCCACACTATTAGATCCCCGGTACAAGTCCAAATTTGGTGAAATAATTCCTGCCATAGAAAGGGACGCACGTATGCAGGAGTATCAGCAGAAGCTGTTACTCAATCTTAGCTCAGCTTTGCCACCAAACACCAGTGGTGCACGGAGTGAATCTCCCAGTTGTAACTTGCCAAGCATGGGGCTGTCTCGTCATTATCAGTCAAACCGTACCAGCAACACCGTATCTGGTGCTGATAACAGCAATTTTTTGGAATCATTTCATAATTTTTTTAGACCATCCAAAGAAAGGCCAGAAGAAAAATGGCCTGAGCTCGCCACTTACGCCTTGGAGATCTTGTCATGTCCCGCAGCCAGCGTTGTCTCGGAACGTGCCTTCCGTGCTGCTGGGTGTGTGCTGACTGATAAGAGCACGCGTCTGTCCAGTGACAATGTGGACAGACTAACGTTCATCAAGATGAACAAGTCATGGATCCGCAAGGACTTTACTACCCCTGTGACATCTTGGGGAGAGTAAATGCTGGCGTATTTTTGAATGTGCTTTATGCTAATCAACACATCCAGTTTGCAACTGGGGCACAAGTTATGCCACTGAAGTGCTGTGTGTGGCCCAATTTTTGGAAAAAAGGGAGACTCTGCTTGGAGTCCCCTTGCGGTATTTTTATAAATGAGCCAAGATGAACAAGTCTTGGTTCAGCAAAGACTTTGCTACCTACCCCGGTGTCATCCTGGGGACAGTTAAGGCTGGCTTATTTTTTAATGTGATTGATGCTAATCAACACATCCCGTTTGAAACTGGGGCACAAGTGATGCCACTGAAGTGGTGTGTGTGGCCCAATTTTTGGAAAAAAGGGAGACTCTGCTTGGAGTCCCCTTGGGGTGTTTTTAAAAATGAGCCAAGATGAACAAGTCATGGTTCAGCAAAGACTTTGCTACCTACCCCGGTGTCATCCTGGGGACAGTTAAGGCTGGCGTATTTTTGAATGTGCTTGATGCTAATCAACACATCCAGTTTGCAACTGGGGCACAAGTGATCAATCTGAAGTGGTGTGTGTGGCCCAATTTTGGAAAAAAAGGAGACTCTGCTTGGAGTCCTCTTGCGGTGTTTTTAAAAATGAGCCAAGATGAACAAGTCATGGATCAGCAAGGACTTTGCTACCCCGGTGTCATCCTGGGGACAGTAAAGGCTTGTGGATTTGGATTGTGCTTCATGAAAATCTACCTGTCAAGTTTGCAGCTGGGGGACAAGTGATGCCACTAAAGTGGTGTCTGTGGCCCAATTTTTGGGAAAAAGGGAGACTCTAGTTGGAGTCCACTTGCTGTGTTTTACATGATTTTAGAAGGGCATGACATGCATATATCTGTGTCTCCTCCTCTTTTTACTCGTCCAGCTCTTGTTTTCACATGAGTATATGTCCTTGTCACTTTCCCATGTGTTTGTGGTGTCTTGGGAGTTATTTGTCACATTTTGGACACCTTTGAAGGTGTTTTCTATGTATTTTTATGTGTTTGTGTTTGCCTCCCATTGTTTTCAATGGGGTTCGAGTGGTGCATCGAACAGTTCATCGAACGTTCGTCGAACGGAGCCTCCGTTCGACGACCCGAACTCGAACGCCAGGGGGGTGGCTCATCTCTAATTAACATATCAAATTGCTGATCTGCCAGAAATCACTGACCTGTAATTGAAATAATTGTCTGCTGAATGCACGTAGCTTTCCCAACTCCCCAACACACATATACAATTGGCCAAAATGCCAATCTGTCACAAACTCCCTTGACTGCCTGAGTATGATTCCTGCCATAATGATAAAAGGACAAGCTGCCATTCCACAGAGTAAAAGAATACGCAGCATGCCATGACAGCATTTACAGGGAGTCAGGCTGTACCAAAGCACATTACAGTTGGCACTTAGATATATAACCTGGTTTTTATCTTCATCACCAGTTATGGACAATTATTATAAAACAGACCAAAAATAGATTGATATAAATCTCTTGACCAAGTGTTAAACGGGAATATTTTTATTAATCTGATAAATACAAGTTAGTGGCCACATTGGATGAGATTTAGCTTTTCAAAACTCAAGCAGAGAGGCAAAACTATATCTCCTCCACATTTTACAATACTGCTGTCCTCTTATGTTTTGAAGAGCCATTGTATCATCAGGCACCTTGACTTGGGCATGACTGTGTTATATTAACTCCATATGGTTGGATCCCTAATCAGGTAGAGAGATTGCATCCGAGTGGTACTTAAGCTGGTCATACACATCAGATAGGATTCTGCCATTAGCTATTCCTGCTGATTCCCCCAAATACACACTTATGTTTTTCTCCACCAAGCATGCATGTATTGTGTATGGAGAGAGATGAGTAAGCCAATGCCAGTCTCATTTATCAGCACCAAATCTCCAAGAAAAAAAGCGTAAAATACCCAATCCTTTTCTTTCCTAACATCAACTATCGAGGGACAGTCAGAGAACTTTACGCAAAAAAATTACATGGCCAAAGTAATTGGGTTTCACCAACTTTAATTCAATATGTTTTGGGACAATTAATAATATGATTGTAAAATAGGACAAAAAAGGAGTAGTAAAGCAAAAAATATGCTGCAATGGGCACTGTCATGATGAAGATGAGGATAAGGCTGGAAACACACTTATGCGTGTAAAATCGGTCCGACTTGCCTGAAAAAAACTCAACCGATTTTAGTTCACATTAGGTCAGTGTGCAATGCAAGTGCGATGCTTTTTTTTAATTATTTAATGACTAGCAGAGCGTGTTTAATGCGTGTTTGATGCGTATGGGATCCCTTTTTTCAATGTCATCTGCCATTCAGCAGAGTTGAATAGTTGCTGACAGCAGACACAGATAGAGCCACACGATCAGAATGAAGTCGGATGTACTTCACCCGACTTCATTGTCATCCTGCGGCTCTGTCTGTGTGTCGCGTACTGATTAGCGGTCACCCATGAAGGACTCACCGGTGACCACTAATCCCCTGAATGACTGAATTGAGCAGCGCGATTAGCACTGCTGTCACTCAGGTTACCCGCGGCCAGCTGGATCCTCCACCCGAGACTGCAACTTCCCTGTGACTTCATCGCTGTCACTCGGGCGACTTGCAGTCACAGTTGGAGGATCCAGCGGTGGCCACGAGTAGCCTCAGTGACAGCACAGCTGATCGCGCGGCTAACCTCAGTTGCTGCATGGAGATGGCAGGAGCGGCGGTGTTGTTCTGCCGCTCCTGTCACCTTCATGTAGCAGAGCTCGAAACGACGCGGGACCTCCGTGGATTACGCCGGAGCTGGAGGGGTTTTTGGGGCTTAATAAAATGGTGAACGAGGGTATTTGTTCATGTTTATTATTGCAAATAAAGGTTTTTTTCACTGTGTGTGTTTATTAACTTTAAATTACCGGTTAATCATTGGGGGTGTCTCATAGACGCCAGAAATGATTAATCTAGGACTTATTGGCAGCTATGGGCTGCTGCCATTAACTCCTTATTACCCTGTTTGCCAACGCACCAGGGCAAAATGGGAAGAGCCGGGTACAGTCCCGGGACAGACGCATCTCATGGATGCGGCTATTCCGGGTGGCTGCTAGCTGTTATTGTTAGGGTGGGGGGCTCCTCAAAACATGGGGCTCCCCATCCTGAGAATACCATCCTTCAGCCGTGTGGCTTTACCCTGGCTGGTATTAAAATTGGGGGGAACCGCATGCTGTTTTTTTTTAATTATTTATTTATTTTTTTAACTGCATTATATAGACCCGCCCACCGGCAGCTGTGATTGGTTGCAGTGAGACAGCTGTCACTCATAGTGGGGGCATGTCTGACTGTAACCAATCATAGGCGCCGGTGAGCGGGGAAAGCAGGGAATACGAGATTGAATAATGAGCGGCCGGTTTTTTCAAAAGAGGAGAAACCGCCGGAGCAGTGTGAACGCCGTACAGTGCCGCGCCGGTAATCAGGGATTGGTGAGTATGAGAGAGGAGGGGAAAGGAATAGACTGACAAGGACAGAGAGAGAGAGAGACCGACAGAGAGAGAGACCGAGAGTGAGAGACCGACTGACATTAATCGCATGTTTCTCAAAACACTGGAAATGAGTGAGGTCTCACAATGTCGGTCAATCTCTATGATTGACCGACATTGTGAGACCTCACTCATTTCCAGTGTTTTGAGAAACATGCAATTAATGTATTTAGAAAAACGATTGTCACTAGGACGGTGTGAGTGCCGGTCCGTGTGACATGCATTTTTTTCACGCTCCCATAGAGTTGCATTGGAGAGACTCGCGCGAGAAATTCTTCAAATAGCAGCTTGCTGCAATTTTTTTCCCAGTCTGATTTGGCGTGAGAAAAAAATAGCAGACGGGAGCTGATTCATTGAATAACATGTGTCCGAGTGCAATGTGAGATATTCTCGCATTGCACTACTGCGAGAAGTTCGCAAGTGAGAAGCCGGCCTAAGAAGGTGTAGAAATTTTTTTTCTACACATTCTTATCCTTGTCTTAATAGTGAGAGCGCTCAAAATAACTTATTTTCTCACTTTTTGCCTTGTGGTTGTTTAAAGGGAACCTGTCAGCAGATTTAGGGCCTATAAGCTGCGGCCACCAACAGTGGGCTCTTATATACAGTATTCTAACATGGACGTAGTGGGACATTGCCTAGTAAATGCGTTGAGAAACACGTGATGGTGTCTCCGCAGTGGTGGATGTTGATCTCCCTAAGGTCAACCATCCTTGCTCACATAGTCTTTTACTAGGCAATGTCCCACTAGCCAGATTCCTACTCCACACTGATGAGGGGCAAATACCCCGAAACGGCTGTCAATTAATTTTGCTGTGGATACACATTAAAAGAATATAACAATTTCAGTCGGATTTTGTCATTTTATTATTGGGGGCTTTTTTAAATTTATATTTACAATTGATTCAAAAGGAGTGTGAAAAAAATATATGTTTTTGATTCAAAAATGGAAAATCAATCTAGGAATTTTTCAGATGATTTTCATTTGTACAACATTGATGTTATTGATCTAAATGAAGAAAAAAAAAAAGCAGAACAGATCTATTTATTATTGTTTAAGTCTTGTTGATTTTCATTTTTTTAAAATTAAGATACATTTTTAGTCTTTGTTCCTAAAAATTTACTGAAAAGACAAGAGGCGCAATATGGGGTCTTATCCTTCTGGGATAAAAGGATGACAGACAAGGAATTGCTCACCTTGGTGGATTGTGATCAATCACAACCACCATATTAGCTTGGAAAAAACTTGGCCGCGGAGTAGATATAATGTGGATGGAGAAGTGAAGGGGTTAACACCGCACTGCCAAGTTTATAGATCAGACAGAAATGATTAAAGGTGATTGTATTCTACGCGTTTCAAAGGCTATGCCTCCTTCTTCAGGATGATTTAACAAATATAGATATATTTGTGATTGTCCTGAAGAAGATAGTATAGCCTTCAAAACGCATAAATTAAAATCACCTTTATTATTTCTGTCTGATCTATGATCTTGGCAGTGCGGTGTTAACCCCTTCACTTCTCCATCCACATTTTAGTCTTTGTTCATATAGTACTAATCAATGGGAAGTATTTACAGGCCAATCACGAGATCCTCTTTATTTTTTTTAGTAATACCAGTCCAATAACATGTTCTATATGGTCTAATAATACAGTTTAAGTTCCACATAAGTAATTAATATGCCTGCATAAGGAATTAACATAATAAAATACTATAGTGTTCAATGTAAAATTTCAAGACTGCAGTGGAAAGTTGCAGCAAGGAAATGGTTAACTGCAAAAAAAAGTGAAATAATAAAAATTCAACTTTGACTGAACTACGTTTTTTTTTTTATCTCTATTTGAAACAATGAAGAACAGTGAAATGCTGGCATCCTAACAGCACAGAACATTACTAAGATATCATCTGAAGAATTTTTATATAAAAGTTCCACATAAAATCTCACTGTAAGAATCAAGGATTTCAGAATGGAGATAATTTTACTTCTACATCAGATTTATATCTATTTACAACACATCTCTTAAGTGGTATAAGTCATGTAAGATGAGAACCCTTCTCCATATTTGGATCAGGAAAGAAATCAAAGTAACCTTACACTTATCAGGGGCTGGTTTTATGATGCAAGATAATTTTAAGAAAATCTTATTAATGTTATACTGCATAAATTGTTAGATTGTAGCCAGTAGTCAATAAATATCAGGGACAAATTAACTTAGACGCCATAAAGATATAAACGGGGCAATAAGATAAATCTAGATAAAATTGTAAAGTAATTTATACAGTTATAAAAATAAGTAGACACCAATGAAAAAATCTGAAAAATAACAGAATAAATAAAGGGAGTTCCCTTTACGGAATACATATATATATATATATATATATATATATATATATATACATATATGTTTTTTTATGTTTTTTCAAGTGAACAGGCAGAGGCACTTTTTGGAATTATGTACAAGAAGTAAGTTATAAAATTTGAGCATGAGGTGTCTCCTATCAGAATTATTCCTTATGCAATCGTTAAGTGACTGTATGAGTATAACTACTCAAAGAAGACTTAATATACTACAAAATGGAGAAACCAGCAAGGCAAAATGAAGCGGAGCTCAATATGTCAGACTCAAAAAATATTTTTTTAAAATTTATTTCAGACTACATTTTTTTTAAAAAAAATGTTTTTTTATTTATTATAAATCTTTTAAAACTTCCAATCCAATAATTTTTTGACAGAGCAAGGAGTTAATTGTATGATATGGCACAAGTACATGTTTCGATGTTATCCGCACGTCTTCCTGAGAAAGGTGTGCGAAGAACGCCGAAATGCGTAGTCGTGTCATAGCATAGAATTAACTACTTGCTCTGCTAAAAAGTGTACTGGAATAGAACTTTTAAAAGACTTATAATAAATATAAAAAAATGAAAACATTTTTTGAGTCCAAAATATTGAGCTGTTTCCGCTGGATTTTGCTTTGCTGGTTTCTCCATTTTGTGATTACTGGACTCTCCCTCCCCTTCTCCGTGTGGTCCTGAGGACAAAGTACATCCATTCCTTTTTCAGGATTTAAAAAGACACAATTACCGGTAAGCTGTCAAAATGTTTTTTTTGTTTTCCTGTTGTATTTCAATATACCACTATACCATAAAAAGTCATAGAGTTAATTATTTCCAAGATCTCTAGGGGACTTATGTAATCCTGATACATTGGTTGTAGAAAGAACTACAGGATAGTAAACATAAACAGTGATAGAAATAGTAAAAGTCGTAGAAGTAGGAATAGTCATAGTAGAAGAGATACTTGTGGCGGTGATATGACACTCACTGTATAGTAAGTGAATCCTCCAGATTAAAAATAAGAAACAAAACCATAAATGAAAAGAAGTTTGGGAAAAATGCAGTTTACAGTTTTATTATTTTGGACAAAGTGAGGCATAAACTATGGTTTCCATCATATGTGATACAACTTTTAACAATGGGCAGGGGCAGTACTGTACTCAGATGGGGGTAATCTGACCTGGGCGATATCTACATGGACTGTGTGTATGTTCTTCCTTTCCTTGTTTAGGTTTCCTTTGGGTCTTCCAGTTTTCACCGATAAACTAAAAACATATTTATAGGTGAAATTGCTTAGTATGGAATTTTCTTTAGTGTGTTGAAAAAATAAGAGTAGATTAATGTAAACTATTACAAACTGAAGCCGATGCCGAGGAAAACAGCATCAGCCATTCAACAAATACATGTCATTACGCTTGAAAAACTTTAATCATGTTTCTATCTATTGATTTCTAAAATATCTGTAGTTGATACAGTACCTCTATTATAAATTAATAAATGAGTGAAGTTGCCCCTAGAGATAAGTCTAAAATAAGAGTGTTACATACTTGAATCAACAGTATCCCATGCACCACTCCACCACTTGTGCTGCTTGGTGCAGCTCTCCACCAGCTGCAACTTTGTAGAAAATCAAAAAAATTTCTAGGTACCAAGAAGCTCTTCTCCATTTATAAGGGCACTTTTATATTGTGTTTTACCGTACATTCACTGGTCCCATTGGGGCATCCATCCGAACCACCCTTCCCCCCTGCAAAATGTGTTTTGGACACATACGCCGACAGGGCCATTGACTATGATAGAGCAGACAGAGTCAGCGTGTGCTCTGTTTTGCACCATTTTCGGGCATATACGTTTTCTGCAGGCGGACACGGGAACGTAGACTACTACATCTAGGTGTCCGCCTGTAGAAAATGTATATGCCCAAAAATGGTGAAAGATAGAGCACACACTGACTCTGTCTGCTCCATTATAGTCAATGTCCCCGTCGGCGTATGCGTCCGAAACACATTTTGCAGGGGGAGGGGGGTTTGGAAGTATGCACCGACAGGACCAGTGAATGTAGATGAAAACGCAATGTGAAAGGGACCTAAAAGCCCCCTTAAACGCTACAATTTATCTGCTGATATGTCATCGGGGTCACAGTTTTCGTGATGCACTTCGTTGTCGTTAGCGACCTCGTTGCATGTGACACCTATGAGCGACTCCGAATGATCGTAAAAATAGCGAAAATCGTTGATCGTTGTCACATCGTTCATTTTCAAAATATTGCTCGTCGTTTCGAGCAGACGTATTGCTACATTTGACACTCTGCCAACGACAAACAACATCGGTAGTGAGTCCGTCATCAGCGACGCGGACGTATCATTACGAGCAATGCTCCACGCCTTCTCCGCTCTGATTGGTGTCACACCAGGGTGTATGCTATGGACAATTATACACCTCTATCATTGCCGGAATCGTTGGGAGGAATGCTGTGTGACGGTGTCCACACAATTGTCTTGGTCAAACAATAAATCGCTGAATGATGTAGCGTCGTTTGTGAGATGGGTACGTGTGACCGCTAGAAAACGACCTAGGAGCGATCTCGGCAAATCGTAGCAATGATCTGGGCATGTCACATCGCTAACGAGATCGCTAGCGATATCATTGTGTGTAAAGCAGCCTTAACTCTTTATTTGTCCCAGCATACAAAAGGAAAAATTGCAAACAAACAATGTTTCGGCTGACAAAGGGCCTTTTTCAAGCCATAAAAATTATATACACAGATTTATCAATGGAGAGGAGCTTCTTGGTGCCTTGGTATTTTTTAGATTCTCTATGTATGTTAGATAGTTAAAAAAACGGCCTAAGTCCATGAGTTTAACTTTTCTGTTTATTGATTTCTGTGTATTTGATCATATCATTTTGTAGACAGGAAAGCAGCGGACAATAATCAGTAATCCACTAAATCATTTAACTCCCAATTCATCTGTGTTCTTTTTTTAAGAGACTTTTTTGTCATGTGGCATGGTATTTGCTACAGTTATTTTGTCAATTGTTTTTTAAAATGGTTCACATGGGTTGATGTATTTTGCACAAAATCAAAGATCTTCCTCTTTTGTCTTCTACGAGCCGCTGAAAAGCAAAAAGTTGTATGATCAAAAAAAAAGAAAAAATGATCCTTTAAATTGTCGCTTGTTAGTGTTCAACTGCGCAAAAATAAAATTAGACAAATTTTGTACTCCAGGTGTACAAGTATGTAAAAAATGTGGCTACATTTCAAAAAGTTCCAAATGATGAATTAGCTTAAAACATTTGGATATGAAAACCATACACATATCATTGGCAAAAAAAAAATAAAAATGATGAAACTAAGGAAAGGTAACTTAAAAAGTCGCATAAATTAAGTAATGAATATAGCGCAGTCATGAAGTCACTATTACAGCATTTTGTATTCAAATAAAAAGGCATAAAATGATAAATCAGTGTCTTAGTGTCCGATAAACTTTAGATCTTTGTGATCATGTTGCTAGATTTAGCTGCAGACATTAATGAGATCTCTAAAGGTAAGATAAACCTGGCTCACTTTTTAAGTGGGTGCACGGAGAAAACAAATAGTCAAGTAAAATACAAAAAGCCCCGGCACACTCCAAGAATAAGAGAAAAATCTTGATTTTTGAAATATAATTTTTTATTTGACTTGTGTTAGAAAAGTCCGACGTTTCAACCTTAATTCAGGTTTTTATCAAGGACATTCTGGTAAATAAATCATAACAGAAAAGAAAAAGATTAATTTACACAGTGTACAACAACATTGTGTTCACACAGTTACACTTCCATACATAATTAATTCAGTGAAAGACTATTTAGCACAAAACTATTTAGCTTTTATTTAGCTGTTTGGTCTTGGTAAATGCCAGTGCTATATTTCTCTTCTGAATCACTTAACTATGTTATTATGATTCCTAGGTGGAACATGTAGTTGCACTCTTGCATTGTTCTATTTAAATTCTCTGCAGCCAGAGCACCTTGCATCCCATTTTGATCTAACCTAAGTAAGTCAATTCGCCATCTGACTAATGTTGCACCTGTTTGTATGTTATCCCTGTAACATGTATCATCTAATCTATTTCTATAGACTCTTGAAGAGCCTGGGGAGTGGCTCAGTATGCATACTTAGTGCCTTTACTTACTTCCCCTTGTTGGATCTCTCATCCCAAATCCTGATATAAGGTACTGAAAAGTGGATGTTAGTGTTGGTATCCCTAATTTCCGTAATTTTTGGCCCTGGTAAAGCCAGTGTTCATACCTCCCCCTTGAGTCATTCGTTTATTTTATCTTATTATGATTCTTATGTGGAATATGTAATTGCACTTTTGCACTATCCTATAGAGTCTCTGCAGACATAGCGCCTTCACCCTACTTTTGACCTAACTGAAGTAAGTTAATGTGTCACTTCACTATGGTTGCACTTTTCTTGGATGTGATCTTTGTAACCTGGATTGTTTAATTTATTCCTTAGACTTTTGTATGAGCCTGGGTAGTGTTTCATTAAGCACACATAACGCTCTCACTCACTTTCCCTTTGCTGGAATTTCCATCCTCAAAGCTTGATATAAGGTACTGGAAAGATTATATGGGAGAGTGTTTAATCATTATAGCCACACTCATTGATATTAATGATGTGATTATGAAAAAAAATTTTTCTATCTAGATAGATAAAGAGCCAATTTACTCCTTCCTTGGACCTTTTTGTCCTTTTCTCCAATATACAGTACTGCAAGGTAGATATTTATTCTGTGCCCTGGGAGCTTCTGGGTTCCCTCCTGGTCCCCGTACCTCCCAGTGTTGTGAGACTATTTTATGTTCTGTCTTTATTGAACAAAATTGTTTGTTTTCTGACATTATTTTGTATCTCTCAGGTATACCACCTCATATGCTGCCTGTATTTTATGCAACCTCCGTTGCCTAGCAAATAATCTCAATTAGTGACTGTAATTTAGGTGGGTGATACTATGATACTGTTCTCTGTCATTCTATGGAGTATGTCTCTTCTGATTTGTCTTCTGATTTTCTTTTCTCTTTGAATATGGACTGTTGTATTGAGATTTATAACACTAGGTCATTTAATCCTCCTATTATGATATTTAACTTGTGATCTTTGATCATGATATATATGAATATTTTTCCTGGATGCACGGGTTTCGTGCTAAATAGTCTTTCACTGAATTAATTATGTATGGAAGTGTAACTGTGTGAACACAATGTTGTTGTACACTGTGTAAATTAATCTTTTTCTTTTCTGTTATGATTTATTTACCAGAATGTCCTTGATAAAAACCTGAATTAAGGTTGAAACGTCGGACTTTTCTAACACAAGTCAAATAAAAAATTATATTTCAAAAATCAAGATTTTTCTCTTATTCTTGGATTAATGAGATCTCTGACTGGCTGAATTGAAAATTCGAAAGATTTCTGTCCAGATCCGTCAGCATGCTAAAGATGGCAGTGTGCAGTCTGACAGTGGGATCCACATTATAAGTGTCCGGTGACATAGTGGGAGGAATTTCTATGTCACCAGGTCACTTCTGTAACCAAAGAGATCAATTGTGATCATAATATTATATTATGTAATTGTTACATACGGTAAGTAGACTCCATATATTTTCAGAATAGTGGGTTTATGACATGTATAAATGGATACTATGGTACAAAGAAACAGAAAAAAAGACTGCCATAAGGCAAGAAATGTGGAAAACTGTAATTGACAGCGATTTGAGTGAACATTTTCACTAATATCCAAGTCTTTAGTAAAACTCACTTTTTAATTATGTATATTAGTAAATAGTCACAAATAAAACCTACAGGCCTCAGTCCTGACCCAGACAAACCAGACCATGTTCTGCCTACAGTTATAACTATAGGTGTAGAAGAGATTATTTTTAATCGAGACCAAAATGTGATATAAAAAATTCCATCTTTATTGAAGAAAGTTAAAATATATCCATAAACATCATTAAAAACCTAGAGTAAGTCCATGAAAAAGAGTCCTGGATATAAATACTCACGTGTTTTGGATGAAGTCATCTTTATTCTTAGACTTATGAATAAGGATGTCTTCATCCGAAACGTGTAAGGTCTGTCCATCATGGAATTACTATAGGTTTTTAATGTTCCATCTTTATTGAAGAAAGTTAAAAAATATATCCAAAAAAGCATTAAAAACCTATATTAATGCCATGAAAAAGTCCAGGATGGACAGACTAAGATAAGATAAGACTATGAATAAGGGGTGCTTCACACACAGCGAGCTCGCTGCCGAGATCGCTGCTGAGTCACGCTTTTTGTGACGCAGCAGTGACCTCATTAGCGATCTCGCTGTGTGTGACACTGAGCAGCGATCTGGCCCCTGCTGCGAGATCGCTGCTCGTTACACACAGCCCTGGTTCGTTTTCTTCAAAGCCGCTCTCCTGCTGTGACACACAGATCGCTGTGTGTGACAGCAAGAGAGCGACAAATGAAGCGAGCAGGGAGCAGGAGCCGGCGTCTGACAGCTGAGGTAAGCTGTATCCAAGATAAACATCGGGTAACCAAGGTGGTTACCCGATATTTACCTTAGTTACCAGCCTCCGCAGCTCTCACGCTGCCTGTGCTGCCGGCTCCGGCTCTCTGCACATGTAGCTGCTGTACACATCGGGTTAATTAACCCGATGTGTATAGCAGCTAGGAGAGCAAGGAGCCAGCGCTAAGCAGTGTGCGCGGCTCCCTGCTCTCTGCACATGTAGCTGCATTACACATCGGGTTAATTAACCCGATGTGTACAGCAGCTAGGAGAGCAAGGAGCCAGCGCTCAGTGTGCGCGGCTCCCTGCTCTCTGCACACAGCGCTGGTAACTAATGTAAACATCGGGTAACCATACCCGATGTTTACCTTAGTTACCAGTCTCCGCAGCTTCCAGTCGGCGGCTCCGTGCAAGCGCAGCGTCGCTTGCACGTCGCTGCTGGCTGGGGGCTGTTCAGTGGTCGCTGGTGAGATCTGCCTGTTTGACAGCTCACCAGCGACCATGTAGCGATGCAGCAGCGATCCTGACCAGGTCAGATCGCTGGTCGGATCGCTGCTGCATCGCTAAGTGTGAAGGTACCCTAAGGAGGATTTCATTCAAAACGCGTAAGTATTTCTATCCAGTTCTCTTTTTCATGGAATGCCTAAAGGTTTTTAATGCTTTTTTGGATATATTTTTTAACTTTCATCAATAAAGATGGAGTTATTTACATCTGAATAGATGGATTATAGATCTCTTCTACACATATCTTTATTCACAGACAGCAGCTATGGGTATCCTTGCATCACTACTGGAACACTTGGATTAATTTTGATTTTCTCCTGCATGGTGGTGAGCTGATGACATACCTTCTTTCCCTTTCTCTAGTTATGTGTCATGTGTTTCTGTCCTATACCTTATTTATGACCAGTGTATAACTTTAAAGTTCTATATGCTTTTTACATTACCAAGTCCAGTAACATCAGTGCCATGTAAGACTGCTTAGAAGACAAAGCTTAAAAACATCTGCTCTTTGGGTCATCATAGTTGACCATTTGCCTTCTGAAAAGTTGTAGTGATAAATTGACAATAAAATGTTGTAGAGTCAACGCTATATACTTTGAGCCTTGATTTTTTGGTCTCCATTATCAGTAATCATACATTCAGTGATGAAAAAAATCACAATAATCAGGATAAGAAAAATCTAATTCTATATTTTAAACACCTCTAGCTATATAATAATTCTACTACTTTCTAAAAGCTAGATTAAAGAAACTATTCATGAAAGGAAATTATGTTCTCTGCAATTTGCGCTAATAGTTGAACTTTTCACAGAACTTTCTTTAGTTTTAGATATCTTACATGCTCCCTCGCGAGGCATGACATGCACAAAACTGAGCTCCTATGGTACATTTTTATGAAAACTTGTAAAAGACATTATAAAATAATATTCACCTAGTAGCGGTAAGAAAAGCTGAATATTAGACTAGAATGCTTATCCAATAGCCAATACACATCGGGGAGTGGGCAAAATTTGGCCGACCAATTGGAGTGAAGGTTCTGCAAACTTATGTTTATCACCCTAACAAAAGAGGGGGAATCATATAATCAGCCTAATTAAAGGGCCACTAAACATTTAATACCTGTACAAAGGGTATTATGCTTCTCTAGTAGTTGTGAAATACTTGTGTATGTAACATTAAATATAGACACCTACTGACTATACACCATCTGCTCCTTAAGATGTATAAGAGTCTCATAATAATCAGTATAAAAACAAGCAGAAGGCTTATATATGAGGTAACCATAAACAAGTATAGAGATTTTGACAGAATAATGATCCTGGAAAACGTACTTATAGGTTGTCACTGACAAGATATCAGTCAAAGATCATTACAATCCACAGGTTGATTACTTGAAGACTCCTAATTCAACCAGTTGCATTAATCAATAGCATCCAACAAAGATATGATCTACACCATCTCTACTCATCAGCTTTATTTCATATACACTGATTTTTAAGATTTCATTCCAAGGCCCGTCACATAATAATCAACCCAACGTCATTGTACTCAAACAACTGAACCTCAACATGAGAGACCGAGTAGCATCCTACCAAATATTTTTTAAATATTCTCAGTAAATAACGAAGACATTTTTATTCAGTGGATCCTAATATAAGTTTAGGTTTTTGAAATTTAGGGATATCTGTTTCATCCACTTAATACATTTCATCTAATAATTAAAATTATGGTAATTATTAATATTTATTAGATTTTATACATTTTAATGTTTTCCCAATATTTCAGTCTGTCTTCGAAGTTTTTCATATTTTACAAGTAAGAACTTTCGATCCCATAAAATAAACCATGGCTAGTCAATGTCATTGTTGGAGGCCATTTATTTCATGCCACTTACCTTCTGTGCCATTTGGTGTCATGGAATTGTTGTTTATGTGAGAATTATCAAGGCTCGTCCCACTGGGAGAATCACTACTGCCACTTAGTCGACTATGAGGACTAGCTAGATCCTGCATTTCCATAGACCTGAAATGAAGCCAATTTCAGCCATGAATACAATGGACAGCTATCATAGCTAATCCCCCCTCCTGCCCTACCACAGAAACAATCTATTAGTGCAATTCTGTACCATATGTTCAAGGCTCCATAGCATAAAAAAACACAGCCTGTTGCCTGTTCTTTAATAATCAAGTAAGATTTTACTATTTATCTGAAACTTAAAAGCAGATGGTCAAACCGGAGATATATCTTACTATATAAACAATATTAGAAGAGTCAACATCATCATAGTATAATAATCTTTGGTTATATAAATTATATTCTAATTATTATTAATACTTTGTAATGATCAAATACTAAATTTTTGGGTTTTAATTATTCGTACCAAATACAAGTACTATTCCAGTATTTGTCACGGAAAACTAACCTAATGTAAGTCAATGGAGGAAGGAAGGGATCAAGGAATTTGGAAACTTCATAAACCATTCTTTAAAATCGTAGGACATGATAAAAAAAAAATAAAAAAAATAATAGATTGGGACATCAAAACAAATGTGTTTTGGACTATGTCCTTAGTCTTTGTACAAAGACTAAGGACATAATCCGAAATGCGTTTGCTTGATTGTGTTGTCCCTATGTATTATTTTTTTTATTTTTTTTCTACCAAGTCCTACAATTTGAATTTCTTTTGTACAATAAAATAATGGTTTATGAAGATCCCGAATTGCTGTATTCCTTCCTTCATCCATTTATTCTCTGCTGGCACTATCAGAATCTGCTGCAATAGACTTCATTACTAACTTGTGAGCTGACTAAATCCCTTTTGTGTTTCTAATGTAAGTCAATGGGGATCCCGAGTATTTTTCTTGATGATTTTCCAGGAAAATGCTTGGGTTCCCCATTGACTTTCATTGGGTTCGTTATATGTGACGAATACCGGAATAGTACTAGGTATTCGGTACGAATAGTCCGAACCCAAATATTTAGTATTCGCTCATCACTATTAATAATATATTAATTTTTATACAATTCCGCTACAATGAAATATTGTTCAATGGACGAAGAATCGATAGTTTATACTTTCTGTCCTGTTACGTTTCTACTTTCTAAATACCAATATTAATACAGATGATCAGCTGCTGCACTAAAAGTAAAGCTCATTAGTCCGTGACCAATGTGACGGTGCACATTCAATATGGTATTGTATTAACCCTCCACCTCCCTTCTAATAGAGATAATTATCTGCATTATCAGTCTATTAGTGCAAACAGCCTACTGTCATTGAATTAGGCCTCAGCACTCACAAGCTGCCATGATTTATCATCCAATTGTGTTTTAAAGGGTCTACAAACACTTGAAGCAATTGATGCAGCCTGCAGTCCTGTGACAGCAAATGGAGTATTCATGATGCACGTGTTTACTCTGGCAAACTACTTAGGCTATGTGCACACGGTGCGTTTTTCTCGGCGTTTTTGCGCGTTTTTCGGGTGCGTTTTTGGCCTCAAAACTGCATGACTTTGCTTCCCCAGCAAAGTCTATGAGTTTTCATTTTTGCTGTCCCCACACAGCGTTTTTTTTCAGCTGCGTTTTTGTGGTGACCACAAAAACGCAGCATGTCAATTATTCCCGCGTTTTTCACTGCGCTTTTCATCCATTGAGTTCAATGGGATGTTGAAAGACGCAATGAGAAACGCAAATAGCTGCGTTTTGGTGCGTTTCTAAGACCAAAAACGCAGCTATAAGCGCAGGAGGTGGGTAGTAAAGTGACGTGTACAGGAAGAGGATTCCTTCTGTCAGTATAGACAGAAGCATGAATCCTCCCGGTACCGTCACCGCCGCGTCCATCTCCCGTCCTGTGCATGTATGCTGCCGTGCGGCGCCATGTACAGGCAGGAGGTGGAAGCGGCTGCGAAAACAAAAGTTAACAGTAGAATAAAAAAAAAAAAAGTTATACTCACCTGTCTGCAGCCTCGCGGTGCCATGCCCGCTCCCATCTCCTGTCACGGTATCGCCGCTCCCGCTCTGGCTGTGTGCAGTCTCCCCGGGGCAGGACCTTGCTTACAGGACCTGGCGATGGATCACCTGATGCAGTCACCTGACGCATCAGCTGATCGAGTCTCGGGCTGACGCGGGCGCCCGGCCGGTATCAGCGGATGCGTCAGGAGACTTCATCCCTGATTACCGGCAGCTGCTGCAGCGATCGGACAGGATCAGACTCCCGCCCCATCGCTCCGGGAGCTGCCGGTAATTCAGCACATAAGTGAGTATTATTTTTTTTTTTTTTCTACTGATGCATCAGCTGATTGTATAATCGGCTTTTATACAATCAGCTGATGTGTGATGGGATTCACATCCTTGAACCTGACAGATCATCTGATCGGTATGCTTTCCAGCAAACCGATCAGATGATATTGGATCCTGATTGGACGGCGCGGGACCCTGACCCAGGATTACTGCGGAGGGGGGTTTATTTCAATAAAGATGGAGTCACTAATTGTGTTGTGTTTTATTTCTAATAAAAATATTTTTCTGTGTTGTGTTTTTTTTTTTATCTTTACTAGAAATTCATGGTGGCCATGTCTAATATTGGCGTGACACCATGAATTTCGGGCTTAGGGCTAGCTGATAATATACAGCTAGCCCTAACTCCATTATTACCTGGCTAGCCACCCGGCATCAGGGCAGCCGGAAGAGTTGGATACAGCGCCAGAAGATGGCGCTTCTATGAAAGCGCCATTTTCTGGGGTGGCTGCGGGACTGCAATTCACAGCGGGGGTGCCCAGAAAGCATGGGCACCCTGCACTGTGGATTCCAATCCCCAGCTGCCTAGTTGTACCCGGCTGGACTCAAAAATGGGGCGAAGCTCACGTCATTTTTTTTTTTAAATTATTTCATGAAATTCATGAAATAATTTAAAAAAAAAGGGCTTCCCTATATTTTTGGTTCCCAGCCGGGTACAAATAGGCAGCTGGGGGTTGGGGGCAGCCCGTACCTGCCTGCTGTACCCGGCTAGCATACAAAAATATGGCGAAGCCCACGTCATTTTTTTTTTTGGGGGGCAAAGAAATCCTGCATACAGTCCTGGAAGGAGGATGCTGAGCCTTGTAGTTCGACAGCTGCTGTCTGCTCTCCTGCATACACTATTGGATGGAGGATGCTGAGCCTTGTAGTTCGACAGCTGCTGTCTGCTGTCCTGCATACACTATTGGATCGAGGATGCTGAGCCTTGTAGTTCTGCAGCTGTCTGCTCTTCTGCATACACTAGTGGAGAATGAAGAACACATTGAAGAAGGAAATGACATCAGACCTTTTTTTTTTGTTCACTGATAAAAAACGCATAAGGACGCAGTGAGCAAAAACGCAGCAAAACGCAGCAAAAAAACGCACCAAATCGCGGCAAAACGCGTGCGTTTTTGCCGCGTTTTTTCGACGCAGGTGCGTTTTTGTGCGTTTTTAGCGGCCAAAAACGCACAAAAACGCAGCGTCAAAAAAACGCAGTGTGTGCACATAGCCTTAATTGTTCTTCTGTTTCCGTTGAAACAAATGCAGCATTAAAACATTATTATGTCTGCTTGGTTGTTTGCTTTGTGGATTATATAAAGCGTGCCCAATTGAAAAGGGATAAGACCAACATACAGTGGATCCATACAGCTATTTTACTACAAGGCTGGAGCTCAGCTGTCACTAAGGCAATGAGACTGCATCACAATAAGTTACAGCACAAAGAGGCTAATACTTTCTGTACACATTGGCTATAATATAACGCTAAGAAAAGAAATAAAAGTTCCTTTTCTAGAACAGGCATTATCATTTTATATACATACATTTTTTTTTATTCTCTTTACAAATGTGTGTGTAGTTTACCAAACTGTAAAAAAGCCATAATAATAATAATAATAATAATAATAGTAATAATAATGTGTAATACCGAATACACCACAGATCATTGTAGGTATTGCTTTCTAATTATAGTCAGTATCATTATATTAGTGCCATATTGTGCCGGTGATAAAAAAATAAGTTAGACGTCATTTTACATAAAGTACAGAAAATACATATCAGGATTTAATAATGATTTAAAGCATTTCGAACATGAAGAACCTATAGACATATAGCTTATATAAATGAATAAATATTATTATATTGTATTATATGTAAAATAAGAAATAATTAACGACTTAAGAAGATATAGATAACCAGCCCAACTTTATCATCTATCTCTCTAGCTATCCATCTATCTATTTATCTATCAATCTATCCATCCATCTATCTATCTATCTATCTATCTATCTATCTGTCTATCTATCTGTCTGTCTGTCTGTCTGTCTGTCTGTCTGTCTAACTAATAAAATAATGAAAAAATTGGAATAATGCATTGAAATATGAAAAGTCGGTACAAGGCCCCCCAACAAACCATAAATCTTTTGCTCCTATCTATCTATCTATCTATCTATCTATTAAAATGATGAAAAAATTGGAACTGCACATTGAAATATGAAAAGTTAGTGCAAAGCATTCCAACAATCCATAAATCTCTTGCTACTATCTATCTATCTATCTATCCATCTATCATCTATCCCTTTATCTATCAATCTATGTTTCTATGTATCATCTATATATCTATCCATGCATCTATCTATATCCATCCATCCATCCATCCATCTATTATCTATTTATCTATCTATCCATTCATCCATCTAATAAAATAATGAAAAAATTGGAACAACGCATTAAAATATAAAAAGTCAGTACAAGGCGCCCAACAAACCATACATCTTTTGCTACTATCTATCTAAGTATCATCTATATATCTATCCATGTATCTATCTATATCCATCCATCCATCCATCCCTCTATCCATTTATTATCTATTTATCTATCTATCCATCTATCCATCCATACTGTAAAAATGCAATAAATCAAAGCATTTTCCACACAATGTAGTTATTCTTCACATGTAGTTCCTGTAATTACAGTGTACCGCAGAATTAATTTCTAGTAAAGTTTTCAAAAAAAGGAAAAGAAAAACAAAATGATTCCTACCTTTGATAAGGAGAAACCGCAACATCTGACCTGATCTAAAAGTTGTTTTCTTTTATACCTAGAAGTCACAACATACAAGTAGCGTTATTATAATATCCAACTCTCCAGCCTGAATGGTGGCTACAGCCGAGCCTTGCTAGACTGATACCAGACAGAAGCTACACAGAAGAAGACACTGTGGCACTAGAGTCATTTTGTCTTCATGTTAGAAGTCTGAAGTGTGGATTCTCCCTGCTGTTCCCCTCCTCTTTCTCCCCGTCAGGGGGAAGGCGGCCAAATGGCAGGGATAGTGATTCATCATTGGTCTATGACAGCTGCAAAATGGATTACCCCTCCCCCAATCAACATGCAAAGCAGTTTTTCTAAGGTAGCTGGTACAAGGTGCATGGATAAGGTAGCTATTAACAATAATCATGCTGAACAGACGTAGACGAGGCATTAAACCAAGAGCAGCATCCTTGAAGACTCCCTCATCTCTTGTGATCACTGAATCCTATTTCCCCCTCAGACACTTTTATTCTTGACAGTCTCCTAAATTTATCATACAACTTTCTTCTCATTTAAAAATGTACAGCTCAATTTCCAGGTTTGCTAAGGGAAATGGAGGAATGGGGCTGTAATTTGTAATGTGATTGTACAGTCCTTCCATTTTTCTCGTCCTAATTGGGAAAACCTGAAAACCGCACATGAGGTAAACACCGAAAATGCAGAGTAAACAAGTGTAAACTTCTATGTTGTTTAATCAGGACTTGCTTTAGAAAACCACCGCACTATGTTTCCTTTCACAGAGAGGATGACTCAGTTTCTGTGTATTTGTATAAGTGAGTTTGCAGTTTGTATGTATATAATAGAGCGGCGAGGATTCTTTTCTCACTTTTGTGCGTGGCATTGTGGATCTCACGCATATTGCCTTTAACCTGGATAGAGACGGACTCAGAGATTGGATCTCCGGTACGTTTGGTAGGAAGGTTTTAAGATCAGTGGCCTGTTGATGACATTCATTAATGCAGGCAGTGTATATGGGAAAACAGGTGATAAGGAGCAAGGTGTAGAAAGACTTCAGGTTCAGGAAGCACAAACAAACTTTTCATAGGCAACAGGAACATATTGTCTATAGCCCTGCGCCCGGAAACTTTGATGTGTGCCTCCATTCATTCTCTGCTGATGGCTCTTTGATGCTTTCAGCACAAACGGTAGAGATGAGGTATTTTAAGTGCAATTTGGTCTGTTGAGATAAATTCACTTTTTTATCCTTTTACTAATGCATATTATTTCCTAAACATTCCTGTTTTACTCAAGAATTGCCAATTTAGAGATACATGTTTCTACTCCACTTACATTATCCGCAAGCTCCCTCTTGTAAATCCTTATGTAGTGTAAATTAACAGTATTAACTCAGCACTGACATTAATTCTCTTATACGAGGGCAATATATATGTATAGTAATGTGTGTATAGGGTAGATAGACTGAATCTTATAGATTTTTTTTTAAAAAGACAGGACTTACTTTTTATGTTAATATTTTTATCATTATATGTGTATAGTAATGGATGGAGCGATGATAGATACATAGATAGATGGATAGATAATAGATAGATAGATAGATGATAGATAGATAGATAGATAGATTGAAGAGATTGTTGAATAGGTAACTTATATGACAGATGACTGATGAATAGAGAGCTAAGTCAGCTAGGCCTGAAAAACAAATTAACCTATATATGCATAAAATGTGTTTGCACATGATAATGGATAAATTATAGATGACAGATAGCTGATAGATAGATAGATAGATAGATAGATAAAATGTTGTTAACTAGATAGGCAGATCAACTAGGCCAGTAAATGAATTTAGCCGATGTAAACATAAAATGTCTGAAGAAATAAAAGAAGGAAAGAGAAAAAGAAAAAGAGAAAGAAAAGAAAGCATGAAAAAGAGAGAAAGAAAGTTAGAAAGAAAAGAAAGCAAAGAAAGAAAAGAGTGAAAAAGAGAGAAAAGGAATGAAAAGAGAAAGAGTGAAAGGAAGGAAAGAAAGAACGAAAGAAAGAAAGAAAGAACGAAAGAAAGAAAGAAAGAAAGAAAGAAAGAAAGAAAGAAAGAAAGAAAGAAAGAAAGAAAGAAAGAAAGAAAGAAAAAGAAAATATAGGCTTGCAGGATATAAAGATTAAATGTTGGATGGAGAGATGAACAAATCAATAAAAAAGCAAAAAGTTAAGGATAGATGGGAAGGTAGATAAATAGATGGATAGATGGATAGATAGATGGATTGATAGATGATGGATAGATAGATAGATAGATAGATAGACAGATGGATAGATGGATAGATAGATAATAAATAGATAGATAGATAGAAAGTTGTTGAACAGATAGGCAGATTAACTAGGCCTGTAAATGACTTTAGAGCTTATGTAAATACAAAATGTGTGAAGAAAAGAAAGAAAGAAAGAAAGAAAGAAAGAAAGAAAATAAGCTTACAGGATATATAGATATAAATGCTGGATGAAGAGATGAACAGATCAATACATAAGTAGAAATGTAGCAGGTAGATAGATAGATAGATCAATGGATAGATAGATAGACAGATAGATAGATAGACAGATAGATAGATAGATAGATAGAGGGATAGATAGATAGATAAATAGATGGATGATAGATAGATGAATGGAGAGAGGGATAAAGAGATAGATGGCTAGATAATAGATTGATAGATAGATAAAGAGATTAAATGTATTATTCTAGATGAATTTGCTATACAAAACACATTACTATATCAAACATGCAAACACAAACTCACCAATGCAAAAACACACTTACCCACTCGTATATAGATACATTTAAAAAAAGAAAACAAGATATCCAAGTGTATTTAAATGAGTCTTTAAACCATGTGTTCTGTGTTACCAGATTAAGAAGAAATGACTCCTTAATCAAAATAACTTTAAGACAACTAATCCTCACTTAGGCTGGTCAGCTGAATCCACATAGTGGCCCAGAGAAAATAAATGGACTCTTAAGAATGTGAAGGCAGACAACAATTAGACACAGATGTGAGCAAAATTAGTTACAGTTTACAAAATGCTACACTTCACATGCCCCCCCAACCTTCATGCGCTCTCTGTCCGTCCATGGTAAAAAATGATGATGTTGAAGAGGGGGGGTAGAACGCTAGACAGGGAGAATTCATCTCTGGTAGTGCTGACATGTATTTTTTCACCACTGTATGTGTTATTCTAAAGTGATCCCACACTTATTACTTGATAAGTGATAGACACATTGGCTGTTTCCATTATACAGGAAGTCTATGCGAGCTTACAACATAAAGAAAAATATAGAAGAAAAAATATAGTAGTCCTGTTCCTCAATATGGGGACTGTATTTTTTTGCCAGCATCAGCCTCTGACACAGAACATCAGGGGCAGGATCCTCGGATGTAAATTTAGGGCCAGCAAATTCAAGCACTGATTAGTTAATGAGGTAGTTAAGTCGCCTGTTTTTACTAATTAAACACATAATTCTTCACAGATGGACCTGCCTCTGATTGGCTGACAGAATCATTTTTGTTAACCTGTGTAAGGCTGGGAAAAATTATAGGGGTGTTTCAAGGCCCTGTGGGGACGGAGGGGTTAAACTTTGCCTGGTATCCCACCAATCCATTGAATAGCCACATTAAATCTGTTAATACCATGCACTTCAACCTCCAAAAATTATTTCCAGAAGGCAGACTTGCTACGCGAGATCATCAAACAAGGCTTTAGGTTCACATTTTCTCACATTTTCCCTACCACAGAGCTCAGGATGCGGAGCAGAATTCATGACTTTTACTGTGTTTATTATACTTTGTAAAATTACAAAATCAAAAGCGTCTGACAGCAAAACTCCGGATCAGGCCAAAAAAGTTAATAACGTTCTGTGAAACGTAAACTGTAAATGGGAAAGGATTGGAAATTTCAAAGCAAAAGCAGAATCTACACAAATTATGGGTTTTGAAGCCTTGTATTTTTGCTTACTTGAAGCATTTTTTTTTTATGAAATGACTATAATTTGAAATATTTTTTTTTCCAAAAGCAAGGAGATTTTCAAAATGGAAGGAGCCGTCTTATCAAAATAAATGCAGCTGACATGAAAGTAAGTGATTTTTTTTGTCGAGATTGTATTTTTTAATCTTTCCAAAGAAAACAGGAGATTTTGTAAACTCTGCATTTATTTGATAATCATATCGCACAAAAAAAAATATGCTGATATAGATTTTTTTTTTTAAACTGGCATTCATGGGGTTGTTAATTTTGCACAAAATATTTTTTTCATTTAAATTGTTTTTTTCTTTCTAATTGACTGCAATGTCTAATTTATCTAGTTTATATGTCTAACTATAAAACTATTAAATAAATGTTAAATACAAAATAGAAAAAAAGCCAAGATAAATAAAAATAATAGTTATTTTCTAACAATATTCTACATAAATGTGTATTATTGCAAAAATAAAATTGATATGTTTGATACTTTTATATTTGGCCATAAAATATGAATTCAAGTTCACTTTGATCTTTATAATAAAAGATAAAAATGTCCTTTGTAGGCCTGACTTTTGCCTTGTTTGTATGTGTATTTACATGTACATTTACACACACATGTATATATATATATATATATATATATATATATATATATATATTTGTTGAAACGGATTTTGTAGCTTTTGTTGCAAAATATTTATATTTGATTCAAAGTATAATGATAATAATTATTAGTATTACTTATTCTTATTATTTATTTGTCTTTTATGTATATGTATACATATATATATGTATATATATATATACATGTATATATATATATATATATATATAGATATATATATATATATATATAGATATATATATATATATATCTATATATATATATATATATAGATATATCATATATATAATATAAATATATATTATACATAAGATATATATATATATATATATAAAAAAAAAAATATATATATATATATATATATAGGAAGTAATAAGATTAAATAGTAGTAGTAGTAATAATAATAATAATAATAATAATTATTATTATTGTGTTATTATACTTTGAGTCAAATATAAATATTTTGCAATAAATGCTACTAAATCTACTTGAACAATCTGTATTTTGTATGTATTGATTTGCTCTAAGTTGCTTTACAAGTAATAAAAAAAGTAGAAAATCTTTTTTTTCTTTTTTTTTTTTTAAATTCTTTTTGTGTGTATACAATAGTTAACTAATTAAAATGGACAATTTTCCCTTGAAATTGATGAAAATGTTGGTGCATAAATCTATACTCACAGTAGTCTTGGTAGTCACTCTGGATGGTCTTCAGTTTTCCTCCCACACAATTCCTATAAAAGGAGATTCCAGGATAAAATAGAGCAGACTGTTACTTTGCGCTGTCCTGGGGTGAACATCAGAGCTCGGAGTTCCTTTTTCCAGAAAGAGAAACCAGAAGAAAATAGTTAAAAATCCTGATTAAAGTCCCAGGCACTGAAGCCGAGCTGCTGTGAGAGGGAGAATTGGAGAATGGAGCTTCCACATGGAGTCAGGGGCAGGGGCTGGCAGCCAGCTTGTTGCACTGCAGCACTCAGCCCCTGGCCATCACTCTGTACACCCAAGTCAGTTTCTTCCTCTGTAAATAAGATACAATCTAAGATCCTTAGACAAAGAATCCTCTTCCCTCCTATTTGTTTGGTTTCTCAAGTAGATCTGCCCATACAGCCGGAGGGCTTTTTTTTCTCCTTTTGGAAAGAAAACCACACCAATTCCCTTGTTCAGATCTTAGTGGTGGAAATCTAACAATTGGAAGTAGTGATGGTGAGCTGGAGCTCTGCGAGACAACCTTGGAGCTTCAGAAAATTGTATTATGTAAATGAATCCATAGCTGTGCCTCAGTATACAGCTGCGTGTAAAAAAAACGCCGTCTGTCAACAAGTTGTGAACTTCTTCTGTGGCTATCACTTGATATGCTAAGGTTGCATTGAGAAACTACATCTCATCAGATGGAAAACCCTATTCAGCTGAGGAGCAGGCATTTAACTGGTTACAGCTGAGAGTAAACAGAAGATAGATGGGGGGATGGATGGATGGATGGATGGACGGATTGATAGATAGATAGATAGATAGATGATGGATAGATAGATAGATGGATGGATGGATGGATGGATGGATGGATGGACGGACAGATGGATGGATGGATGGATAGATGGATAGATAGATAGATAAATGGATAGATCAATCGATAGATAGATAAATAAATAGATAGATAAATAGATAGATAAATAGATAGATAGATGATCGAGAAATAGATGGATGGATGGATAGATCAATCGATTAATGGATAGATAGATAGATAGATACAGTAGAAAGAAAGAAAGAAAGAAAGAAAGATGGATGGATGGATAGATCAATCAATAGATCAATAGATAGAGCAAGCCATCTGTTATCGTCATCAGTCCTTTGCCTGTAATTGCAATCTATTAGCCAACCAATAAAACACCCCATTATTACCATTTTCCAAGTAAACACCGCAGATGGACCCCCTCCTCCTCCGCGCACATTGTCACTGTGTAAAAGTATGGTGATGCTTGATTGTTCACCAAAACAATTGAACTGAGCTGTGCAATGTGTTGGCACGTTATAAATACATTACAATGATAAAATTTGCAAGAACAAAAAATGAAGTGAGAATGTATGACAGATGTGGTTGTGAAATATGACTCTGGACTTGGCTGTCTGGTTGTGTGTTTTCTTTTTTTTTTTCTTTTTCACCCTCAAAACAGAACACCATTCTAAATAGGACACATATACATGGATTTATGCACATATCTAGGAATCTGTATACGGTGTATATATAAGTAGTTAATGTCAACAAAAACATTGGTGAAGGAAATATCACACAATAACAGCAAACAGCAATCGATTAATCGATTGATATATTATTACTATATGTTGTGTTAAGATTCCCTTCTGAATGTCACAGGGTAATTACTAGTATAATTATTACAGTATGTTATATACTGTATGTTATATATATATATATATATATATATATATATATAGTGTTCTCTCACTGAGAGCAATCAATCATTTTTCAACTGGCTAACACGGTAACAAAACCTTTTTCTTTTAACTAAGTGTGTTATATATACACATGTATGAATATCACTATATATTATGGTGGTTACAAATTATATTATCATATATGATGGTTATTAATTGTGTACAGATGGTCACTGGGTAATTGCTAGTATGATTATTACTATATGTTATGGGAAATATTTGTATGAATATCACTGTATATTATTTATAGTAGATGCATGTATGAATTATACTGTATATTATTTATGGTAGTTACATTTATATAGAATGTAAGCCCGCGCGAAGGCAGGACCCTCTCCCCTCTGTTCCTGTCTGTCAATGTTGGTTTATTTTTTATAATTTATTATAATTTATATTTGTATTTTGTATATAAACTTCACTCATGTACAGAACCATGTCAATGGTGCTGTAGAAATAATAATAAAAATAATACTTAATAATTATAATAATAATAATAGAAATAACATCACAATAATAAAATTAATAATAATACTAATAATAATAATGATAATAATAATAATAACGGCACAATAATAAAAATAATAATAATACTAATAATAATCATGATGATGACGATTATTATTTTGTATTATGCGTCATTATTATCATAGTAATAATGATACATAATACAAAATAATAATAATTATTATTATTATTATTTTGTATTATTTATCATTATTACTATGATAATAATAACGCATAATACAAAATAATAATCATAATTATTTTTTATTATTAATATTATTATTATTATCATAACAACAATAATAATTATATTGATAATGATAATTCATAATAATAATAATAATAATAATAATAATAATAATAATAATAATAATAATAATATCAACATTACTATGCCTTATGGTAGTTATATCTATGAATATTACTGTTTGTGATGCTAATTACATCTATATATATTTTTCTACTGTATGTTACGGTCATTACTTATTCAATTTTATCAAATACATGAGAAAAGAGGACGCTAGGACAACAGAATCAGCCCCAATAATAATGCCCCTTGCCGGTGCCGTTTCAGGCTACTCCCTCTATTTTTGCACAGGAAGGCCGAGCATGTGTCACCGCCCCTTTCCCAATCATTGTTGGCTAATGTTTTGGTGAATGTACAGAGACGTTCCACCACCGATAGGAACGGTGGATGTATACTGTAACACTGTAACACTGCAGCTGAGGCCTCTTTCCCCAGATACCCCAGCAGTCTCTATGGTGTTTATGTTATTGAAACATATTCAAACATTCTAGAATATTTGTAAATAAACAAGCTAATATTTACAAGCTGTACTATATTACGTAACACTGTAATACTCTGTAATAACTATTTATAGCAATGAAGAATGTTTCAGGATTTGTCCTACCTCAGAGTTACTATTGAGTCCAAGTAGTGAAAGGGTTATGTAACGCTCTGCAGCTTGGCTGCTCTTTCCACTCTACCCCCATAGGAGGCTCCTAGTATCTACTGATATGTTTTAGTTTAGCCACCTCCAGAGAGAATAGAAAGCAGTGAGGGAGGTGAAAAGTCACTACTCATTCTAAGCTTGGAGAAGACAGAATGCAGTGCAGACGGAAACCAAAGAAAATATAGCGTGTCTCTACCTTCAGGATCACAATGATAGTGAAAGTATTGCTCCATGAAAAATGTATTATATTTAATACAATGCAATATTTAATGTTGTCTTTAAGGCCATGTGCGCTCTAGAAAGTGACTTTTTCTCAAGGAAAATCCAGACCCTCTTAACACTAGAACTACTGGACTCGTGACACCTATATAGAAATACATGGTGAAAAGTAGTCAAAATGACTACCTCAGTAGTATTAGTGTTAAAGAATCTTGCACCTGCGTTAAAAATCGCACCAAAACCGCAATGAAATCCGCGGTTTTGGATTTGGATTTGCATTTGCCGCAGATTTGCCACGGTTTTTCCGCAGGTTGGTCCCTGCAGATTTTTACCATTATCTATGGCAAAAACCGCAGGTATCTGCGGAAAAGAAGTGACATGCACATTAATTCCGCAGCGGAAAATCCACGGGTAAATCCGCAGGTATAAAAAAACGCAGTGTGCGCACAGCATTTTTTTATACCCTTAGGTTCTGATGGGGAATGACTGCAGAAATGTTGGACACATTTTCTGCAGCAAATCCACAGCAAATCCACTCTCTTTGTTTAAGCAGAATATTGCTTTCAGTGTTTGCTTCAGGCCATGGTAATTTGGTGTCACACTTCCTAACATAGGGGATCTTGTCTATAGATTACTATGAGCACAATGTAAGATAAAGGAAGAATTTTTCGGTGGTACATACTGGAATATCATTTTAACTGTGTTGAAAAGTACAGTTGACTTTCCTTTGCAGAGTAATTGATAAAAGCTGTCAATCAGTGACAAATGGGAGGCGTTAGCTTGTCGCACATGAATACCGAGGACTACTTATAAGCTTATGTATCACACTGAGAAGGCCCCTCCGGTTTAGCTAATAAAGAGTGATTTTATGAAAAACACTACATCAGCCAAAGTATGTGACCCACGGAATGGTCATCCCTGTCTCTACTAGAGATGAGCAGACCCGTCGAAGTGTGGGCTCAGCCAGACTGTAGATAAAGTTCAGTTCAGGATCTGGACTTGACCTGAACCTTGATTAAAATCACTAATTGGGTAGTTCGGCTCTATGCCCACATGCAGCCAGCCATAAACAGAGCACGTCTGAGGATGGAAAGCGGGGTTTTTTTTAGAACACATCCCATCCAAAAATATTGTATTCCCCCTGTAAGAGCCAATCAGAGACTGCAAGAGGCTTGCGCACTGACCGTATCCAAGCACAGCAATGCTCGATTGAGTGGTCAGCATCCCGAACTCAGAAAGAACCCTAACTCAGAACTTGGGCAATAATTTTTTTTAAAGTCTGTGTTAAGTGCGATCCCCAAACTTTACAGTTCAAATTCACTTATCTTTGAAGAAAACAGTAAGATTTACCGGGCAATGCTACACCACCTAATCCGTCACTATGCATGGATCATTTCCAGACCACGGAGTGTACGGGTGCACCATCCAAAAGAAAAGTCCATGTTTTCAAATCTGGTCCAGGATAGAAAAGTCAGCAACACTGTGTCTTTGTTCGTGGTTTTTTATTTTTTAAATTGCATGTGGATAGGGTACAGCATAGAGGGGAGGTGTGGAGAGGTGAATGGAGTAGGATTCTTATCTTTAGTAACTACATTATTCTGCTCTTACAGGTAGGGTTCACGTCCTCATTTTACTTGTCTTTGTTTGTGTTATTATTTGCTTCTACATTTTGGCAAATCACATTATTACTTCCACAACCCATGGACCCCTGAAAGTAAACTTGTATATCCATAGAGCCCTATATAGCGAATGTTCACACTTCCATTTCTACATTAATTTTACCTGTTCCATTTTGTGAAACATACAAATGGCATTATGTCAGAAATGAATCCTTTGCACTATTAATGTAAAAGGAAACAGAGGGATCTTATTGAATATTATGGGATTCATTACATATTGGTTTTAGAATGTAAGAAGCACATCATGCACAACTCTTTTTCTTCTGCTTTAAAAACAAAAACACCCTAATGGACACCATAATAAACAATGGGGTCTTATTGCTTTCATTTGCATTAGTAATATAATTGTTCAATTTTTGACATTATTTTATTTGTTCCTCTAACTTCAGCAGACAAACAATGTAAAAACATTGTGTGACCAGAGTTTTGAACACAGAACAGTGCTTCCATTGAGACTTAAATCAATTTGTTAATGAAGAGGCTAGTAATGAGCGAACTTGGTGATAATTGGGTTTGACAAACCAACACGAGAAAAACAAAATCGAGATTGGCGAGAGAACTTGATACCGAACAACCCCGGACAACAAAGTCCATACAAGTAAATGGAGACAAGATGTCCGGGGCTGTGAAATGGCTTTAGTAAATGCTAGCGAGCCACAAATGGAAGTTAAATGGTAGTAAGAGCAGGATAGTTATACATACCGTATTTTCTGGTGTTTCCCAGAGGATCACGCTGCTGTCAGACTCTGTTCCAGGTCTGGTAGTTAAGGTTCATGAATATTCACTGTTTTAGCCTCTGACCCTCTGTGCCATTGTCAGTGATTGGTTGCAGACTGCTATACACGCCCTCCACCGTGTGTCCGCGTCTGTGATTGGTTGCAGTCAGTTTGCTGTATAGTAGTGTAAAAATAAATAAATAATTTAATTAAAATGAAGTAGGGTCCCACCACATTTTGATAGCCAGCTTGGATAAAACAACAGCTGCAGCCCCCACCTGTGTGCTTTACCAAGGCTGGATATCAAAATAAAATAAAGGGGGAAAAAAGACATATGGTTTCCCCAATTTTGATATCCAGCCATGGTAAAGGAAATAGGTGGGGGCTGTTATTATCATGCTGGGGAGGCCCATGGGTATTAGCCCCCCACACCTAAAATGTCCTGCCTGCAGCTGCCCAGAATTGTCACACCAATTAGATATGACAATACTGTAGCTTTACCCTGCTCATTCCAATTGCCCTGGTGCGGTGGCAGTCAGGGTAATATAAGGAGTTAACAACAGCTGTGATTTTGACAGCTGCTATCAAGCCCTAGATTAGTAATGAGAGGCACCTATGAGATCCTCATTAATAGCGAAAAGAAAGAAAACACAAACACCAAAAAAATTGTTTATTTAAAGTACACACACCTTCTTTCACCCCTTTATTAACCCCAAAATCAACCTTGCAAATCTGATGTAATCCATATGAAGTCTCACAATGATCCCACATCTGTTACATACTGAAGTCACAGCTCACGGGCACATTAGAAAATGTGACTGTCTGCTATGGTTTTAGGCAGATACTGACACAGTCACAGTTGTGAGCAGTCATGTCACTGAGTTACCAGCATTCACAGCTGGAGGTTCCCACAGTCCCCCACCTGTGACCTCAGATAAAATCACTTCAGGTGACCTCAATGACCTGAGTGACCTCACCTCAAGTAAACTCATTGAGTTAAATGAGATCTGCATCACCTGTCAGAAAATGGCACGTTTTTGCCAGGAGATGCAGATTTGGTACTGAAATTTATACACTACTTTCCTACACCAAATCTTCCTCTTCTGCCAATGTGGTATTGATGCAATAGTCATGTGTTTTTCCCAGAAGAGGCAGGATTTTAATGTGTAAATTACAGCACCAAATCTGCATCTCCTGGCAGAAAATCATACAAAAATCGCAGTTTTGATGCTGTTTTGGTGTTTTTTCTTCCACGAGTTGCAGATTTGGTGCAGAAATGTCTGCCCCAGATTTCTGCACCAAATTTTCATCGCTTGGCAGAAACCGCACCAAAATGGTATCAAAACCGTGACTTCTGTGCGACTTTCTGCCAGGAGATGCAGATCTGATGTTGAAATTTATACACAAAATTCTTGCACCAAATCTGCATCTGCTGGCCAAAAAACCTTAAATCCAACATCGTGGTTCGATGCATTTTTTTCAGAAGATGCAGATTCAGTGCAGAAATGTGGTGTATAAATTTCAGCACCAAATCTACAGCTCCTGGCAAAAAAAGTTATTTTCTGCCAGGAGATGACCTACAAACCGACAGTCCAACAGCAGCCTAAAAGTGAAAGTGCTGCCGGATTGTCGGACTGCGGGACACGACCGTGACCCGAAATCCGACAGTCCGGTAGCGGCTTAACAGTGATTACCAGATTACCAGATTACCAGACAAGCAGCACTTTCAATTTCACTTTGAAGCCGCTGTCGGTTGATTTGATTGCAGGTCACAGCAATGTTTTGCACTCCGACAGTCAAGCAGTCGGGTCACTGGAGGTCATACCATGGGAACCCGGGTATGACCTCCAATAAACTGAGTGACGTCACTACTCACAGCTGGGCTCCCCCTAGATTGTCAGTGATTATCAGAGCCTGTAGAGAGCGGATGTGTTTTCACTCTCTTCAGGCTCCGGATGTAGCGGTGCTGGAATCATCATGGAACCTTGTATGGATTGCGTTTGATCTTCAAGGGTGTTTTGAGGTTTAATAAAGGGGTGAAAGAGGGTGTGTGTATTATATTTCACTAAATGGATTTTTTTTGTTTGTGTTTTATTTCATTTCACTTACAGGATTAGTAATGGAGAGGGGGGGTCTCCCTTCTATTACTAATCTAGGACTTCACGACAGCTGAAAAATGACAGCTGTTAATAACTCCTTAAATTGCCCGATGGCTATCGGACCAATGCAATTGGAAGAAGCCTGGTAAAGCACCAAGATTGGTACATCTAATGTGATGTGCCAATTCTGGGCAGCTGCAGGTTAGTATTTTTAGTCTGGGAGGCCAATATTCATAGTGCCTCCCAACCTGATAATACCAGCCCCCACCAGACTGCTTTACTGTGGCTGAATGTAAAAACTGGGTGGAACCTATGTCTTGCCCCCCCCTATATTTTGATATCCAGCCACGATAAAGCTCACAGGTGGGGGCTGCAGCCTGTAGGTGTTTTTTTTTACCCACGCTGGCTATAAAAATATGGCCTACGTCATTTTTATTAAATTATTTATTTATTTTTACACTACTATACAGCAAAATGACTGCAACCAATCGCAGGCATGGACACAGGGTGGGGGGCGTGTATACCAGTCTGGAACTAATCACAGACACTGGCACAGAGGGTGGGCGGGGAAGCAGTGGGAATTAGTGGGCCAGGAAGAGAGTCTGTCTGCAAGGAGATCATCCTGGAAACACAGTATGTATAACTATCCTGTTCTTACTACCATTTAACTTGCATTTGTAGCCCACATCATTTTTTTAGTGATTTTCCTGGCCAATCACAGCCATGCCAATATTTGGCATGGCTGCGATGGCCCCGCAAGTCCCCACAGCCTAAAATCTTGCTGATTTGCTGCTCTGCAACCATTTAACTAGCTTTATTTGGTTGACAAACCCGAACAGGAACCCAATGTACAGTTAAAAGTTTGTGTTCGGTGTTCAGCACCGAACACAAGGCATTTGATATGGACATCTAACTTAACAATTCGGGTTCGCTCATCCCTAGAAGGAGGCTGTCTGACTGCTTGTTTCATTATTTAAGATGAACTCCTTCTCTGTCCCAGTCAAAGCAAAGACAGAGAAGGGGGTTTCCTTAGGTAGTGAAATAAGCAGTCCCCTTCACTCACTTCCAGTCACCTGCCGGTGGAAACAACATTTGTTGTCATGCACAGCACCAGAAGCAAAGCTGCCAGGACTGGTATGGAGAGGCTACATCTATTTGAAATATACTGATCTATTAGAAATATGTTGATGGTAATAAACTTACTATTAAAAGCTGATTTCTGGGTATTATTGTGAAAACGCCAATAACGGAATTGTCCACCATTTGGACAACCCCTTGTAAAATAAAACAGGACCCCACTGTAAATAAAAACATTTTATACTCCCCTCCTAATCAAATTGATGACAGCACCACGTCAGTCAGCATTTTCATTACATTTTATTGTCACATCAGCACTGCAGCCAATCAGTGGCTGCTATTGAACTGTGTGCCCAAACAATTTCTTCAATGAAACTCGAACATCTGGGATTGGGTGTTTACACTGCAGCCATTTAGTGGGTGCGGATTGACATAGACATAGTGCTGACATGGCTAGAACAACACTATGAGGTGAGTATAAGATCTTTTTATCCAATAGGCCCCTGTTTCGCTTAAAGCACCAACCTAGTGTAGAGCCCCAGAAGCCATCAAGAGCTACAGGGAACTTTATCTTATCAAGGATACAGGGCCTACCCCCAGGGACCGAGAAGACCAGTGCCGGTAACACCAAAACATTCATTTTAATCCCTGTTTTTCCCATTCCCAAGGACTGGTGACAGGCTAGGGTTGGACCCAATGGATGGCCACCTAGAGGTGGAAACGATCCAGTCCACTAGACAACTGGGGGGAGGGGTCAGACAGTCAGTAAGTGGACGTGAAAGGAGACAGACGTAACGGTACTGATGGGAGAGTATAGCAGTGACCTGTCCGGCTCAGGCATGTGGTTGCCGAAGGAGTACGGTGGAGTACTCTCAGAACCAAAGCACTGACGGGGTGCAAAGCTCTAGGTCAGGAAAATGCTCCAGGCAGACCTGATAAAATGTGCATGGTGAGGGGACCATCCAGGACCTCACCGATCTAAAGGTTTTGGGCACAGTAACAACGGGAGAACCTCGGAACAAGACAGAGATCTGGCCCAACAGGGTTCAAGTCACCAGCCGTACAGACTAAGACTGAAAGACAACCAGGAGGGGACCCCAAGATGCTCCAAGTTATGGGAACCCACCAACCAGAGACAGGTGCAGGGGAAGACAGCTACCAGGTCAACACACTGGCACTGGAACTAAGGGGACCAGTGGTGAGGACCAGCCTTCATTGGGTTGCCAGCCATATCAACGCTGTGAGTAAAGAAACCAGTTACACTGCAATCCCTTGTGAAGCCTACCTTCTTTCCGCGCCCAACGCCATCATCTATCCCCTGGGGCCTGGTTCTACTTGCGGAGGGCCCAAGATCCAGGCTGCCATTAACATAAGCCCCAGCAGCGAGAGACTGTGCAGTGGTGGCTCCATCTAAATATTCGCAACCTGTAAATGGTGTCACGACAAAATCTTTATTATCATTCCAATGTACATAACCCCTCTTAAGCGACCCCCAGGGTCACAGACCGGTCAAGGGTCACCCAGTGAACTGTCCCAGTGAACATACTGCCGGGGACCGAGTACCCCAAAGCCCTGGGGTGCGTCACTAGCATTTTTCAGCTCTGGAGTGGTAGTTAAAACCTAAGTTCCCTGCCTCAGGTTTTATTCTTACACTCTGGCATCCTCACTTTCTTTTGGCCTCATTCCGGCCCGCAGCGCCATCTTGTGACTGTAATGTATGACTGAAATCAGAAGATACGTCACAAGTTCCCAATACATCTCTATGAGAGCCAAAATGAGGCCAGAACAAAGACAAAATGAGGCTCTCATAGAGATGTGTTGAATAGTGATTTCCAGATTTCTCCATGAAACACTTGAGCTGCCAGCAGGTCACAAAGTTCCGGGGACCGACTGGAGTGATGCTGAAAATAGATGAAGGTGGTGGCAGCTGAGTATTAGGTATAAGACAGGGTGCATGAGACTTGGATTTAAAGTGCCACTCCAATGGTGAAATAAAAAATAATGCTAGAGTGGTGCTTTAAGGAGTTGTCAACAACAGTAGTAGTGAACAACCCCTTTAAAGCTTTAAAATAATTCACTGAAAAGGTTATAAATTCAGAAAAAAATCAAAAAAAGCTCACCAGAAAAAAAAAAGCCACCAGCCAACACAGGTCAAAATGGCAGATACACTCGTAGGATGCAACAGGGCCCCTATGATATAGGTGTGGGTAACACAGGTGCTGAATACGGATGAGACAATCACTCACAGCCTACCATTTCATGGAGGGGGTGGTTGCTGGTATTAGACATGCACACTAATGAGGTTTTACATAAGATGCCAGTCACACAGGTATATGCAATGCTCAGTGTCTGGCTTACAGCCTATTGATGACGCCCATACTAGTAGATCAGGCGGGCTGCCCAGCACTATATAAGGGAATTGACACACAGCACAGGCACCCCAAAGGGCCTGGCTACATCCTGCTGAAAATTGTGCAATAGAAAATTATATAAAATGATATTAAATGTGAAGTATTTGTCTATTTTTTGGCCAAAATACTTAAGATCGTAACCCAAACATCAAGGGTCCCCATGCTTACGAGTCCCTACACTATATTTAAAATAGTTCACTGAAAAAGACATAAATTCAAAAAAACTCAAAAAAACTCACCAGAAAAAAAAGCCACCAGCCAACACAGATCAAAATGGCAGATGCACTCATTAGTGTGCCTGTTTAATGCCAGCAACCACCCCCTCCATGAGTTGGTAGACTGTGAGCGGTTGTCTTATCGGTATTCTGCACCTGTGTTACCTCTGCCTTTATCATAGTGGGCCGACTGCATCCTGCGAGTGCATCTGCCATTTTGACCTGTGTTGGCTGGTGTTTTTTTTCTGGTGAGTTTTTTCTCTTTAAAGCTTTGTAGAATAATTTTGGACAAGAACATAGATCACGATAGGGCTGTATGATGATTTAAAGTCATTTAAGTGTACATAGGTGCTAAAAAAGCCACCAAAAGCTTACAAATTTCAAAATATTGGCCATCTCACAAATTTCCCTGCTTGAAGCATTTATATGTAGCACATTTTTGTACACTTTCAATACATTTTAACCATCATTTTAACCATCATTTTAACCATCATGATTTTGAAACATTCAGCAGATATTGTGCATACTTTACAAAAAGATAATAACTTTCAGCACAGAAACAGTCGTCTTCATGGACTACACATTGGTTTGAAGATCACCATGTGAATCACACTCATAAAGTCAGGCAGAATGTTGTGATCACTTCTGCATTTTGCAGCAAGGTCATAGGTCATCTCTCCCACAGGGTCTTAGTTTTTTAGAGCATTTGTTTTCTTGCTTTAACATATGGCTATATGTCAATATAATGCTAATGATATATGTCAATGTCATGATAATATGTTCTCTAACAATTAAATGGGAGTTAGATTGTAAGATAGGTGAAAGCAGCAAGCGAAAAACTATTCAAATTGAAATGAACTTTTAACATTGAAGTTAGCATTTTTGTATAATTCATAATTACAAAAGTTGTACCCCAAGAACAATATATGTACACAAAATAATTCTTAAAAGTAAAATGACATTCTACATGTAACTTTTAAAATAAAAAAACAAAGTTGGCATGACATTTGATATGCAAAATTCTTTCTTATTTATTTTTACAGTAATTAATATGCATTTCTGCATATTTACAAAGACAAACTATCAAGATGCACAAATGAAAAAGTCCATGATTTACAACTTGCACATTTTGTCTCATATTTTGTTTAAAAAATGTGTTACAATTTAAAATATAAAAATAAAAAAATAACATAAAATAGATAAATGACATAAAAATATTTTTTTACGATATGAAACACCAACATTCCTTGATAGGACCAATAGTATTACTTTTGGCTTATTTTGAGATTGGCAGAGGGACCAGACTCAATTTTCCATATCAGGTATCTTTGCTCACAGATCTCTGGGCTCGTTGCCAAATTTGAAATGTTTGTACTCAACTAATAATGGCTGCTAAACTACTAATACGTAGTGGCTCCATGCTTTGTGCACCATTTGCAAATTGTATATTCCCCACATTTTTGCATGGATTTCCTCCCACACTACAAAGACATACTGATAGAGAATTTAGATTGTGAGTTCCAATGGGGACAGTGATGATAGCACCCTTAAAGTTGATTTAACATGTTAGCACTATATGAGCAAACATAATAAAGAAACAAGTCATACCTCTAATATGAGCCTTTAAAATATCCCACATTCCGCAACAACCCCCCTGCCGAGGGACTCTCTAGCCGCTAATATAGTAGTCATCCCTAAAGAGGGTAAGGACCCTGCTTCTTGCTCTAGCTACCGGCCTATATCCCTCCTCAACACGGACCTGAAACTTTTCACTAGAATCTTGGCAGATAGACTCTCCCCGCTGCTGGGGGGGATCGTTCACCCGTACCAGGTTGGGTTTATGATGGGAAGAGAATCAAGGGACAACACTACTAAGGCTGTGAATTGAATCCATAAGGCTAAATATAAAGGGCTGCCTCTAATGCTCCTGTCGACTGATGCAGAAAAAGCGTTTGACAGAGTTAATTGGATATTCATGGAGGAGGTGCTGCGGGCAGTGGGTTTGGGGAGGATGATGCTCAGGTGGATTTGTTCTTTGTATATTATCTCATCGGCAGCAGTCAGGGTGAATGGTCTCCTTTCAGATAGATTTCCCTTTCTTAATGGCACAAGGCAGGGCTGCCCCTCTCGCCCTTGATCTTTATCTTGACTTTGGAACCCTTACTTAGCCGAATTAGAGGTAACATTACCATATTGGGTCCTAAGAGAGTTTGAAACGTATTCCTTTCTTTCTTATTTTAGAATCAACATGTCAAAATCTGAGGCCCTAAATGTAACTCTACCCCAGCATCAGGTAGTCTTGCTACAGTCCTCGTTCGGGTTTAGGTGGTCTAGCCATTCTCTGAGGTACTTGGGGGTCCAGTTGGCTTCGGACACTAGTCAAATATTTAAGCTGAACTATCTTCCTCTCCTGCAATCCATTAGAACAGATTTTCAAACTGGGTGGAGGGCTTTTTCACTTGGTTTGGGAGATGTGCAATACTGAAGACGAATATTTTACCTCGTCTCTTATATCTATTTCAGTCCATGTCGATTAGGATCCAGAGTTCCTTTTTCAAGGACCTGGCTTCACAACATACTAAATTCATCTGGGCAAATAAGCCGGTGAGGCTCTCCCGTTCCCTCCTGTGTAGACCTAAGTGTAGGGGGAGTCTGGGAATTCCTGATCTGAAAAAATATTACTGGGCCACACATATGGTTAGGGTGCTAGATTTGTGCCGACACTGTAAGACGAAGTCATGGGTCGCCCTGGAACAGAGCTTCTCGGAAATACACCTCCCAGCCATCCCTTGGGGAGGACTGACCATCTCTTGCGGATATCCATAGTCTCTTGATGCCGGACCCTCTGGGGTGATGAAGGGCTATGCAGTTGAGGCATTTCCTCCCTCCCCTTCTTCACTCAGTATGCTGGGCCTCCTATGAGGTTCAGTAATTTGTGCCTAGGGGAAGGTGTGCTACGGCACTCACTCTCTCTGGCATATAACATGTTATCTGATCCAGGGGACTTGCCCCCTCCGGTCTACTTGGTGCAGTAGGAAAGGGATCTAGGGATTGCCCTGTCAGACTCGCAAAGAGATAAAATTTTACTGTTGGCACATAAAACTTCAATTAGTTCTAGACTGTTGGAGGCTAAATTTTAAACTGCTGGCAAGGTGGTACAGAGTCCCGACCATACTTCATAAGATATTCCCCTCAGTGGACCCTATCTGCTGGAGATGTGGTTCAGGGGAGGGTGACTATGTGCATATTTTCTGCTCCTGCCCTTCTTTGCGGTGGTTTTGGTCAGAGGTGGGGGAGGTAATCAAACTGGTGACTGGTACGAGTGAGACACTGGGTCCGGAACTGTTTATTTTATAGTCTTCGGAATCCCCACCTCCTAAATACAAGTGCTCCTTGCTAAGGTCTTGCATCCCTCTTGGCTGGAAGTCTACTGCCCCCCCCCATGTTGGCACAGTGGGTCTCAAGGGTCAATGACCTATTGCATATGGAGGAACTGACATCCTCTCTTAATGATCGACACGAAGATTTTTACAGGATATGGTTTCCTTGGTTGGAGTTCATTTACTTGACCGATTACACATGATTGCTCTCTGATCCACAGGAGTCCCCCGATAAGTCGGTGGTGTGATGCTCTGGGAGGAACCCCCCTTTCCCCACCTCCCCACCCTTTTTTTTTCTTCCCCCTCCTCTCTCGCTCCCTTTGCCCCAATTTGTCCCTTCTACCCTTCTCTTTCTATCTGACTTCAATTCTCTTTAGGCTTTGCTCCCTTTTTCTCTGCTCTATTTTCCATTTTCTCTGTATTGGGTTAATTCTAAAATGTTTAAAATTGGGCCAGACTTGTTTGGTTGAGGGGATGGGATTTGTTTATGTGTGCTGATTGTCAGGATACATGTCAGTGTTTTGTCCTCGATATGGTTTATGCAGCTCCATGGGGAGCAAGAGGTATCATTTTATGTTACGAGTTTGCCTTTAAAATAAAGAATTTAAAAAAAACCAAACCTCTAATATGGCATGATATAGACATACGGAGGTGCTATAAAGCTTCATGTACTACTATGGATTTCTTATTAGAGAAGATAAAATTTATTGGAGAATTGCATTTCTTCGAATTGTACAAAAACTTTGGATTCTGCATAAGTCAAAGTTTTTGCAATTCACTTCATGCACATTTTGCAAAATGAAGCTGGCTTCCATTTTTCTTAATTCATGAAGAGGACTGGGAAAGAGTTAAAAAATTGTTAATTCACCTTACCGCTCAATTGTCCCACCACCAATGACATTTTAGTTCTGCCTCTTCTTTATGACGTTATTCAGGGCATGACATCCACATTGGTTTTCTTGCTTATGGCCCTTACCAGGTCTCACATGTTGCTGTGCACATTGTAAAGTCACATGTAGAGTGACAACTAAAGCCATGTCAGAGCCAAAATCCCTGGTGTTAAGAGAAGAAGACTGAAGAGGGTGATGTGTGTTGGGTGTTGTCGGAAACAAGAGGTCGGACAGTGGTCAGTGAAGTGATGGAACAGGTAAGCGGAGAGGTGAGTGACCTTTTTTTTCACAGGATGTGCATTATACTGTGTGGTCTGGAGAAACCTCAGAGCATAATAAGGAAAAGTAAATTAGCACCAAATAACTTCCATGTGAATCAAATTTCCCTGCCGAATTTGAGCAATCTACCAAATGTGAAACTAGGCAGATTTGCTTATCTCTAATCCAATGATTAAAATGTTGCAATATGACTGTGTGCATTAAGCATTTGGGTATATTTGTATTTGGCAATTTTGTTGAAGAAATTTCTAGAGCTATTCCATAACTGAATGGAGTTTATTTTACAGAATCAATCCAATTCAAATTATAATTCAGATTATTAATTATACAAACAAATTTGCACATGTGAATGTACTTTTTACAAAATACCATTTGGTTCTTATATATATATGAATCCATTAGAACCCATTAGCACATCATAATGCTTTACTACTAATATATATGTCACTTGACATGCGCCTACTGCCTATCATGCTTGCCGGGTGTTGCAAGCGTGGCAAGGTGCGTTCATACCTATGTGCATCTGAAGCATAAAAAAACACAAGAAAAGGGGGCATCGGGAAACAAAAACAATGGGAGGCCCTGGTACTAGTGAGAGGGGTAGGTGGGTGCCTCCTAACCTCACCATCAACTGTACCTTCTCTCCTCACCAGTCCCTATACAGTTTCCACAACTGTTGCCAATCAGGAATCTGGGTCCCTAAAAAGGCCCTATAGTAGCCCTGACTATTGAAAGGCAGCCGGGGTTCACTAGATCTCATCACTGCACTAACAAAACATCAGGGAAGTAAAGACAAACAGGGGGAAAAATAAAAACCAAAAGGATATTGCCTGAGCACAGAAACTAGACTAGCAGAACCTTCTTCACAGGACCCAAATGAGTTTGTATCTTCAGCAGTGAATGCTGGGATACCCTACTAGCTGGAGGGCGTGACTACAGAGTAGGTGCAACTGATCACTCAGCAAGGAACTGCTTTGGAGAAGCTGTTGTAGCAAAACTGACACTTAACCACTTCAGTGCCAAAAGAAATTAAATCCATTTCAATGAAAAGAGCCAGATGAGAGGCTACAGTTCAAAGGCTGTCACTAGTCTCAACATGCAGGGAGACGATCGTGACACTGGAAGTCCAAATACTACCCCTGATGAAGCGCTTTTGTGTGAAACCCACATTGCTGGATATGGATATTTGGACATCATGCTGCTTTTCTAACTTGGTAAGAATGCATCTTCATGCTTTCTTTCTGTTGGGCTACTGCGCTTTTAGTATATCTATTGTCTTATGTTCTATTATTTCCTTATTGTTTATTACTAGTATTATTTATTTTGATCAGTTTTGCAAGTTTACCAGAAAAATTTTTAGTGTCTGCATCTACAACATTTTCTGTTACATTCATGCACTGGGTTTCATATGTGAAATAAATTTGATGCTATTCATAATATATTCAATTTACTTTCATATGTTCAGGGGTCGGTGAGGATTGCCCAAATCTTGTTGTATGAATTCCTTTTTAGTCTTATACATTTGCTTTCTTATTACATATATCCTAAATGTTATTGGTATTATTTAATAAAGATTACATTTTTATATTGTTATTTTTTATAGTCTGGCTGATGCTTTTTTATACCTATGCGACCTTAGAAAACATGTATCTATGTGTTGTATGCTTGAATTGTATTTTAGAACAGATTTGATGCAAGAAAAATATACAAAAGAAAATAAAATAAATACAAATGAAAGAAAATGATATTTTTCCTAAATGTTGCTTTTCATTACGTTGCTCATGCTTTACAGTAAGTCCATTTATATCGAAATCTATTATACTATTGACTTTGTGAATTGTCCATGATTTAAGAGATTTTGTAAAAAAACAAATGAAATAATGTTTAGCAGAATTGACAAGAAATGTAGTAAGTTGCATGTGAGTATAAATGAGGTAGTCTTTTGTTCTTTTGGAAATGGATACCATAATAATATTGTGTTGCGTATACTAGAAACCAAAGCTCAGCATTGCCTTGAGCTTTGGGTAGTTAAAGCGGCCTAAAAGGGTGGGGTATAGATGAGACAATACTGAGCAGAGACAATAATTATTCTTTTGTTTATACTACAGTATAATATATGTAGCAGGGTTGTAAGTGTAGGGTTTCATTTTATATACCATAAGCCTCAGGTTGTAACCCTATTAAAAATAGTTCTCTATGGTTAGAATATGGGATATTGTATTAGACCAGTCTTTATTTTACGTAAACTAACCACAGCACATCGAAGAATTGTTTTTCCCAAGGTTGTAGTGTAATAGATATGAACAAAACCCTTGAGTTTCGATCAACGGACAAAGGATTTCTTTTTAGGATTACTAAAAGAGAAATGTAGCATTCCGAAAAGATTTGTCTAGTTAGTTATATTATGTTTATAAGATAAAGCTATGGGCATAAAACAGAGTACTACTTCACCTAGACACCCCCCTGATCAGCTGTATGAAGAGGCTACAGAGCTTGTGCGAATGACACTGCAACATTTTGAATGACTCGCTAAATAAGTATGTAACAAATGCAGACTAATAAACTTTAAAAAATGCAAATTTTATAGTGATTTTTCATGCTTGATACTTGAGTCAAAGCCAGAAGTTTATTAAAACATAATGATAAATATAGAGAAAGGACTTATACTTTTCCTTCCTGGTGGTATCACTTTTGGCTTTGACTTTAAAAACTGCATCAAAACTGCAGTATAAAATCACCCTCAGTCTATGGGCCACAACGTCTTTTAAACTCAAACCCACCAAGTTTTTTCAGCAGGCAACACGTCACGATGATCTTTCTTTCTTCCTCGCATCTTTGTTGTCATTTTTTTTGGTAATTTCCTGATCATTTTTTCCCACCAGTAGTTATTTGGTGGGTAGTGGTACTATCATTAGCTTTGGTGACATATTTTTTACTATTCCTTTCCGGTAGTTTTTTCAATAAATTTAACAATGAAGAATCCCCTAGAGTTATTTTTTTTTATAAAAAAACAATGGCAAAATGCTTCAAAAAATGTCTGGATGTCTTCCATGTGTTTTTTGAGCTTTCCCATTGACTTGTATTATGCCTCCTTCACATATCCATGTCTCCGGTATGAGTGACATCCGTTTTGACACTTGCCTGAGACACGAACACATATAGTCACATTAAGATCAACGAGTCTGCGCACACATCCATGTTTTAATGTGTATCAGGTGTCCATATGGCGCACACATGGGTCCGTGGGCTCCACATGGTGGCAAGTCCGTTTTCAGCTAGCAGTATGGGTGTCACACAGGCCACATACTGATGGGAGCCTTGTGACATCAGTGGAACATGTCCTTAAGAAAACACAGGTCACATAATAATAAAGACGTTTTATACTTACCTGTCTCCGGCGCTGCTGTCTCTTCCTCTGCTGCTACTTCTGGGTCCTGTTTATTATGTTCATTGCATATTCACTGCACTCACCGCAGAGCTAGAAGTAACAGCAGTGCGGGAAACAGCAGTGCCAGGGAAAGGTAAGTATACCAGCTCATGCTGTCTGTGTGCTATCTGGATGTCACATGGATAGCTCAGGGACAGCACACAGAACACACACACTCACAGACACACACATATGCACCTTCACCACAGATTGTGAAACACGTGTGTTTTACGTGAACGTGTGAAGGAGGCCTTATACAGTACATAGCGTCTTTTGTGTGGAAATTGCCAGAACAATGAACATTTCACTTCTTTTAACCCCTTAACGACCACGGGCAGTAAAATGATGTCCTAGCAATCATAATGTTAATCCCGCGGCAGCCGGTTGGGATCCGCGCACATGTCAGCTGATATGTACAGGTGACATGTGTGCCTTGCAGGCACGAGAAGAATCCTTATTTACTCGTACCTGTTAACCCCTTAAATGGCGCTGTCAAAATGTGACAGCGCATTTTTAATAGCGATTGCGGTAAAAGTTTACTCACCGCCCACCACCACTGGAAGTCATGTGATATGATCACGGGGATCCGATAGTTGTCATGGTAGCACAGGGTCATGTGATGACTCCTGTAGCTCACATGACTCAGGTCCTGTAACCAGCAGCCGAGTACTGCAGGTTACAAGAGATGATCATTTTTCCCGATCTGAGCAGTGCTGCTCTGATTGGGAGAAAAGAATAAGCGGTCAGACTGCTGATCCTTACAGCCCTCTACGGGGACTAGTAAAATAAAAAAAATAAAAAACTTCAAAGTTCAAATCACCCCCCTTTCACCCCATTGAAAATTAAAGGGTTAAAAAAATAAAAAATATACACACATTCTTTTTTCAACAACAAAATCTGCAAGAAAAAAGAAGCAGTGTGTGCACAGCAAGTCACGATTCTCATAGACTTTGCTGGGATGCTTTTTCCTTGCTTTTATTGATTAAGAAAGTAAGGAAAACGCTAGAAAAAAAATGCAAAAAAAACAACACGTTGGCACAGGGCCTTATACTTGCTTTTCCCCAATTGAAAGTGGCAACAAATAGAGCATACTACTTTACTACAAGGTATCTGAGCCAAAGAACACATTCTCCCATCACATTACCAAAATATTTATGAGTCTGAATAATCACATGCAAGTATTTTATACAGATTGCATTAATTTTGTTTATTAATGATCCATATAGAAAAGACAGTGGATTTGCCAGTAATATGGCTTCAGTCACAAGAACAAGCTTCAGCAGTGTAAGGGAGAACTTTTAAAGGCACTTAGTGACTAGTAAAATAAGAAATGAAAACTGGCAGAAATATTTATTGACTCTTAACACTCGCTCAGAAATTATGTGTCATTAAAAATGAACATTTTATATGCTTTGCTGCATTAAAAACCAGCGAACTTGGCCTTGATCTCAAGATTGTTAATATTCTGCAACAAAGTAGTACAAAATTGTATATATCTGATGATACTGTTTCATGGGGTTCACTGCATTAGAAATAGAGGTACAACCCTCCACTTAAGACAAATATACAAACATAGCAAGCAAACAACAGAAAAGGTCATAAGCCCTAAATTAGCAAAAATTTATGAAAACTTTATTGGTTAAAATGAGGCAGGGGGAGTTAGAATATACAGTAATACGTGGCAAACAAGCGAGCATGAGAGGACATGTAATATATATATATCCACAATTAATTTAGGACAAAGTGAGCAGTATTATTACACAAGCAGTAATGAAAAGAAACACTCACAAACCCATAAGAAAAGTCCTGTCTTGCTAGGATGGTGCCAACCCCGACACGCATTTTGGCTGCAAGATCTTTTTGTAGTTTCTAGAGATGTCTTTAATAGCTCCAGTCCATGTGTTAAGTAGAGATGAGCGAACCGGTCCTGGTTCGGCTCGAGGCCGGTTCGCCGAACGGAGGTCCCGTTCGAGTTCGGCTCGTCGAACGTTCGACGAACCGAACTCAAACTGCATAGGAAACAATGGCAGGCAATCACAAACACAGAAAAACACCTAGAAAACACCCTCAAAGGTGTCCAAAAGGTGACAAACAACTCACAACACAACACAAACACATGGGAAAGTGACAAGGACATATACTTATGCAAAAACAAAAGAGCTGGACAAAGAAAAAGAGGAGGAGACACAGATATAGGCATGGCACGCCCTTCTAAAGTCATGTAAAACACCGCAAGGTGACTCCAAGCGGAGCCTCCCTTTTTTCCAAAAATTGTGCCCCACACACACCCACCCCTTCAGTGGCAGCAGTTGTGCCCCAGTTGTATACTTCACAGCTAGATTTGCATCAAGCACATTCAAAAATACGCCATAATTAACCGTCCCCAGGATGACACCGGGGTAGGTAGATAAAGTCTTTGCTGACCCATGACTTGTTCATCTTGGCTTCTTTTAAAAACAATGTAAGCAAGGGTTACTCCAAGCGGAGTCTCCCTTTTTTTCCAAAAATTGTGCCCCACACACACCCACCCCTTCAGTGGCAGCAGTTGTGCCCCAGTTGTACACTTCACAGCTAGATTTGCATCAAGCACATTCAAAAATACGCCATAATTAACCGTCCCCAGGATGACACCGGGGTAGGTAGATAAAGTATTTGCTGACCCATGACTTGTTCATCTTGGCTTCTTTTAAAAACAATGTAAGCAAGGGTTACTCCAAGCGGAGTCTCCCTTTTTTCCAAAAATTGTGCCCCACACACACCTACCCATTCAGTGGCAGCACTTGGGCCCTAGTTGCAAACAGGATGTTTTGATTTGCATCAAGCACATTCAAAAATACGCCATAATTAACCGTCCCCAGGATGACACCAGGGTAGGTAGCAAAGTCTTTCCTGATCCCAGCTCTGTTCATCTTGGCTTCTTTTAAAAACACAGCAAGCAAGGGTTACTCCAAGCGGAGTCTCCCTTTTTTTCCAAAAATTGGGCCACACAGACACCCACCCCTTCAGTGGCAGCACTTGGGCCCTAGTTGTACACTTCACAGCTAGATTTGCATCAAGCACATTTAAAAATACGCCATACTTAACCGTCCCCAGGATGACACCGGGGTAGGTAGCAAAGTCTTTCCTGATCCCAGCTCTGTTCATCTTGGCTTCTTTTAAAAACAATGTAAGCAAGGGTTACTCCAAGCGGAGTCTCCCTTTTTTTCCAAAAATTGTGCCCCACACACACCTACCCATTCAGTGGCAGCACTTGTGCCCTAGTTGTACACTTCACAGCTAGATTTGCATCAAGCACATTCAAAAATACGCCATAATTAACCGTCCCCAGGATGACACCGGGGTAGGTAGATAAAGTATTTGCTGACCCATGACTTGTTCATCTTGGCTTCTTTTAAAAACAATGTAAGCAAGGGTTACTCCAAGCGGAGTCTCCCTTTTTTCCAAAAATTGTGCCCCACACACACCCACCCATTCAGTGGCAGCACTTGGGCCCTAGTTGCAAACAGGATGTTTTGATTTGCATCAAGCACATTCAAAAATACGCCATAATTAACCGTCCCCAGGATGACACCGGGGTAGGTAGCAAAGTCTTTCCTGATCCCAGCTCTGTTCATCTTGGCTTCTTTTAAAAACACAGCAAGCAAGGGTTACTCCAAGCGGAGTCTCCCTTTTTTTCCAAAAATTGGGCCACACAGACACCCACCCCATCAGTGGCAGCACTTGGGCCCCAGTTGTACACTTCACAGCTAGATTTGCATCAAGCACATTCAAAAATATGCCATACTTAACCGTCCCCAGGATGACACCGGGGTAGGTAGCAAAGTCTTTCCTGATCCCAGCTCTGTTCATCTTGGCTTCTTTTAAAAACAATGTAAGCAAGGGTTACTCCAAGCGGAGTCTCCCTTTTTTTCCAAAAATTGTGCCCCACACACACCCACCCATTCAGTGGCAGCACTTGTGCCCTAGTTGTACACTTCACAGCTAGATTTGCATCAAGCACATTCAAAAATACGCCATAATTAACCGTCCCCAGGATGACACCGGGGTAGGTAGATAAAGTATTTGCTGACCCATGACTTGTTCATCTTGGCTTCTTTTAAAATCAATGTAAGCAAGGGTTACTCCAAGCGGAGTCTCCCTTTTTTCCAAAAATTGTGCCCCACACACACCCACCCATTCAGTGGCAGCACTTGGGCCCTAGTTGCAAACAGGATGTTTTGATTTGCATCAAGCACATTCAAAAATACGCCATAATTAACCGTCCCCAGGATGACACCAGGGTAGGTAGCAAAGTCTTTCCTGATCCCAGCTCTGTTCATCTTGGCTTCTTTTAAAAACACAGCAAGCAAGGGTTACTCCAAGCGGAGTCTCCCTTTTTTTCCAAAAATTGGGCCACACAGACACCCACCCCATCAGTGGCAGCACTTGGGCCCCAGTTGTACACTTCACAGCTAGATTTGCATCAAGCACATTCAAAAATACGCCATACTTAACAGTCCCCAGGATGACACCGGGGTAGGTATCAAAGTCTTTCCTGATCCCAGCTCTGTTCATCTTGGCTTCTTTTAAAAACAATGTAAGCAAGGGTTACTCCAAGCGGAGTCTCCCTTTTTTTCCAAAAATTGTGCCCCACACACACCCACCCATTCAGTGGCAGCACTTGTGCCCTAGTTGTACACTTCACAGCTAGATTTGCATCAAGCACATTCCAAATCTACAAGCATTTACTCTCCCCAGGATGACACAGGGGTTGTAAATTCCTTCTGGATCCATGACTTGTTCATTTTGATGAACGTCAGTCTGTCCACATTGTCACTGGACAGACGCGTGCGCTTATCTGTCAGCACACACCCAGCAGCACTGAAGACACATTCAGAGACAACGCTGGCAGCTGGACACGACAAAATCTCCAAGGCGTAAGTTGATAGCTCTGGCCATTTTTCTAGGTTTGAAGCCCAAAAGGAGCAAGGCTCCAGTTGCACAGTCATGGCATCGATGTTCATTTGGAAATACTCCTGTATCATCCTCTCCAGCCGTTGACTATGTGTCAGACTTGTCTCTGGTGGCCTTGCAAAGGAGGGTCTAAAAAAATTATGAAAAGATTCCATAAAATTGCTGTTACCAGCACCAGATACGGTGCTACTGGTACGTGTAGACTGTTGAAGATGACGAGACCGTCCCATGTTTGTCAAGTTACAACTGGGAGATTGACTCCCTGCACCTGCACGGTTGTTTGGTGGAAAAGCGGATCTAAGATCGAGTAACAGCTTCTGCTGATACTCCTGCATACGTGCGTCCCTTTCTATGGCTGGAATTATGTCACAAAATTTGGACTTGTACCGGGGATCTAATAGTGTGGCAAGCCAGTAGTCATCATCACTTCTAATTTTGACAATACGAGGGTCATGTTGGAGGTAGTGCAACAAGAAGGCACTCATGTGTCTTGCGCAGCCATGCGGACCAAGTCCACGCTGTGTTTGTGGCATAGAGGTGCTAACCGTTCTTTCTTCCTCTGACATCTCCCCCCAACCTCTTTCAACTGAAATTTGACCAAGGCCTCCCTCATCCGTTGAGTCTTCCATGTCCATGGACAGTTCGTCCTCCATTTCTTCATGTCCTCCTGCACCTTCCTCAACATCTCGCCTGCTACCATGCGCCCTTGTTGATCCCTGTCCCCCATGCTCCCATGCCTGGCGCCTTGGTGATGATGAACGTCTGGACCTTGGTGATGTTGTTGTCCCTTGCGCATATGAATCCTCCTGTAGTTCATCCCCTTCCTGTTGTCCCACCCCCTGACTCCGAATAGTGTTTAGCGTGTGTTCCAGCATGTAAATGACTGGAATCGTCATGCTGATAATGGCATTGTCAGCGCTAAACATATTCGTCGCCATGTCGAAACTGTGCAGAAGGGTGCATAGGTCCTTGATCTGAGACCACTCCATCAGGGTGATCTGCCCCACCTCTGCATCTCGTTGGCCCAGGCTATACGTCATGACGTATTGCACCAGGGCACGGCGGTGCTGCCACAGTCGCTGTAACATGTGGAGAGTTGAATTCCAGCGTGTCGGCACATCGCATTTCAGGCGATGAACCGGCAGGCCGAAAGACTTCTGGAGCGATGCAAGTCGCTCAGCTGCGGCGCTTGAACGGCGGAAGTGAGCAGACAGTTTTCGTGCCCTGTTCAGAAGGCCATCTAGGCCGGGATACTGTGTTAAAAATTGCTGCACGACAAGGTTCAACACGTGAGCCATACAAGGTACGGGTGTCACCTTGCCCAGGCGAAGGGCCGCACCCAGGTTTGCAGCATTGTCGCACACGGCCTTACCAGGCTGCAGGTTGAGTGGAGACAACCATTTATTAAACTCGGACCGCAGAGCTGACCACAACTCCTCAGCTGTGTGACTCTTATTCCCAAGACATGTCAAGCTAAAGACCGCCTGATGCCGTTGCGCTCTGCTGCCAGCATAGTAATGAGGGGTGCGTGATTCCTTCTGCGCAGTGAGAACGCTGGTGGCCTGACCAGGCAGGCTTGGGGCGGAGGTGGAGGACCCAGATGAGGTGGAGGATGCAGAAGCAGTGGCGGAACTTGGACAGACAGAGGATTGACACACAAGTCGTGGGGACGGCAAAACTTGTGCAGCAGACCCTTCACCATCTATCACCATAGTTACCCAGTGCCCAGTCAGCGACATGTAACGTCCCTGTCCATGCTTACTGGTCCAAGTATCGGTGGTGAAATGCACCCGTTCACACACAGAGTTTCTCAATGAAGCGGTGATGTTGTGTGCGACATGCTGGTGTAGCGCGGGCACACCTTTTTTAGAGAAGTAGTGGCGACTAGGCATCTGGTACTGGGGCAAAGCGACAGACATAAGGTCTCTAAAATCCTGTGTGTCCACTAGGCGGAAAGGCAGCATTTCGGTAGCCAACAGCTTACAGAGGGATAGAGTCAACCTCTTAGCTTTGTCATGGGTCGCAGGAAGTGGCCTTTTATTTGACCACATCTGAGGGACAGAGATCTGGCTGCTGTGTGTAGACGGTGTTGAGTAGGGTGTCCCTGGAAAAATGCAGGTTTGTGAGGAAAGTGCAGGCGGAGACATGATGTTGCCTTCATCCAAAGTTGGTGCTATCGATGTCTGAGAGAGCTGTACACACTCACTTGTTTCCCCTTCCAAAACAACTGACGACCTACCAAGCAAACTGCCTGTTGCGGTTACAGTGGTGGAAGTTGTGGGTGGAAAAACAGGTGTGACAGCTGTCCCCACAGTCCTAGAAGATGACGAGCGCGCGGATGCACTGGAAGGGGCAGGCGGTGGATGGTTCGCTCCGCTAGGCCGCATTGCAGCACGGTGAGCTTCCCACCGGGCCATATGATATTTATTCATGTGACGATTCATGGAAGAAGTTGTCAAACTGCTGAGGTTTTGACCTCTACTAAGAGAACCATGACAAATTTTACAGATCACATAATTTGGGCGATCTTTTTCTATGTCAAAAAAGGACCAGGCTAGGCAAGGCTTAGAGGCCATGCGACCTGTTGATCCACCCCGAATAATGCTCAGAGGCAGAGTGGTGGCTGAGGATGCAGTTGTAGACGTGCTACCAGTGCTCCGACTCTGTCCAGGAAGGCGCAAGGTAACTTCGTCGTCGGTTGCATCCTCCTCCACCGCCTCTGTTGACCTCCTCGAGTGCCTAACTGGGGGTTGACAGTAGGTGGGATCTAGAACTTCATCATCAATTGTTGTGTTTGCACTCTCCTCCCCCTCAGACCGAGCCTCTTCTTGCCCTGACCGAATATTTAAGTTGTCATCCCAATCGGGTATCTGCGTCTCATCTTCATCAGAATGTTCCTCCTTGTCTATAACCACAGGTGTTACAGTTTGTGACAAAGGGTCAACATTATGCTCAGAAACTTGTTCCTCACGGCCTGAATCAGAGTCACAAAGGTTCTGGGCATCACTGCAGACCATTTCCTGTTCTGTACTCACTGTAGCTTGGGAGCAGACCTCTGATTCCCAGGCTATAGTGTGACTGAACAGCTCTGCAGACTCAGCCATCTCAGTTCCACCATACTGTGCAGGGCTGATGGAGACTTCAGAGCTGGGAGAAATCAAGTGTGATTGGGATGACAACTCAGAGGACTGGTGTTTTTTGGATGCGGTACTTGAAGTGGCTGAGAGGGCACTTGTTGGACCACTTGAGATCCATTCAAGCATTTTCCTTTTTTGCCCATCATCTACCTTTGTTCCTGTTGTTCGTGTCCGTAAAAAAGGGAGCACATCGGATTGTCCACGGTAAGTAGTAGACATCTTACTTTTGCTGGTAGATGGTCTATCTTCAGCAGATGATAATGGAGCTTTGCCACCTTCCCCACGGACAAAACCTTTTTTGCCTTTTCCACCACGCCTCTTCCCCTTTTCACCAGCATCTGTCATTTTGCCACTCATGTTGATTGTGACAAGATTGTGGACTGAAAATGTGGTAGTAAAAATTGAGAGGTGGTGTAGATTGCAGTGGTGGTCTAGCTTTATTAACAGCAGAATAATAAAGAATAAATATCCCTGACAATGCAACTACGGCCCTTAAACTGGCAGCAAAAATTGCTAGTATAATGGCTTAGTTATAATGAGTTGGAGTGTGCAATGCAGGCAGACGCGCTCTGCAAATGTCTTTGCACTAGTGGGACTATAGCAAAGTCCAATAGCCACGTATAGGATGCCACTAGGTACACTGAGTGTTTGCTAGTATAATGGCTTAGTTATAATGAGTTGGAGTGTGCAATGCAGGCAGACGCGCTCTGCAAATGTCTTTGCACTAGTGGGACTATAGCAAAGTCTAATAGCCACGTATAGGATGCCACTAGGTACACTGAGTGTTTGCTAGTATAATGGCTTAGTTATAATGAGTTGGAGTGTGCAATGCAGGCAGACGCGCTCTGCAAATGTCTTTGCACTAGTGGGACTATAGCAAAGTCCAATAGCCACGTATAGGATGCCACTAGGTACACTGAGTGTTTGCTAGTATAATGGCTTAGTTATAATGAGTTGGAGTGTGCAATGCAGGCAGACGCGCTCTGCAAATGTCTTTGCACTAGTGGGACTATAGCAAAGTCCAATAGCCACGTATAGGATGCCACTAGGTACACTGAGTGTTTGCTAGTATAATGGCTTAGTTATAATGAGTTGGAGTGTGCAATGCAGGCAGACGCGCTCTGCAAATGTCTTTGCACTAGTGGGACTATAGCAAAGTCCAATAGCCACGTATAGGATGCCACTAGGTACACTGAGTGTTTGCTAGTATAATGGCTTAGTTATAATGAGTTGGAGTGTGCAATGCAGGCAGACGCGCTCTGCAAATGTCTTTGCACTAGTGGGACTATAGCAAAGTCCAATAGCCACGTATAGGATGCCACTAGGTACACTGAGTGTTTGCTAGTATAATGGCTTAGTTATAATGAGTTGGAGTGTGCAATGCAGGCAGACGCGCTCTGCAAATGTCTTTGCACTAGTGGGACTATAGCAAAGTCCAATAGCCACGTATAGGATGCCACTAGGTACACTGAGTGTTTGCTAGTATAATGGCTTAGTTATAATGAGGTGGAGTGTGCAATGCAGGCAGACGCGCTCTGCAAATGTCTTTGCACTAGTGGGACTATAGCAAAGTCCAATAGCCACGTATAGGATGCCACTAGGTACACTGAGTGTTAGCTAGTATAATGGCTTAGTTATAATGAGTTGGAGTGTGCAATGCAGGCAGACGCGCTCTGCAAATGTCTTTGCACTAGTGGGACTATAGCAAAGTCCAATAGCCACGTATAGGATGCCACTAGATACACTGAGTGTTTGCTAGTATAATGGCTTAGTTATAATGAGTTGGAGTGTGCAATGCAGGCAGACGCGCTCTGCAAATGTCTTTGCACTAGTGGGACTATAGCAAAGTCCAATAGCCACGTATAGGATGCCACTAGGTACACTGAGTGTTTGCTAGTATAATGGCTTAGTTATAATGAGTTGGAGTGTGCAATGCAGGCAGACGCGCTCTGCAAATGTCTTTGCACTAGTGGGACTATAGCAAAGTCCAATAGCCACGTATAGGATGCCACTAGGTACACTGAGTGTTTGCTAGTATAATGGCTTAGTTATAATGAGTTGGAGTGTGCAGAGGACAGGAGGGTACAGTGCCAGGATTGTGGGGTCTGGGTAGAGGAATGGAAGCCTGCCTTTCTATTCCCTCCTAATAGGGAAATGCAGGGAGGAAATCCCTGACCTTGGCTACACAGACGCTGTCGCTGTTTTCAGAACCTGTCACCTTAACTCTGACCCTGCCGGTTTGAGCCCTTAAAAGGACTGCTAGAAAGTGCTCTCCCTAAGCTGTCCAGCGCTGTGTATGGAGCGCATACAGCTGTATCAGCGATAGGACAAAGGACGGAGCTGCGACAGTGATGTCTGACACCAAAGACGCAGAAGAGATAATGGCGTCCTGGAGGAAAATGTCCGGTTTTATAATGCAGGGACATGTGACATGGACATCCTATCACACATGCCGTTGCTTCTCTGGCTAAAAGTCCACTTAGCTGTGTGTGTGTCTGGGATTGGCTGACATGCTGGCCCGCCCCACTACACGCGCGCGCTTAGGGAAGGAAGACAAGGAAAAAAAAAAAAAATGGCGATCGCCATTATAGAAACAGCAGTGATCTGAAGGCACTGTTCACGCACACTATACACTGAAATGTCATAATAGTGTGATTCACAGAGTGACTTACACTATTACAGCAGAAACCAAGCTAGGATTTAGCTGTTTTTGTGCTGCTAGAACCGTTCTCGAACGTTTCTAGAACTATCGAGCTTTTGCAAAAAGCTCGAGTTCTAGTTCGATCTAGAACAGGCCCCAAAATCACTCGAGCCTAGAACTGGAGAACCTCGAACCACGAACCGCGCTCAACTCTAGTGTTAAGGGGTTGGTGGCATGGAGGGAGGATGGTACATACAATTCTAAGCGTAACCTGGGGTCCACTGTACTAAGGATGAATATAGCTGCTATGATCCCAGAGAACTGGATGGACAACAACAGAATTCAGTATAATTCAGTTCAAATTAACGGTCAGTGTTAGTGGCACACTAAAGGTCACTTTACACACAGCGACATTGCTAGTGATGTCGCTAGTGAAAGCCCCCGCCCCCGTCGTTTGTGCATCATGGGCAAATCGCTGCCCGTGGCGCACAACATAGTTAGTCCCCGTCACACATACTTACCTGCCTAGCGATGTTTCTGTGGCCGGTGAACCGCCTCCTTTCTAAGGGGGAGGTTTTTTCGGCGTCACAGCGGCGTCACTAAGCAGCCGCCCAATAGAAGCGGAGGGGTGGAGATGAGCGGCCGGAACATCCCGCCCACCTCCTTCCTTCCTCATTGCCGGCGGCCGCAGGTATGATGTTATTCCTCGTTTCTGTGGTGTCACACATAGCGATGTGTGCTGCCGCAGTAACGACGAACAACCTGCGTCCTGCAACAGCAACGAGATTTGAGATTAAAACGACGTGTCAACGATCAACTATATGGTGAGTAATTTTGATCGACATCTCGTTAGCGCTGTTGTTGCGTGTAAAGCTCCCTTAACTCTTTTATGAATAAACTGTGGGGTCATGGCGACCAGGTTGAGAACCGAGCAATTATTAGAAAACAGAAGTTCAAATGCAGCAGAGCCACACTAAGCATGCCAGTGTTGTAGCATCTGCCACAAATAATGAGGTACAGGTCAGCAGTTCGCTTAACCACTGCTGCTGTCTAATAAAGTACGAGGTAATTAGGTAACAGAATGCAATAGCTGCGCTGTTACACATTTAGAGGGGAGGCAGGCTTAGTTATAGCAGTGGTAACCCCAGCACTATCACCGCCGGAATATATAGGGAGTACTGCGGTAATCAGACTGCTTAACCAGCGCAGTTACCCGCTAATATTGCTCAGTAGTTGAATGAGCAATGAGAGCCTGCTATAATTACTTAATGGTGGATTGTAAGAGACCTGCCTTACAGAACCTCACCCTGAAAGGCAAGAAAAGACTGAGCGCCGTCCAGTATCGGCGGCATCCAGATATAACTTAAGCACCGCCTAGTCTCAGCTCACGCCAAATCAGCGTAGCTGATGTCCAACGGTCAATACAGAGAAGCCACATCATCTGGGAAGATGACGTCCAACGGCCAATTCGAAGATGCCATGTCACATGTGCATTGGCCAAAGAGTCAGACTTTCCACACTAAAGGGTGCTTTACACGCTACAACATCGCTAGCTATAGCTAGCGATGTCCTACGCGATAGCACCCGCCCCCGTCGTACGTGCGATATGTGGTGATCGCTGCTGTAGCGAACATTATCGCTACGGCAGCGTCACACGCACATACCTTGTCAGCGACATCACTTTGACCGCCGAACAATCCCTCCTTCAAGGGGGAGATGCGTTTGGCGTCATAGTGACGTCACTGTGGCGTCACTAAGCGGCTGGCCAATAAAAGCGGAGGGGCGGAGATGAGTGGGCCGAACATCCCGCCCACCTCCTTCCTTCCTCATTGCCGGTGGGACGGAGGTAAGGAGATGTTCGTCGCTCCTGCGGCATCACACATAGCGATGTGTGGTGCCGCAGGAATGCCGAACAACATTGCTTTTACCTGACAACGATTTTTTGTTATGAAACGACCTGTCCAAAACAAACAATTTTTGGCTTTTTTGGCGATCATTTTAGGCCGCTCCAGCCTGTCACACGCTGCGACGTAGCTAACGACGCCGGATGTGGGTCACAAACACCGTGACCCTAACGATATATCGTTAGCGATGTCCCAGCATGTAAAGCCCCCTTTAGACACTGGCAGCTGAACAGCCACCAGTAACACAGCGGAGGACTGGCACAAACACTGAGAACAGCGCCGAGGATGAGCAGAACTCACAAAATGGGTCTCAGGCAACGGAGAGACAGGAGGCATCCTAACTCTGACTCGAAAAGGAGGACGCCTCCGGCGTATAGCCATAACACCATGTGTCATTATGGTAAAAAATAGAGTTTAAACCCTTAGCATAAAAATATGTATATGAGCACTGGAGTTACCATGTGTGGAGTGGGCTCAAAGGCTTAGTTCCTCCTATATGTGATAATTGTTGAATATATTACATAGACAACATTGGTATCTAATGGCTTGAGCTGAGCTCCAATTGCAGCTGTTATCCATCTAGATGCTGCTGTCAATATCTGACAGTAATATTTAATTACGTGGTTGCCAATGAGTGAACACACCGGCCCCCATCATCCCTCTGCAACCCGATCACCAAGCACTGATGGGTCACCCTGGCAGTCTATGTCCATGGGCTGAGCTTCATTAAGAAACCTTCACTGTTACTATATACTGCAATACAATGGTATATGTATAACTATAATATATTACAGTTTCATAGTTTATAAGGTTGAAGGTAGATGTAAATCCATCAAACTCAACTCATTCTATCATGTTGTTCCACAGGAAAGAAAAAGGTCCCATGGGACAGACAGTAAGCTCCATATTATGGGAAAAAGTCCTTGCTAACTACTGATACGGCAATCAGACTATATCTTGGATTGATGTCCCATCAAAGAGTTTAGTGCACATAACCAGTAATATGAAATTTTTCAAGAAAAACATCGAGACCCTCCTTGTACTTTTGTAGTGAATCAACCATTATATCATGTGACAGAAAGTTCCACAGTCTCACTGCTCTTACAGTAAACAATCTGCAGCTTTGATGATTAAACCTTTTTAATAAACTTTGAGGATACCCCCTAGTCCCTGTCATTGACCTAGATGTAAAAAGTTCAGTAGAAAGAGCTCAAACTGTCCCCTCATATATTTGTGCAGAAGATCACTTAAAACTTTGTTTTTCCAAACTGAATAATACCAAGTTTAATAACCTCTCTTGGTACTGTGTTCCACCCATTTCTAGTTCAGCTATGTCCTTCTTATTCCAAAAATTGTACACAATATTCAAAGTGTGGCCACAGTAGTGACTTACATAGAGGCAAAACTGATGGCAGTTTTGATGACCTCTAAGAAAAAAGGAAGGATTATAAACGTTTGAATATTAAAAATAAGGAATTAAGAAACATATACTGTATATATATGTAATTGCATTTTTTTCACCATTTCAGCCTTGCTTTTTCTCCCCTCCCCCAGCACATTATACAGTGCCTACAAGTAGTATTCAACCCTCTGCAGATTTAGCAGGTTTAAACATTCAGAATTAACTTGGCATTGTGACATTTGGACTGTAGATCAGCCTGGAAGTGTGAAATGCACTGCAGCAAAAAAGAATGTTATTTCTTTTTTTTTTTTTTTAAATTGTGAAAAGTTTATTCAGAGGGTCATTTATTATTCAACCCCTCAAACCACCAGAATTCTGTTTGGTTCCCCTAAAGTATTAAGAAGTATTTCAGGCACAAAGAACAATGAGCTTCACATGTTTGGATTAATTATCTCTTTTTCCAGCCTTTTCGGACTAATTAAGACCCTCCCCAAACTTGTGAACAGCACTCATACTTGGTCAACATGGGAAAGACAAAGGAGCATTCCAAGGCCATCAGAGACAAGATCGTGGAGGGTCACAAGGCTGGCAAGGGGTACAAAACCCTTTCCAAGGAGTTGGGCCTACCTGTCTCCACTGTTGGGAGCATCATCCGGAAGTGGAAGGCTTATGGAACTACTGTTAGCCTTCCACGGCCTGGACAGCCTTTGAAAGTTTCCACCCATGCCGAGGCCAGGCTTTTCCGAAGAGTCAAGGCTAACCCAAGGACAACAAGGAAGGAGCTCCGGGAAGATCTCATGGCAGTGGGGACATTGGTTTCAGTCAATACTATAAGTAACGTACTCCACCACAATGGTCTCCGTTCCAGACGAGCCCGTAAGGTACCTTTACTTTCAAAGCGTCATGTCAAGGCTCGTCTACAGTTTGCTTATGATCACTTGGAGGACTCTGAGACAGACTGGTTCAAGGTTCTCTTGTCTGATGAGACCAAGATCGAGATCTTTAGTGCCAACCACACACCTGACGTTTGGAGACTGGATGGCACTGCATATGACCCCAAGAATACCATCCCTACAGTCAAGCATGGTGGTGGCAGCATCATGCTGTGGGGCTGTTTCTCAGCCAAGGGGCCTGGCCATCTGGTCTGCATCCATGGGAAGATGGATAGCACGGCCTACCTGGAGATTTTGGCCAAGAACCTCCGCTCCTCCATCAAAGATCTTAAGATGGGTCGTCATTTCATCTTCCAACAAGACAACGACCCAAAGCACACAGCCAAGAAAACCAAGGCCTGGTTCAAGAGGGAAAAAATCAAGGTGTTGCAGTGGCCTAGTCAGTCTCCTGACCTTAACCCAATTGAAAACTTGTGGAAGGAGCTCAAGATTAAAGTCCACATGAGACACCCAAAGAACCTAGATAACTTGGAGAAGATCTGCATGGAGCAGTGGGCCAAGATAACTCCAGAGACCTGTGCCAGCCTGATCAGGTCTTATAAAAGATGATTATTAGCTGTAATTGCAAACAAGGGTTATTCCACAAAATATTAAACCTAGGGGTTGAATAATAATTGACCCACACTTTTATGTTGAAAATTTATTAAAATTTAACTGAGCAACATAACTTGTTGGTTTGTAAGATTTATGCATCTGTTATTATATCCTGCTCTTGTTTGAAATTTGCAGGCTCTAACTTATTTGCATCTTATCAAACCTGCTAAATCTGCAGGGGGTTGAAGACTACTTGTAGGCACTGTATGACAAAATTTTTGGGGGCTCCTAGAAGATTTGGAGAGAAAGATGCAAATATGAAAATTAAAAATGGGTCAAGGGGCAAGACGTTACTATTCACTCATCTTGTATAATTTGGTCAAGGAGGTTGAGATTATATGATGTCAAATCACACTATGTTTTAGTGATGTCCTTTATTGTTTGATTGACATTAATGAGTAGAGATGACCGAAACTCTCAAGATTCAGTTCGCCAAGCCCACCCAAACAAATGGTACATTCGTTGAACCAAATCCAAACCCTATTAGATTGAATAGGAGGCCAACTGTAAGGCAGAGAAAACACCTTTAGGGGGGGTTGAAAACCTTTCAAAACAGCAAAAATATGTTTTGCAGTGCTGTACCACTGTTTTGGCATAGCGATTAGCTTCATAGACTATTGACATTAGAAATATACAGGTGGATGAGAGACAGGTGTTGGGCTGGTGCTCTCTTACCCCTTCCAGTCCAGACAAGACACAACTTTGAGCATCATCTTGTAGTCTTGACATTTAAAAACCTTTCAGGAAGACAGCAGTACAGTACCGTCTTTGCACAGCAGGGAGGTACTGTCCATGCAACACACAGCCTGTGGCCCGGCATTTCAATTTTAAAAATGAAAACATGCATGAGTAGCAGGTGTATTCCTGTTGCTCCCAGAAGCCTGGCACTACCTACAAGACACATCTTTGAGACCCATCTTGGGGTCTCGATATTTAAAAACCTTTCAGGCAGACAGCAGTACAGTAGCATCATTTGCCCCCCTCCCCATAAAGTCTTTGCATAGCAGGGAGGTACGGTTCATACAACACACAGGCTGCGGTATTTCAATTTTAAAAAGTGAGCACACAGGGATTGTACCTTCTGCAGCAGCACATCCAGGACATAATAGTGCCTTATAAATTTTGATACAACTAGGTTGATCCATGCAATTCATATGTGATGTCATCCAGGCATGGTGCCGCCACTAGGTCTGCATGGTTCTCGCACATGGCTCCATGTTCAGTGGAGACAGTCATTTATCAAACACACAATTCTGCAGCTGTGTCACTGCGTTCTCCAGCGCATATTAATTTAAGTACTGCTTAATTGCATTGACTTACACACAGTATGTGGCCTGGCATTTAAATTTTAAAATTCAACATATGCATGAATGACAGCCGTAGGCCTCTTGCTTTAGGGGAGGCTGGTATCACAGACAAAAGCAAACTTGGAGACCCTACTTGGAGTCTCCACATTTCCAAAAATTCAGGTAAAGCTAACAGTAAAAGTGGCAACAATTGGAACACAGTACAAATAGGCCAACTAAGCAATTACTGCTGGTTACAACCAGAGTTGTGGCTGAGGATGCAGTGCTTTCAATGGTTGCATCACTACGTGTTTGTATTGGGGGGGGGCAACACCGGGGTAACCTGCAGGGAAGACCTCTGTGAAGACAACTTGCCATTTGTTGGTACTTCATGGTTGAAAATCTCTTTGCATGTGAGGTGGAAAGAAAGGGTATCTTTTTCATGTAGCCTGTAACAACATCATCAGACTTGGAGTGACTATTTTTTACCCTAGTTTGGAAGCATTGCTGCAATTGCATACACAGATGAATGAGAACTCCATTTGGAAAGGCTAATGCACCACATGCAGGCGTTTCTGCAAATATGATGAAAAAAAGGACCTCTCATAAAAAAAATTGAAGCAATATGGGACCACGTAAAACAATTTCTCAACCAAGAAGAAATATTGTAGGTTGCAGGATACAACATGGCTGGAAAGAGTGCAGTGGTACAATAACTCAATAGAAAGCAACTGTTTTGGATCAAGAACCAGTCAACCCTTCTCTTTATCTTATAAAATCTGATAGATTTGATTGTGTGTATGGACTTGAGCTTCACGAAGTTCAAAGGGTATCTGCATTCAAACTTCTACTAGATAGAGTTGCATCAACTTGAATCAGCCATGGTCATTTATCAGGGGGAGCAGCATCGGGGCCACCTGCAGGGAGTACTTGCAAGAAGACAACCTGCCTTTTGGTAACACTTAACAGTTGAAAATCTCTTTGTCTGTGAGGTGGAAAGAAAGTGTATTTTTTTTATGTAGACTGTAACATTATCAGACTTGTAGTGACTCATTTTCACCCTAGTTTGGCATCATTCCTGTCCTTGCATACACAGATGAAGGAAGACTCTATTTGGGAATTGCCAACTTAACCTCCTCGGCTTCCTCCTCCTTATCTGCTCAACTACTCAGCTGCGTGCCTCTAGGTTCACACCAAGTGGGATCTACAACTTCATTGTCAAACTATATGTTGTCCCACTCCTCTTTCTGACTTGGCATCACATAAAAGTACGTATTTACCTCAGGTATCTGAGTCTCATCATCATCACCTCCATCTCCAGGGGTTATCAGTTGATGAGGTGGGAATCCTTCTTGGACCCTACTTAATCTGGGCCAAGATCCAACTGACAAATTTTCAATGTTGGTGCAGATGATTTCCTCCTCTTGAGTCTGGAAATCTTTCGAGCAGAACTCTGATGCCCATTGTAAACAGTGTGTGAACATCTCTTCAGACTTACCCAGGTATGGTTCACCACAGTCAGTTTGCCGGTGTGACATTTGTGATGCAGGGGAAAACAAGTGCAATTGTGGGGGCACCTCTGAGGAATTAACTGTTTGTGATGTTAAGGTAGAGGATGAGGAGTAGAGGCTACTTGATGCAGCGCTTGCCATCCATTCTAGCACATGTTGTTTATCAGCCTCATTTGGACTTTGAAACAATGTGTGGCTGCCAAAAAAATCTATTGGCGTAGGCTGTTCAGTGACGGAAGTTGTTTTCATTTCTCTTGGGATAGGATGAGCCGGTGTTTGCTCACTTGACCTTTGACTAACAGAACTTCCCACACATACACTACCAATACCCCGCCTATTCTCCCTTACACAAACACTTTGTTGCGATTTACTTCTCATGGTTGATGTACATTTTCCCTTTCAAAGAGATGTTTCACAAACCTACACCCACACCTGTCAGACACCTGACACAAAAGATAAATTATTTATTTTCTGTCTGAGTTGGCAATTCTGTGAAGGCAATAAAAAGTACCACTACCTACACATGTGGTTCTCAGTGTAATTTGGAGCAGACAAGTAAAAGGGCCGAGAATACCTTTTTAGCTTGTTCAATAGCAAATTTTTAGCAGGCACTACTAACAATACCTATAAATGTGTTTCACTGTGGAATTTTCAGCAGGCAATTAAAATTGCCAAGAATAACTTTTCAGCTAGCTGCCTAAAAAATATACATCAGGCCAGGCATTGCTAATGAACAATACCTATAAATGTGATTCACTGCAGAATTTTCAGCAGGCAATTAAAAATGCCAAGAACAACTTTTTAGCTACTTGACTATAAAATTGACAGCAGGCCAGGCACTGCTAACAATACCTATAAATGTGTTTAACTGTGTGATTTTGAGCAGGCAATTCAAATTGGCAACAAAAACTTTTTAGCTAGTTGCTTAGAAAATTTACAGCAGGCCAGGCACTGCTAATAACAATGCCTATAAATGTGTTTCACTGCAGAATTTTGAGCAGGCAATTAAAATTGGCAACAACAATAATTTAGTTAGTTACAGCAGGCCAGGCACTGCTAACTAAAAATACCTATAAATGTGTTTGCATAATGTTGAGCAGGCTATTCAAATTGGCAAGAACACCTTTTTAAATGCTTCCCTAACAATTTTTTAGGCCAGGAACTGCTAACTAACAATACCTATAAATCTGTTTGCATAATTTTGAGCATGTAATTAAAATTGCCAAGAACCACTTTTTAGATTCTTCCCTAGCAAATTTTTAGGACAGTCACCACTAACTTGCAATACCTATGCATGTGTTAAAATAATTTTGAGCAGGCAATTAAAATTGACAAGAACACCTTTTTAGATACTTCCCTAGCAAATTTTTAGGCCTAACTAGCTAACTAGCAATACCGATAAATGTTTGAATACTTTTGAGCAGGCAGTAGTACGTAGCAATACCTATTTAAATGCTTCACTGTCAACTTTTTATCAGACACTACAAGTACCAATTCCTATTATGAAATGTGCCAAATGGCCTCCCTCCACTTAGAAGAGGGCAGAGACAGGAGTGGTTACTCCAACACAAATGAACAGACAGAGGGAAACCAAAACTTAAACTCACAGGTAGAGACAATACGTGATGAGGAGGAAACTACAGGAGGGGAGAAAATAATCAGACAAGAGTATTTCCACAGCACACCAAACCGCACAGAAAAGTTAACCAGCAACAGAATAACAATGCATAAGTACTGAGATCGCATAAAGGTATCATTGAAATGGGAGAACAGGCTCCACCATCTTAAAAAGGGCATCCTACAACATGTGACTCAAGCAGTAATCCAAAGGCTAGCGGAAACTAACTCCTGCAAGTCCGATTACTAACAAGAGGAGAGCTGGTCGATACCTGAGCCTGTCTGTGCAACTCAAAGGCTGCATCGTGTGTAGTGTCCGACTCTGCTCTGTGAAAAGCATCAGACATAGTTCATACACCTGGCAAGTTTTTAGCTAGATACCGTGTGATAGGAGCTTTATTTGTTGTGTCTTTATCCCTGTTTGTTTTTCCTAACTCATATTGTCTTATTGTAGTAGCGAGACTAGCCCTCACTAGACATGGTGAGTTTAGAGTTAGGTAGGGCCTAGGCACGTGATTGGTGAAGTGGGAAGGACCCGTGTAGGGATGTTAGAGAGTGCAGGCATCAGCCTCAGGTGAATGTTAGGAGGTGACCCTGCTCCCTTTTGCCTAGCACCAGGGCTCACCATTGTATCGTGTTCATGGTATACCCTGTCTGTTGCGATAGTCATTGGGAGTTCCCTTATGCCTGGTGGAATCTCGAAAGTCATTGCATGACACAAGCATAGCTGAATCCTGACAGTGAGTATATTGCACTCTGTTAGAATTGGCGTGCTACAGTGTTTAATTTTAAAATTAAAGGGATTGTCCAAGTTTGTGATGAAAATTTGCAGTCATCCGGTGGCAAGTGTAGCCGGTCATGTGAGCTCCAATCTGCATTTTGTACACTTCCAGGCACATTCCGACTAGACATGTCCATCCTCACTCAATTCATGCTATTGTGCGAGACCAGGCATGTCTAGCTGGGAGGTAACTGCATGTATGTATGCGGTGACCCACAGGGAAGGCACCAGATGTTGCAGAGGGGCCAGCTGGGATATGTAGTTCCACTGGTATCAGATGGTACTGTTACGGTAGCTGAAGTGGGTTGCTGGACCCCCAAACGCTTCCCTCGTGTTTACAATTGTCAATAGCAAGTGGTGACACTTACGAAGATGGTATAGGACCCCCCAGGGGCGCTCCTATGGAGGTGGTGTCTAAGTGCAGGTTTTGGAGCGCCCATAATGTTTGTGCAGTTACAAGCAGCCAGACAGAAGGGTGAACTGCATTAACACTTTACTGAAGCAAACAGGGTACTGTCTCTCTCTTTTAAAGGCAAAGAGTCAGCAGCCCACTGCATAGGGTACACTTAGTATTTTGCCTATGAAAGTAGGTGTCTTCTCCTCATGAAACAGGCAAGCTTAGGCCTCTCAGGGTGGCTGGACACAGTTCTCCTCCCAGGGCTCCTGGAGAACAGTTATCTTCACTTGCTGTAGGAGGTAATATAATGGACAATCCAGGTAATGCTTTGCTGATGTAGGGACCTTCATGGGTTGGCTCCCTGTGGTGACACAATAGTGGTATCAAGCTACTCACGGTTTTAGCGCTACCATTCCCTATTGCAGGGGGTAGGGCAGACAGTTTGTGACTAGAAGTCACGTCACAATGGTTCTGGCTGGAAGCACATAGAAAACCAGTATGCAACAGGGCCCATGTTCAGCTTTATCTCTTCTGGCTGTAGGAAGCTTCACTCCTTTGTGGAGGTGATTATATGAAGAAAGATGTCCCCTCAGCATGGACTGAGAAAGAGATTGTAGGAGCTTCTTCTCTGTTCCCTCACTAGACCTGTATGAACCAGTTTTCTGGCGTGTCAGCATTGAGGCGGGAAGCTCCTCCCAGCCGTTGCCATGGCAGCTTGTTGTGAGGAGAATATATACCTGACTTTCATATGCAAACATTGACCATTAGATGGCAGCAAAGTACATTTAACAATCCTCAGTGGAGGAACATAACAGTGCAAATCACACTGTTGACTCACAGTAATTCTGGCACACTGGAACAGATCTACTGTCCACGACAACTGTGTAACTCAGCAGCAGTGCAATGGGTACTGGGATACCACATGTAAGTTCCATACTACCGGCACCAGAGAATCCTTGCAGTATGTGCACTTCTGAGAATTCAGACGTCTGCAGTCACATAGAGTGACTGCAGACTTTGATAAAAAAAATGTAGACAACCCTTTAATGCTCTTAACATAAATACATTTAAATATAGTATCCCTTAACTGGGCACAACACTTTATTAACACAGGCAAGTATAACAAAATCCTACAAGTTATGGATTGTTACATGTGTACTGGATCATAACTAATAACAGCACGGAATACATCAAAAACACAGAATCACAACCCTGATCAGTACAGAAATACATCACCAGGACCACCCTCAGTTAATATTACATATATTGTAATGTCAGGTCAGACCCATGTACATTTATACTGTATGTACTGACAACTCCCAGTAAGTTATTAACAATGGTGAGGAGATTTTGGGAGTGGTTATTAGTCAATATCAGACATGACATCTGTCGCGGGTGTCGCGGGCGGAGGGGATGCGCTCGCCACGCTCGGGTCCAGGGCTTCTGCTGCTGCTGCTCGGTGGCTCGAGCGGTGGACCGGACCCGGGGACTCGAGCAGCGCTCCTCACCCGTGAGTGAAAAGGGGGTGGATTGGTTAGGGAGATTGTTCGTGACGCCACCCACGGGTCGTGGTGATAATGGCACCACCGCTGCTGGTAACGGGGATCCCAGGAGAGATGGTAGGGTGCAGCTGAGATGTTGTCCCCTCCATGGGCAGGGGTTGGTGATCCCGGGGCCCGATGGTTTAATGGGGAGGCTGGATGGCTGGGGTGCAGGGTTGCAGGGACAGCGGGGCGCGGTGCCCGACGGCACTGGTGTACTCACTCAGACAATCACTGACAGAGTCTCTGGTAAACCAAAACGGCCGGATGGACGGGTCCCGCAGCCGGCTGCAGTATTGTTCTGCTCTCCCCGGACGGCTGATGGTGGCTGTCTTTCCCTGCACCTTTTAGAATGTTCTGACTCCTGTGGTTGCCCACTGGTAGTCCGCTCCCCGGCGTATAGGTGCCGTAGGAGCCCATTTTCCCGCAGGCGCTGGCCCTTGGATCTCTAGCCTGTGGCGGTGGCTGTATATCCTCTCTGGATGGACGGTTGCCTTCAATCGGGACTTGGCAGTTGGGAAACCCCTGGGGTTCCTGTCACATTCGAATTTGACTATTGACAGCGGCTCCAAGCCTGGTCGGGGTCCGATGGCCCTGCCTGTGTGCTTAGCTTCACTCCGTTCCCCGGTCCGGTACCGGCGGGCCGACGCCCAACCCCGGTCGTTACTGCTCTGCGGAGTTCCACTAACTCCTGCAGATGGCCACCACCGTCTGCCAACCTTGCTGTTAGTGTCTGGACTCCAACCCAGACACTCAAGTGTTCACTCCTCTCTCTTTCACCTCCTGGACTGAACTACTCCAAACTCTAACTGACACTTTTCCCGCCACCAGGCCTGTGAACTTCTCGGTGGGTGGGGCCAACAGACCCTGGAGGGAGGCAACAAGGGTTTTGTGTTTGGCTGCTATAACTGCCTAGGGTGGGGGTGTGTGTGTTGGTATGTCTGTGACTACTTGGCTAGTTCAGGGCGTCACAAGGGCGGAGGGGTTGGGAACGCTGCTTGCCTGGGAATCGCTGGCGCTCGGGTCCGGTGCTTTCTGCTCCTCGGTGGCTCGAGCATGGGGCCGGACCCGGGGCTCGAGCAGCATCTCCTCGCCCACAAGTGAAAAGGGGAGGTTTGTGGTGGGTAGTCGGTCGTGACGCCACCCATGGGTTGTGGTGATGGTGGGCACCACTGCTGCTGGTGATGGGGTTTCCCTGGAGCGATGGTGGAGAGCAGCTGAGGTGTTGGCCCCTCCGTGGGTAGGGGCTGTTGGTCCCGGGGCCCCGGTTGGGGAGTAGGGAGGTATAGGTGCAGGTCCAGGGGCCGGATGCGGGGAGGTAGCGTGGGCACGGGTGCAACGTTGCGATGCAGCGAGGTGTCGGAAGGCACTGTTGTACTCACTCAGACACAGAAGGACAGAGTTTCTGGTAAACCAAACAGCTGGATGGACGGGGCCCACAGCTGGCTGCGGTGTTCTCACTCTCCCCGGCTGGGTTGATGGTGGCTGTCGTTTCCTGCACCTATGTATGTGTTTTTGACTCCTATGGCTTCCCACGGGTAGTCCGCTCCCCGGCGTGTACGTGTCGGGAGAGCCCGTTTTGCCCGCAGGCGCTGGCCCTTGGATCTCTGGCCCTTGGATCTCTGGCCCTTGGCGGTGGCTCTTATGCGGATGGATTGGGCTGTTGCCTTCTGACAGGACTTGGTTGGGAATGAACCTCTGAGGTCCAGACCGCAATCAGAGAATTTGACCTTTTCGACGGCTCCTAGCCTAGTCGGGGTCTGAGTACCCTGCTTGGCTTCAATCTGCTCCCCGGTTCGGTACCAGCGGGCCACCGCCCGACCCCGGTCCTACGGTTCCACTGATCTCCACCAACTCCTGCAGACGGCCACCACCGTCTGCCGACCTTGCTGATCGTGCTTGGGCTCCGACCCAGACACACATAGTTCTTTACTCCTCTCACTTCCACTGTCTACTACAATCTGCTGTCTTTTCCCGCCTCCAGGCCTGTGAGGACATCAGACCCTGGAGGGTGGCAACAAGGATTTTGTTTGACTGGTGTCACCTAACCAGGGGAGGGTGTGTGTGTGTGTGTGTTGTTATACTATGACCCCTGGGGGTCCAGGGCGTCACACATCCAGCTTAGACAACAATCAATTCCCACTATGAGGGGTAGCAAAATACAGCCTCTGGGGAGACACCTCGGACCGCCACATCAGGCAGCCCAACGGTGCCTCCCTGCTAACTGCGCTCAGGGCAAATGCCCCAGCTGCTCCCCCCCTGGATACGCCACTGTTTAGGCTTCCTCCAATATGTTTAGCAAATATTTTTTTGAATTGTGAAATAGGAGACAGGTTGCTGCCAGAAACGCATGACAGCAGTTTCTCCTCAAAGAAAACAAAGGATTGTCTGAGTATAATTCTGGTGATATGCAAATATTACTTGTACTAAGACATTTTGAGTAACGAAAAATAGTTGATGATGAAGATCATAAACACTCTCTTTTTCAAATCTCTTTTTCAATAACTTGAAAAATAAACAAGCATCCTTTAAAGCTACCTTTGAAGTTAGTTAAAGAGTAACCATTGATTTACTTTATATTTAATAAATCAATAGTAGAGATGAGAAAAACTGAGATTCAGTTTTCGGACCGAACACCAAATTTACAAATTAAGGCTCGGATTCAGGGTTCAAATGCTTTACGTGCGAACAAAACAAAGCTGTGCTTAGGTATACTTGGTGCTCAGCCCTGTGCGAGCCGCTTGCAGTGTTTGAATGGCGCACACTGGGGGTAACAACAACGTGATCACATGTAGTGTGCAACAACAAAAAAGTTTGAAAAAGAATGCCCACTCTCCCCCGCAAGTATTCTGCTTATTGCTGATTGTATGTAGGTGAAAACTCAAACTGCCAATCAGTGACTTAATCCAGGGTTCGTGTCAAGCTCGAGCCTGTGGAGCTAGGCTCATTTTATGCCGGCGAACCGAACCTCTAAAGGTTCACTCATCTCTAATCAGTAGTACCCTAAAAATAAGCAACTCCATAATATATAATAACAGAGATAAACTACTTGCTCCTACTGAATTAATCTTTCACTCTTATTTTATTGGTGAAATGTGTATTCAGTGAAGACAAATTTTTCCATTACTGAGCTGGGAGATGTCACTTGGTGCTTTTAAAACTCTATGGAGGAAGAGGAGCTGGAGGCAAACACATCAAACACCTACATTTTACTGGAATTACAGCCAAGGTTCTCCCGAGAATGTTAGGAACATCACCGACGTCTCCTATTTGAGTTATGGCAAAGTTTGTGTTTATTGAAATCAGTTTTGCCTGTCAGTTGAGAATTTTGATAAGGAGTGATCAGATCCATAAAGGGTGCTTTACACGAGATGATCTATCGTGCGATAGATCGTCGGGGTCACGTTTTTTGTGACGCACATCCGGTGTCGCTTGCGACATTGGCCTGTGTGACACCTCCTAGTGACGCAGTATCGCTCACAAATCGTAAGTCATGTACTTGTTGCTAGGTTTCATAAAATCGTTTATGAAACATTGTTCCCGTGGTGGCAGCACACGTCGCTCCGTGTGACACCACGGGAACAATGAACATCACTTACCTGCGTCCCGCAGCTGCCGCCGGCTATGTGGAAGGAAGGAGGTGGGCAAGATGTTTACATCCCGCTCATCTCCGCCCCTCCGCTTCTATTGGCCGGCCGCCGCGTGGCGTCGCTGTGACATCGAACATCCCTCCCACTTCAGGAAGTGGATGTTCGCCGCCAACAGCAACGTCGCCCGGGAGTTAAGTACGTGTGACTGGGGTTAACGAGTTTGTGCACCACGGGCAATTGCCCGTGACGCACAAATGACAGGGGCGGGTACAATCGATCGTGAAATCGCACGATCGGTCGTCCTGTGTAAAGCAGGCTTAAGAGAAATAAGCAGATTTGTCTGCTAAAACATATTACAAATTTTTTTATCATGGTAGATATACATTTATATAACAAAAAATGTTAAAATGGCTGTTACTTTTTAATTATTAGCTACATTGTATCTGTCTGAAAATTCACACTTTACAATAAAATTGAGCAAATGTATAAAGCTGATATATTGGTAAATGAATAATCACCTAATGACCTTTGTAGTGAAGTTATCTGTAGATCCTAACATTGTCTAAATGCACTTAATAAATAACACATTTTAAGAGTGAAGGTGATGGATTGGAAAATGTTTAGAACTTCCATGAATAATTGATAAACCCCATAGTGCAAATAAGTGTCTAATAAATAATTAATTTTAATCTCATTATAGATGTTTCATAATGGGATAATTTAATTAAATGAAAGTCTATGGGTTAGAAGTGGCTGAAAGATACTATTGTTACTATATTTGGCTAATGGCTTGAACATATCCTCCTGAAGAAGGTTAATACACGAGGGTTTATGCATTATTTAACAAATCCCTGGGAGATGAAAGAGCTAACAGATCAGTGGGAACTTGTGCTATACTGGTGCTTACTATGCACATTTTAACAAATATATTAAAATAGTAGAGAACTAAAATGTCAGTCATTCCATGGCCAATATAATATGTTAAAATCTTAAAATATCGAAACTCTATTAATAAATATATCAGTTGTAGCCTACTATTCTTTAATGCAATAGCCACAAAGCTGACTTTTACAGCCAATGTAGAACGCATATGTGATCCTATAGCCCTGTCATATGGGACCCATTAATGGCATTTTGGAACAGATTATTTGGCATATACAGAAGCTCTTAGTCATGACTGGGCATTGTAAACATCTGGAATTAGTATTTATCTCACAGGTGGTCAGTATTTCCATTGTCATAGAGGACAAAATAAAAATAAAAAAAAATATTGTAATTGAAAAAAAAAATTACGCCAGGATTTTATTCATCAGTGCATTCTGGCAGCCATATGGAATTCATCAGTTTTATGTGGACTCCAAGGAGATACATTTCTAAGGATGCAACTAATAAATTCACATAGTGAAATCCTGTTCAGGATGACTGGATTTGAATGAATTGATAGACTGCAATATTATATAACTGGTCCAACTCCCATTAGTCTTATCGGAATTGTCTGCCATTATATATACACAACCCCCATCCCCAAAATGTGTTTTGCATGTTTTTATACTGAATAAGTCTTTCATTTGGCCTGAGAAACTCAACTATATATGAAGTGTGTTTGCAACAGAGGACTTTTTATCTACTACAGTAGCTCCAATCTCGCGGTCCACCACTTGGGCCTGGTTATTCCCTTTTCCAGCATCTCTTCTGCCAAAGAATTTTGTGACCATAGTTGTTACTATTTAGAAAAGGGGTGGAAAGGCTGGATATCAATTGTTTTGGTGTAAATTGTGAGATCTTATGTTATTTATCATCAGTCTTAGGCTGGATTCACACGATGGTATGGCATGCAATGCGAGTGCATCGGATGTGATATGCTAATGACCCTCATGTCATGCAATTCTAATGCGATCCTGCCATCGGATCATATCTGCGGAGGAGAGGGAAGGATAAATCTCTCCATCTCCTCCATTGTCAGCTGATGCGATTATCGCACTGCACTTGGATAACATCCGAGTGCAGTCCGATGTTTCACTCGTACCCATAGACGTGTATGTATGAAAATGCAAAAAATTTTTTCGCTCACCGGTCTCGAAGATTGTTGCCCGAAGTCCTGGACATGCTCACCAGTTTGATATGTACAAAAACAACGATCCTCCAGCACCAACCTCCTAAAAGCTTGTATTTATTATCAAAAACATAATAAAATCCCATCCAAAGTCCTTCAAACAAGTCAGTCTGAAACATGTCTGCTGACCAGATGCCCAACGGGGCTTTTTCTGCGCACTGAATGCTGGGATTTTATTATGTTTTTGATAATAAATACAAGCTTTTAGGAGGTTGTTGCTGGAGGATCGTGTGAGTGAATCCTTATAATAGGAGTGTGATTCTTCCCTCTCTGATGACAGTTGGATAGCTACTTACTCAGCCCTGGTTAACAAATTGAAGATTAACAAAAAAAAATGATGCTCCACGGCCATTTTTCTTCTTCCCTCTTAGCCACAACCTCATCATTTATTCCTAAAAGATAAAAAGGCAACCAAACCTGCCTAGCTAGAGACAAATGGACTGCTAGATCACTGACGTAACAGACTACAGCAACCAATGTAAGTTAGAGAAATGAGGAGGGGAGGAGGAGCAGCAATGCAAAAGAGAGAGAAACAGTACACAGAGACTTTTGCTTTTACTGTCTAGTAAGTATTTTTCTTACCTTATTACTGGATACACAGATGCAGTGCTCAGTACTGCCCAATATTGTACTACATGTTGCTACTAATTCTGAAAATGAGACATGAAAGCAGGAATGCCTTATACAGTTTATCTGTGTTACTAGAAAATAAAAAAAAAAAATAAGTCACTCCATAGTACAGAAGACCCTTAAAAAAAATAAAAGGCAATAATGGTGATTGAACAAAGAGTAGTAGTGGGTAAAAGACTAACCTTGAAAAAAATGTACTAATGGCAGGCACAACTGTGCTCATTCACTTTTATTTCACAGATAAACATGAAGCCAGAGGGTTAATTTCACATCCTAATGACCACAAGGTTGTAAAAAGTAATGACCCATGATAACGCTGTGTCCCGGCTCACTCTCGTGCGCCCCGACACACGTTTCACACATGCTTCTTTGGAGGGGCACACGGGATTGAGCTGGGACAAAGTGTTATGATAAGTAATTACTTATTACAATCTTGTCTCATTGTTAGGATGTGAAATCAACCCTCTGGATTCTCACTTTACTGAGTTTTCCCAGTCTGGTTGTTTCCTGAGCTATTTGTTGTGGTCAGTATAGGCATGCATATTTCTTTGCTCCTAATTGACTACTTTATATGAATATGTTTCTTTATATCTTTACCCAGGACACTGTTCCTTGATTATATTATACCTGTGTACTCGGCAACTTCATGCTATTGGTCCTTACCTTGTACCCTGTATGATTTGAGTAATCTTTTGATATGGCTATTGTTACATTTTAATAATGCTTTTGTAGTTATCAATATAGATTTATATTTTCTCTTTTTTTTGCCATTTTTTGTGCCATTTTTTTGCCTGTATCATGTAAGGTGGGTGTACTGCTTTTTACATAGTTACATAGTTACTTAGGTTGAAAAAAGATCTAGGTTCATCTAGTTCACCCTTCCTCCACCAGTTCTACATTTTGTCCCTAAGTCATTTATAACCAACAATGTTGAGTGTACTGAGGAAATCATCCAGCAGCCCTTTTTTAAAAGCTGTTATAGTATCAGCCATTACTACCTCTTGTGGTAGGGCATTCCACAGTCTGACTGCTCTAACTGTAAAGAACCTTTTCCTTTTTAGCTGCTTGAATTGCTTTTTTTCCACTCGCAGTGTATGCCCCCTGGTCCATAGTATTGTCTTTGGAACAAAAAAGTCATGTGCCAGTCCTTTATATTGACCACACATGTATTTATACAAATAAATGAGATCTCCTCTGAGATTACTTTTTTCTAAGCTAAACATATCTAATTTTTTCAGCCACTCATCATATGGGAATCCTTCCATTCCTTGCAATAATCTAGTTGCCCGCCTTTGAACTGGCTCTACCTTCTAAATGTCCTTTTTAAAATGTGGAGCCTAAAACTGAATCCCATATTCTATATGTGGCCTTACAAGTGATTTCTAGAGGGGTAACAATATGTTGGGATCACGGGATCTAATCTCTCTTTTTGTACACCCTAAAATCTTGTTTGCTTTAGCAGCTGCTGCCTGAGATTGAATACTGCTGCTCAGCCTATTTGTAATGAGCATACCCAAGTCCTTCTCCTGTTCTGTAGTCCGGAGTTTGCTTCCATTTACTGTATTTGCAGTTATAGGATTACTCCGTCCTAAGTGTATTACTTTACATTTATCAACATTAAATCTCATTTGTCAAGATTCTGCCCTTTCTGACATCTTATCTAGATCCTTTTGTAATATTGTACTATCAAGGTCAGTTTTTAATATCCTACATAGTTTGGTGTCAACAGCAAAGACTGACACTTTACTATCTATCCCATCCACAAGGTCATTAATAAAAAGATTAAAAAGATTTGGTCCTAGCACAGATCCCTGTGGCACCCCACTGCTGACTATAGCCCATTTAGAGAATGTACCATTTATGACTACTCTTTGTTTCCTATCTTTTAGCCAATTCCTTACTCAGTTGCATATAGTTTCCCCTAGTCCTTCCTTCTGGAGCTTTAGTATAAGGCTATTAAGTGGTACAGTATCAAATGCCTTTGCAAGGTCCAAATAAATCACATCAGATGCATTACCAATATCCAGATTTGCACTTACCCCCTCATAAAACCCCAACAGTTTGGTTAGTCACGACTTATCTTTCATGAATCCATGCCGTCTGTCAGTTATTATATTATTTTCTCCAATATATTTTTGCATGTCATACTTTAAAATGCCCTCAAAAACTTTGCATACTACTGATGTCAGGCTTACTGGACAGTAGTTGCCTGGATCCCCCTTCTTACCTTCCTTAAATATCGGAACCACATCAGCAATCCTCCAATCCTGAGGCACCAACCCTGTTACAAGTGAGTCTAAGAAGATGTCGATTACTGAGCTCAGTTCCCTCAATATTCGTGGATGAATGCCATCTGGCCCTGGGGATTTGTCAATGTTTAATTTACTCAGATGTAGGCGTACTTCTTCTTGTGTTAAATTAATTATATCAGGTGGTGAACTTTGATTTTTCACTTGTTGAATGATCCCTGGAACAGTCAGTTCCTTGGTGAACACGGATGAGAAGTGCCTGTTTAATATCTCAGTCTTTTGTTTGTCCTCTATAACTAACTTTTTATTGTATTTTAAGGGGCCGATAATATCCTTTGTTTTCCTTTTGGTATTAATGTATTTATAAAAGATTTTGGGATTTATTTTAATGTCCTTGGCGATTTTTGTTTCAATAGCTAATTTTGCTTGCTTGATTTCTTTTTTACATTTTCTATTATTATCTTTATACTTCTGAAATGCTATTTCTGTATTCTCAGCCTTCAAGATTTTAAACGCCCTTTGTTTTTGTTTGATTATACCTTGTACAGTCTTAATTATGCTTTCTTCACATCTCTACAATATTTATGGAACGTTAAATACAAAATTTTTAAATTCCTGGCGAATTCAGCTTGCTTTGATCCATCACTCATCTCTAGTCTTTCCTCGTGTACACACACGACTTCTGATTTTGAAGTCATCTAAAATACCAGGTATGCTGTAACAAAAATATAGACCGTATTTAGGACCATAGGAAAAAATCCCCAAGAAAGAACTCCTTGATGTGTTAGAAAATCTCTTGTTCATTCCACTTTAAGGGAAAACTGTCATGTGTAAAAATGATATACACCTGCAGGTATGGAGTTAAGTGTGTGAAACCTGCCCGGCACACATTGAACTCCACTGCCAGGAGGAAATGAACATTAATCCTCCCAGCAGCCTTATAATAATATAATATAATAATCAGTAAGATGTCAAAACAGCTGCGGGACATTATGGGGCTTGACGAGCGACCATCCAAAAAGACATCATCCTCTCCAATGCTTCACTAGTATGGAATATGGTGTTGGGCAAAGTTTTTTGGGTTTTTTTGCAGAACAATAAATTGAATCTCAAAGTTTTTGAATTTGCAACAAACTGCTAATTTTAAGCACCAAGAAAAATCACGCTCAATCTTATGCATATCGATTTTCTCATCTCTACTAGTAAGTTAACTGTTCACCAAATCTTAATCATCAGATGTCTACACATTCTTATATATGATGAACAATTGTTTCCCTGCTTGTGTCCCATTACTAATAGGGAGCTACATATTAAAGTACCGTACTATTTCAAAATTGAAAGATATATAGACAAGGAGCTATTTATAATATTGCCCCTTAAGGTTTGAGTAACATAAACTATCATGTTAAATATAACACTTATTTTAGATATTTTGGTAAATATTACGCTATCATCATCTTGGCTTTCAGAATATGCTTTCTCAGCTATAAAGGTAAAATTTCATGCCCAGCGAGGTATATGTTCAAAGAGGCAGGTAAAACAAGTTAACGTTTATAGGAAGACAGACCTTTTGTTTGAATTGTTGCTTTCGGGATATTTTGGAACATTCTAAAAACACTTTAAAAACCAGAAGTCGAAGTGACACTTACATAACTCGAGATGGTTTCAATGTGTTTCTGTAAGTTGTATCATAACTTTATGAATAGTGAATAGAAATACTTTTGCTGTAGGGCTATGGAGTAACTGACTGCCAATACAAATAAATGTTTTTTTTAGAACTTCAACTAACATTTTGATTTACATTTTTATTTTTACTTGCTAAGTTTGGAAAATCATATGCATTTTATGTTATTCTCTGAAATGCTACATTGACCTCTTCTTGCATTGATGTTAAGATTGGAGTAATTGCGCTCTTAGAATAATTTGTGATGATATTGCTAATAAAATAAACATTCATTTTAAAGAAGCATTTGTTGATATATAGTTAAAATGTACACCCGAGCATGATGTCTTGTCAGTGAAATTTCCATTCAAAATTACTTTTCATGCACACTACTATCGAATTTGCCAACATGTCATCTTTATCTAATGAAGAAGAAAAAATCCAGCTTCCGGAATATAATAAAATCTTGTGCAAACTTTATTTTGAAAGTCGTTAAGAAATTTTCATTATAATGGACAGGGTCGGGAGCCCATGTGCGGTAACGCGTTTCGAACGCTACCTGCGTTCTTTGTCAAGCCTGAGTAAGAGAATGTTACCCATAGGCTTTTAAATTCACTCCCTCCAATGGGAGGAGTGAATTTATTGAAGAAACTCATGTGCTATCACAGGGTAGATAATACAAAAAACACATAATACAAATAATTATAACAATTAACCCCTTCAGCCCCAGCCTGTTTTCACCTTAAAGACCAGGCCATTTTTTACATTTCTGACCAGTGTCACTTTGACAGGTTATAACTCTGGAACGCTTCAACGGATCCTGGCGATTCTGAGATTGTTTTTTCGTGACATATTGTACTTCATGTCAGTGGTAAATTTAGGCCGATATTTTTTGCGTGTGAAAATTTTGGAAATTTGGCGAAAATTTTGAAAATTTCGCAATTTTCAAAATTTGAAATTTTCTGCCCATAAATCTGTGAGATATGTTACACAAAATAGTTACTATATAACATTTCCCACTTGTCTACTTTATACCATCGCAATTTTCGAAACAATTTTTTTTTCCGTTAGGAAGTTAGAAGGGTTCAAAGTTCATCAGCAATTTTTTATTTTTCCAACAAAATTTAGAAAAAAAATTTTTTAGGTACCACATCACATTTGGAGTGACTTTGAGAGGCCTAGGTGACAGAAAATACCCAAAAATGACCCCATTCTAAAATCTTCACCCCTCACACTGCTCAAAACTACATCCAAGAAGTGTATTAACCCTTTAGGAGCTTTACAGCAACCAAAGCAATGTGGAAGGAAAAAATGAAAATTTTACTTTTTTACACAAAAATGTTACTTTAGCCATAAAATTTAGCATTTTCACAAGGGTATCAGGAAAAATGCACCATAAAATTAATTGTCCAATTTCTTCTGAGTACACCGATATCTCATATGTGGGGGAAATCAATTGTTTGGGTGCACGGCAAGGGTCGGAAAAGAAGGAGCATCATTTGAATTTTTGAAAGCAAAATTGTCTGGAATAATTAGCAGATGCGATGTTGCGTTTGGAGACCCCCTGAGGTGCCTAAACAATGGAGCTCCCCCACAAGTGACCCCATTTTGGAAACTAGACCCCTTGTGGAATTTATCTAGATGTTTATTGAGCACTTTGAACCTCTGGGGGCTTCACAAAAGTTAATAACTTTGAGCCATGAAAATAATAAAAAAATAAATTACCACGAAATTGTTACTTCAACCAGGTAGCTTTTTTTCACAAGGGTATCTGGAAAAATTGCAACATAAAATGTATTGTGCATTTTCTCCTGAGTACACAGATACCTCATATGTTGTGGAAATCAAATGTTTGGGCAAGGCAAGGCAAGGCAAGGAGCGACATTTGACTTTTTTAACGCAAAATTGTCTGGAATCGTTAGTGGATGCAATGTTGTGTTTGGTGACCCCCTGAGGTGCCTAAACAATGGAGCTCCCCCACTAGTGACCCCATTTTTGAAACTAGACCCCTCATTGAATTTATCTAGATGTTTACTGAACACTTTGAACCCTTAGAGGCTTCACAAAAGTTTAGAATGTTCAGTCGTTAAAATATATATATTTTTTTTTACCATGAAATTGTTATTTCAACCAGGTAGCTTTTTTTCCACAAGGGTATCAGGAAAAGTAAACTGATACCTCATATGTGGCAGAAAACCACTGTTTGGGCGCATGGCAGAGCTCCAGAGGGAAGGAGCGTCATTTGACTTTTTAAATGGAAAATTAGCTGGAATCGTTAGCCGCACCATGTTGCGTTTGGAGATCCCCCTGATGTGCCCAAACAGTGGAGCTCCCCCACATGTGGCCCCATGTTGGAAACTAGACCCCCCCATACAAAGAAATATTAGTTTGTCAAAATAAAAAATACAGACGTCAGTAAAAAAAATATATATATATATATATACATCTATCTATATATATATATATATATATATATATCGATATATATATATATATATATATATATATGAGCGCCTGTAACTGACACTAAGGCAAGTGCCACACGTGAGAGAGATGCACAAATCTCCCATTGCATCACCTGGCGCAGCCGCACACTCCTGTCTGGAAGAGAGCGACCGTGCCGGATGATGCCGTGTGAGACTTGTGCATCGCTCTCATGTATGGCACTGGCTGACCCTTACAATATTCAGTAAAAAATACTGTAGTTGACGATTACTACAGTATAATTTTACTGGCCCTAAACTAAGTTTATTTGTATTTCTTTCTTAGTTTACAGAAAAAAAATCAGGATGAACGCACGGATGTGCTGCAAAAAGGGGGGGACTAGGTGGGATGGAAAAAAAGATGAATGGAGGATGGAAGACGGCGCGGCGGAAGATGGGAGAGGGCGCGGCGGTGGATGGGAGAGAGGGCGGTGGAGGATGGGAGAGAGGGCGGCGGAGGATGGGAGAGGGTGCGGCAGATGGAGCAATGGAGGAGGATGGGTGAGGGCACAACGGATGCAAGAGCGGCGGAGGAAATGGGGGCGAGGGGAAGGGTGGTAAGGGAGTGGGAGGTGAGATTGGGGATAGCTACCTTACAGAATGGATCTAGGCAGCAGGATTGCAGCAGATCCGGGAGGGGGAGAGGGGGCAGAGGATTAAGGGGATGGGAGAGAGCAGGCAGCAGATCATGGAGGGGGCAGAGGCTGATGGGGGAGTGAGGTGGCAGATGCAGGGGCGCAGCGGCAGATGCAGGGGCGCAGCGGCAGATGGCGAGAGTGCGGCGGCTGATGGGGAGAGTGCTGCGGCTGATGGGGAGAGTGCAGCGGCTGATGGGGAGAGTGCAGCGGCTGATGGGGAGAGTGCTGCGGCTGATGGGGAGAGTGCAGTGGCTGATGGGGAGAGTGCAGTGGCTGATGGGGGAGTGGAGCGGCAGATGCAGGGGCGGTGCAGCGGCGGATACAAGGAGGCAGCAGAAAGAAAGCAGCAGCGTCAGATGCAGGGGGGGCGCAGCGTGAGGAGAGCAGTGGTGTCAGATGCCCCCCTGCATCTGACGCCGTTGCTCTCCTCCCGCTGTGCCACCCCCTGCATCTGACGCCGCTGCTCTCTTTCTGCTGAGTAGCAGCGTAACATGCAGGGGCGCAGTGGGAAAGTACCGGCATCACATGCAGGGGCGCAGCGGGAGAGTAGCGGCATCAGATGCAGGGGCGCAGCAGGAGAGCAGCCGTGAAGCAGATGGAGGAGGGCAGTGGTGAATCGGGCGCTGTGACTCACAGATGGGCACCCGCAGGGATCGCTCTCCTCAGATTCCACGGAGGGAGAAGCTAAGGAGAGCGATCTCCTACAGCGAGCTCACCCGGTCCCAGATGCACGGTGCTTGGAGATATCGGTCACAAGGCCGATCTCTCCAATCAGAGCTGGGGGCTGGTGTAGTAAAGCTCACCGAGCTCCAGCCAATGGCCAGTGCTGCAGCTGCACTGACATAGCTGGAATTCAATTCTTCAGCCATTTTCAATGGCTGAAACATTACACTGGCTGTGTTTGGCTGAGCGGCGTTCGTCAGCCAATCACAGCCTCCGTAGGTCCGGGAAGGAGACACCACCCCTCCTGAGGTCAGGTACAAGTCCTCTCCTTCCCGAATCTACAGTTTTTGAAAACCGATCGTGGTGCCTGGGGCTCCGGGGCCGCGATTTCGCCATGACGGATGTATCCGTCATGGGTCTTTAAGTACCAGGGCACCATGACGGCTAGATCCATCAAAGGTCATGAAGGGGTTAAACAATGAAAAAAATATATATATATACAAAAGTAGAAAAATCATATAAACACAAACATACCATAATTGTATGTATTAAAAGGAAAAGTATAAAAGCCTCTTATGATGGAATATACATGCAAACATTATCTACCAAGATTTAATAATGAAACATGACATCTCATCTTAGATTAAGACCATTAGGTATTCTAGTTCCTAAATGAAGCTCAAATTATTTTTCTGCTCAGGCAAACTCAGGTTGCACCAATATTCACGACATAAACTGTAATTGCTAGACACACTAGATGAGTGAAAGCTAGCTGCATGCCTGTCAGTCTGGGAGCCTTACTGCTACAGGCAATACACAAGGACACCAAAAGATGAGTACTCATCTTCCTTTCCAAAAATTAAGGGCAGGCACCAGGAAAGTGGCAGCAATTGCCCAGACTACAAATAGTATAATGGCACACCAGTCAGGCCTGGGCCATACATAGGACAGGGTCTAGGCCAGCATTTACAACTTTCAAGCTAGGTTGAAATTAAGAGGGAAATGAGTGACAGGGGAAAGCCTGGTGCCCTGAGACCCCTGCCACTACAGACAACACATAATGTGGAGACCCGACTTAGAGTCTCCACATTTATAAAAATTAGGGGCACACACCAGGAAAAGTGGCATAAATTGCCCCAAAGTACAATTTATATTATAGTACAGCATGGATGCATGAGACAGGGCCTGGAACAAGGCCTGGCCCAGCATTTTTAGCTTAAACATTAATAATAATAATAATAATAATCTTTATTTCTATAGCACCAACATATTCCGCAGCGCTTTACAAACATTGATCAGTAACAGATAGATGAGTGACAGGTGTAGACCTAATGCTCTCAGACTCCTGCCACTACAGACAAAACACAACTTGGACACCCAACTTGGAGTCGACCGTTTCCAAAAATTATAGGCAGAACAAGGTCTCAGCCAGTGTTTACAGCTTTAAAATTTATTTAAAATTAAGAGATGTATAAGTGAAAGGTGCAGGCTGGTGTTCTGCGATCCCCTGCCACTACAGGCAACACAAAACAAGGACACTAGAGTAAGAGTTTCAATTTCCCCAAAATTTGGCTTGTTGTGACTCAAGAAGAAGTAAGAAGAGGAGGAATAGGAGGAATTTTAGATACATTATACATAAAAAAGGCAAATTGTAAAAGTAATAGCGGTGGACACACTGATTTGCTGCGCCACCAAGGCACTTGTTATTAAAATCAGAAGGAGTAGCAACAGCAGCCACAGAAACCACAACAAAGATGTCACAAACTGCAATAATGCGGGATCAATGCAGCACACTAAAAACTACACCATTGACTAGTCTTCACAGTCTGTGACTGGAGTGGAAAAGTAATTGGAAATCTGTGACTTGTTAATTCAAGAAAGTTAAGTGGCCTACACTTTTAGGGGACAGCCGTATGTGCATATCCATCAGGACACTACCAGCAGTGCTGAAGACAAGTTTTGAGAGAACACTGGCTACAAGACATGACAAAACCTCTAAGGCATGACTGGCGAGCTCAAGCTACTCTTGAATTTTTGAAGACCAAAATTCAAAAGGGTTCAAACCCCCCTGGTGGTTCTTATATTGAGCTCTATATACTAATGCACATGCATATAGGCAGGATTGTACATTTGCACTCTTTAGTGCCTTTCATGTGGCACTACATGGTGTTTTAAAAAAATATTAAAAAATATGTCATTTGAAAAAAACAGTGCAGACAGCTGCGAGCTGGTATTAGGCTGGGAAGGTCCATGGTTATTTGGCCCTTCCCAGCCTAATATAGCTGCCCACAGCTGCCTCAGAATTGGCATGTCCATTAGTTGCAGCAATTCTGAGGCTTCACTCTGGTGCAGTGGCAATTGGAATAATATTTTGGGAGGTTGATGTCAGATGTGAGTTGGCAGCAGGCATCAAACCCAGAGAATAGTAATGGAGAAACATCTATCAGACACCCCCCATTACTAAGTCAGTAAGTGTACAGTTAAAAACTCACCCATACACACTGTAAAAAAAAATAATTGAATAATGACTCCCCTGTACACTTTCCCCATTTATCAAGTTATTAAAAGAAACAAACAAAAAAAATGAATATCTGAGGTAATTCATTATGCAGTAGTCCCACTACATCCACCAAATATGTACTCCAGTCTATGGAGCCTTGTTCAGAGAATGACATTCCATAGGCAACTTTAGGTCAGCATAAGATGTTAGTAACCCAGTGATGTCACTGCAAGTGAGAAATTCTGGGTCAGGTGCTGACCAGGAGTGACTCCTCCAGAGGTCACTCCTGGTCAGCAGCAGACCTGAAGTTTCTCACCGATTTACTGATTTCACAGGGTGTCAGAAACTCCAAAAGTTCCAGGTCAGGCACTGACCGAAAGTGACTGCAGAAGTCACTCCAGGTGAGCAACAGACCCGAAATTCCTCACACGTGGTGACTTCACTGAGTTACTGAGGTCACACTACATGAAAAACTCTAGGTCTGACGCTAACCGGGAGTGACCTATGGACGTCTCGCGATAACTGCTGTCCTGGAAGTTCCAGGTAAGGCGCTGACCGGGAGTGACTGCACAAGTCTTGGCTAGTGAGACTGGGCCATGCGGAAAACAAGTTGATGCTGGCAAATAGGCAAATAGACTGGAAAAAAATCAAAAACACTCACCACAAAAAAGCCACCAGCCAACTCAGGTCAAAAAAGGCAAATGCACTTGCAGGATGCAGCCGTCCCCCATGATGAAGGTATGGGTAACACAGGTGCAGAATACCGATGAGACAGCCAGTCTCAACTTACCAGGTTGGTCAACCTAGCCAGGTAGGTTCAGAGTGATTGTCTCATCGGTATTCTGCACATTTTCTGTTAGTACAATAAACCTCATTTCAATCCAGAAATATTACTCAGTCCATCAGTTATTAGATATATGAAACAGAAATTAATTATTAAAAGAAACAAACAAAAAAAATGAATATCTGAGGTAATTCATTATGCAGTAGTCCCACTACATCCACCAAATATGTACTCCAGTCTATGGAGCCTTGTTCAGAGAATGACATTCCATAGGCAACTTTAGGTCAGCATAAGATGTTAGTAACCCAGTGATGTCACTGCAAGTGAGAAATTCTGGGTCAGGTGCTGACCAGGAGTGACTCCTCCAGAGGTCACTCCTGGTCAGCAGCAGACCTGAAGTTTCTCACCGATTTACTGATTTCACAGGGTGTCAGAAACTCCAAAAGTTCCAGGTCAGGCACTGACCGAAAGTGACTGCAGAAGTCACTCCAGGTGAGCAACAGACCCGAAATTCCTCACACGTGGTGACTTCACTGAGTTACTGAGGTCACACTACATGAAAAACTCTAGGTCTGACGCTAACCGGGAGTGACCTATGGACGTCTCGCGATAACTGCTGTCCTGAAAGTTCCAGGTAAGGCGCTGACCGGGAGTGACTGCACAAGTCTTGGCTAGTGAGACTGGGCCATGCGGAAAACAAGTTGATGCTGGCAAATAGGCAAATAGACTGGAAAAAAAATCAAAAACACTCACCACAAAAAAGCCACCAGCCAACTCAGGTCAAAAAAGGCAAATGCACTTGCAGGATGCAGCCGTCCCCCATGATGAAGGTATGGGTAACACAGGTGCAGAATACCGATGAGACAGCCAGTCTCAACTTACCAGGTTGGTCAACCTAGCCAGGTAGGTTCAGAGTGATTGTCTCATCGGTATTCTGCACATTTTCTGTTAGTACAATAAACCTCATTTCAATCCAGAAATATTACTCAGTCCATCAGTTATTAGATATATGAAACAGAAATAGCTGTTGCAAAAACCCAATTTGTTATAAAGAAAAAAGGTTAACATTAATAGGGGTGCCCAAACTTTTTCATATGACTGTAGCACCAAAGAATCTGATATTTTCAGGTATTGGTATGAGTAGTAAGTATAAATAGCACCTCCCAAAATATGATTGGAAAAACCAAATGAGAAAGTTCACACACCTAAATAGAAGAAAGAAAGACAATAGATTTTTCATGGACAAATACAAAACAGGCTGTGGTCCAACCAAAAGGGAAATCAACAAATAATCAGAGATCACTGGTTTGAACCCCAGAGTGGAGCCATGAACAAGCACTTTATGTGTTGGAAAACTATTGCTACACACCACCTTAAAGACACCATTCCCACCAAAAAAGATTATGATAGCAGCATTATGCTCTTGGGATTCTTTTCTTTAGAAGGGACAAGGAAACTGGTCAGAGTTGATGGGAAGATGGATTTAGTTAAATACAGGGCAATCCTGGAGGGAAACTTGTTAGAAGTGGAAAAAGACTTGAGACTGGTGCGCAGGTTTACCTTCCAGCAGGAGAACGACACTAAACATCCTGCCATAGCTAAAATGGTATGGATTAAATTAAAGCATATTTAGAGTGACAAGCAAAAGGGTAATCTCTTGTTTTGAACTTTTGACTTTCAGGCTCCATATCTTACCATTCACTACAACTTTGAGTATGAGACTTAGGGGTACTTTGCACGCTGCGACATCGCAAGCCGATGCTGCGATGCCGAGCACGATAGTCCCCGCCCCCGTCGCAGCTGCGATATCCTTGTGATAGCTGCCGTAGCGAACATTATCGCTACGGCAGCTTCACATGGACTCACCTGTCCTGGGACGTCGCTCTGGCCGGCGACCCGCCTCCTTATTAAGGGGGCGGGTTGTACGGCGTTACTGCGACGTCACATGGCAGGCGGCCAATAGGAGTGGAGGGGCGGAGATGAGCGGGATGTAAACATCCTACCGACCTTCTCCCTTCCACATATCCTACGGGAGCCGCGGTGACGCCGGTAGGAGATGTTCATCGCTCCTGCGGCTTCACACACAGCGATGTGTGCTGCTGCTGTAGCGAGGAACAACATCAGACTGTTCAGAATCCAATTATGGATTACGCCGACGCTACACCAATGATACGATTACGACGCTTTTGCGCTCGTTAATCGTATCATCTAGGCTTTACACACTACGATGTCGCCTGCGATGCCGGATGTGCGTCACTTTCAATCTGACCCCACCGACATCGCACCTGCGATGTCGTAGTGTGCAAAGTACCCCTAACTTTATTTTCTAAACAATAAGCTTGGCTATCTCATACATATATTTGCCTTGCAACTATTTAGCATATGATTCGTTGGGCTGATATTTATCATGTAATTGCATTGTTACTGTTTTACTCCTAAAAATCTAAATTTTCATTTTTATTATTTTGTTAGTATTTTGTAAATCCACCTTTGACTTTCAACACTTCCTGAGTCATTCTAGGCATGCGCTACATCAGATTCAAGAATAAAGAAGAGAAAAAGGAGCCAGCACGATCTGAAATTGCCATGCATCATATAAAAAGTGTAAATTCACAGATTTATTCCAACTGTACTACAATAAAAAAAATGAAATTTTTAGCAAATAATTGATCAATTCTTTGAGCCACCCCTGCCAACGTCACGGCAAATCTCAATAGGGGGTCCTACACTATATTATGTATTTCATGTGCCATGCGGCCTCCTAGATAAAGTTAAAAGCAGAACCATAATGGAGCACACATACCTGTAGCCTGTATATAGCCGCTTCCATGTTGCAAAACAGGCAATTATGGATAGAGACCAGCCCAGGTCCCAGCATGTAGAGCAAGCTCTACACATACCAGGACTATATCAGAACTGACCCTCCCAGTGCCAAAAAAGCACCCATTGATAAAGGCGGACCAGATCCAAGTATGGTGCTTAATTAGCATTGCCTGTGGAAAGGGGTGAGGCAACTGAGTGTGAACAGCTACCAACAGGAGGAATATATTGCAAACCAAGGTCAGGCGTGCATAGCATGGTGGTGGTCAGCCACCAGAAAAATGTAGCATAACTACAAGATGCACGCCTGATCTTGGTTTGCAATATATTCCTCCTGTTGGTAGCTGTTCACATTCAGATGCCTCACCCTTTCCACAGGCATTGCTAATTAGGCATCATACTTGGATCTGGTGCCTAATTAGCAAGATTCAAGAATGTCTTAACCGAAATCTGATCCCATGTCTTTTCTACAGTTTCCCAATATTGGTGCATACTGGTTGACCCACATGGGTATGTTTACAGCGTTTTCATAAACTCTACCCAGAAGTGTTCAATTGAGTTGAGGTCTGGGGACTGTGAGGGCAAATCCAACACCACTAATTCATTGTCATGAATCCATTTTTTCGCCACTTTATAAATATTTTTTGAGTCGTTGTATTGGTGGAACAATATATCGTCCTTTTCATACCCATAGTACTCGAGTGTATTAAGTAATTTGTCTTATAGGATACTCACATATATCTCAGCATTGAAACCACCCTCAATCCTAGTCAAGTATCTAGTGCCTTTGGCTGTGAAACAACTCTATATCATTAAGCCTCCTCCACCAAACTTGAAAATTTCTTCAATTTCTCAATCCATTAGCCCCACTTTCTTTAGTTTCTAACAGATCCATTTGCACCCATCAGAAATCATACCCTTGTGTATTGACTCTTCATCTCCCTTCCAAATCACCTATTTACAATTTCCTACTGTTCACTTTTTGTACTTCTTTGCAAGCTTGAGCCAACGATTCTGTATGATATGATAATACTGAAGTCAAGGCTTTCTCACCTTTTTTTGGACACCATTGCAGCACTTACATCGTAAGATGCTTGCATGGATCTCTGTGATTTCACTATTACAAGGCATACGAGCCACCTGCACTGCAGTGTTTGTTACCCCAGAACTGATAGACCTTGTGATAAGCCGACTTGTTTACTTCAATATTTTCCTTGGATGTCCACCTCTTGGTTTATGAATGAATAGATAGACTTAATTTCGTATTCTTTCAACTGTCATGGCACTCAGGTGATGCAGTTCTTGGCCAAGAGACTGCTATCAATGACCAGGATGATGCTGTTTTTCTTTTCTTAGGAAATCTTCAGGGCTGCTCTTTGATTTGAACCAGTGACCTTTTCCTTGGGAATCAACCTAATAAAGCACTGAGCTATTGGAGAATGGGAGAACAGGTTGTAATTTATAGTGTATAGGAAGAAAAAGATTTTTTAAACACCGGGGGCAAAACAGTAACAATGTAGTAACATGACAAGAACCTGCATAACTAATTATATGCTAAATAGTTTCAAGTCAAATTTATGTATGAGATAGATAAGATGTTTTTCTATAAAATGAAGGTAGTTTTATGCTCAAAGATCTAGTGAATGGTGATATATGGGAACGGAAAGTCAAAAGTTCAAAACATTGTTACTGTTTTGCTTGTCACTGTATGTGTGTAAATGGTTCGGTTAAAGTCCAGGCCTAATCCTATTGCATATCTGTGGCAAGCAGTTGTGTAGAATCATTGGCAGACTATGAAACTGCTATTGGGCCCGTGGCTTGGGGGAGCCCTGTGCCAGTGTCAAGACCGGTGATTGTCACACACACTTTCAAATATATTGTGATCTTTGATGCCAATATAGTTAAAAGAAATGATGAAAGATGATGCAATCTGCTCCCCACTACATGAGTCATTAATGACATCTGAAATCTGATGTGTCAGTGCAGAGGGAGTGATAATGTCACTACTGCACACCTGCTATGCCAAGATGTGCAGAGTAGTGATGAGCGAGTATGCTTGTCACTACTCGGTACTCGCACGAGTATCACTGTACTCGGGCTACTCGGCGGGTACCGAGTAAGTTCGCGATACTCGTGCTGTACTCGTGGTCTTCATCCCTGCATGTTGGCGCTCTTTTGAGAGCCAGCCCTCATACAGGGATTGGCTGGCATACCACTACAATGCCACAGCCCTGATAGTTGTGGAAGTGCACTGATTGGCCGGCCCGCACAGCGTGATTGAGCCTTTATACCGGCGGGCGCGCTGTGCTCTATACACAGCCATCTCATATTCCCTGCTTTCCCCGCCCACAGGCGCCTATGATTGGTTGCAGTGAGACACGCCCCCACACTGAGTGACAGGTGTCTCACTGCACCCAATCACAGCAGCCGGTGGGCGTGTGTACACTCTGCAGTGAAATAAATAATTAAATAATTAAAGAAACCGGCGTGCGGTTCCCCAATTTTAATACCAGCCAGATAAAGTCATACGGCTGAAGGCTGGTATTCTCAGGATGGGGAGCTTCATGTTATGGGGAGCCCCACAGCCTAACAATATCAGTCAGCAGCCGCCCAGAATTGCCGCATACATTAGATGCGACAGTTCTGGGACTGTATCCGGCTCTTCCCGATTTGCCCTGGTGCGTTGGCAAATCGAGGTAATAAGGAGTTAATGGCAGCCCATAGCTGCCACTAAATCCTAGATTAATCATGTCAGGCGTCTCCACGAGATACCCTCCATGATTAATCTGTAAATTACAGTAAATAAACACACACACCCGAAAAAATCCTTTATTAGAAATAAAAAACACAAACCAATTCCCTCGTAACCAATTTAATAAGCCCCAAAAAGCCCTCCATGTCCGGCGTAATCCACGGATCTCCAACGTCGCTTCCAGCTCTGCTGCATGGAGGTGACCGGAGGTGCAGAAGACACCGCCGCTCCTGTGAGCTCCACACAGCAAATGAGGTGAGTAGCGCGATCAGCTGCTGTCAGTCAGGTAACTCACGGCCACCGCTGGATCCAATGGTGGCCGCGGATAACCTCAGTTACAGCTCAGCTGATCACGCTACTCACCTCATTTGCTGCGTGGAGCTCACAGGAGCGGCGGTGTCTGCTGCAGCTCCGGTCACCTCCATGCAGCAGAACTGGAAGCAACGCTGGAGGTCCGTGGATTACGCCGGACATGGAGGGCTTTTTGGGGCTTATTAAATTGGTTACGAGGGATTTGGTTTGTGTTTTTATTTCTAATAAATGATTTTTTCAGGTGTGTGTGTGTGTTTATTTACTGTAATTTACAGATTAATCATGGAAGGTTTCTCGGGGAGACGCCTGACATGATTAATCTAGGATTTAGTGGCAGCTATGGGCTGCCATTAACTCCTTATTACCCCGATTTGCCAACGCACCAGGGCAAATCGGGAAGAGCCGGGTACAGTCCCAGAACTGTCGCATCTAATGTATGCGGCAATTCTGGGCGGCTGCTGACTGATATTGTTAGGCTGGGGGGCTCCCCATAATGTGGAGCTTCCCATCCTGAGAATACCAGCCTTCAGCCGTATGGCTTTATCTGGCTGGTATTAAAATTGGGGGGACCGCACGCCATTTTTTTAAATTATTTAATTATTTATTTCACTACACAGTATACACACGCCCACCGGCTGCTGTGATTGGGTGCAGTGAGACACCTGTCACTCAGCGTGGGGGCGTGTCTCACTGCAACCAATCATAGGCGCCGAAAAGCAGGAAAGCAGGGAATACGAGATTGTTTAATGAGTGGCTGGCTTTTTCTAAAGAGGAAAAGCCGCCGGAGTTTAGTGAACAGCAGTGCAGCGCCGCGGCAGTGATCGGGGAACGGTAAGTAAGAGAGAGGGGGAAGACTGACCGACAGACTGTGAGAGGGGGACAGACAAGACAGAGAGAGACCGACAGACAGACAGAGAGACCGACCGACGGACTGAGGGAGATAGAATGAAAAAAAAAATGACCGACATCGCTAGTAAAAAGCACAAAACGTGCGTTTTAGACATCGGAGTGCCACACAATGTTTTCACGTAAAATCTTTCATGTAATCTTAAAAAGTAACATACACCAGCTCTATCTCACTATTGGGTATGTGCCCTTAACATTTCCGCCATGAAAATTCATTTTGGTGTTATTTTGGAAAGTTTTCTGGTGAGTCCGTAAAAATGGCGTAAAACTCGGACAAAATTGTTCACAGCTGTGACTTTTGAGTGATAAATGCTTCAAGGGGTCTTCCCCATGCTGTTTCCATGTCATTTGAGCACTCTTCTAAGACTTTTGTGACATTTTTAGGGTTTCTACATGCTGCCGGGGGGTCATTTCATAAAAATACTCAGGTCTCCCATAGGATAACATTGGGCTCGGTGCTCGGGCCGAGTACACGAGTATCTTGGGATGCTCGGCCCGAGCCTCGAGCACCTGAGCTTTTTGGTACTCGCTCATCACTAGTGCAGAGCTTCAGAACACATGCCACTGCAGAGGCTTTAGTAGTGGGGGAAAAAAGAGAGGTGAGTTTTTGTTTATTTTTTTTTAGTCAGTGAGTACACCGGTGGCCAATTGCCATAGTACTATACGGACGACTATGGAGCATGCATTATACTATTTGGAAGACTATAAGTGTGCATTATAATATATAGAGGACTATGGTTGTGCATTATAATATATGGAGGATTATGGGGTATACATTACTGTATACCCCATTATACTGCATGGAGAGCTGTGTGGGAATCACAGTTGGGGATCATACTATGTTGGGGTCACCATACTTTATTGGAATAGTTGAGAAGGGTACAGTAGGGTCATCATACTGTGCATGTGGAGGCTACTGTGGAGGAATTCATTGTGGAGTATCATACAATGTTTGTGAATCACTTTTGTTGCCATTTTACTTTATGTGTGCAATGTGAAGGGGAATCTAGGGCCTTCAATAAGAGAGCAATTATATTGTGTAAAGTTCTGAGATTTGTTCTTATGTGACTCAGTCTAATATTATTTTTGTAGGGGGTGTGGCCCAATTAGAACTTCTTCTATGGGACCTCATGATTTTTGAATAAGCTAAGTGCAAATGTGTGACGCCCTGGCAGGGCCAGGTAGTCACAGGTAGGCCCCTGCATTACACCTTTCCCTCACAAGGAAACACACAGCCGACCAGAAACCCTAGTCACCCCCCTTGGGGACAGAGAGACACACCAGGGGGCGAAACCAGGCGGTTGGAAGACACCCACCAAGGAGTCTAGACAGCCCGGGGCCGGAAAACAGACAGTTCAAGTCAGTTCAGCTTAAGCTGGGGTCACACTAAACGACAGCGACAACGATGTCGCTGTTGCGTCACCATTTTCTGTGACGTAGCAGCGACCTTGTAAGTCGCTGTTATGATCGCTGCTTAGCTGTCAAACACAGCAGCCGAAGCAGCGTTCATAACGACACGCGTCGCTGTTCTGCAACATGTGCAGAGAGCAGGGAGCCGCGCACACTGAGCGCTGGCTCCAAGCTCTCCTAGCTACAGTACACATCGGGTTAATTACACGATGTGTACTGCAGCTACATGTGCACAGAGCAGGAGCCGGCGCTGGCAGCGTGAGAGCTGCGGAGGCTGGTAACGAAGGTAAATATCGGGTAACCACCTTGGTTACCCGATGTTTACCTTGGTTACAGCTTACCGCAGCTGCCAGATGCCGGCTCCTGCTCCCTGCTCGCTTCATTTCGTCGCTCTCTCGCTGTCACACACAGCGATCTGTGCGTCACAGCGGGAGAGCGACGACCAAAAAATGAAGCTGGACATTCAGCAACGAGCGGCGACCTCACAGCAGGGGCCAGCTCATTGCTGGATGTCACACACAGCGACAGCGACGGGACGTCGCTGCAACGTCACAGAAAATGGTGACGTAGCAGCGACGTCGTTGTCATTGTTGCAGTGTGTGACACCACCTTTACAGTTCAATGTGGAGAGGAGTGTGGGCTGGAGCTAGGGGTAGCTCCAGCAGTGAAGTCCAAGTTGAACGGTGCCAGGGTAGGAGCCCTGGTGCCACTGGCTAGGAGGCAGACGGTGGTCTTAGTCAGCAGGAGACGGGAAGATGGCTCAGCAGAACCGAGGTGGATCAGGACAGGGTTGTAGCCCACCGCTACCTACACTGGGGACCCGACTGGAAACCGTGCACGAAGGGGGGTACTCGGACCCTGAAGCCAGCGCCAGAACCTACTGGAACTGGTTAATTAACCGATTGAGGCCAGGACTAGAGGTCCTATCCCACCCAAAGTCCCTCATAGAAGACAACAGCCCACCGAATAGGGATAAGCGGTCACCGCCAAGGCCCAGAGATCCCACGGGCCAGCGTCTGCGGGCACGGCTCCTTAGGCCACAACCAGCCGGGAGCAGACTCCCGAGTTTCATACCGGGAAAGTCCACTGAACACAAAAAGGTGCAGGAACAGGATAGAGACCACCAACCGGGTGGGGGATCCCGAATGCAACCGGCCACGGCACCGGCCACCACCATCTTGGTTTACCAGAGACTTGTGTGTGTTTCTAATCATGAGTACTCCAGCACCCCTGTGTTTGCCATCCCCCTGCACCCTCTCACCGGGTCCCGGGGACACCATCCCTGCCCATGGAGGGGTTAACAACTTGCTGCACAACATCTCCCCCGGGTGCCCCATAACAGCAGCGGTGGTGTCCCACTTTACCACACACCGTGGGTGGCATCACAAACTCGTTACGGCCTAGCCTGTACATCTACATCCCCCATTTATTCGGCGTGTCTGCAGGACCCCCAGGTCCGGAGACCCTCGAGCCACTACCCCTGAAGACCCGGACTCGAGCAGCGCCGGCTGCTAGCACGGGGGCGGCACAAATGCAAGTCACAATATTCAGATTTCTAGTTTAAAGGGATTTTTTTTTAGAAAAACGTGTATCATTTTTTTTTTTACTTCAGAAATACTTGCTACTTTGTGTTGCTTTGTCACATAAAAACCCAATAAAATACATTTAGGTTTGTGGATGAAACTGTGATGATCAACCACTAGGTGTTACTAGATGCAACTAGTGGATGGGAAGTCAAACAAGACAGAGGTCAGAGCCAGGAGGTGACCTATGGTACACATGGAAGAAAACAGAGCCGAGGTCAGGGTATGAGAAAGAGGTCAGAAGCCAGGAAGTAACATAAGGTACACAGGGAGAAAGCAGAGCCCATGTCAGGGTACGATCTGGAGGTCAGAGGCCAGGAAGTCACATAAAGTATACAGGGAGAATGCAGAGCTGAGGTCAGGGTACGAGCTAGAAGTCAGAAGCCAGGGGAAAACGTCATAGTCAGGGGCACTGGCGGAGAAAGGTTACAAAGTTCTTGGTAGCAGGACAAGATCAGAACGAAGCACTTACGGGAGCCAGAGCACTCACTTCAGAGCAGGAACTACGACTAGCGGCGTTCCAGGTCGCTCCATAATGAAGCAGAGCAATCACCCGGAAAGAGGCAGCTGAAAGCAGGCTCCTCCCAACACCAGCGCAGGATCTGAGGTCGGGAACAACTCGTCCACAGGAGCACAATCCAAAACAGAGCATCAGCTCTGCAGGAGAGCAGAGCACCATGGATTAAAACCATGACAGTAACGTGAAAAAATATGGAAAAGTTCATGGGGTATGAATACTTTTTCAAGGCACTATACTACTGGTATCCCAGAGACCATATAGTCTTTTACATGATCCATGAAATATACTCAATGGACTACTACAGCATGTTGGATTATATACTCCACTGTTTTCTATGGTCATAAATCGTCTGTAAATTTCAAAATTCTGCATAATATTGTAAAGGTAATTCCCCAATTCTAAAATTACCATATAATCTGAAACTGGTTAAACACGACCGTTTCAGGCTTGTATCAAAGCACAAAATATGAGCATGCTATTTTACATGTGCACATAGTCAGTTTATATGGACATGGACGAATAAAGGGCGTGTACCAAAAAAAAACCACATTTTTTTTTCTAATCGAATAATCATTGATTGTGTCTATATAGTACCCAAATTGGCAGCATGTTAATCACATTTCACATAAACATCTGTAGCAGCTTGTGACTCTTTACTGTGCTGTAATGCAATAGAAGACACTTAGCATAAAACAAAGCCTATGCTCCAGATGAGTTCTCAGAGGTTCTCTGATTAGATTGTACTAATTAGATTAGAAGACATTACTAATAATGTCCTAAACAAAGGTAAATCTTTGCAGATAGCAGGGTATAATATACATTAAGATAAAGTGATGCAATGCAGGGGAAAACAATTACCCCACTTGAAACAGAGATAACTATTAATTCCATTAAAGCATTCGGACTGCTACTATTTTAAACGGAAATGATACATGGACACAGTTTAACAAATATTGTTTTGAAAGCATTGAAATAACCTGATTATACCCATAGAATTTAAAATCTATCATATAAAACAAAATACAATACAAACTTATGCTCTTCAGTTTATTTTTTGCTTTGTTGAAGTTTTTCTGTTGTTTTTTATTATTTTTTTAACTCCCTACATTTATTAACTCCTTAAGGCTATGTGCGCACTAGAGATGTGAAGTTTCTCGAGAAAATCTTCTCGAGAAACTTCTGGGAGTGAAGATTTGCTGAACTCCGGAAAAAATCCGCGGCAAAACCGCATGCGGATTTACCGCGGATTTGCCGCGGAATTGCCGCGAAATTGCCGCGAAATTGCCGCGATTTTCCCGCGGGTGGTTCCCTGCGGATTTTTGCAGGCTGTACTGCAGAAATCCGCGGGATACCTGCGGATTTAATGGACATGTTCATTTTCTCAAGAAAGTTTCTCGAGAAATTTCCGCACCGAAACTTTCTTGAGAAAAATCCGCACCAGTGCGCACAGCTTTTTTTTTTTCTCATAGAATTTCATGGGAAATGTCTGCACAAAGATTGCAGACATTTCTCAAGAAATTTCCGCGGCAAATCCGCGGGTAAATCCGCGGGTATTTTGCTCTAGTGCGCACATAGCCTAAGGACGAAGCAAATTTTGTATCTAATGATCAGGCCATTTTTTGCAATTCTGACCAGTATCACTTTCACAAGTTGTAACTCGGATCTCAGTGATTCTGTCATTGTTTTTCGTGACATGTAGTTCAGGATAGATATAAAATTAGGACAATGTTTTTTGCTGTTATTTGTGAAAAATCGGAAATTTGAAAAAAATTCGCAATTTTCAAACTTTTAATTTTTATACCTTTAAACCAGAGAGTTATGTCACACAAAATAGTTAATAAATAACATTTCCCACATGTCTACTTTGCATCACTGCAATTTTTAAAACAAAATGTTTGGGGGTTAGAAAATTAGAAGTGCTCAAAGTTCATCAGTAATTTTCCATTTTTTCAACAAAATATACAAAACCATTTTTTTAAGGACCACATTCCATTTGAACTGACTTTGAGAGGCCTAGATGTTACCCAATTTATTCTGTAATGTTACCTGGCAACAAGCCCAGTGATTAGAGATGTCGTGGCATTTATCAGATACACAACATTACTAACTGTTAGTAATAAAAAAAAGACAAAAATTTATTTGAAAATACACACCCCAACACATTCCCTCTTTCATCAATTAATTGAAAAGAAAAAAAATCCATTTTGTAGGTCCCACGACAATTCTGGACCTTCCAAAATATGGGGGGGCACGCTTAGCGAACATGTCCCCCATTTTCCGGAAGTGCAGGAACTCCAGGTGAAGAGTGTGGGTGTAGTGACCTGAGAATACTGCATCCACTCTCCCCGGGTCCACAGCATGACAGTGTGAGCTACAGTAAGCTCAGTGTCAGTGTTTCCAGGGAGTAGGCTGATAGCCACTCTGCACATGCGGCCAGCATCTATTCAGAAGGAGGAGGGATTGTAGGGGATCTGTGGTGCAGGAGGTTATGGGGAGGTTATGGTGGGTGATGGTGGGTGACCTTGCTGGACCTGAGGACGACTTTTCTGACGCAAGTGGCAAGTCACATGTAACAGAAATCAGAGGAGGAGGTTGAATGCAGCATGCGCGCCAGAGTGCGGTGGCCATTTTGGAAGATCAAGAGAGGAAGGAGGTCGGAGGGACTTTGACGACACCGGGGGATTAGAGGGGACAGGATTGGAGATTTATCTCCCATCTGACATGTTTGATCATGCCAGGTGGAAGATAAATCATTTTTTACCGGTGCTGTCATTTACTATAACGTCATCACAGTTATACGATGTATACCGAGGATCACGTGATGGGGACAAGAAAAAACAGCCAAAATTATGATCTCCAGGGTCTCAGCTACCCCTGGTAGATGAAACGCAAGAGATTTTCCGACTCTGGGGGGCACTAGAGGCTTTTTCCTTGCCACCATTTAAAAAAATAAGTACCCTTTTCTGCTACCGTTTTAATCCGTAAGGCTGTCGTAAAGAGGTTAATGTCTGGAACAGCAGGATTTGCCATATATGTAACATGAACTTTAATTGATCCTGCACATTTTTCTGTTCCACTCTCTTTAACTACTTCTAAACTGCCCATAGACTATAAGTGTCTGAGCAGTCCACACTTAACTCGGCACTTGCGTACTAAAATGTCAATGCAGTGTAAGCAACTTGCACAAGGTCATGCATCTGTGGAGGTAAGTAGTCAGATGTCACACACAGCCAGACTCACCACAGACAAGACAAACATGACTTATTATCATGTTTAACTTATGGACCACTGTATATACAAGCTGAACCTGCACTTGTATATAAAAATTAGGAAGCAATGAGAGTGCTCTCCCTTCCAGTGGCCGTGTGTATGGAGGAAAAAGAACACCTAGATAGTTTTGCAATGCAGCCAGAAATCTAAACATTCTCCTGTAACTGGAGCTCCTATATCAGCCCCAGTTACAGGGGAATTAGCCATAAAAATAATGTGTCATTATGTGAAAAGATCCCAAAGCTCTTTTAAGACCTTTTAGGTAACACAATACGTGAAATATATGAAAAATAAAATAGAAAAAAAGCATAAATAAAAGAGATATAAAAAAAGCGATTCAGCCCACCTGAATCACTCTTTCTAGTCATGTCAAAAAGTCCTGTATCCAATAAGGAAAGATCATATATGTGAAAAGTGGAATGCATTTTAAAATGTTTTTAATGGGTCTTTGTGATTGTAGAGGATAAAAAATAATAGAAAAATAGACAATTATATTCTAGTTTTCTTTACACTTTCACCCAACAATAGATGAATATAAAAATTACATAAAAAATTAAGCCTAATGTATAATGAAAATAGGGTAAAATTAACTGAATATCCGAACAAGAAAAATATTTAAAGCTGTTAAAAGCTCATGTACGATAAAACCAGAAAATGTGCCTGATCAGAAAGGGGACATTTGCATAGTATTGAATTATTTATGGAGAACAACAAACTAAATGCTGCTTATTGTATTTCACCAATTGGAAGTATTAACATATTTTTATACCCTGTATATGACAATAACTGTCAAATGGTCCTTTTCTTATACACTGTTCCTCTATAAAGATCTCATTATTCATTTTATTGTGCATGTCCACATTTGTTGAAGAAAATTGCTAATTAACTTTTTATTGAATGGGTGGTTAATGGGCTTTAATATAGGATTAATCCACCCTATATAAATTTCTGTATATTGGTGGGTCAATATATACTTTCATGTCCCTAGCGAAAAGACATATATGCAATATGAATCTCTCTGTTTTTACCTCTTACAAGTGGTAAACAAATGTGGACAAAAAGACCCCTAATAAATTCCTAAACACGTAAAGCATTTAAAGAGTACCAAAACAGAAGAAAATACCTATAAAATACTCCTTAAATTTATATAAAAATATACTAGATAATAGCTATATGCAATTTTAGAAATCATTAAAAATAATGCACATTTATTAAAGAAAAAAAATGTAAAAACAACACCTCATAAAAACCCAGCAAAGACAGTGTTACAAAAAGTAAATCCCTCATTGGTGTAATATAATACCAATTAATAAAGTATAAACCATGGCAATAAAGCACTAAAGGTACAATAGAAATAATCAATTTGAGACAAAAATGATATAGAAGATCAAATGTCCATGATTATAATTAATTTCATCTTATAAGGGGCACATGCCACCTTACATAAAGGGTCACAACTGAAGGCAAATAGGCCTCAATTCATTAAGACTGGCATTTTACACAACAATCTAAATGAAGGGGCATGTGAAATAAGGAGCGCTTGATTCATTGAGAGATGCTCCCAACTTAATGAGTCAGGCACATCTTATAAATGGTGTCAGCCTTCATACTCCTTGTCAGAAATATTACTCCAGTCATGAACTGGAGTAACATTTCTGACATAAGATATACCTCAATTCATCATGAATTAGACGGTCAGGTATTTCTATGCCCTGTCCTGTCCCAGGCGCTACCCACTTTGACAGAGCTAGACAAAACTACTGTATTTTTAAGACTATAGGTCCCAACCCCCACAGATTTGGTAGTAAAATGGGAATGCATCTTATAGTACAAATTTACTTAGCTCGCTGTGAGGGAACAGCAGCGTTGGTTGCGTGAGGTCACAGGGGCAGAAGCAGGGTTGCCGCTGGAGGAAGCAACAGGAGCAATGAATATTAATTCATATTGACAGGAGTTGGCAGTCAGGAGGAAGGGGCTGAGTGAGTAGCTGTCCTTCATTCAATGCCTGGTGGATGAGTGAGGGAGTTCACATAGAGTGTAAAAAAATATACACAAACTAGCTCGCCAGAAGCCCCATCAGATTCCTGTTGTCAGTGGTTGTAACTGGAGGGGAAGTAAAGTTGCACCATTTCATATTTCACAAACAAAACAAGTGTTCAGGAAAGTGCACAGAGCTGTTTACAACATTGTGTTGTCTATATGCAGACATCTCAGCTCTGCGGTGCTACTAAATTTATTCAAAGTTTTCTTGGCAAAATTTGGAATTCAGGTATGTAGAGTAATTTAAGTACTGCAGAGCTATGTTTGTAAAGTGTATACTAATAAATTGTGTTTATAAGAAGCAGAAGTGTGAGTGTAATCCAGGGCTGGGCAAAGTGCAGCCCATTGATAGAGATAGCTGAAGGGCTGAGAACAGTGGACCACATGATGCACCATGCCATCTCCTGCCCCCAGTGGCCACATGCTTCCCTATATCCCCACTATCTGTATCCTCAGATAACATTGAATATATTGGTGGAGGACAGGGCCACTGGTTCTGTCTTCAACCAAACTGCATGTGGGAAAGCAGATGTGATGACGTCACATCATCGCGTATGCTGTGCGGAGCATCAAGAGCACCCGAAACTGAAGCAACGCGTCAAGGAAAATGGAAGTGACTTGAGTATGTGGTGGGGCTTTTTTCATATGTGTATGGGATGTTTGCATGTATTTAAGAGTATACACTGTATGCAGGGGGCTTTGTGGGGCTCATAATGTATATATGAGGTTATATGGGGCTCATGCTGTATATAGGAGGCTATGTGAGGCTCTTATTGTATATAGGAGGCTATATCGGTGCTCATGCTGTATATACAAGGCTATGTGGGGCTCATAATGTATATATGAGGCTATGTGAGAGCTCATAATGTATATAGGGATGCTAGCTTTTTTTCACAAGTACACATATGAGTACGAGTACACATATACCTCATATGATGTTGAAATCAATTCAATTGTTTGGGTGCATGGCAGGGTTCGGAAGGGAGGAGTACCATTTGACTTTTCAAACACAAAATTGTCTGGAATTGTTGGCGGATACAATATTGCGTTTGAAGAGCCCCTGGTTTGCCTAAACTGTAGAAACCCCCCACATGTGACCTCATTTTGGAAACTAGACCCCCCAAAGAACCCATCTATATATGTGCTGAGCATTTTGAATCCCCAGGTGCTTCAAGGAATTTTATAATGTTCCTCCATGAGAAGGATAAAAATAATTTTTTACCACAAAAATGCTCTTAAGCGGGCTTTACACGCTGCGACATCGCTAATGCGGAGTCGTTGGGGTCACGGAATTTGTGACGCACATCCGGCCGCATTAGCGATGCCGTTGCACGTGACACCGATAAGCGATTTTGCATCGTTGCAAAAACGTGCAAAATCGCTAATCGGCGACACGGGGGTCCATTCTTAAAAATCGTTACTGCAGCAGTAACGAAGTTGTTCCTCGTTCCTGCGGCAGTACACATCGCTGCGTGTGACGCCGCAGGAACGAGGAAGCTCCCCTTACCTGCCGCCCGGCCGCTATGCGGAAGGAAGGAGGTGGGCAGGATGTTACATCCCGCTCATCTCCGCCCCTCCGCTGCTATTGGGCGGCGGTTCAGTGACGTTTCAGTGACGTCGCTGTGACGCCGCACGGACCGCCCCCTTAGAAAGGAGGCGGTTCGCCGGTCACAGCGACGTCGCCGGACAGGTAAGTATGTGTGACGGCTCTGGGCGATGTTGTGCGGCACGGGCAGCGATATGCCCATGTCGCGCAACAGATGGGGGCGGGTACCCACACTAGCGATATCGGAACCGATATCGCAGTGTGTAAAGTAGCCTTTAGTCTCTATTTTTTCATTTTCACAAGGGCAACAGGATAAAATGGACCTCAAAATGTGTTGGACAATTTCTTCTGAGAATTTTGAATCCCATATGTGGGGGGAAGCCACTGTTTTGGCACGTGGCAGGGCTCGGACACAAAGCAGTGACATTTTGGAGCACAGATTTTGATGGACTGATCTGCGGATATCATGTCGCATTTAGAGAGCCACTGATGTGTCTAAACAATGGAAACCCCCCAGTCACCCCAATTTGGAAACAAGACTCCTCAAGTAATTTATCTACATGTTTGGTGAGCCTTTTGAACCCCCAGGAGCGGCACAGAAGTTTATAAGGTTGAGCCGGGAAAAAATATATATATATTTTTTTTTTAATCACAAAATTGTTACTTCAACCAGGTAGCTTTTATTTTACAAGGGTATCAGGAAAAAATGCACCATAAAATTTATTGTGCAAACTATCCTGAGTAGGCTGATACGTCATATGTGAGGGAAATCAACAGTTTAGGTGCACGGCAAGGCTCAGAAAGAAAGGAGTGCCAATTGAATTTTCAAGCGCAAGGACACTGATCCATGATGTGCATCACAGATCAGTGTTCGCAGGATGCACACCAAGATAAGGTGAAAAAAGCGACGGGGGATAAGGATGAAACAAAAAAAACTCCAGCCCAAAATTGAGCACGAACGCCGATCTGTGATATGCATCATTGATCAGAGTTTGTCCACTGCAGGACGCATGGATGGATGAGGTGCAAAAAGGGACAGGGGATATGGACGAAAAAACCTCCAGCCCAAAATTGAGCACGAATGCCAATCCGTGATGTACTTCACTGCTGAGGCAGGAGAAACGGGGTAAGAGGAAAGGACACTGGTGGCAGATGAAGAGGTCTCAGGGGAGGCAGATTGGGGGGGGGGCATGAGGCCACAGGGGCACAGATCAGTAGGTTGCATGGGATGCAGATCGGGAGGGCACAGCAGCAACATGAATTAGTTATGGCAGCGGCAGCAAGATTAAGGAACGGCAATCGAACTGCAGCGACAGCATGGTACTGGAAGTATCAGAAATGGCACGGCGCAGACATGCTGACGGAGGGGTCTCCAGGCCAAAACAAGCCTGAGGAGGGCAGTCACTGCCAGGTCAGACCGTCCCCCCGCACATTGATTGGAGTGATTGCACGTCATAGCACAATTATTTCTATCAGTGTTGCAGGAGGGGGTGCCATGTTTGCTGGCCTCTAATCAATGATCTGATGCTGCTGTAGTACCTCATAGCTGGATCTCACTGGATCGCACTCTTTGGGGCATTTTTCTTAGTGCAATCTGTGATTGGCAGTTCAGATTTGAATATAGCACCAATTCAGAACCAGTAGGTATTAGAAAAGAATTCCAACATGTACAATTAGTATAGATATAGCAACATGTGATATTAAAACTTAACCTTTAATTGGGTTATTTAAAATAGATATACAAACTGTGATCCAAACACCATTAAAACCTAGAAATGATGGGACCAAATTGTACTGTGTGTATCTATGGGACCATCATTTACAGAAAAGGGGGGAACGGGTAACGTTCACCTAAATGAACAACACCGGAGACGTGCTGAGTTTTGCAACACACAACTAGCTGATGTGGTATCACTGATTAGACGGATGCTGTGTAAGTGCAGCCTTCAAGGATAAGTGTATATACAAGAAGTAGCATGCCACTCAACAGACAGAATATTGTCACTCAGCGTCATCAACACCAGACCAAAAAGTAATGTGAATGTCCCACTATAGAGCTAAACTAGTGTGATATGCTCCAACAGGGGACAACCAATACTCATGCACCATGACAAACAATGCCCAAGAAATAGAGACCTCATAATACATATACCCTGCTCAATACCGACAGCGGCAGGGGGTCAGGGACAATAGGATGTCATATACAGTGTAATATTAGGACCACTTGAAGTGGAACCATCTCACCCAGTCCTTTTGTCGGTGAGGTGTCGTCCTTCTCCAGTGCTGCTTGGTCCAAATACCGGCACGGGGGGAGCAGTGGCTTGGTCACTGGCCCTATCTAGGATACCACTGACCCTTAGATAATCCACAATAACTCCCGCCCTTACAAGGGCAGTCCACAGCTGGCCCTGTTGTGGCTGACCCTAATAACCATCAAACAGGTGACTCCCGACGCGTTTCACAACAACTGCTCATCAGGGGAGGCTTGGAACACCTGAAAATCGTGGTTTTGGCTCAAACTTGGAGCTCAAACCTGTGTGGCCTGGTATCATTGAAGGTGTACGATGTACTGAGGTAATTAAAGGGGACCTTAGTCCCACCCCCCATCCCAATCACAACGATTGTGGATGGGGGGTGGTGATGAAACCTTCCCGGGGTCAAGCAAAGGTTCTCTGCTGTAAGAAACAGCAAGGGGCATCATTTGAAAGCTGTTGCTAAGGTCACGGCAAATCAAATAAACTTTAGGATGTACCGTTATGTTCCTGATCATTAAGGCACCTAAAAATAGGATGTAATGAAGGGGTTAATATTTCACCACAGCCCCTTGAACAATGGCTAGCTGGCACCGACTCATCTACTGGTTCCATCTTAATCCGCTGGGAATGGCAGAAAATGGCCACTCAGAAAATCACCAATTGGAATCGTAACACAATGAAATTGGAACTATTAGGAGTCAGTAATAATTTTTTAATCAGTCTAAGCCATTTTTTTTAAAAATATATTTTTTCTCAGCTGGACAACTCATTTAATGTACTATGAGCTTATACGAGAGGCTGCTATTAAGTCTTTGTGATTTTTTTTGTTTCTATGGTAACAAAAGTTACACCACATGAAAGCCTTATGTGTTTAATATATGCTTTCAGAATTATGTGTTTGTTGGTTCTGGCAACTATGTTCTGCACATGTAGGAAAACAAAATGGAGGAGTCTAATGCGATATTCATAGCAACTAAGAGCAGAGGAGTGATAAAATTCTTGTTTCTGCAAGGAAAGTCCACAAAGGATATTCATGGTGATATGTCACAGTCCACTGGGAAGTCAACGCCCTTCATATTCCACAGTTAAGAACTGGATTGCTAAATTTTAAATGGCCCACTTCAGCACCAACGATGAGGAATGTCCTGGACAACAGAGAGTAGTTGTTGTTCTGGAGATTGTCAATGCTATGCAGAACCTCATACTGGAGAATTAACTAATTTCAGCTAAAGCAATAGCAGACATCATGGGGATTTCCCGTGAACATGTTTGTGTCATTATCCATGAACATTTGGACATGAGGAAGCTATCTGAAAGAGTGGGTCCCCAAATGTTTGACAACTAATCAGAGAAGCATGCAAGTGCAAACTTCCCGGTTCATTTGTCCGCGTTTCCGGACTGATAAGAACTTCCTGGATTGACTGGTCACTATAGATGAGACCTGGATTTATTTGTATGACCCTGAAAACAAGGAGCAGTCAAAAGAGTGGAGGCACAGTGGTTCTACTCATCCAAAGAAGTTCAGGGTGCAAAAATCAGGCACTAAGTTGATGGCATCTGTGTTCTGGGAAAAGCAGGGTATGCTGCTAGTGGACTACCTTCAAAAGGGTTCCACCATCAATGCAAGTTATTACATTGAACTTGTGGACCAATTGAAGGCAGCTCTGAAGGCCAAAAGGTGTGCGGCAAGCTATCCAAAGGAATCTTGTTCCAGCAAAACAATGCCTCCACTCACACTACACAAGCGACCACGGCAAAATTGGCAGAGCTGGTCTTCCAGCTGGTTTACCACCCACCTTATTCACCAAATCTAGCTTCCTCTGATTATCATCTGTTTCCAAACCTGAAGAAACATCTCAAGGGTACCAAATATCACACCATTTCTGGTGCCATGGCTGCTACAGATGCCTGGTTTGAGGCACAACCGAAATCTTTATTTTTGCTAGGCTTACAGAATTTGGCATACCGATGTAAGAAGTGTGTTGACATCAGTGGAGAGTATGTGGAATAAATGTAAAGTTTCATCATCCTATCTCGTTTCTTTCTGGGTAAAGCCAAAGACTTATCAGCAGCCCCTTGTAAATTACTAATACAATTCTGAATCATTTCTTTTTTAACTATGCTCTATCTGGCTATATGACATCTTATAGAAACCAGTCTGACTTGTTTCTTTCTTTTAAACAAGTAAACAGAATTTTTATGTCTGGTGTCTTTCCTGATTGCGAGCTATTTTCAATTACAACATGCAATTTATTTATGTTTTAGCTCATATTTGAAAATGGCAAAACAGAATCCCATGGGTCACTGAATATTATCCTTTCATTCCAGCTGCCTGTTTTAAGTCAGTCAAAACATTCCAGACATCAAAAGGAAGGTCTGCTTGCTTACACCATTTGAGGTGTCCCCCTATGGTTGGTCTGGAAGGACTGGTTATTTGGATAAATTAATTTGTGGAGCCTGCTGGCTTTTAAAAGTCAATGATGTCTGACTGCAGATTAGTTCTACCTCTTCACATTTTATTTAGTTTTTAGCGTATTACGTTGTATGAAGTGGAACAATGCGGCCAGATTCATCTATGTAACATGGTATTTAAGCACCATGCAAAAGGCAAACAAAATATAAAGTTAATGCATTTACAATGCCGCAGTCTGAGATCAAATGTTCCTTTAAGTTCAAAGGGCAAATCTGCCCACTAATTTCTTATAACACTTACTGTGATGGACTCTCGTTTGTATTAATTACAAAACCATGGCCTTTCCATAAAGGTCCAGCGTGTCCTATGAAAGCCCTTGCTTTTAGCCTATGAACATGACATCTCATTGATTTAGTTCATTGACATCTGTGTAAAGTAAAAATGTTGGACGGCAAAAATAGTACAACAGGAAAAAAATAGAGAATTTTAGAACCAGTAAATAAAAGAGCTTATTTTTACCACAGTTGGCTTAGCATGTATGCGGCAGAGGTGTCCATCACCACTCTCCAGATATTTCTCGGAGTCCAGGAAGTCACACACTTAAGCTGATGCAGAGAGTAAACTGTTACAAAGTCTTCTAATGCATATTTGCACTAGAGGAAAAGAATAGCTTAGCCTTAAGGAAGATCAGAGTTAGTGCCAAAAGCAACAAACATGGCACCTCAAGCGGAACAATGGTCTCGGAAAAGCCAAGCAAAGTAAAATAAACTTCAGGAGCAGTTTGTGTTTTGCTGTAAGGACTCTGCTACATATCTGCGGTAATTCCCAAAAAAAGATTTTTCACAGATGCTACTTTTATTCACGGCTGCTTGAAACTGAGTATGTTAGTACAAGATAGTGCCTATGAATTAATACCACTTATACAAAGTTGCAATTTACAAGGTATGAGCTGTGTGTGTCAATAACAAGATACAAACTATGTGTTTCTGAATTTTTTAGCACTAAAAACTATGATAATAAAAATTAGTATGGTGGGCACACTCGAAAACTCAGGCTAACTGGAACTTGTTTCCTTTTACCATACACTTAAGATTAATGTCAGTTGCACTTTTCCAATTTTTGCAGGACAAGCCCACCTTCTAAGATGTCCTGAGTTTTAACATGCTAATTGCCTTTTCAGAGAGGAAGAGGACTTGAACTCTAGTGCCACCTATTGGAAATAGCAATCCTAAAAGTCAATATCAACCCTTTAAACAAGTCTTAAGAGTACTTTACACGCTGTGATATCGGTACCGATATCGCTAGTGAGCGTACCCGCCCCCATCGGTTGTGCGTCACAGGCAAATCGCTGTCCGTGGCGCACAACATCGCTAACACCCGTCACATGGACTTACCTTCCCTGCGACGTCGCTGTTGCAAGCGAACAGCCTCCTTTCTAAGTGGGCGGGTCGTGCGGTGTCACAGTGACATCACACGGCAGCCGACCAATAGCAGAGGAGGGGCAGAGATGAGCAGCTGGAACATGCCGCCCACCTCCTTCTTTCCTCATTGCCAGTGGACGGAGGTAAGGAGATGTTCGTCGCTCCTGCGGTGTCACACACAGCGATGTGTGATGCCGCAGGAACGAGGAACAACATCGCTACTCACCAGACAACGATATTTGGTGTTTGAACGACCTCTCCAACACCAAAGATTTTTACCACTTTTGCGATCGTTGAAGGTTGCACGTACGTGTCACACACTAAGATGTCACTAACGACGCCGGATGTGCATCACAAACACCGTGACCCCGACGATAAATCGTTAGCGATGTTGCAGCGTGTAAAGCACCCTTTGGTATATGGCATAGGATATAAAAGCCATACAAAAATCTCAATTTGCAGACACTGTGTTTCCTCATGCCCCTCATCAGTTCAAAGTATGAGATCTAGTTTGGCTAGGTGAGAGGCTATGCTGGGTTCTAAGGAGGAAGTTTTCTCCTTATGGAGAGTGACATACCAGATCTGGCATGCCAGTATGAGGAGACTTAAATGCCTTGTATGCTCCTCTGGGAAATTTAATAACATACACCATCCTTTCATTAGTACCGGAAATTAGAGATATTTGTCAGTTGCTCACAACACTGTCTCCATAAAGAACACATAGGAGGTGTGAGGAGAAATAGCTGTTAGCCAAATGTAGAGTACAATTTGCATTAGTTTACAATAGTACTGACGTACTGAAGAATATAGCCAATTTAGCGTGCTCTAAAACCTAAGAGAAAACAACAAAATGAGCATAAACCCTATAAGTATATAATAGTAGAACATTAAAATAATAAAGGGCACTTGGTTAACATTGTTTGATCAAAAATAGTAAAAGCTGTCCCACCACGACAAGGTGTACCCATCGAGACGGTCCTACTCTACTGATAAAACTTTACCTTGCTTCAGTGACATCAATGTGAATAACAGCAGAGAAGCACAATGCTCTTACTACACCATGCTGTCAATGGAAATGTATCTAGATGAAGTGGGTAGCGCAGAGGGAGGGACCACACCCCCATTTGTAGTGTAGAAAAAAATAAAGAAAAAACAAAAAATGAGCCAAGGCATAAATTGGTATAAGTGCAATAGGAGCACGTTCATATACACACCATGCATATTCCAGTTTTCCCACACTTAAAAAACATAATGATAAATGGCTTTCTAGGACTCTGGCTTTAAGGTAACCTATCAGCATTAGAGATGAGTGAAATAGTTTGAGGTTTATTCGGTTCAACTTGCAATTTGCAAAACATTTTATTCACTAGAATTCATTTTTTTGTGATTAAATTCATGTCAATCCAACAAAATGGATGCCGGTCTTCTTGGTGTCTCCTTTGCTGACTTGGCTAAGTGGTGATGACATGACCTTGTGCGATGTTGTAACTTGATGGTCTACTTAGTACAGGGGATGCAGATAATACTCGGCTACAGTAGAAGCCAAAGACTCCAGTGAAGACTGCTCTTGTGACTGGATTGAAGAAGACAACTAGACCAGAAAAAAGGCTGAATTGGGGAGCAAATGAAGGTTGGATGAGTATATTTTTTTTCTTTTTATGCTTTATGATCATTTTTTCCACAAGCACATAAGGTCACGATGTCATGATGTGCGCTATGACCTTGTGCGAAAACGGCCAGAAACATCTCTGGCCAAATCAGAGCTGTAAGTCTCTGCCTAGCATGAAGAGGCCATTGAATTCAGTGCTCGGTATTTGTGACAAGAAAAAGCATGAGGGCCGAATGTGCAGCTGAGCCATAAGGTGAGTATAAGAATTTTTTTTCCATTTTTTTAACCTTTTTATGGCCTTTTACTGTATGCGCATTTTGGCAAATGTGGATTTTTGTAATATTCAAGCAAAATACTAATCAATCACGTATTTGCTAAGCTCTAATAATGAACACTGATGGATACCGCTGACTATAATTCAACTTGTCAGGTTTACATTATTTTAGCCAACATTTTACTTTGAAAATGACAATCTGTCATAAAATAGGTGTCACGCTCCCCGGGTCCTCACCCCCGTTCCCCGGCTCACCTGCCACGCTCTCCGCTCCCCAGTCACCGGATTCCGTCCGTCCCAGGGCTCCGGGCCCCCGATCCCGGCGCCCGACAGCTTCCCTGGACCTGGCCGGCTCCCCTGCGTCCTCCTCGCAGCCTCCTTCCCTGGCTTCTGGCACCCGGGCGGCGCGCATGCGCATTAGGGCGCGCGCGCGGTCACTGACCCTTTCTTAAAGGGCCAGCGTCCATTAACAGGAAATGAGGTTGCACAGGTACAGGGTATATAGGGGGTCATTGTCCAAGGGGGCGGGGCCTGATCTTCGTGTTCCCTGAGCTAGGAGTCAGGTCTCTTGGTGTTTATGTGCCTGTACTCACCTATCTGTCTTTGTAGAGCCGTACCTGCCTCGCCATCCAGTCTGCCGTGTCCTGATCCCCGCACGCTGTCCGTCTGCCATCTGACAGTCCGTACCATCCCGGATCCCTGCGGTGACCCGTCATCTTGCTCCAGAGGTTCCGGACCCCGCCTGATATCACCTCGGCCTCCGAACCTGAGCTACGTCACCAAGACCACCTTCTGTGACTCCGTGGTCCCTGGGACTCCTCCGCTGCCTTCTCTTGCACGGACTGTTCTACTGCCCATCAGTGCTTCAGCTGCCGGACTCCCTACCACCATCTCAGAGAGTTCGGTCCAGTGGATCCACCTCCTGGGTCTGCCCGACCGCCCGGCCGTGACAGTAAGATCAGGCCATGGATCCCGCTGCAGCACTAATGGCTCTGCAAGAGGAACTCCAACGCCAGCGTGAAGTCCAGACCCGCATGCTGCAATTCATGACCTCCGTGGACACCCGCCTGTACACATTACAAGCATCAATGACGCCTGCGGCACCCAGGTCCCCCGCCAGGCAAGCCATGGCCCCCGCACCAGTGGCAACCTCGTCAGATGCTTCCCGACTCCGTTTGGCGTCACCTCCTCGTTATGCTGGAGATCCCAAGACCTGCAGGGGCTTCATAAATCAATGTTCCCTTCATTTCACGCAGCTGCCACATCTGTTCGCCTCCGACCAAGCCAAGGTCGCCTTTATAATGTCCCACCTAGAGGGCGAGGCGCTGGCGTGGATGAACCCCTTGTGGGAGAAGGAGGACCCCATGACCAAGGATCTTCAACAGTTCCTGCAGGCATTCCGCAGCACCTTTGACGAGCCGGGACGCGCTTCTGCCTCTGCTTCATCACTCCTCCGCCTACGTCAAGGAACACTGACGGTGGGCCAATACGCCATCCGTTTTCGCACGTTGGCTTCAGAACTCGGGTGGAATAATGAGGCCCTAACAGCCGCCTTCTGGGAGGGACTCTCGAGTCGCATCAAGGATGAGTTGGCGGGTCGGGACGTGCCCTCCACCCTAGATGCCCTGATTGCCCTAGCAACTCGTGTGGACATACGTTTTCAGGAGCGCTCCAAAGAGCTATCTCGTGAGAGACGCCCGTTACGGCATTCATCTCCTCCTCAGAAGCCCTCCGTACCTCAGTCATCAACAGCTGGGAGTCCCGTCCACGAGCCCATGCAGATTGACCGAGTGCGTCAGTCTGCACAACGTAGAGCAGAGCGGCTTGCCCAGGGTCTCTGCTTTTACTGCGGTGAGGGCACACACCTCCTCCGTTCCTGTCCGGAAAGGCCGGGAAACTCCAAAGCCTAGGGTTGGTAGGAGAGGCCACCCTAGGTGCTGGGACTCTCTCTGATCCGGTCACATGGACCGTGCAAGTGACAACGGGAGAGACGCGGTTCACGGCTGAGGCCTATCTTGATTCCGGGGCAGCAGGCAATTTCATCCAGCAAGCCACCGTGGACAAATACCAGGTGCCTGTTATCCCACTCAACAAGCCCCTGGTGATTGCCTCTGTGGATGGGAGACCCCTTTCTGACACCATCTCCTGGACCACCAGGCCGGTTGAACTGCGCATCGGTGCTCTTCACACCGAGAACATCGCCTTCTACGTCCTTCCGCACATGTCCCATCAGATCCTGCTGGGCCTTCCATGGTTACGGACTCACGAACCATCAGTCAGCTGGGGCACTGGCGAAATCACCCGCTGGGGTGCTTCGTGTCATGAGAGATGCCTAAAATCCACACAACCCATCCGACGACCTCCGGTTCCTGAGAACCTACCGGGGCTGCCCTCGGCTTATTGGTCCTTTGCTGATGTCTTTGATAAAAAAGAATCCGAGGTACTGCCGCCACATCGCCCCTACGATTGTGCCATCGACCTGCTCCCTGGAACAACGCCACCACGAGGACGGATATATCCTTTATCTCCAGCCGAAACACGGGCTATGTCGACTTACATCTCAGAGAGCCTGGCTAGGGGATTCATTCGGAGATCCTCCTCTCCTGCTGGAGCAGGTTTCTTCTTTGTCAAGAAAAAAGAGGGCGATTTACGTCCCTGCATCGACTACCGGGGTCTGAATCAGATCACTGTTAAGAACAAGTACCCTCTGCCGCTCATCCCCGAATTGTTTGACCGGCTTAGAGGAGCTCGTCTGTTCACCAAGCTGGATCTTCGGGGTGCTTACAATCTGGTGCGCATCCGCTCTGGTGACGAATGGAAGACCGCGTTTAATACGCGCGATGGACATTATGAGTACTGCGTGATGCCCTTCGGCCTGTGTAACGCCCCTGCCGTCTTCCAAGAACTGGTGAACGACGTGTTCCGAGACCTCCTCTACACCTGTGTGGTAGTATATCTAGATGACATCCTTGTCTTCTCTCCGGACCTCCCAACCCACAGAGAGCACGTACAGCTGGTTCTACGACGACTAAGAGAGAACCGTCTGTACGCAAAGTATGAGAAGTGTGTCTTTGAGCAGTCTTCTCTCCCCTTTCTGGGGTACATCATCTCTGAGACTGGACTGCAGATGGATCCCAAGAAGGTCTCCGCCATTCTCAACTGGCCTCCCCCTTCTGGACTGAAGGCAATCCAACGCTTCCTGGGATTCGCCAACTACTACCGCCAATTTGTCCCTCACTTCTCTGCTCTGACTGCTCCACTTTCCGCTTTGACTAAGAAAGAGGCAAATCCAAAGGACTGGTCGCCTGCGGCCGACGCCGCGTTTGGCTCTTTGAAGCGGGCTTTTGCTTCCTCGCCTGTACTTCACCGTCCGGAGTTGAACCGCCAGTTCACCTTGGAGGTGGATGCCTCCTCCTCAGGAGCCGGAGCAGTGCTCATGCAGAAGTCCTCCTCCGGGAAGATGGTGACTTGCGGATTCTTCTCCAAGGGCTTCTCAGCGCCTGAACGCAACTATACCATCGGGGACCGAGAGCTCTTGGCAGTCAAACTGGCACTGGAGGAATGGCGCTACCTCCTGGAAGGTGCAGTGTATCCCGTGATCATCTACACGGACCACAAGAACCTAGAATACCTGCGGTCCGCTCAGCGACTGAACCCACGGCAAGCCAGGTGGTCCTTATTCTTTGCCAGGTTCGACTTTCAGCTTCACTTCCGACCCGCGGACAAGAATGTACGCGCTGATGCCTTGTCCAGGTCTTTCATGCCCATGGAGCAGGAGGAAGAGACTACCCAACCCATCATCTGTCCTAGCAACATCATTCCGGTGGCCCCTGTTACCCTAGCCCAGATACCGCCCGGGAAGACCTATGTCTCCGATACCGACAGGCAAAAAGTGTTACACTGGGGTCATGCCTCAAAAACAGCCGGGCATGCTGGTCAGAAGAGGACATGGGGTGCGATTGTACGCCATTACTGGTGGCCATCCCTTCGCACGGACGTCGCTGCTTTTGTCTCTGCCTGCTCCTCCTGTGCCAGGAACAAGACGCCCAAACACTTGCCCCATGGCCGTCTTCTGCCTTTACCGATACCCTCAGTCCCGTGGCAACACATAGCAATGGACTTTATTACGGACTTGCCATTATCCTCCGGGCACACAGTCATATGGGTCGTGGTTGATCGATTCTCCAAAATGGCCCACTTCGTTCCTATGGCCGGACTGCCCTCTGCTCAGGAACTCGCGGAAGCCTATATACATCACATCTTCCGCTTGCATGGCTTTCCATCCCACATAGTGTCCGACAGAGGAACTCAGTTCACCTCCCGCTTCTGGAGGGCTCTATGCAAACATCTGGGAGTGACTCTGGACTTTTCTTCTTCTTACCATCCTCAGTCTAACGGCCAAGTGGAGAGGGTCAATCAAATCGTGACCTCATACCTACGTCACTATGTCAACGCCCATCACGACGACTGGTCCTCGCTTCTGCCTTGGGCTGAATTCTCCCATAACCACCACGTCAGTGAGTCATCCTCCGAATCTCCCTTCCATGTTGTTTATGGACTCCAGCCCGCCGTCCCATTGCCTATATCCCCTTCATCGGATGTTCCGGCTGCTGATACTGCAGTTCGTGACTTTGCTACCATTTGGGACTCTGTCAAAGCGTCCCTTGGGCGCGCTTCCCAGCGGATGAAGAAACACGCTGACAAGAGACGTCTGGATCCTCCGTGTTTCTCTCCTGGTGACCTGGTCTGGCTTGCTTCCCAGTACATCCGATTGAAGATACCTTCCTACAAGCTGGGTCCTCGCTACATCGGGCCGTTTAAGGTCCTCAGCAAGATCAATGAGGTATCCTACAAGCTACAGCTCCCGGCCACGATGAGGATACCCAACTCCTTCCACGTCTCTCTGCTCAAGCCGGTTGTCCTTGGTCCCTTCTCCGCTGCTGCCAGTCCGGCCCCTCCTCCTATTGCCGATGATGACATCTATGCGGTAAGGGATATCGTGGCCATGAAGACCGTACGAGGTCGACAGTTCTTCCTGGTGGACTGGGAAGGGTATGGTCCTGAGGATAGGTCTTGGGAGCCCAGGGAGAACGTGGGCACTCCTCTTATCCGTGCCTTCATGTCCCGGTTGCGGGGAGGGGGGCGTGGGGGGGGGGGGTACTGTCACGCTCCCCGGGTCCTCACCCCCGTTCCTCGGCTCACCTGCCACGCTCTCCGCTCCCCAGTCACCGGATTCCGTCCGTCCCAGGGCTCCGGGCCCCCGATCCCGGCGCCCGACAGCTTCCCTGGACCTGGCCGGCTCCCCTGCGTCCTCCTCGCAGCCTCCTTCCCTGGCTTCTGGCACCCGGGCGGCGCGCATGCGCATTAGGGCGCGCGCGCGGTCACTGACCCTTTCTTAAAGGGCCAGCGTCCATTAACAGGAAATGAGGTTGCACAGGTACAGGGTATATAGGGGGTCATTGTCCAAGGGGGCGGGGCCTGATCTTCGTGTTCCCTGAGCTAGGAGTCAGGTCTCTTGGTGTTTATGTGCCTGTACTCACCTATCTGTCTTTGTAGAGCCGTACCTGCCTCGCCATCCAGTCTGCCGTGTCCTGATCCCCGCACGCTGTCCGTCTGCCATCTGACAGTCCGTACCATCCCGGATCCCTGCGGTGACCCGTCATCTTGCTCCAGAGGTTCCGGACCCCGCCTGATATCACCTCGGCCTCCGAACCTGAGCTACGTCACCAAGACCACCTTCTGTGACTCCGTGGTCCCTGGGACTCCTCCGCTGCCTTCTCTTGCACGGACTGTTCTACTGCCCATCAGTGCTTCAGCTGCCGGACTCCCTACCACCATCTCAGAGAGTTCGGTCCAGTGGATCCACCTCCTGGGTCTGCCCGACCGCCCGGCCGTGACAATAGGCTATAACTCAGATGTGCAAACAAGCTAAAAATATATTATGAAACTGGTAAGCATATAATTCTGATGAGACACTCATCTCTGGGAGATACCAACCATGAAGGAAGGAGATGATTCTTTACAGCAGGGGTGGGGAACCTCCGGCCCGCAGGCCATATGCGGCCCGCGATGACATTTAATGCGGCCCACGGGCACATTCCAGGCTACCCCAGTGCTCGAGCGGCACTTGCGCTTTTGCCAGCCGCCGGCCCTTTAAAATCCCAGTGCGTTATGGGTAGATGCTAGAATGTACGGGCTATTTACAGATCCTGATTGCAGCCCGTACTAGAATGTACAGGCTCTTTTCGGGACCTGACTACAGCCCATACATTCTGGACTGAACCCGGGACTGTGCTCGCATGCTGAGGGTTTACCTTGAGGGCAGGGTAAACAGCGCGCTGTGCTCCAGTCACAGCAGAAGAGGTGCAGCAGATGCCTTCCTGCTGTACATGCCTCCCGGACCTGTGCTATGTGACTCCTCCTCCTCCCCTTGTACTGTGAGTATGCAACCCATCGCTGCCCCCCATCCAGTGCTGTGTACCCCCTAGTACTGTGTGTAGCCCCAAGTGCTGTGTACCCCCCAGTACTGTGTGTAACCCCTTAGTGCTTTGCAATCAGTGCAGTCTCCTAGTGCTGTCAGTGCTGCCACATCGTGCTCTTCCTGCTGCCTCCTAGTGCTGTCACCTAATGCTCTCCATGCTGCCTTTTAGTGCTGTCACTGTCAGTGCTCTCTGTGCTGCCACCTAGTGCTCTTTGTGCTGCCACCTAGTGCTCTCTGTGCTGCCACCTAGTGCTCTCTGTGCTGCCACCTAGTGCTCTCTGTGCTGCCACCTAGTGCTCTCTGTGCTGCCACCTAGTGCTCTTTGTGCTGCCACCTAGTGCTCTTTGTGCTGCCACCTAGTGCTCTTTGTGCTGCCACCTAGTGCTCCCTGTGCTGCCAACTAGCGCCCTCTGTGCTGCCGCCTAGCGCTCTCTGTGCTGCCTCCTAGCGCTCTCTGTGCTGCCGCCTAGCGCTCTCTGTGCTGCCGCCTAGCGCTCTCTGTGCTGCCGCCTAGCACTGTCCGTTGTGCCGCCTAGTACTGTCCGTTGTGCCGCCTAGTGCTGTCCATTATGCCGCCTAGTGCTGTCCGTTGTGCCGCCGCCTAGTGCTGTTCGTGCTGCCACCTAGCGCTCTCTGTGCTGCCACCTAGTGCCCTCTGTGCTGTCACTGTCAGTGCTCTTTGTGCTGCCACCTAGTACTCTTTGTGCTGCCACCTAGTGCTCTTTGTGCTGCCACCTAGTGCTCCCTGTGCTGCCAACTAGCGCTCTCTGTGCTGCCGCCCAGTGCTCTCTGTGCTGCCACCTAGCGCTCTCTGTGCTGCCACCTAGCGCTGTCCGTTGTGCCGCCTAGTACTGTCCGTTGTGCCGCCTAGTGCTGTCCATTATGCCGCCTAGTGCTGTCCATTGTGCCGCCGCCTAGTGCTGTTCGTGCTGCCACCTAGCGCTCTCTGTGCTGCCGCCTAGCGCTCTGTGCTGCAGCCTAGCGCTCTCTGTGCTGCCGCCTAGCGCTCTCTGTGCTGCCGCCTAGCGCTGTCCGTTGTGCCGCCTAGCGCTGTCCGTTGTGCCGCCTAGCGCTGTCCGTTGTGCCGCCTAGCGCTGTCCGTTGTGCCGCCGCCTAGTGCTGTCTGTGCCCGCCACTAGTGCTGTCCATGCTTAGCATCTCCTGTGATGTATACACCCCTCCTGTGATCTATACGCTCCTCCTGTGATGTATACGCCCCAGCCTGTCCTGGGATGTATATGCCTCAATGTTTCCTGTGATGTATATGCCTCAGTGTCTCCTGTGATGTATATGCACCCCAGTGTCTTCTGTGATGTATATGCCCCAGCTTCTCCTGGGATGTGTATGCCCCCAGCCTCTCCAGACCAAGACAAACCTGGAAAAGCAGTTGTGAGAAACAAAATGATCAATATCACCGAACATCACAGCCGCTCTGGCCACGACATTAGGGGTGAGTTAATTAATTGTTTGACCAAATATAGCCTGGTTGTTTTCAAGTTGATAATTTGATGCGGCCCCCAAAGGTTGGTAGAAAATTCCAAATGGCCCCCGGCAGTAAAAAGGTTCCCCACCCCTGCTTTACAGAATTAGAATTGTTAAAGTAGTCTTGCGTTTAGGTTAGGATCAGGGTGAAAAAAAATAATGTACCTGCTTTGCTGTTGGTCAAGTTTCTGCTCTATACAACACAAACGGTGAATTGATTAATTTATTGTTTCTGAACGATGTTTCAAAAGTAAACTACAGTAAAGTAGTTCCCCAATGCAACCAATGATGTTGCAAACTGGAGAAATAATTTCCAAACTGCCACCAATATTGTTATATACCAGCTATGTATGATTTTCATCAATTTTTTATAAAAAGTTAATCGGCAAGTGGACATTTCTGGTTTTAAATGAATAATCCACTTTGAGAAAATATAGCTGCCCCAAATGGTTAATAAAAGTGTATCACTACATTCACATAGAGGGCATAAGAAGAGAAACTGAGAGAAAGCTGTGATAGGTTTTACTTCAGTAACTATTTCTTCTAGCCTCCTCCTGCTGCTCCAGAAAACACAGGATTCCAGCTTATCTTGATTCATATATGTTCACACACATATATATATATATATATATATATATGTGTTCACATGCCGTATGCAGTTTCCCCTAGGAGATACAAGTCTGTAAATTCAGTGACCCTACCTGAGGTGAGGTCACTCAGTTCAATGAGGTCACCTGAGGTCAGATTACCTGTGCTAACAGGTGTAGGATCATGAAAACCCTCAGCTGTGACCACAAATAGCCTGAGTGACTTCACCACTCATTTTGTGGGTCACTCAGTTTCTGCCTGAAGCCCACAGCGGGCAATCATGTTTTATGACCACTCGCTGTCACTTCACATGTAGCAGAGCCGGAATCATCATGGGACCTTGTGTGGATTATGTCTGACCTGGGTGTTTTGGGGGTTAATAAATGGTGAAAGATGGAGAGTTTTTTGCAGGTTTTTTTTTTTTCAAATAAAGGATTTTTTTTGTGTTTGTCTTTATTTCTTTTCATTTACAGATTAGTAATGGGGGTGTCATAGACATGTACCATTACTAATATAGGGCTTAATGAAAAACAGGAGGAGAAAGGAGTTTTTTGAATACAAAATTGATTTATTAAAGACAAAGGAGGGGTTTTGGCAAAGAGGTTTAAAAACAGAGTATACAGGGCAGAAGAAAGCGGCAGGTATAAATATGATTACAAAGGTAAATACATGGTAGCATCAGATATGGATAAAATGCAGAAGGCCTGCTAAGAGATATCATGATTCCTCGTAGGCATAGTATAAGATGAACTAATAAAAATATAAAGTGCTACAGTGCAAGTAATTGATAGAGATGAGCCAACCCCTAGAGTTCCAGTTCGGTTCGTGGAACGGTGCCCCGTTCCACGAACCGTTCGACAAACCTCTCGAACCCCATTGAAAACAATGGGAGGCAATCACAAACACATAAAAACACATTATAAATGTACACATACAGTTAATAAACATTGCCATAACACTTACCTGTCCCCGCGATCCGTCCTGCACTGTCTCTCGTAGCTTTTCCATCGGATAATCGCTGCGTCCTCCTGGTAACCAGCAGTGATGACAGGACCTATCGTGACGTCAAAATAGCATGTGACCAGTCACGTGTCTATTATCTCATTGGCTACAGACTGGTCACATGGCTTTGATGTCATGCTAGGTCCTGTCATTGCATCTCGATGCACGTTTGTGTATCGCCGTGTACCGGCGACATGCTCTGGCACACGGTTGACTCCCCGTTCTGCTTCCCCGTTCCGTTACAGCCGGTCAATAACGGAGATCACCGTTACCATAGCAACGTGCCTGTTAGCGGTGACGTCACCGCTAACAGCACGCAGCAGCACTGATCACTCACGGAGTAAAAAGGCTGCACGGGGAGCAGCAGCGTCTCTCTCCTATGCAGTGCTGCTGAAGGAGAAAGAAGACAGAAGACCATGGATTGTGGAGGGATAAGAGGGAGTAATAAACATGGAGTCTCTAAGGCTATGTGCCCACGGGACTCTGTATCTGCGGATTTTTCTGCAGCTAAATCCGCAGCATTCCCCCGGAATCTGCACCTTTTCATAGGTGCTGATTTTGTGCGGATTTGTCGTGGATTTGACGCAGATTTCGTTGCGGATTTTGCGATTTTTTTAAATTCAATTGAATAGGCATAATCCGCAGGTAAATCCGCAACAATAATTGACATGCTGCAGACTTTTCCGCACGGAAATCCGCATGATTTCCACTGCGGAAAAATCCGCAGCGTGGGCACAGCATTTCCCAAATGCCATAGAAATGGCTGGGGAGTAGCTATGCTGCAGATTTCTGAAAAATCCGCGGCATTTCCGCGAGAAATCCGCGGCAAAATCCGCTCATTTTCCGCAGCGTGGGCACATAGCCTAAGTGTGTCTGTGTATTTATTTCTATTAAAGTATTTTTTCTATGTGTGGTGTCTTTTTTTAACCCTTTATTGGAGATTCTTAATGGCTGGGTCAAACTTGCCTGACATTAAGAATCTCTGACTTAATACTAGCTAGTAAAACAAAGCTAGTATTAACTCATTATTACCCAGTGAGCCACCGGCATCAGGGCAGCTGGAAGAGTTGGATACAGCGCCAGAAGATGGCGCTTCTATGAGAGCGCCATTTTCTGGGGCGGCTGCGGACTGCAATTCGCAACAGAGGGGCCCAGAAAGCTCAGGCTAACCTGTGCTGTGGATCCAATACCCAGCTGCCTAGTTGTACCCGGCTGGACACAAAAATGGGTCGAAGCCCACGTCATTTTTTTTTTTTAATTATTTCATGAAATTCATGAAATAATTAAAAAAGGGCTTCCCTATATTTTTAGTTCCCAGCCGGGTACAAAAAGGCAGCTGGGGGTTGGGGGCAGCCGTACCTGCCTGCTGTACCTGGCTAGCATACAAAAATATGGCGAAGCTCGCATCATTTTTTTTGTAGTTTTTTTGCAAAAAAAATAAAAAATGCTCCCCTGGATTTTCCATTGCCAGTGAAGGTAACACCAAGCAGTGGGGGTTAGCAGCTAGTAGCTGCTTGGATTACCCTTAGCTAGCAATACAAAAAATGCAGCGGGAGCCCATATATATTTTTTTTAATTATTTATTTAAATAACTAAAAACAAAAAGGGCTTCCCTGTATTTTGATTGCTGGACATCACAGTGGTGTAAAAATAAATCTTTAAAAACAAATGACGTTTTGATTCTCAGCACAGATAAAGCAGACAGCTACGGGTTGCCACCCCCATCTGCTTGGCGTTACCTTGGCTGGCAAGCAAAATACAGGGAATCCCATTAATTTTTTTTATTTAAAAAAATAGTTAAAAAAAAATGACTTAGGGTTCCCCCTATTTTTGATAGCCAGCTAGGGTAAAGCAGATGGCTGCAGCCTGCAGACCACAGCTGGCAGCTTCACCTTGGCTGGTAATCCAAAACTGAGGGCACCCCACCCTGTTATTTTAAATTAAATAAATAATTTAAAAAAAAAAACCACGTGGGGGTCTCCCCAAAATTGGATCACTAGCCAAGGTAAAGCGGACAGCTGGGGTCTGATATTCTCAGACTAGGGAGGTCCATGGTTATTGGACTCTCCCCAGCCTAAAAATAGCAGGCCGCAGCCGCTCCAGAAGTGGCGCATCCATTAGATGCGCCAATCCTGGTGCTTAGCCCCAGCTGATCCCGTGCCCTGGTGCGGTGGCAAACGGGGTAATATTTTGGGTTAATACCAGATGTGTAATGTCACCTGGCATCAAGCCCTGGGGTTTGTGATGTCAGGTGTCTATCAGATACCCGACATCACCAACCCAATCAGTAATAAAATAAAAATATACGACAAACACATTTTTATTTAAAAAAAACACTCCCCAAAACATTCCCTCTTTCACCAATTTATTAGAAAGAAAACCAAATCCAGGTCTTCTGTAATCCAAGGGGTTCCCATTACGATCCATACCATAGTCACTGTCCAAGTCAATGAAGAACAGAATGTTCCCCATTGGCTGGGAGAGCAATGCAGTGACCTCCGCTAACATCAATAGGTCAGCCCAGGTCACTGCAGGGCATGACAAGTGCTGCTGTCAGCAGCAAGGTACATTACCTGCGGCGACGATCTCCTGCACTGCTGAAAGCAGATCTATCACTGACTTCAAAGACAGCCGTCTTCACAGCCAAGTATCGCGGGAGCCTGTGACATCACCGCTAGTCACAGTCTCGGGTCGGCAGTGAGAGGAGGAGATATGACAAGCGGCGGCCATGGAGGACAGTGACAGCGCTGAGGTTGGGAGGGCAGGACTTCATCACCACAGGTAAGCCGAGCAGGGTAATGTGTGCGGAGTGCGAGGTGGGTGGAGCCAAGCGGGGAATTGTGTGCAGAGTGTAAGGTGGGTGGAGCCAAGCGGGGTAATGTGTGCAGAGTGCGAGGTGGGTTGAGCCAAGTGGGGTAATATGTGCGGAGTGGGAGGTGGGTGGAGCCGAACGGGGCCATGTGTACGGAGTGCGAGGTGAGTGGAGCCAAGCGGGGTAATGTGTGTGGAGTGTGAGGTGGGTGGAGCTAAGCGGGGTAATGTGTGTGGAGTGCGAGGTGGGTGGAGCTGAGCGGGGCCATGTGTGCGGAGTGCGAGGTGGGTGGAGCCAAGCGAGGTAATGTGTGTGGAGTGCTAGGTGGGTGGAGCTAAGCTGGGTAATGTGTGCGGAGTGCGAGGTGGGTGGAGCCGAGCAGGGCCATGTGTGCGGAGTGCGAGGTGGGTGGAGCCTAGCAGGCGCTGAGGACGTCAGTGCCGGGGACTGCATGGCTGGGGACAGGTGAGTGTGTGTGTGTGTGTGTGTGTGTACATGCCGAGTGCAGGAGGGGGCGGAGCTGAGCGGGGAAGTGTCTGCTCCCTGCACACGTAACCAGGGTAAATATCGGGTTACCAAGCAAAACACTTTGTTTGGATACCTGATATTTACATTGGTTACCAGCTTACCGCAGGCTGCCAGTGATGGCTCCCTGCACACTGTAACTGTAAAAAGCCCTGCTTTTGGTGATCGAACTGTTCTCGAACGTAACTCGAACTGTCGAGCTTTTAGCAAAAAGCTCGAGTTCGAGTTCAATCTCGAGCACCCCCCAAAATCACTCGAACATGCAATTGGCAAACCTCAAACGTCGAACATCGCTCATCTCTAGTAATTCAATAGTACAAGTTCATCAAATAACATGCATAGGCAGGTTTCTGCATAGGCCATCCTATATGAGAGGCTAAGAAGCCAATCTTACAAGGTGTCAAAAAACGTCAGAAAACTGTCATATACCTAATTAAATGGAAATCGCAAGAAAAGAATTCTTCCCTCCCTGATGAAGCCGTGAGTTGAGGTGCACTTGCCCCCTCCTGGCGAAACACGACGGTGGTCTGGGGGGTAATTTTTGGTACTCCGGGCACCACTGCGGCGCTGGTCTTTTCTTGCGATTTCCATTTAATTAGGTATGCAACAATTTTCTGACGTTTTTTGACTCCTTGTAAGATTGGCTTCTTAACCTCTCACATATAGGATGGCCTATGCCGAAACCTGCCTATGCATGTTATTTGATGAACTTGTACTATTCAATTACTTGCACTGTAGCACTTTTTATTTTTGTTAGTTCATCTTATACTATGCATACAAGGAATCATGATATCTCTTAGCAGGCCTTCTGCACTTTATCCATATCTGATGCTACCATGTATTTACCTTTGTAATCATATTTATACCTGCCACTTTCTTCTGCCATGTATACTCTGTTTTTAAACCTCTTTGCCAAAACCCCTCCTTTGTCTTTAATAAATAAATTTTGCATTCAAAAAACTCCTTTCTCCTCCTGTTTTTCATTGATCAATATGGAGTTTGTGCTGGCTTTTAAGGAACCTTGATTTGGTACTATTTTGCCAATTTTTCTAAAATGGTGTTCTGGAGATTTGTTTTACTGTTAATATAGGGCTTAGTGACAGCTGAGAGCTGCTATTAACCCCTTATTACCTTGATTGCCACCTCACCAAGGTAATCTAGATGAGCCAGGTAACGTGCAATGATTGTCACATCTAATGGATGTGATAATCCTGGGCGGCTGCAGGCTGCTATTTTTAGGCTGGGAACCCAATAAGCATGGGTCTCTTCAGCCGGAGAATGCCAGCTCCCAGCTGTTGGGCTTTCTCATGGCTGGGTATCAAAATTGGGCGGGACAGAACACCATTTATTTCAGTTATTTATTTAAATATTAGTAGTAAAAAAGCAGCACGCGGTTATTTTGATACACAGCCAAGATTAGCACATCGCTGGGGGCCTGCAGCCGTATGCTTTCTCATAGTTCGGTATCTTAATACAGGGTGACCCTATGCCAATTTTTTAATTCATTTATTTTTATACCATGATATAGACCTGTATACACGGTTTGATATAGCAAGCAGTCAGACACGCTGTCACACAGGCTGGGGGCATGTCTGACTGCAACCAATCAGAGATGGCAAGACTGCCGGTGGGCGGGGGAAGCAGTGAATATGTAATAAGGTAAATAAGCGGCCTCGAAAGTAGAATGAGCGTTCCCAGAAGCAGTTGCAGCCGCGATGGAGACCGGTAAGTATGCTTTATTCTTATTTTGTTTATTTTTACTTTACTTTTTTTATTACCAAGTTGTCGGGCCCGGCGCTCAGGTACTTTTGAACCCGCGCAGTTCTGGACTTTTACAGTCCGAGTCCACCCATCACTAAACAACACCTATTAGTAAAGATATAATTTAGTAAACCCATTAATAACATGAAATAGTACTTCTTCTATTCTTCCAATTTCTATATACACAGCATTAAATAAGCACTGTTCATACAGTAGGACAATGGCATAAAAATATCTATAATTGTAGAGCAGAGATCTCAAACGTAATGCAGTGCCAACCATAGTTAGATACCCAACGTTATGAACAATGAGGGATCAACACAATAAACAGCACAAATTAAAAATTAATTTCACTATATAGCTGTTCTGTGTATAATAACATTGCTTTTCAGAAATACATTTTTCTCATGCAACTTATATTCCTGGAGAATATTTTTTGCAGCATATCAGTCACGCTGAGTTCACATGTCCTGTAATCATCTGTTAGAATAGATCCTGCAGAGATACGATGGCAAAATGATTTCTGCCGGATACGTTTTTTTAACATGAGAGTCTGTAGCACCCTACGGGACCTGCAGGGCTTATTCGTCACCGGGCCAGTGGTTTTGTGGGGTTGCTGTGAACGGCCTGACCCGGCTCCGTGGCCCCATCGGCTAAAAGCAAAGAGAGAGTCAAAAGAAGGATGGGGTTTGCTTCACAGCGCCACCCGTCCTGCGTGGCCAGGGATTAGCCGCCGCTGCGAGATGTCGCTGTTGTGAATGTCAGTTATGCTTTTGCTGCTGTGAGGCTCCCTCTCGTGGCCAGGAATGGTTTGGACAGAGACCAGGTGTGTTGAGCAATGGGAGTTTTCATTGCTAACTCTCTGCCTATTTAAACCCTGGTCTGCTAGCAGGCTATGCCGGATGTCAGTTGTTCTGTGTTCACCAGCCTGCTTCATCCTTCTCCAGACCACATCTACCCCAGATAAGTGCTTGGCTCTTTATTTGTTGTTTGGTTCTTTTTGCTCTTATCTGAGTTTGTCATTTGCTGTGGTTGATTTTAGTTTATTTGCATGCAGGGATCTTCCCTCTCAGTTGCTTAGCTGGGAAGCTCCCTGCAGCTATGTTTGGCGTATTGCTCCTATAAAGCCTGCTTTATACGAGTCGATCTATCGTGTGATAGCACGAGCGATCTTACCCGCCCCCATCGTTTTTGCGTCACGGGCAAATTGCTGCCCGTGGCACACAAACTCGTTTAATCCCCGTCACACGCACTTACCTTCTGAACGACCTCACTGTGGGCGACGAACGTCCACTTCCTGAAGTGGGAGGGACGTTCGGCATCACAGCGACGTCACACAGCAGCCAGCCAATAGAAGCGGAGGGGCGGAGATGAGCGGGATGTAAACATCCCGCCCACCTCCTTCCTTCCATTAAGCCGGCGGGTGCCGTGGGACACAGGTACGCTGTGTTCATCGTTCCGTGGTGTCATACGGAGCAACGTGTGATGCCACGGAAACGATGAACAACCTGCACCCATGAAAATAAATGATATTTTGAAAGTTAACGACGAGTACACGACTCACGATTTGTGAGCGATACTGCGTCACTCAGAGGTGTCACACTAGACGACGTCGTGCACTATGCCGAATGTGCGTGACGAAAACCGTGACCCCGACGACATATCGCACAATATATCATCTCGTGTAAAGCCCTCATAAATCCATGTGTTTGTTGCTTCTTGAATTTGTAATGGTTCCTGCTTTCTGTTCATTGGTATGACAAGAGCGCCTGGTATAGGATGGAGTTCAGATCTAGCGATCTCAGGGCTTTTTTGTACTATCAGGTTCTTGGATTTTTGTAGGGTTTTTCTCTGGCCACCATCAGTCCCTTTCATATCCTGTCCTATTTTGTCAGTAGGACCTCACCTTTTGCTAATCCTATCATCTATCTGTGTATTGTGTTTTCCTATATCACCGCAGTCTTTGAATGTGGGGGGCTTGCTATTCTTTATCTATTTTCTGAGGCAGAGAGCTATTCATCTTTCCTTCCTTTAGGATAGCTAGTTCTCTGGCTGGGTTTGCGGTGCACAGGATGTTAGTTCACCCCTCGGCTACTTCTAGTGTTGATGGTTAGTAAGGAGATGGCGGGTCAGATTAGTTGCTAATGCTCTTGTCACCTTTTACCAATGATTTATGGTGGTCTTCCATGGTTCCGGATCATAACATGTCGCTCTCCCCCGGGGCTGAAGTTATCGCAGCCCAGATAGTCCAGCTCCCCACAGGTGGAGCGAGTATTGGGGAGGACGGTGATGAAGGGGGAAGGGCAGTGGCGCAGGCAAATAAGAGTCTCATACAGGGGCTGCGGTTCCAGGTGTTTTACTCACAATTCATGTGCTGCACCCGCAGAATACCGGTCATCGCCGTGATGGGCCCCAGCCGATGCCAGATGAATCAGGGGTCACCACCGGTGTTGTAAATCATGTGATGCCTGTCTCCTTGTGCCTTGTAGTGTGGATTCCCGTGGCGTGAAGCTACTTGGGGACTCCAGTGTCTTTGGCTTTAGTTGCCATCTCGTACGCAGGCAGCACGAAACTTGTTATGGACTCGACCATGGCCGTGACTCCTGTCTCTATCTGCTGCTGTGCTGCAGAACTTTTGGTGGTGGACAATGGGACGTGACATCCCCATTCCCTGCAGATTTATTAGAGTCCTTAAAGGTTCCCCTAATTGAGGGCTCTGCACCCTGACTGGCGCCAGTCAGGTATGGGCTGTTGGGGGCTCACCCTCCGTCTACCGAGTTGCTCCTCTGTTTCACAGCTCCACTTGGGCGTCTCCTGCTTCTTTCTCTGTCTGTCTTGTGCAAACTCAGTGCGGTGTCATGGCCCCTGGTCCTGGGACTAATTCCTCCAGTTTCCTGTCCCCAGGACCAGTCTTCTAAACTCTGCTCTCCTAAGGCTGTCTCCTACAAGACTGTTCTGAGGTAGAACTCCTTCTAAAGTGAAACAAAGTGTGTTCGCTCACTTCCCAGGCAGCCCCCACCTTTTTGATGACTCATCCTGCCCGGGAATTTCCCAGCCTGGCTTCCTGAGTAATGTAAGTGCTGGCTCACTAACTGGGTGTTTATGTAAGTGTATTGTGTAAGCTCCAAGCCCCAGCGGTTAACCTCCTCTTATCCGGGATAAGAATTACACCTTTATTTCAGATGCAATACTCTGTGGTGACTGAAGCCTCAGGGGCACCACAAGTCTATGGAGAACGGATCCGTTAACTGATTGCTATATATCTTCCGTTTGAAAAAGATCCTATAGGAAAAAAAATTGAACCATTACAAATGCAAGAAAAATGAATGATCAAATCCATTAACAGATCCATTTTCCATAGACTCCAATGTTAAAAAAATGGATCCGGCAGATATCAGTTATTTAATACCGAACAAAAAAGTTGTGTTTGCACAACTTATTTCCTAAGGGATCTCTGCAGGATCCATTCTAATGGATGACAACTGGACATGTGAACTCAGCCTAATACTATAGACTTAGATCAATTTTACAATTATTTTCAGTTTTTCTACTTTATATAAAATATATAAAAACGAGGACAAAGAGTTTTTGCGTGCAAAAAGTAGACAATTTTTATTAAATACAGTGGGTGAACATCCGTATTAAAAACACATAAAATCAGCAGAGTGACAGGACCATGGACTGGATTCCATATTGCCTCAGTATAAGTGACAATCAGTGTATATATATAGAGCTACACATCCAAGCAGGTACATGTTTTTCAGGTACATTCTATCTCAATGCCAGCAGTATAAGGAACCCTTCAGGGTCACAACCACATTTCAGCATATATACAGGATCACAAAATATCTACCCGGAATGGATGGCAGCAAGGAGCCAGGCCAGGTCACAGGAGCAACCTCCAAACGCAGACGTACGTTTCAAAAAAGATTTCTTTATGTCTTCATCAGGGCAGAGGCGTCCTGTCACTCTGCTGATTTTATGTGTTTTTAATACGGATGTTCACCCACTGTATTTAATAAAAATTGTCTACTTTTTGCACGCAAAAACTCTTTGTCCTCGTTTCTATATATTATGCCTTTGAGTTTGTGCCAATTGTGGGGTTTTATGTCCTGTTGTCCCCACAAAAATTTACGTTGGGCTTTTTGGAGCTTTTTTCTAATTTATATAAAATATGTGGATTTAAAAGCCCACTGAGATGATGAAATTATTTTTATGCTATGTCCAGAAATTACATGTTCAAAATTGTTACATTTTTAATAATTCACATAAAGTATAATACTTGGTTGCTACAATTAACTGATTACTCAATGGCAAATTTGTGGAGGTCGGATTATGTCCTAATTAAAACTGTTCAGTGAGATCATCCTGATTCTGCCCCTCATCCAGTCTGCTGAGTGGACTCATTGATTTTCTATAAAAAGATGATGAGGAAAAAAAATAGAAGCGCAAATCCTTAATTCAAGACTCGAGCCATGTATATGCATTTACTAAATCTATGCTTAAAGCAGTACAAACGTTACAATTATCTGAATATTTCTAGCTTGGAAGAACAATCATTGTTTTCCTTTCATTAACCAGTCATTAATTGAGAGAAAATGGACTTGATTGGAAGCAAAGGGGCATAGATTATCTGTTTTCATTATGTAAATAGTGGAAAATCAGTTCTCCAGCTAAAAATTGCTATTTCCTGATCTAAACAGTGATGTTTCTGTGGTCGAGCTAAAAATTGCTATTTCCTGATCTAAATCGTGTTCATATTGTGCTCCAGCTAAAAATAGCTATTTCATTATCTAACTATTGCAAAATCTGTGCTCCCTGTCAAAATTGTGATTTAATCACTAGTGATTATTAATTTAGTGATGGGTGACTGACAGGTGGTGTGGGACTAAGGTTGTTAAACAGCTAGTTAAAAGAGGGAAAGGATACATGAAACATGAGTGGGAAATCCTGAGGTCATGGTGGAAGGGGAAATAAGCATTGTGTTTGAGGTGTGTGTGGGGTAGGTGCTAAAGTTCCTGAAAGCTCTACTGAACAAACACTGGCTCGTCCTAGCCAAAGACAACTGACAACTTCTGTTACTGGATGGGCTACTCCACTCCCATTTTGTAGATGAGGGCCAGAAAGAGCATGCACTAAAGTGAATGGCAAGCGCTGCATCAAGTGGCTTCTCCTCTTCCCCACCTCAGCTTCACACACATTACAGTGATTAGAGGTGGCACCCCAATTACCCCTGTTTCCCTCCATGTCATATCTCTCCAACCACCCAACTGAATATTGGAAACCATAGATGAGCAATTCTGCAGAGCTTTTCACACATTCTATTCCATGGGCATCAGAGGTCATTTACAAAGATTCAAAGACTCAAGAGAAGGAAAGCATCTGCCCCGATACCCAAAATGTTTGTCAGTTGGATCCAGGGTCAGATGAAGTAGGATCTGAGCAGAATCCAGACCCTTGTCACCAGACATTAAGCCCGGGGGTGGAGGTGATGATGATAAGACTCAGATACCTGAGGCACACACAATATATTGTGGTGTCAGGGTAGGAAGAGGAGGAGGGTGACTATCAAGGTGATGAGTGGGACAACAGAGAGGATGACAATGAGGTTGTAAATCCCACTTGGTGTGAACAAAGAGGCACACAGCCTATTGGCTCAGCAGAGGAGGTAGAGGAGGAGGAAGACAAAGAGGTTATGATTCCGATTTCTACACAAGCACGTAGTGATGCAGCCACGACAAGCACTGTATCCTCAGGAGCAACTCTGGCTGTGGCCAGCAGTGCTCATGGGTATGTAGTTTGCGGGGGTGGGAAGGGTTTCTTGGCCTGGGTCTTTTTTGAGACCGCAATAGCTCACCAATTCTTTTTATATGCCAACTTTGTAAACAACAACTTAGTAGAGGCAAAAATTTCAATAATTTGACTCCTACAGGCATTATCCAGCAGATGATCAACCAATATACATTATTCTGACAAGCTTACCGTGCTAAAATGTGGCCTAGCGGGCCTCCTTAACCACTGACTACCCCATCAACCAAGTCTGCTGCTTCTTTCTCTTTCGTCACCATCGAAAGGGTTTTCACATAAGTCTCCAGCCACAGAACCTCCACTTGTTTACCCACTACAGTCAGGGTAAGTGAAAGCCCGTCAGCTATTACAGAAGGGGATCTGCCTGGTGTTTTTGAGTGATTTCAGACACCAAGCACACCACATCTTTCTCAATCCACCATAACATTTCCGCCAACAACTTCCTCACAGTCCACCAGTTTGTCCTGTACACTCTTCTCTACTCTCTCTCAGCACAGCAGCCAGCCCTCATTCTCACAGTTCTGATCACATAAAAGATTATTTCCCCCTACACATGCCAAAACTAAAAGCTAGAACTTCACCATATCTAAGCTGTTGGCCATGGAAATGCTGCCTTTCTGCCTTTTGGATTCAGACTATTTCTGAAACTTGATGGCCATGGCAGTCACCCGATATCAGTTGCTCAGTCGCCATATAAATAAAGCTGTGCTTGCGCTACACTAGTATGTTGCAGACAACATCACCCATTCCTTGAAAAACTCTGTGTCTGACAGGGTGCATTTCCTCACTCACATGTGGATGAGCAAGCATGGCCAGGGGCGTTACATCATGCTGACTGGACACTGGGTGACTCCGGTGTCTAAGGGGGCAGGTGGGCAAGGGGCTGCTCCACAAGTCCCGGAATCCCTAAGGCTTACATGACAAACCTCTATATCTAGCACTTCCTCCACTGCTTCTGCCTCTTCCAGCAGACTTTGAATAGTCTGCAGGAGGAGGTGGGGGTCCCTGAAAAAGAGGAGGAAGACGAGTAGTATGCCTAAAGGAGACAAAAATCTTTAATGTCCGGACTGTCGTTGCCCTGGCTAGCAGCATGGGAGGGTGAAGTACAGCGATTGAGCGGGCTCATGATATCAGATAAACTGTTAGTAAAGGTGCTGGAGCCGAGGAACAAATGGAAGAGGATGAGGATAAAGAGGTGATGGGCGCGAAACAGTCAGGAGATGAAGAATATATTGATCTCCTCTCCCTGTTTTCCGTTGGTGGGAGAGGACGGAGTAAGCTTGAGTGTTACCTTTCCACCAACACAGCGTGCGATGTCGGTGGGGTCAAATCGAAAGTGACGCACATCCGGCGTCACTTTCGACATTGTAGTGTGTAAATTCTAGATGATACGATTAACGAGCGCAAAAGCGTCGTTATCGTATCATCGGTGCATTCTCCGACATTTCCATAATGCCGGTGCCGCGACAGGTACGATGTAGTTCCTCATTCCTGCGGCAGCACACATCGCTGTGTGTGAAGCTGCAGGAGCGAGGAACAACACCTTACCTGCTGCCGGCGGCTATGCGGAAGGAAGGAGGTGGGCGGGATGTTTACATCCTGCTCATCTCCGTCCCTCCGCTTCTATTGGCCGCCTGCCGTGTGACGTCGCTCTGACGTTGTACGACCCGCCCCCTTAGGAAGGAAGCGGGACACCGGCCAGAGCGACGTCGCACGCCAGGTGAGTGCATGTGAAGCTGCCGTAGCAATAATGTTCGCTACAGCAGCTATCACAAGATATCGCTGCTGCGATGGGGGCGGGGACTATCGCGTGCGACATCGCAGCATCGGCTTGCGATGTCGCAACGTGCAAAGTCCGCCTTAGACCTCACGGACACATCTGACACATAAGCGCTTTTGTGCTGCAGTATCTGCAACATGATTCACGAATTGTTAGGATTAGAAATAGTGCTAATTACTTGGTTGCCACTCTCTTATATTCTTGGTACAAGAGTACATTTTTCCAGACGCACGCATGCTGGGGTATCGAAAACAACTTGTACACAATATAATTATACACAATCTTAAGAGTGATTTTCTCTAAGACAGCAATGAGGTACACAGTGCGCCTTGCCATTCTACACTTCCAAACCCAGGAACTTTGAGTCGTCATCACAGACACATTGGCGTTAGAAGCAGTTTAAGTGGCAGAAACTATTTCTGTGACTTGTGGTACAAATTTTTAGACCATCCCCTGCACCAGCAAAAGAGAGCACAAGTCTGACAAATAGTGAATGACTGGAGAGGATCGCACCCTTGGACCCTTTTGCATTTTGGTCTTCAGAAATTGAAGAGTGGCCTGAGCTCGCCAGTCATGTCTTGGAGGTTTTGGCATGCATTGTAGCCAGCATTCTCTCAGAACTTGTCTTCAGTGCTGTTGGTGGTGTCCTGATGGATAAGCACATACAGCATCCCCTAAAAGTGTAGACCACCTAACTTTCTTCAAGATGACTGCTGTGCAAAGTCACTATGGGTACTTTAGGCTTATTGATGCCACTGTCCTGCTGTCTGCCTCTAATGTTTGGAAATGTGGAGATTCCAAGGTGCGTCTCCAAGTTGTATGTTGTCTGTAGTGGCAGGGTTCTCATAGCAACAGACCTACACCTGTCATTCATCTATCCACCCACCTTTTGATTTGAAAGCTGTAAATGTTGAGCCACACTCTGTCATGTATGAGCCATACTTGACTGCAGTGCTAAGACACTATGGGCAGTGCACTGTGTGGCAATTGATGCCACTGTTCTACTGTCTGCCTCTAATTTTTGGAAATGTGGAGACTCCAAGAAATGTCTCCAAGTTGTGTCTTGTCTGTAGTGGCAGAGTTCTCAGAGCAACAGGTTTACTTTTGTTACTCATCCACCTCTTTATTTTAAAGCTGTAAATGCAAGGCCAGACCCTGTGTCATTTATGTCACATGCTTGACTGCAGCGCTAAGACACTATTGGTACTGTGGGGCAATTGATGCCACTGTTCTGCTGTATGCCTCTAATTCTTGAAAATATAGAGACTCCAAGATGGGTCTCCAAGTTGTATCTTGGCAGTAGTGGCAGAGTTCTCACATCATAAGGCCTACACCTGTCACTCATCCAATATTGCTTATGCTAATAGTCTAGGATGTTAATGGCTGTGTCATGACCGTTTGCACCACTGTAAAATGGGTTCAGCTGTTTTGGCAGATTTTGGGCCCCAATAAGGTGTTGTTTATGCCTCTTTCATAGCCTTACATTGAATTCAATGGATTTGTATATGTTTGTAAAACAATTCATCAACCGTTCGGTGACCACAGGTGAATTCAGTGAATACAAACCAAATCAAACCATAGGAGGTTTGCTCATCTCCAGTGAATGAGATAAAAATATATTGGAAAGGATATTGTTTTGTGGAGTTAGGAAGGATCTGGCATCAGAACATCAAAAGGTCAAAGCGTATTGTTGATTGCAGATCCACTTAAGTGCCCGCTTGTCATTTACCCTGAGTTGGAGTATAGTCAATTCCATCTGATATTGAAGGGGTTCAAGTTCATTTCTATCATTCAGTGATCTAACAAGTAGTTGCAGCTACAAAGTTTCCTGCTGAAGGAACCAAGGACTGCTTTTTGTTGTATCTTTCCCCATCCATTTGTCTTACCTTTCTTGTATTGTCTATTTTCAGTGGCAAGACTAGCATCTCACTGGTCTTCTTCACTAGTCAGTGTGAGTTCAGGGCCAGTGAGGGCCTAGGCACATGACGATACATGTGGGAAGGATTCATCTCCGGATGTTAGGAAGTGCAGAACTCAGCCTCAGGTGAGTGTTAGGATGTGACTCCGCTCCCCTCTCTCTAGCGCCAGCGCCTTTTGTTGTATTGATACCCTAGTGTTTCCTCGGTGTTGCGCCTCTCACCCAGAGTCATCTCATAACTGGCATGACACCTGCAGCCATATCATGTTAATATGCATGTGGGGTCCAAAAGTCGTGGAAACTCCTCTGAATAGGTCTGTCTTCACCAGTAGTACTTTGTTCTGTAGAAAATATGTTGGTACATATTTATATAAATATTACTTGCTAGGAAATGGTTTACCTTTTTATATTACTTTTTTATATTACTGAACTCTAATAAGAATATATATTTTTAAGGCAATTGCTTTGCGTTAACTTGAGTATAGATGATACTGCTTGCTTTTAAAGTATTCTGCTGTAGCTGTTGTACTATTAGAAATGTGGTAGATATATTTCATGGAAGCGAAACGCATACACCTGTCTTATGGGATAAGTATGAGCTATGTACCCGATAGTAAGCCAATATATTATGTCCTGTTGAGGATCACTTTAGAAATACAGCATAGAATAGTAGTAGATTATTGAGTCCAGCAAGGGAATTCTCAACACAGTTTGAGGACTTTGCCTCATGTGGTTAGAATATATTTCTTAATGTGGCAATGTATTATCATGGACTTGGGGAAATGCTAAAGCTTAGAAGTAATACATAGTAGTATATTACCATGCTCAGGATATAGCCTAAAAGGATAAAAAATATTGACCTCTGCCAAAGGAAATGCCCTGGAAATTTCTTGTACGATTATTATACCAATTGCTTCTTTTTCCAGGGAAATATAGGAGAGGTGTATATATAATACAACTAATATGTAAAGTGACATAAACTCATTGCTCATCATACAAAGCACACAGGATATACAGTGCCTACAAGTAGTATTCAACCCCCTGCAGATTTAGCAGGTTTACACATTCGGAATTAACTTGGCATTGTGACATTTGGACTGTAGATCAGCCTGGAAGTGTGAAATGCACTGCAGCAAAAAAGAATGTTATTTCTTTTTTTTTTTAAATTGTGAAAAGTTTATTTAGAGGGTCATTTATTATTCAACCCCTCAAACCACCAGAATTCTGTTTGGTTCCCTTAAAGTATTAAGAAGTATTTCAGGCACAAAGAACAATGAGCTTCACATGTTTGGATTAATTATCTCTTTTTCCAGCCTTTTCTAACTAATTAAGACCCTCCCCAAACTTGTGAACAGCACTCATACTTGGTCAACATGGGAAAGACAAAGGAGCATTCCAAGGCCATCAGAGACAAGATCGTGGAGGGTCACAAGGCTGGCAAGGGGTACAAAACCCTTTCCAAAGAGTTGGGCCTACCTGTCTCCACTGTTGGGAGCATCATCCGGAAGTGGAAGGCTTATGGAACTACTGTTAGCCTTCCACGGCCTGGACAGCCTTTGAAAGTTTCCACCCGTGCCGAGGCCAGGCTTGTCCGAAGAGTCAAGGCTAACCCAAGGACAACAAGGAAGGAGCTCTGGGAAGATCTCATGGCAGTGGGGACATTGGTTTCAGTCAATACCATAAGTAACGTACTCCACCGCAATGGTCTCCGTTCCAGACGAGCCCGTAAGGTACCTTTACTTTCAAAGCGTCATGTCAAGGCTCGTCTACAGTTTGCTCATGATCACTTGGATGACTCTGAGACAGACTGGTTCAAGGTTCTCTGGTCTGATGAGACCAAGATCGAGATCTTTGGTGCCAACCACACACGTGACGTTTGGAGACTGGATGGCACTGCATGCGACCCCAAGAATACCATCCCTACAGTCAAGCATGGTGGTGGCAGCATCATGCTGTGGAGCTGTTTCTCAGCCAAGGGGCCTGGCCATCTGGTCCGCATCCATGAGAAGATGGATAGCACGGCCTACCTGGAGATTTTGGCCAAGAACCTCCGCTCCTCCATCAAGGATCTTAAGATGGGTCGTCATTTCATCTTCCAACAAGACAACGACCCAAAGCACACAGCCAAGAAAACCAAGGCCTGGTTCAAGAGGGAAAAAATCAAGGTGTTGCAGTGGCCTAGTCAGTCTCCTGACCTTAACCCAATTGAAAACTTGTGGAAGGAGCTCAAGATTAAAGTCCACATGAGACACCCAAAGAGCCTAGATAACTTGGAGAAGATCTGCATGGAGGAGTGGGCCAAGATAACTCCAGAGACCTGTGCCGGCCTGATCAGGTCTTATAAAAGACGATTATTAGCTGTAATTGCAAACAAGGGTTATTCCACAAAATATTAAACCTATGGCTTGAATAATAATTGACCCACACTTTTATGTTGAAAATTTATTAAAATTTAACTGAGCAACATAACTTGTTGGTTTGTAAGATTTATGCATCTGTTAATAAATCCTGCTCTTGTTTGAAGTTTGCAGGCTCTAACTTATTTGCATCTTATCAAACCTGCTAAATCTGCAGGGGGTTGAATACTACTTGTAGGCACTGTATTTCTAGCAGCATTACATATATGTTGTCATACAAAATTAAAAAAATGCATAGGAGAAGGAAAGAATGTTGATTGGAAAAGAATAAATGGTGTCAAACTAAAGCAAGAAACAAACAAATTATTAAAATTAGGAAAATTAATATTTTGGACTTCTGATTAGTTAATATTTGTCTTATTTCCACAAAGTAGGGGAGATTTGTTTAAGCAAAGTACGTAGCCTTTGACTATTATAAACCCTGAAAGCATTGAAAAGTGCTTAAAATAAGTTACAAATGTTATATCATTTATTAAAGACATTGAACTTTTTTGGGGGGAGGTTACATTATATGAACACTATCTGTGAGGTTGCATAGGAAAGAACACCAACAACAAACATGCAGCAAACTCATTATGATACAAGTGCATCTCAATAAATTAGAATATCGTCAAAAAGTTAATTTATTTCATTAATTCAATATAAAAAGGGAAATGCACATATTATATGGAGTCATTATAAACAAATTGATCTATTTCAAGTGTTTATTTCTGTTAATGTTGATGCTTATGCCTTACAGCCAATGAAATCTCAAAAGTCATTATCTCAGAAAATTTGAATAATTACCACAAAACACCTCCAAAGGCTTCCCAAGCGTTTAAAATAGTCCCTTAGTCTGGTTCAGTAGGCTACGCAATCATGGGGAAGACTGCTGACTTGACAGATATCCAGAAGACAGTCATTTACACACTCCACAAGGAGAGTAAGCCACAAAAGGTAATTGCTAAAGAAGCTGGCTGTTCACAGAGTGCTTTATCCAAGCATTTTAATGGAGAGTTGAGTGGAAGGAAAAAGTGTGGTAGAAAAAAGTGCACAAGCAACTGGGATAACCACAGCCTTGATAGGATTGTTAAGAAAAGACTGTTCAAAAATTTGTGGAAGATTCACAAGGAGTGGACTGCTGCTGGAGTCAGTGCTTCAAGAGCCACCACACACAGATGCATCCAGGACATCGGCTACAACTGTTGCATTCCTTGTGTCAAGCCACTCATGACCAATAGACAACCTCAGAAGTGTCATACCTGGGCGAAAGAGAAAAAAAACTGGACTGTTGCTCAGTGGTCCAAAGTGTTGTTTTCAGATGAAAGTAAATTTTGCATTTCATTTGTAAATCAAGGTCCCAAAGTTTGGAAGAAGAGTGGAGAGGCCACAATCCAAGCTGATTGAGCTCTAGGGTAAGTTTCCACAATCAGTGACGGTTTGTGCAGGGGGCATTTGTGCAGATTTTAAACAAGTGCCAATTTTAATAAGTGCAGAGCAGTTATTCATGGCATGAATATAACATTCATCTCTCTTCTCTTCATACAGGTATATATGATCATCTCCTCTCATCTGCTGGATTCTAAAGGCTTCTTTACACACTGCAACATCACTAGCGATATCGCTGTAACGTCACCGGTTTTGTGATGTAATAGCGACCTCCCCAGCGACATTGCAGTATGTGACATGCACTAGCAACCTGGCCCCCGCTGTGAGGTCGCTGATCGCTACAAGTCGTTCAGGACCATTCTTTGGTCCTTTGTTCCCGCTACACAGCATGTATCGGTGTGTTTGACACCGTTACAATGACATTGTTAGCAACCCAGCCCATAGGCGTGCTAGCGTTCCTATTCCAGCAAGGTCATTATGCAGGTCCGTATCGCTGCTGCGTCGTTGGCCAGATCTGCCTTTTTGACAGCTCACCAGCAACTGTTAGAGACTTTCCAGCGATGCCGGCCAGGTCAAGATCGCTGGAGGGATCGCTAGGAAGTCTCAGTGTGTAAAGGGGCCTTAACTCTGCTTTCTGTTTATAGCAATAATATGGTATATATGATCATCTCCTCTAAAGGCCCTGTCATGTTTCCCATAGACTTGTATTAGTGGTGGATTGCGACTGATGACCTTGCGTTGTATCCGCTGCGCGGCGGTCAGTCGTTTTTGGACTGATCGCTGGGCGGAAACAGCGCAGAATGTAACGTTTTTGAGCCATGAAAATTAACGCACTGCGGAGGAATCCGTCGCAATCCGTCATGCTTGTAATGTTTGTCTATAGTGCTGGATTCCGTCGTATTCTGTCTTACGACGGAATCCAACGATGGATTCTGTCATGCTCTACTGAGCATGCCCAGCATGTTTGGCACACCCGCTGGGCTGTCCCAAACATAAACGGATCATGACGGATCCGTCAAAAAGCGGACGCACAGCGGATGTAACGGACGTAAGGGATCAGTAACGGAATCCTGTGAAAAACACATCTGTTGCGTCAGTTGACATCTAAAAGATGACGGTTCTGCCGCTGACGGACCTGATGGATTTAAAACAATGGAAATGTGAACCTAGCCTAAAATGTCAGCTAATATCACAAAACTTAAGCCATCATTTAGCCCAGTTCCTCAAAAACAAATGTTATAATTTTCGGAATATGGCACCAAGAGATCTCTTTTTGTTGTTTATGGAAAGTTCAGAATGTATTTTCCCCCCTTAACCCTTTAACGACCGCGGGCCATAAAATTACGTCCTTGCGGTCATAACGTTACTGCCCGCGGTCTGCCGGCAGCATCATGCTGCGATCGGCACACATCTCAGCTGATTTTCACAGCTGAGATGTGTGCGTGCTAGGCACGAGCAGAATCGTTATCTGCTCGTGCCGTTTAACCCCTTATATGGCGCTGTCAATATGTGACAGCGCCATTATAAGCGCGATCGCTGTAAAGTTTTACTTACTGCCCGATACCGGAAGTCACGTGACGCGATCACGTGACTTCCGATAGTTGTCATGGTAGCACAGGGTCATGTGATGACTCCTGTACTACACCTGACTTGCTTTCACTTTTGCTGTGCCAGCGGCACAGCAAAAGAGAAAGAAAGCGTATCTGCTGCTTACAGCCTTGTAGCTATGATCAGCAGATACTGCAGAGCGATCGGATTGCTGATCGCAATAGCCCCCTAGGGGGACTAGTAAAATAAAAAAAAAAAGTTAAAAAAAGTTTTAAAAAATAAAAAAAAAACCTAAAAGTTCAAATGACCCTCCATTCGCCCCATTGAAAATTAAAGGGTTAAAAAAATAAAAAATATACACACATTTGGTATCGCCGCGTTCAGAAACGCCCGATCTATCAAAATATAAAATCAATTAATCTGATCATTATATGGTATAGCAGGAAAAAAATTCAAAACGCCAAAACGACGTTTTTTTGTCGCCACAACTTTTGCGCAAAATGCAATAAGAGGCGATCAAAACGTAGCATCTGCGCAAATATGGTACCGTTAAAAACATCAGCTCGAGATGCAAAAAATAAGCCATCACTCAGCCATAGATCCCAAAAAATGAGAACGCTACGGGTCACGGAATATGGCGTACAACGTGCGCCACTTTTTTGGACAAATTCCGATTTTTTTTTAACCCCTTATATAAAAGTAAACCTATACATGTTTGGTGTCTACCAACTCGCACTGACCTGAGGCATCACACCCACACATCAGTTTTACCATATAGTAAACACAGTGAATAAAATATCTCAAAAACCATAGTGCTATCGCACTTTTTTTGCAATTTTTCTGCATTTGGAATTTTTTTTGTTGTTTTCCAGTACACTATATGGTAAAACTGATAGATTCATTTAAAAGTACAGCTTGTTCCACAAAAAATGAGCCCTCACATGACCATATTGACTGAAAAATAAAAAAGTTACGTCTCTCAGAAAAAGAATGGCGAAAAAAAACGGAAAGCGAAAAATCGGCCGATCGTGAAGGGGTTAAACTAAAAGTAAACTATACATCTATATACACAATCATACTGACCTGGAGAATTATACTGCAGGGTCAGTTTTATCATATAGTGAACCTAGTTAAAACAAAAACAAAAAAAAAAAAACAAGTTTAGATTTGGACTTTTTTTTTTTACAATTTAATTTAATTTGAATTATTTTTCCCCATTTTCTGGTACTTTGTATGGTAAAATGAATGGTATAATTTAAAAGTACAACTCATGCTGCAAAACTACAAGCATGGTAATATTGACAGATAGATAAAAAAAAGTTATGGCTCTTGGAAGAAGGGGAGAAACAAAACAAAAGAACAAAAATGGAAAATAGCAATGTCGTCTAGGAGTTAAGCACAAAAAAAAGAAAATAAATCTGGAATGCATATTGCTATGAAGCTTTATAATCCACTGATACCCAATATTTCAATAAGATGTGCAAGGTTTTCATAGTATGGTTGAAAAAAAAATATGAATCTATCAAATTATACCAAGGGATGGAAGAGAAAATATAGGCAAAAGTTATAGGTATATCCATAATACATGAACCAATCTGCCCTAAAAAAAAATAAAACTTTTCTGTCCTTACCCAGAGTGCTGGTTAACTCGATAAACATTCAGAACAAGAATTTTATCCATTTATATTTATGCATTTTCTTCTAAAGCAAAAAACACCCCTTAAAGCATTTTTTGATACTGCTGTGATGAGCTGACTGCGGACTAAAGACTATTGGACTAATGACTTAGAGCTGAGCCCACAGCTCTATGGAATTTGGAGTTTTTACAGTATGGAACGCCAGTTATGTCAATCTTATTGTTGTGTTTTATTAGATTGCTTGCCTGTCAGTTTAAGGTACACAACTCAAAGGGGGAAGGGGTTGTAAATGTGTGTATCCTAATTGCGCTTCATAGACTCTAAAGTAATCAGGTCTGAAGTAGGATTCATTGTCTTGCATTTGGTGTGGGGCTGTGGGTCTCTTTTACCCCTCTGCACCCCCCCCCCTTGATACACAATCCTGCAGAGAGGCCAGAGACTACCATTCTTCTTACTTGGAGTTAGATGAAAAAAAATTCTAAGTGGATTTGGGTGTGGGTTTGAGATCATTTCTTCTGTGCATCCTTGGGGCTGATCCCAGGAAAGGGAGAACAAAAAGCCACATATTTGATCAGTGAGAGGTTGCTATTATGTGGATCGGGGAGATCTGTTGGTTTGGCCAGGTCCTGGTGTCCATCAATGAACTATAGAGATTGGAACTGGATACATGTGCTATGGTCATGATATCCATCATCTGGATTTGAGAAACTATCCTAAGGACTATTGTTGACATCTGTTGTCTTCATTTGAGGAACTATCGTAAGGACTATGTTTGATATCTATCATCTACAGGAGAATAAAGACTATTGTAAATGAAAATTGATGTGTAATTAACCTGCCTAGGTGATTAATACAACCCATAATCTCAGATCTTCAAAGATATCATCAACAGTACCTGCTATGACCAGCTCCTGAGCTATTCAACCCATTGTTTTATAAAACTGTAAAAATGGAGAGCGCAATAGGGTTTTACCAGACTAAAACGTGAGATGTGTAAGAGGTAACACTCACCTGGCTGGGTTGTGGAAGGCACAACCCTTATAAACGCATGGGATATAAATAATGGCGGCTGCCGCAGCTCCACGTGTGTTACTGTTCGGTGCAGCAGAAAAGAATGGCTATATTGCCAAAGAAAATAATTTTGTTGATTAGTAAAGATATCTTTATTCTATAAGTCGACACGTTCTTGATTTTCTTAGTCCTGAGGAAGGAGACTGGATCTCAGAAACGCGTCGACTTATAGAATAAAAATATCTATATTAATCAACAAAATTATTTTCTTTGGCGGTAGCGCGGCATTATACCCATTCTTTTCAACAGCACCGAACCTTAAACCATTGTTTTATGGCAAATTTTCAGATGCTTATGTGCCACCCCCGTGCCAGCAGCCGCCGCTGCTCAGATCCGGACCTTCAAGGGTGGTGGCTTGAGGGTCTCCGGACCCAGGGGTCTCACGGACACGCCGAATAAAATGGGGGACATAAATGTACGGGCTAGGCCATAATAGGTTTGTAATGCCACCCACGGTGTGTGGTGAGGTGGGACACCACCACTGCTGTTACGGGGCACCCGGGGGAGATGTTGTGCAGCAAGATGTTAACCCCTCCATGGGCAGGGATGGTGGCCCCGGGACCCGATGGCTCTGGTGCAGGGGGAATGACGACCGCAAGGGGTGTTGGTGTACTCACTTTCAGTATAACACACGAGTCTCTGGTAAACCAAGGTGGTGGTGGCCGGTGCCGCGGCCCGTTGCGTTTGGGATCCCCCACCTGGCTGGTGGTCTCTATCCCTTTCCTGCACTGTTTAAGTAGAAAAGACTTCCTTGTATGAAACGTAGGAGTCCGCTCCTGGCTGGATGTGGCCTAAGGAGCCGTGCCTGCAGACGCTGGCCCATGGGATCTATGGGCCTTGGCGGTGACCTCTTATCCCTAATCGGTGGGCTGTTGTCTTCTATGAGGGACTTTGGGTGGGACAGGACCTCTAGTCCTGGCCTCAATCGGTTAATTAACCAGTTCCAGTAGGTTCTGGCTCCTGGCTTTAGCGTCCATGTAACCCCCTTTGTGCTACGGTTTCCGGGTCGGTTCCCCGTGTCGGTATCGGCGGGCTAAAACCCTGGCCCGGTCCACCTCGGTTTCACCGAGCTGTCTTCCCATCTCCTGTTGACAGAGACCACCGTCTGCCTCCTAGCCAAGGCACCAGGGCTCCTACCCTAGTACCTGTCAGTTTGCTTCAGGCCTGACACACAGGCCTGACCTCCACTCTCACTGAACTCTAAAACCGATCTCTGCTGTTCCCGCCCCGGGTAGTCTAAACCCCTGGGTGGGCGTGCACCAACCGCCTGGCCACGCTCATGTTTGTGTTTATCTGTCCTTAAGGGAGGTGACTAGGGTTTATTGGTTGGCTGTGTGTTTCCTAGTGAGGGAAGGTGTTATGCACCTTGTTTTGCAAGGGCGTCACACTTATTCAAGCCCTATCAAGCAACTAGTGGCCCAAATACAGTCCTTAAGGCTGTTAAGATTATTCTACTCTCTGCAGAACTCCAATCCTTGCTTGATATACTGATGTCAAATTCCTGCACAATTTAATAAAAGAAATAGATACAGATAGATGTCTAGTTCAATCTATAGGATGAAGTGTCAGGAAGCAACATTTCCAATCATGGTGGCAAGAATGAAAAGATCACACACGTTAAGGTCTTAAATATGGGAAAAACCACATCACCTAGTTAGTACAGAAATTTAATGGAGTCTTTAGAATACAAAGGAGTGAAACTGGTCACAGTGCAACTATTGTGAGCACAGTACTGTGCACACAGGAAATAGTTACATAGTTACATAGTTACTTAGGTTGAAAAAAGACCTAGGTCCATCTAGTTCAACCTTCCTCCACCAGTTCTACATTTGGTCACTAAGTGATTTACAACCAACAATGTTGTGTGTATTGAAGAAATCATCCAGCCCTTTTATAAAAGCTGTTATAGTATCTGCCATTACTACCTCTTGTGGTAGGGCATTCCACAGTCTGACTGCTCTAACTGTAAAGAATCCTTTCCCATTTAGCTGTCGGAATCACTTTTATTCCACTCGCAGTGTATGTCCCCTGGTCCTTAGTATTGTCTTTGGAAGAAATAAGTAATGTGCCAGTCCTTTATATTGACCACACATGTATTTATACAAATAAATGAGATCTCCTCTGAGACAACTTTCTTCTAAGCTAAACATATCTAACTTTTTCAACCTGTCATCATATGGGAGGTCTTCCATTCCTTGTAGTAGTCTAGTTGCCCGCCTTTGGACTGACTCTAACTTCTGAATGTCCTTTTTAAAATGTGGAGCCCAAAACTGGATCCCATATTTCAGATGTGGCCTTACAAGTGATTTATAGAGGGGTAACAATACGTTGGGATCACGGGATCTCTTTTTTTATACACCCTAAAATCTTGCTTGCTTTAGCAGCTGCTGCTTGACATCGAGTGCTGCTGCTCAGCCTGTTTGTAATGAGAATACCCAAGTCCTTCTCCTGTCCTGTAGTCCCGAGTTACTTAATGTATACGCAGTTATAGGATTACTCTGTCCTAGGTGCATTACTTTACATTTATCAACATTAAATCTCATTTGCCAAGTATCTGCCCATTCTGACATCTTATCCAGATCTTTTTGTAATATTGTACTATAAAGGTCAGTTTTTAATATCTTACATAGTTTGGTGTCATCAGCATAGACTGACACTTCACTATCTATCCTATCCACAAGGTCATTAATAAAGAGATTAAAAATAATTGGTCCTAGCACAGATCCCTGCGGCACCCCACTGCTTACTATAGCCCATTTAGAGAATGTACCATTTATGACTACTCTTTGTTTTCTATCTTTTAGCCAATTCCTTCCCAGTTGCTTATAGTTTCCCCTTGTCCTTGCTTCTGGAGCTCTAGTATAAGGCTATTATGTGGTACAGTATCAAATGCTTTTGCAAGGTCCAATTAAATCACATCAGCTGCATTACCAATATCCAGGTTTGCACTTACCCCCTCATAGAACCCCAACAGGTTGGTTAGACACGACTTATCTTTCATGAATCCATGCTGTTTGTCAGTTATTATATTATTTTCTGCAATATATTTTTGCATGTCATCCCTTAAAATTCCCTCAAAAGCTTTGCATACTACTAATGTCAGGCTTACTGGACGGTATTTGCCTGAATATACCCTCTTACCTTTCTTAAATATCGGTACCACATCAGCAATCCTCCAATCCTGAGGCACCAACCCTGTTACAAGCGAGTCTAAAAAGATGAGATACAGTGGTCTGTCGATAATGGAGCTCAATTCCCTCAATATTCGTGGATGAATGCCATCTGGCCCTGGGGATTTGTCAATGTTTAGTTTACTCAGACGTAGGCGTACTTCTTGTGTTGAATTAATTATATCGGGTGGTGAACTTTGATTTTTCACAAATTGAATGATCCCTGGTACAGTCAGTTCCTTGGTGAACACAGATGAGAAATGCCTTTGTTCATTATAATTGTTAAATAACTAAAATTACTTTTTTAGAATTAAAATTGTTGCAGTTAAGGGTGCTTTACACACTGCGACATCGCTACCGGTATATCGTCGGGGACACATCTTTAGTGACACACATCCGGCGCCAGTAGCGACATCGCAGCGTGTGACACAAATGAGCGACGATCAACGAGCACAAAAACGTGAAAAATCGTTGCTCGTTGACACGTCGTTCTTTTCCTTAATATCGTTGCTGCCACAGGTACGATGTTGTTCATCGTTCCTGCGCCATCACACATCGCTGTGTGTGATACCACAGAAACGACGAACATCTCCTTACCTGCGTCCACCGACAATGCGGAAGGAAGGAGGTGGGCGGGATGTTATGTCCCGCTCATCTCCGCCCCTCTGCTTCTATTGGACGGCCACTTAGTGACGTCGCTATGATGCCGAACACATCTCCCCCTTGAAGGAGGGATTGTTCGGTGGTCAAAGCGACATCGCTGACAAGGTATGTGCGTGTGACGCAGCCGTATCGATAATGTTCGCTACGGCAATGATCACCAAATGTCGCACATACGATGAGGGCAGGTGCTATCGTGCTCGAAATCGCTAGCAATCGCTAGCGATGTCACAGCGTGTAAATTACCCTTAAGAGTGGATCTAGACATGAAGACAAAAACTAGCAAACAAAAGGAGTGACTAGGTAATAGGTGAAATGACCTTGGCATGGAGAACGGAGTTTATATAGTCTTTGCAAAACCGAAATACAAATGCAACTTTAGATGGAAGAAGCATGCTGCTCTGTAACCTCCTGAGCATTAATCTTTATGTTATTTACAGCTATAGTTTTAGATTTTGTAGGCTCCATGGTCTGCAAGAATACTTTAGATATTTATCAATGCAAATCATGCATTTCACCAACAGCTAGTAAATTATAATTATAGGTGAGTAATGTAATCCATAGAATGGCAAATCCCATCTTGTTCTTCAATGCACAGTAAAAATGCAAGTCTTTAAATTTTCTGCATCTTGTGATTTCACCCCAGTTATTCCAAAAGGGCTTTATAGAAAGACACCAACAAAGAATAAAATCTATACAATTCTGACCATTTAATTGACTACAAATCTTAATTTCAATGACATCAGCAACAGCCTAGAGCAAGGCCAGATATAGCCAGATGGTGTGAGGGCAGCATATGGTACTCTATGTTCCCAGAAATATGAATAAAACAGTTGTGAGGAAAATAATACTTATTTCCATCTTATTCTACAATAATAATGTGTTGTTTATTTTCTTTATATATTATTAAACTTTGCACTCATTGAAACCAACACGACTATAAAATTATTCCGACTTTATTTTATAATAAAATTGTGAAAATTTGTATCTGAGTATAAACATACAATGTAAAGATACGAAGACATTGTAAAGCCTGTAATAACCTCACATTCAACATAAATGCATTTCATTTCACCCTCGTATTTCTGAGAATAGAAACTGTGCATAATTTATTAATAATTTCAGTGTATAATAGATATAGTTGCAACTTTAATCTGAAAAGAATATTAAAGAGAAATGAAGTCCCATTCATTACATAGGTAATATTAAGACTTGTTGATCTCCCCTCATTAACCAGTGCAAGATGCTGCAAGGAATAAGGGGGAAGAAGCATTGAGGTGGGAGGTAGGGGGATCTCAGTCCTTTGTGTTGTTACGGTCTAATGCTCAATATAGACAATGCAATTTGATCTATAAAGCTGTGAGTGAGAAGTAAATGAATAGATTAAAATGTCTATGTCTAAGAAAAGACAAAAACATGAACACAAGGAAAATAATTTAAATTCCATACAATGGGGAATATTTTTTAAACTCAATATACCAGACATCCTTATTGACTATTAATGATGTGTTTTAGACAATTTTTATAACTTAAATGGCAATAGGACGTAGTCTCATTCCTATGGGGGCATGGATTACCCCAAAGAAGGTACATCCTAAAGTGTAACACGATGGGTCAAAATTATGACGCACGTTTCCTGCAAAACGTAAGCCAACCAATAGGTGGAGTAAACTTACACTAGACAGTCTTGTCAAATATATAGAAATAGGAAAACGGGTTTTGGCCGCGCTGAAAAACTACTGATACAGGATTAATGAAGAGGTTTCTTTTTTATTTCAGCATTTCCAACGCGTTTCAGAGACTGGAACCGTCTCCTTCCTCAGGGAAAAAAGAGATGATTTCTTTTTTCCCTGAGGAAGGAGACGGTTCCAGTCTCTGAAACGCGTTGGAAATGCTGAAATAAAAAAGAAACCTCTTCATTAATCCTGTATCAGTGGTTTTTCAGCGCGGCCAAAACCCGTTTTCCTATTTCTATATATTTGACATTTGCTAGCCACGGGGCCGCTGCTTTCAAACCAATCTGACACTCACATGCGATCTCAGGAGTTGTGACTGGCACAACCAGATCAGGTGAGTGTACTCTTATTTCTGTCATCTCCAGTCATACCGGGTAAGACCCTATTTGCACCTTCTGTCTCCCCACCTCTAGCAACTAGACAGTCTTAACATTTGATTAACATGAAACGTTTTGAGCAGATTATTTGAAATTTGAATTTAACAGCGTCGCCAAATTTTCACAAAAAATTGTGTTTGCAGAGAAAAGATTTTTGTGACTCACAAATTGTGAACCAAATAACTAAAAAGCCTCAAATTTCTGAAAAATATGTGTAGAACACTGCGAGTTCCTCTTGGATTCAAATGAGCATGTTTTGAGCTCTGTAATGCAATAATGCAAACACAGCCATTTTCATATCCAAATGATTTCAATCTGATTCAGGGAAAATGGATGGCGACCAGCAGCATATTTAACCACACACTGCATTATCAGGCCTTTTGGACCACCAAATATATATATATATGCTGTGAGACTCATGTGGCATTAGTGGATAAGGGCAGGTATATCTCACCCCGATCTTGGTCCTATGTGACTTAGCCTGGTCAGGATCACCTGGTTACTGATGGATTAATGGGAGGTGAAGGACTGATGTAAAAGGAGTCTGAGAAGTTGGGGGAGTGTCTCCAGCTGGGAACACAGAAAGCCTGTCTGTGTAGGAGACACTTGTGAGTGGGAGCAGTGCTTGATGTCTGTATGGTTTAGCTGGAAGGGAGAAGCCCGAGCGTGTTATCACCATGCTCAAAAAATGG